>NC_142383.1:4342500-4975000 GCF_059441005.1 Hippichthys cyanospilos
TCACCCCAAAATGGGCAAAGTATTGCTCAGGGGTTAATAAACCTTTAACATGTTGGCTACTCCTCGCTGAAGTACGATGTAGCCTACCGTAATTCATTTCAGGTTCCGTTTCGGATTAGCAAGTATAATTTGCTTTTCCAGAGACCGAACACTAATTAATTTATCTGCCATTCTGCTGTTCCAAGTTGGATGTTCTCGGCTTTAAATGTCTGTAAAGACCCTAACCCTAAGCAATGTCAAATAAGGTAACCGCCACCAACAGTGTCCCCTCCTCCTTAATATTTTGATGACACATGCAGCAGCACGAGGATTTGTGACTTGGGTTGCCAAAATAGGGTTTTGAGCTTTCTACATATGAAAGCTCTAACATATGTCAAGCTGTGTTTTAACCTGAAATCTAACAAAACCTAGCACTCTTAATAATATGAATTGTTCAAAAACCAGTTGGGTTCATTTCAGTGAGCGATTGATTCTCAGTTTTGAGTTTCCATGTGTTTATATGACATTCCAAACCATACCTCACAAACAGTGATTCAAAACTGCTTATTTGAAGCCTTGCTGTAACAAGCTCCACACACTGGTGTCATTATAGCATTTGTATTTGATTATCTTGATGGATGTCAAAATTTAAAAATGTGTTTATATAAGGAGAAGAAGAATAGCCCAGTGCCACATCTAGACAACATTTCTTGCATGGTGTTAAGGTCATCCAAACTCTCTTTCCAGGCCAGCCAGAGACAAAACAATAACAGAAAGGCATTGAATACAAGCATACAATGGTATGTGCAAGACCTAGTTTAGAGGTATGTGAAAAATGCAAAGGCTCCATACGTAAGTCAATGACGTATCTATCAGGAGAAAAATAGTGGCCATTGTGTGCAACTGCCCCAAATAGTCCATTTGTTACTTTGTATGTTTGTGTTTCATTATTTCAGAATTATCTTCAGTAGCAGGCTGGGCAACCCCCCCCCCCTCCCCTCGGCCCTAAAACACAACAAATCCTCTTTGAACCATGACAAATAATGTTTCCTATTGACATAGTTTAAAAATTCACCATGAAGAGGCATTCAATTAGTCCACTCTAATGCAGATCAGCTTCTCTGGCCTCAATAATTACCATAGTCAGTTAAAACAATAAACTGTCCTGGCAGAGGCATGTCGCTCTAGTTAATTATCATCCCACATGCTGAAGAGGCCACATGAGACTATTTGTGTTCAAATAAAGGGAGAGAAGTCTGGGAAACACTGAATCACACAAACTCCAATTCCAAGCAGTGTGCCGGAAAGAAGAGGCTTTGTTTATTTTTGGATCAAGTACAACACTAAAAATGAACCAATACATGCATCTCTTGTCATTTGATGGGATTACAAAAAAAAAAAAAAAAAAAAGGTTGCATGACATCTTTTATTACATCTACAGATGGGGGGAAAAACCCACAGTCATGCATGAAAATGATTACAATACTGATATATCGACCATTTCTAGTATATTGACCTCTCAATTGGTCTAAATTGCACCGATGCCAGGCAGAAAATGATTCACTATAATGTGGGATCTTATATTTGAGTGAAACCTCCTACTTGCTTTCAAGTGAGATTCCAAATTGCCCATATCACAGTTCAGGGTCACCCCTTTCTAAAATCAAAACACACACTGTGTAGGACCCAGAGCTGGACAAGCCATTGACCATGGCATGCAGATGCCCGATGAAATGGCATCTTTAGCGGGTGAGGCAGTGCTCTTAGTTAATTTTAATGACATTTTGCAATTAATAATTTTTTGTTTATTTAATTATTTATTTTTTACTCAAGAGACCAGCCCATAAACAACTAGGAGCAGCTCAACAAGAAGCAAACGTTATCAGTAAATTGTGCCAATCAACTCCATTGGCCAAGATACACTATCCAGGAGTCACAGAGGGAACATTTGACAGCCAATACTGAAAAACTAGGATACCTGAAGAGAATCACATGATTCCTAAAGTTGACATGAATCAGATTCAGTGTGTTCACCCGGTGACAAGCAGGCAACATGAGTGGAGGTTCACTGTTTGTTGTGCGGTCCAAATCTCATGGACTCACAAAGCAGGTCAGTCTAAAAGCCAGGGCCAATTTCTTGCACAGGTCCAGGCTTGGGAGGACCTCATTTTTTGCAAGGGACCTCGTTTTGCTCAGTAACAGCAGATTTCATCCCTCATTTCAATCTGTCGTAATTGTCACCACCTGTGTCATCAGACCCCGTTGGTAATCCTGATTTGCGCAAAAGGCACACAACAGAGAATGGGAATTTGCACATCTATTACATTATAATTACTCGCAAGGGGTGTCCAAATCAGCACCTTTTGCTTAAGAGTGAGACGATGTCTGCTCTAAAAACTTCTCGACAGCTGACAAAACAGAGCGAATGCTCCCAGCCGCATTTGCAGAGCAAGACTTGACATGTCATATAAACCATAGCATGAGTCAGGAGCAAGCAAGAGGGAAAAGAAGCAAAAAAAAAAAAACAGAGAGGGAGAGAGAGTGTGTGAGTGAATTTCCGAACACACCCTAGGTAGGAACCTAGCCTCTGTTTAGACTAAACACCGCCTCCTATCCACCAACACAAATGATTTTTGTTTTGTTTGTTTGTTTGCTTTCATTACAGCTGTTAACGCTTCACCGATAGCAAATTTTGCCCAACGGCATCTTGTGGTAAGGTCATTTTGTATCTATCAATAATATATTAGGGATGGGGAGAGGCTGATGAGGAATCGGAACCAACATTTGAACATTATGCTCTTAATATGGTCTAATATATGCACCGCCACTGGTACAAACACAAAATTCCGATCTTGTATTTGTAAAATCAGAAACAAGCAGCAAAAATCAAATATTTGATCAATCTTAAGGGCAGCCATTTTGCTACTTGCTGTCAAGTAAAATGACTAATTTGACAGTGCCTAAAGGCTCAGCTTGCAGATGTCACATGACCAAAAAACACATGAGACATGATGCTCTTAACTTGATCACTTAATCATTCTAATGTCATTTTCAGTTGACAGCAACTGACAAAATGGCCATTCTCTTAGACGGATAATAAAAGAGGTTGATCTTGCTGATTTATTCCAACTAGACAAATGCAATATTATTCAAAATACTGTATTCAGACAAGAGGGGGTGCATAGAACATATTACTGTAAGTAAAATGTTATTTTTGACTTTCCCTTTTTGACCACACAAGCATCCACTTAAACCACCCACCAACATTTTACCCAGTTTCATTAACCTTACCATCATAATAGCCGAGAAGCTGCGTGAAGAGAGGCGACGAAGATACAAGTAATGGGCTTCTCGGGACCAGCAGAACTTGCGGTTGGACTTAAAAAGAGCAGCAGCAGTCTGGTCAGATCCAGGCTGGTCCCTGTGAAACAAAAATAACATGACTATGCTATGATTTATAATTTTATGCAATATGAATTCAGAAATCAAGAAAATTAACAGAAAAGAAGATCCATACAATAAAACGGCTAGGGCTGGGTGAATAATAAATTTAAGGAGCTAGTTTGCCGCATTATAGTTGCCAATTCAGCAATCTGGTTATATACAGAAGGTCAATAGATGATCCACACATTTTTGTGCCTAAATCCACATTAGAATAAATAAATAAATAAATAAATACAGTAAATAAATCAATAACGATAATAGATAATAATCTATTCATGACATCTATCATTTTAGACAGTATCAGCCATTTATTAAAAAAAAAAAAATCTGCGAATGTAAAGAATTACATTTCATGTTTTGTCCTCACAAACCTCTAGGATAATAAGAACAGACTAATAAAACTATTAAAAATGATTACTCTAATAATGATTGTCAAAAAAAATTACATTGGCACTCTGAGCGGCACAACGAGAAAGATTGAAACTTTATTTAAGTATGAAGCGATGAGAGCTGTAAACAGGATGTTACATCAGATGGAGGACCTCAATTGACCCTTGGGACTAAGGAAAAAGTTTGTGGATCTCTGTGAAATACATATAAAAATAACTACTTTCAACTAATTTGTAGGCTGGTACTGTAGTACACATTACATGTTCGGTGGCATAACTAATGTAAAACTCTTACATTTTTCATGTTATCATAAAACCATGTATTTTAAAATGTCTTTTTGACCATGGCAAGCGTAGAAGCCAATGTTTATATTCAAATTTAAGTGTGACAATTTTCAAATTAGTTGCAATGATTTGATGACGCAACTCCAAGAAATGTCACTATGTAATGCTTCTCAAAGCGCTAAGATTATCCATGAAACTACAGTATAACAGATTAAGTGTAATCAATTAAATACATACTTAAAGAGTTATTTTGTTTAAATTACCATAATCTAATTTTAATCTCTAACTTTTTTGCTTTCTGGATGATGTTTACGAGATCAGTTTTTATGTATAGGGCTTCTTTGTGATTTAGTTGTTGGGGATTGGAAAACAAAGATAAAGCACACTTGAAGTGGGCACTTATTGGCTCCTGTTGTGGGTGGTAAGGAAAGTTCAGAAGCAGAAAAAAGACTGGAGGCACATGAGAGAGTTGTTGGTTCTAAGAATGGTAAATTTAACATGAAAAAAGCCCTCCGAGAGCATCTTTGAAAAAAGGTAAAAGTGACATACATTCTTTGTAATGGGCGCTTGCTTACCACAGAAGCAGCTCAAGTTTGGCCTATCACATCAACACAAAGCACGCAGATGCAACTGCAGCCACAGTTAATGCTAGCAACAAAGATGCTACTGTAGCAAGCCATAGCAAAGGTCTTTGCCAAACTAAGCCCATGTGTGAGCAAGTCATTAGCTAAAAGGATGGAAAAAAGAGAAGGAAGAAATCTTTACTTATCCACAATTACTACTTTATAGACAAAAACGTTTTGTTCACTTTTGGTATTACAGTATACCTTATACCACAATCGTATTCCGTTGCACACTAACTTCAACATAACACCACCGCTAAATCACATTAAATTGCAAAGTTAATACGAAAAAAAAAAGCAAATTCAGAACACTTGCATTGATTACAGTGGTATACAACGGTAAGGTAGCTGGGCCCAAGCCATCCACATATCATTTTGCGCTCATACATCATACAAAAAGCCTTAAGTACTTCACAAAAGCAAATGACATCACCTTCCTTAAACTCTTATTCAAAAGTATTAGTTAGTCATGAGTGATGGATAGGCTAAACCAAACCCTATAACAGTAGCCTTGAGGGGCACTCTTGACAATTCTTGGCCCAACAAAAAAGCAACCTCTGAAAGACGTGTTGCAAATTTGAGGTTGTGATTGGGACTGACATATGTGAGCCTTATTTTGTTGGAGTAGAAATTCAAGTTAGCACTATTTTGATAAAATGCATGATAACAAAAAAAATGCTCTGTCTATGAAAGAAAGATATTCTGCTTGTTCCTGCAGAACCCAAGCCTCTATACTTAATTTGCCATCTAAACTCCATGCATGAAAATGGCCATAATACTGGTATGTTAGTAGGGATTTCTGAGTTACTCCTGATTGAACAATTGCACCAAATAAAAAGAAATTAAAAAAAAAAAAAAAAAAAAAAAAATTGGGTGTCAGACTAATTTGCATTGTTAAATTTATGGGGCTTCTGCTTTTACGAAGCTAAAGGTGCTTAATTTCCACTAACATAGAGCGGTAGTTGTGGAATGCAGAGGGGTGAAACGAGATTGAAAAAATGATGACTGTGGTCAGAGGCCTTTCTGCTTGGACCTTGAGACAATACTTGAAAAAGGATAAGAATAAAGTATGAGCCTACTAGACAGAATGCAGAGGTGGGCAGTCCGTCTGTGACAGACCGACTTTTGCAGACGAACTGCCGGATGACGAAAACATTTTAAAGATGACGGACAAAGAAAGACAAAACCGTGGATTTCATCCCTCATTTTAATTCCATTGTTGTAATCATCACGACCTGTGTCACCTGACACCGTTGGTAATGGTTTATCACCAAGTTAAATCTGCTAATTTGTTGATATGAGTTTGATATGAGCACCAGCACACCATGTGTGTTGCCCATGCAATGGGCACTATCACACAACTATACCATCACAGATGTTGGCTTTTGAACTTTGCAGCTAACTGTTAATTGATAAGGGTTTTCTGAAGTTTTCTTAAGCCCACGAATAAATATCCTTTACACAGTCATATCGATTTTTATATCAGTGCTACCTGAGGGATGGAAGGTAATGGGCATTCAATGGTGGTTTTCAGCCTTGGCGCTTACAGGTATGAAGTTCTTCACATTCTTTAAATCTTTAGATATTATTGTCTGTAGATGATGGAATTTCTAAATCCTCACAAATAAACATTAAAATAATATGTTAAGACTGTTTTTTAGAAAATGGATGGATGGATGAAGGAATTGATGGATAGATGGATGCTCACCAAGTGGTGATCCTCGCCCCATCTGTGCTTGTAAAGACTGAGCCTTTTGGGGATGCTCCTTTTATACCCTATCATGACATTCACCTGTTTCTAAATAGGTTAGTTCACTCGTGGAATGGGTTAAAGTTTAGGAAAGAATGACTCCAGAGGTTCAAGACATTCAAATACCATGATGTGTATGCCTCCTAGTGGGCGTGATTGTTTATTAACACATTAAGCCAATGTACAGCATATGTGTTGATGCGTCGATACTAGGTATTGTGTTGTTGGTTTAGTGTTTTTTGTGATAAACTACCTCATTAGGGCAATTAATTCATTGAAGGGAATCTTGTAAAGTTATCTTTAGCTTTTGACTTAAGATGATGTAGTAAAATGCCAACCTCTGACGGAACGTAACCATCCAGTTTTTAAAATTGGCAGCGACAAATTTGAATTAAAAGAGTGACAATGTTACTCAAAAAAAAAAATCAAAAGCACATTTCTGAATAACGATGGATGGATGATGTACAATATTCAACAAAATGGAACATTTTCTGTTTTCATTATTTAGCTTTGTAATGTGTTAACAACTGCTAGCAATAGCAACCCACAACTCCTTTGTTGAGAGAAACCCTCAGCTTTGGTACACAAACATAAAAGAACACGCCGAGTGTTCAGGAAGCCACTCCCCTCCAAAAAGGAACAATGAACCAATTGTGTTTACTATAGATTGAAAACAATTGCATTTGACAGTGAATGTGAATGACACGACTTCAACATTTCAGCTTTGTATTTACAGGTGTTTACATGTAATTCCGACACACAAATTAAGTATTATTTATAATAAAAAATGAACGTTTATTATTTGTAATAAAACATGAACTTTTAACCTGAACACAAAGTACTGCACAAAGACAGATTAAATAAAAAAATAATTAATATTTACTGACATCAGTCAATACTCAATAAATGGTACCAGCATGTTGAAAGAAAACAAGTCCAAACCTGTGTACTCCCAGTTGAGACGAATGTGGGCTTAACCGATTTCGCATGCGATCCAGTAACCAACATGCATTGAGATTGACAGCAATATTTTGTGGTTGAGGAGATCAGAATGCATGATAGAACCTGCTCCATTTCCACACACTGACTTATCAAAGTATGAGGAAAGGCTAAACATTTCTAGTGACAGTGCTCCTGGAATGATATATGATTAAACTGCACCACAATATGTTAGAATGTTGCATATGCTCGTCTTAGAGTTGTACTCTACAGTTGGAATGCATTGTCTGATTGAAGTTGTTAGAGCCTTCCATATTTCATACCTTATAACCTTGGTGACTTGATGCATTTCTTAATTGATAAGATGCAGCACAATGTAGCCATTTTGTTGCTTTTTGAAACATTATAGTGTGTTGGTGGGTTTGGGAAACGATAATGTGTGGTGCGTTGTGTGTGGATGAATGTTGTTTCTGGGGTAATTATTATTTGGGGTAGAGCAGGTTACCAAAATGACTGATATTTGTTTCATAATGAGAGACTGATTGGGTATTAAAATTGAATGATCCAGACTGGCCCCTACAAGCCACTGTGGATGTACAAAATCGCATGTACCATAAATTATGGTTTTGCTTGTTTCAACATAACACTCATACACTCTAATTCCTTTCTGTCATAATATTACAAGCCTGTGACTGAAATATTCAGAGGGGATGCAGAAAGAATCTCACTGTACTTAGGACTACATATCGGTTTTTTTTATTTTTTTTATGGCTGATTTACATTAATCTAAACAGATGGTCTTGTGTTCAGTTTTACAGGATCTATCATTTTTTTAAATTACTATTACACAAGGCACTACTTTGCAGAATTTTTAACACAGACATATTTGAAGTAAGCTCTGTTTGTCATTATGGGAATATCAAAATAGATGGAAGAACGATATATTAATTATACATCCTAATTAAAAAAAAAAAACTCACATTCTTTGTAAATTCATTTTGCCAATTAAACATATGTCTGTGGAGATTACTACCACTAATAGCTATCATCTGACAGAGGTTTCCCTATTTTAATCTGGCAGCTAATGCTAACATTGAAAAGTAAGGCTTTGAATTCTTTCAGATTTCAGTCATCAACTGCAATGTGTCACCAAGGTTATGACTGATGGTGTGTGTCTTGCATAGCAGTGCAGGATGAGTTGAGATTACATTTCACTATAAAACATTGCTACTGATTAGATGAAAAGAATAAAGTAGTAGCAGTAGTAGTAGTAGTAGTAGTAGTAACATCTTACTATAATTACTAATGTACAACTGAGTCAGCCACTGCATCAGATGAAAGACCATTTGGAAAAAACAAATTACGTACATGTCAAGGCACACAAAGTAGCGGAACTCACCCAGGCGGTCTCCACAGTTTCCTGCCCGGTGGAAGAAGTTCTCGTTTGTTTAGGGGCACAATCCCCATTGCTGCCTGCATGATGGTAATGAACTTCTTAAACTTCATCTTCTAAAACTCCAATGCAAAAGTGCATCACACGGATCGCATCATCGATTAGCAGTGTCCCATTTTCTAACAAAGACCAGAATCACCTCCACATGTTTTCTCATTTTTTTCTGCATTGCCAAGACTCCAAACTCCTCCTTGTCGCTTCGAACAAGCCCCAAAACAGCGATGATGCTGTGGCGTGACTACTACGAGTACTGTCCCTGACCGCACAGTCTGACAGATGTCCTTTTGGCTTGTCCCAGTGATGAAGGATCAAAGGAAAACAAACGGCCACGTTCCTGCCAGGCGGTGGGCCGGCCGAGAGAGGATGACAGCACGTCACTCTTACATAATTGTGGAGCTTCTCTGAATATTAGACTAATGAAAACACAGCTTCTGCCATCACAGCGGCTGCTGCCGTAGGGATAACTGGAATTAAGCCCTTGACAGATCATGCATGCTCCCCGCCCCCTTCTCCTCTAATCCCTCAACCAGGCTAAGTCTTCTCACCATTTATACCCAGACAGAACCATCCTACCGCACACTGGCAAACACACATCCCCTTCAGCTGGGCTAACCCTGTATAGTGGGTTAACTCAGGACAGAACTTAAGCTTTGTGTGATTGAACCTGAAATTGTGAATTCAAATGACCGGAGCATGATATTAGCATGAAAAACCTATTTTGAGAGCTTTATGAGGATTTTGAGTGCATAATCATGACTTTGAGCATAAAGCTGTCTTTCAAAATGCTCTTGCTATAATATATGATCCAAACCTTTTCTACATTGATTCTACTCACCAGGGACGCAGCCTATCACAGCGGACTTTTGACCAAGAGGTGGGTTATCCCTCAAACGGTCACCAGCCAGTCACGGGCAGATATGAACAAACAACTATTTACACTCACGTTTAAGCCAAAAGTTCGTGTTCAATGAAACAAACATGCAAGAACGGGAAGCTCATGCAAACTTCATAAATTAAGGCCAGAGCTACAGTCTTGTGAATATTCATTTATTTATTCTGCAAACCAAGTATCCTCACTACGATGAATGATCAAAAATTGACTTGACTTCAAATTTGTATGATCACACTTTGTAAAAATGGAATTTTTTATTTTCACATTATGTAGTAATTAAAATTTCTTGTTGACATGCTTCAGATTGACCCATCAATGATTATTTGTATTGACATCCTTTAATATTGAACGAGTGTAAAAAGTGTGGTTATGATAATTGTGATGTAATATCTTTAGACCATTTTAATATACACCTTCATATTTAATGATCCTCACTTATTGAAATAAAATAGTTGAATATACTTTGTTTATCTTTTGTCAAAATAAAAGGGCATTAATTGCAGAACTGTGGTTGCCATTGATGCTAATTCTTTTCAAATACTACATAATGAGAGTTGACTGGAAGGTAAGCAGTAGAAAACCACATTGGCAACCCAGTTAAAATCAGAGATTGAAATTTCATAATTTTGACAAGAACCAAAATATTTTGGGTTTTCAGAAATAAAGATTACCAGTGAGTTCAAATGGTGACCCAATTCGAATCGATAATTTTTCCTTTCAATGTCAATCACGAGATTTCACGGTTTACAATAATGAATGTCACAGAGATAAAGTAAATTTTACTGAAATGTGCACTTTTATTTGTGTGTGACTGTATTTTGAGAAGGGAAAAATACTCATACCGACTTCTTCACAACATACCGACACTGCAATGTAATTACAGAGTGCCTGTTAATGCATTTAAAACGACTCAGGTTCAATAACAGTTATTGGTGCTGGAATTGAAATACAACAAAATATTATTTAATCAAGTTTCACTGTCCACCATGAGACAATATTTTGGCAGAAAACAATTTTGCCACAGATAATACATAGAGTCACAGCCACAGAAAGTACAAGAAGAAGTTCCAAAAAAAAAAGTCAACTTGCATGCACATATCTATTCAAGCACACTTATCAGCAGGAATTTAAAAGTGCACAGTTCAGGTTAGGGATGGCAGGGCTTATTGGTAGAGTGATCATTATATGTTATAATTTTGATCCCCAGTCATTGTGACCATGTAGAAGTATGTTTGAGCGTGATAATAAATCCCCAGGTGCTCATGATGCTGCGTGGGTGAATGAGTAGTTGATAAAACGCTTTGGAAGCCGTAATTGTTAGAGCACAATATAAATGAAGTACCATGACCACTTCGTATTTTGTGACGCAAACAGCTAATGTTATGGTATCCATTTGATTCCTGGATGTATTGACTGCATGATGGCTTTTCTTCACAGTTCAGAGGTAATTCTCTATGTTTAGTTGCTCACTTGTACCGATGTTTAAGCTGAATAGTTTTTTGTATGAAAGTAATGAAGCTGTTCAAGTGTAAAAGTAATTCACGTAAAAATAATTTGGTACTTGAGTGTGCAGTTTTTGTTGTCCATGTACCAGCCGTGCAAATAAACAATGGAGGAAACCACACATTCAACAATCTCCAGCAAACAAAGAGCCCAATGAACTACCCTTATTTATACATAACACAATGCAGTAATTTAAAACATTTTAATTAAGTGGGATACAGAATTTCTGTTTTGGGCTCACATGTCACACCCTTGGACCATATTTTCTGAGAACCACCTTTTACCAGTGTGCTTAAAGGAAAAATAAATAAATAAATGTCAACCCACATCAAACATGTTCAGGCATCTTCAAAGACACAATTTCTAATTCAATTTAATGGGAAATTAAATTGAAATGTCAAAACCTTTTTCATTGTCTTCTGTTTACTTGAAGTGCACCTCCGGATATCCCAAATTGAGGTCTTGATGGATGAAACGGGCAATACTGTACACTTTGATGAATATATTGTGTTCCAGTTTTTGTGTCGAATCATGTATTCATTCCAAAATCACCAGTTAGTTTTTCCACGATGCAGAAGACTTTCTTCACTGCCCTTAGTATTATTACTATTAGCGCTAAATGCGCTAGCTAAGTAATCTCAGCATGGCAAGCTGCATCTTTTCTTGTCACCCTTCCTATTTTTCTATTAACTATGTATTAATTTGTCGCATAATATACATTCTTATCTGGAAACAGTGATACCTAACCATCCATTACTGTTGAGCCTTTGAAGCTGTAACATTTGCATCACCCCTTCGCTGTCGCACACGCATACTCACACACACACACACACACACACACACACACACACACACACACACACACACACACACACACACACACATATACATATGCACATGTCCAAACACAAATACATACATACTAGGTTGACGTAAATCCAGCAGCACGCTTTTTTGTCATTTCATGCATCCAATATCTTTCCTTGTCTGCTCTGTGGCAGACTTTCTTCATAGCATGAATACTGTAAAATTATCCTTGCAGATGGCCAAATTCCTGCCAAAAAAAGCTTTTCACCAAGTGTCCAGTATCCATGTTATGCTGCTACCTTTCTGTGATGAACTTGCATTCTGAAATAACAGGTTCAGGCAAACAAAAGCAGTGTTTTTCTTATTTTTCCTCTTTTAATTGGGGCACCCATACACTATTAGAGTATTTTTATAGACTAGACTCCTGAGTGAGTTGGCACTGCCTGCAACAGCCATTACTGACGAGACAGCTCGGCCACTAGAAGGAGGAAATATGGCTACCGCTATGGCATCTCCAACAGAAAGTTTTGGTATACTCATACTGTATATGTTTGCTCTAATAAAGCATAGGTTATCATCGTACAAAAATGATTTATATTATTTTGTCTTCAGTTTGAAGTACAGCCAGACCACACACAACCCTCTACCGCCTTGTAAGCCCAATGTCCTCCTGGCAACACCCTCTTGGACTGCCATTTTCAAATATCTGTGAGATGTGGAGCAAGAGTCTAGGAGGGGCTTTAGCAAGCCGTTAAATCTATTTTAAAAAAAACAAAACAAAAAAAAACATCTGCCTCTGCCTTTACGTACTTGCTCATGAAGGCTGCAATCCACAAGCTGACATGCCACTTCTCTGCTCTGAGACAAGTTGAGGCTTGCCTGATTGTTTTACAGGCACACACACACGCACACAAAGAGATACTGTACATGCAATGATATACAATGCACTACCATCAATATTACATTTTGCTTTTAATCATGTAAAAAATGTATAATCGTGTGTAGGCGAACGCACACATTGTGTGAAGGTGAAAGCCTTCACACATTCCTTTTTTATTCTGCCCGTTTTTCAGCACGTTTAAACTCATTCCCATTTCATCCGATTCCTACCGTTCCAATTTCATATTATTCCAATTAACCGTGTGACCACTGCTTCCATTTTTTTATTCCAAATATTTAGAGATTTCCTACAATTCCCTGTTTTCCTCGCCAAAAATCCCACTGATTTAACATTGGGTGATTTCACATTTCATATTTACAGCTTTCAAATTTCATATTTTCAATATTTAGCTCATTTATATCATCTTATGGATCATTCCCATCATTCCAATAATTCTTACATTCCAGTATTTTCCCATAGTTCCATATTTTTCACCTTTAAATATTTCACAATTCATGTTCAATGGGAGGATTCCCGATTCATTCCCAATGGGAGATTTAACATTTCACATTTTGAGCTTCCCCATTTTAAATTCATAATATTCAACTCATTCATTTCACCTCATGGATCATTCCCATCATTCCAATAATTCATTCATTTTAATATTTCCCATAATTCCATACTTTCAATACGATATTCCAATATTCATATCCCATGGGAGATTTAACATTTCACCTTTTGAGCGTTCCCATTGCACATTCACAACATTTACCTCATTCATTTTGCCTTAGGGAGCATTTCCATCGTTTACAATTATTCATAAATAATTATAATTAATATTTTCCCATAATTCCATATTTTTCACCTACAATAATTCATAATTAATTCCCAATGGCATCTTTAACATTTCACATTTGAAGCTTCCTCATTTCGTTCAATTCAATCCTTTCACATTTTCATCATAACTAATAGACACATTCCAATAATTCAGAACTATTTTAAAATTACCCATAATTCCTCATTCATTCCCACTGTTCTCACCAAAAAGTTTTAACCCTCCTTCTTTGCCATTACTCATCCAATTGACACTGTTTCAACTTCAATCGATTACCCCGATTCCCGTCATTCCATGGGTGTATACATTTTCCTCTTCCCATAATTTAAAATTTTCCCACAAGTCAACTTTTTTTCAGTTTTCTCTTTTTCCAGTATCTTCTACATTATTTGGCTTACTCAACCAGTCCCAACTTTGAAACATTCAGAATTCTTCACAGATTCAAGTCATTAAACATTCCACCACCTCTATTTTCAGCGTTTTCACCTTCACATGCAATTTCTTCCGGGAATTGCACATTTTCTAGTTAATATTATAATGACTATATAATATTATTTTAGACTACATGATATTGCACTTTTCTTACTTGCATTTGAGTCCTATGCCATGTGCCATATTCACTGTCATAAATGGCAATACTGTAATAGACAACAAATCAGTAATCTGTCCCTGGTTCAGCAGATGACCGGAAGCCATCATATCCTGGGAAAAACCAATGATATCCTCTTGATATCCACCTCTATTAACTGTTGTTGGACATTGCAAATTCTGACAAGGATGTTACATTCCAGGGGCTTAGATGTTACGATGGCAGTGCCAGGAGAGCTCCCACAGCTTTTGAAAATGCTTGCACATACCCCTACTACGAGCACAGCAGGGAGGTAGGGAAATAACAAGCATCTATTTTTAAAAACAGTTGGGTAACAAGAGCACAAAAGAAGACAAGCGAGGAAAAAAAGAGATCTCGTGCAATATTTGTCAGGATGGGTATGGGGTGGGTGTGATTTACAAATGTCACGTGGCGTAAAATGTGCTCACCTGATGTCAATATTCTATTCACACATATATTAGTCATTCCTCAATAACCTTCATGTCTTATGACTTGTAAACAATATGTATTTGAGGTTGTGATATATATATATATATATATATATATATATATATATATATATATATATATATATAAACTTGTTATTAAACGTGATGCTGTCAAACCTTTAAAAAATTCATAATTTAAAATAAATATCCACGAAATAGTCCAAATAACTACTTATACTTAAATACGTACTGACTACTATACTTAAAATACTAATTTTCTTTAACATTTATGCATTGCTGAAAATGAACTCGTCAAACGAAACGTGTCAGCGAGAGAATTCAATACCGCTGACACTGCTTTGCAGACATCTTGTCATGCAACCCATCCGTCCTGTGGAAGGCAAACACACACACACACACACACACACACACACACACACACACACAATAGGCTTGTGGTGTGGTGTTTTAGCCTATTTTGTTACGAATAAATACTTTGACGTGATAAAACCTGGGTGTGTGTTTATTCCTGAGCCAAGGTATTTTGCATTATTGGTCAATTGATTATTCAATCCAGGTGATTTTTTTAGGTTTCAGTATAAAAAAACACAAAGACACTTATAAAGGTATGGATCAAGTCAGGCGAAGCATTATAAGTGTCAACTTTTACCAAACACAATGTGTAACGTCAATATTTAGCATTGTCAGTAGTAAACTAGCCGCGAGTATGCCCAAGGACTGAAACTACTGAAGCGATGTAACAGCAGGATGGTGTGTTGCCTCTGGACAAAACAGTGGTTTGTTGTTATTTGTAGATTGAGCCCTGTGGCCCGGGGCAGCAGTAAACACAGCATAAGAGTGCATAAAACTACAAACTTGTACATATCTTTAATCAAATATGTCAGATTCTAAAGACGTGTCACATAGATTTGCAAAGCGAGTGATATGCCAGTGCATTTTCCTCTGAATAGTATTTGCATGTGGACAGCGGCGTTGGCCCTCACAACACTACAAGCTTGAGAGTCACTATCGTGGTAAGCGTACATGCTTTACTCTTTGTTGTCTGAATGGGTGGGAAGGGGCACACCAGCTGGCGTCCATTCTTAATGCCTTGATGTACTTTGTCATCATCTGCAGCATTTATTTTTCACAATTTTTTTTTTAAAGATATATTTTCAACCCTGACAACAAACCTTCCCTGTCAGTTGTTACTATACAGTATTTGTACCATTTTAAATCCATCTAGTAAGCTTTTCACTATGATGCATTTTTGACCTGTAGTTGACAAATGCATGTCATGACTTTGGCTGCCTCAATTTCTGAACACCACACACACATCAGAGGTTTGTGAGTGGTGTTTGTCATTCCAGCTGGCCCGCACATGCATTGCATATGGATATTGCATAATGGTCTTGGGCCTTAGTAATAGCCTGATCGGACAGAGAAACCAAATGCTTATGTAAAAGCATTAAGATGACCAAAAACTTAGGGTGCATTGTTACTGTAAAAGAATGACAATGCACCGTGTGACAGATGAGGAGGGGGGGCAATTTAGAAAGGGAGATAAGTTTTGCTATACCGACTGCAGTCTCGAGGTCTTGTTGTTCGAGATGCCGTGTGTGTATATTCAATTATAAAAAGCTGCCTCCTCATCATGGCAACTACAATGCAATTGTCATACAGAGCGAGATTAACTCAGAAAAAGGCCGCCCTTTTGTATAAATACTGTACTCTTGTTAAATGTTCTTACTTTTTTGTTTTTTCTGTTTCCAAATGAAAAACTTGTATTTGTTTATTTATTTATAGTGTCTTTTGTACTTCTAAATACATCTCGACTGATGAAACATGCTATTTTTAGAGAGGGATAAACGTTATCTTTGTAAAGCAGTTTTTATTGTCAGTCTTAAAATAGTGGTAACGGGCTTAAATTTCATGGGAGATGATATACTCTGGTTTAAATAATGATGGAGTGAAGGACTGATTATGAGAGTTTTGGTTTGGCTTGAAATGATGATGGACTGATGATGACTGGCCAGTGACCCAGCTGCTGGTGAATGACGACTGAACAGCAAAATTTATTGAACCTGCAATCTCTGTGTGGTGTTATATTAAGTGTACATATATATCAGTAAAGTTTTTTAATTACCGACTGGAAAGGCACCGTACTCCTATCATGCTCACTGCACTGCTCTCTCTAATCTCAAGGCTAGTGTGGGGCATTGCTTTTTCCGCTAAAGTAAACCAAGCTGTCAACTAGTTAGGGTCTTCAAAAGGGATATTTAGACATTTTCAGGAATAAAAAGTTCATATTTTTGTTAGAATTTATTTGATAACTATAAGGTTTTCATGGGTTGATAATACTGTCAATACAGGGTGTGGACTAACCATGGCTCACCTGTTTTATGTATTTGGTAGGGATGGGACAGATCTCATGTGGCGAGATCTCGTGAGATGACAACACCATAAAATCTAAAAGCATGCAATTTGTTTTCAAACAACTACTCATAACAATGTGCGGGTTCAGGAAGAAGAGACATAGCTGGGACTGTGAAATACACAAGTGACGATGTTTCCAACTTTGTATTACTATATTAAAATGATTGTTTTAAACAAATTTGGGGCTTTGAAAACAGGTTTTGAGTTTTGGTTTTATTCTATTGTTTAGTATTGCATTGTAACACAATAAAAAAAGATAAAGCTGGCTACTTCACGGATTTCACTTTGCGCATGTTGTTTTTGGAACGTAACCCCCGCAAAATGAGGGATTACTGTATATGTATATATATATATATATATATATATATATATATATATATATATATATATATATATATATATATATATATAATTTAATTAATACTCAAAGTCATTAATGCCTCATTAATACTCAAGCACTCTTGGGCACTCCATTAACTTTCAAATCTCCTGTGGCAATACTTTGTTTTTCCAGTAGATGAGGAGTGAGCCTGGCTCTCCTATATTTACACTTGCACACTGGATTGTAAATGCTGATGCTGCCTGCTTTTATCTTTTTATCTGACAAATTTTGCAAAATTCTCATCTCGAGCCTGTGTACTCAATCTCATGGGACATCTTGTGATATTTGTCCCATCCCTGGTTTTTGGTCATGTGACATTAGCATGCTGAGCCGTGACTGATGTTCCCTGAGTTTTGAGCATGACATTTTCAGTCAGTAGCAAGGGGCAAAATGTATGTTTGAAAATAATTTATTGTGAAACTTGTTTTTTATAGACCAAATGATAACTTTTTACCGCTGAAAATGTATAAACAATTAATGGATCTCTAAGTAAAACAGTTTTATCTCCGTCCATATTTGCATGCAGTTAGGTTGTCACAAATGTTTATTCTGTCTGGATCTGAATTGATTATGACAGTCATTCTGTCATCGTGTCTTAATTGAATTTGCCATTACTTCAAAGTTTAATTGTCGATGTTTACCCCTCGTCCATAGCATATAAGATGGGAAAATGTGCATTTATGGATACATGATGAACAAATGCATCTTTGAAAGAGAGAAACAAGTATACAATGGTAACGTGTGGCACATCACAACCTGGTAGCAGATAATTAAAATTTACGTGCCTCATTTGTAATTGGCCTACGACTACATATTAGTTAAACACTTTGAACCGAAAGGAAAGGATGAGCGGGGGAAAAAAATCATGCTAAGGGATATTAGTATTTATGTTTATACATACGTTAAATTGTTAACTATGGTATTATCTGCATTCCGTTTCAGTTTTTCTGAGCCAGTAGTTTCACATTCAACTGATGAGTTCCTAGCCAAAGAAAGGAACAGGTTGGCTTCAATTCACACACACGCAGGCCCCGAAGCCCCGCAGTGTGGCATTTGCGGAACGAGAATCGACTCTACAAAGAAATATGCATTTTTGGGTATATTGTTTTGCGAGGGGGGGCATGCGAGTTACACAATTTAACTTTTTAAACCAGAACTAATCGAAGCTTGTTGTACGTGAGGAGCGGTTCAGGGTCCAAACATGTCAGCTAAGAACCACACATACATACATGTCGACATTTACCGTGAGTACATACCTGGTTCAAAGTCGTCACGTTACTTTTCTCGGTTTCGGAATAGATTAATCCAATAATATAGTCTTATAACAGAGACAGCACACTATTTGAGAGTAAAAAAGACGTTTGCCGTGTTGCTAAAATCCACCAGGTCAAATATGCACTATTTCCTGTTTCTCACAGGTATGTGGGCGTGGTTTTGCAGCGACAGGCAGGTGGTTGTTTGCAGAGAAGTTTCAGTTGAGCTCAGAGATGACGTCATAGGACGTCCTGTAAGAAACTCGACGATGAAAAAAAAAAGTCACGAAAATGTATCAGTATTCAGGCAAATCGACAAATTAAGAACTTACTTTAACTGGTCCAAAAGGACACCAACTACTGCATCTGGTGATAGCTTGGAAATGAGCGCTGTTTGAGCGCATGTGGTTCACGGAAACAATAGATTTTTTTTTTTTTTTTTTTAAAGCTCGCTCTTTGTTGTCGTCGTGGAACTTCCTTCCCTAACATTCTGTGAATATGATGTACCAGGAAACTATGTTCTATTTATGTTTGCTCATAGCAATTGTTTGAAAAGATTGTCCTTTTAAATATTTAGGGCAACATATATTCTGTTTTTTTTGGCAAATAGTGGTCATCTACACGGGTCCCGGATGAGCCTCTGTACAGTCATACAGTATGACGATGTCAGGGGTCACCAACATTGTCCCTTGTGGACACCGGGTATGAAGAGTGGGCAATTCCAAAAATAGCTTAAAATCGAGGAATTTTTTTGTAGTTGTGCTAATTCGATCATTTGAACATGGCAGCGATAAAAGAAATAAAGTGCTCCATCTTGATATTGTTTCTTAGTTATTGTGAGATGTCAACTATATGATCTTTAGTCTTAAAGGTGATGAACAATGTATTATTTCAGAAAAGTGTTTATGTAAGGCTGATGACTCAATGGTTGTATGTACACAGTGGTAAAGAACTCTACTTTGCTCCTCTCACAATTGAATTCCAGATGAACAACGAGAAAATGACGACAAAATCACATTCACACTTCTCCCCCCTGCAAATGGATGTATGAAATTGGACGAAATGTGGGTGTTTCAAGAGAAGAAAAGAAGAAAAACAAACCCAACATTGAAAACATTTCTACTTATATCACAATTTGCTTTATTTCGACATTAACCTTTTTCTTAAAGGCCCTGGACACATTATCTCTCGTTTGTGTCTCTACAGCGCCCCTACTGCATAAGGACTGATCTAAAATTGCACATTACATTACATTATAAGTCATACCGTACTGGTCACCATTTTGCAGAACTTTTGCTACACAACAATAACAGTATAGTTTCAAACATTTCAAGGCACAAGAAAGACAGGTAAAATGAAAATGAGAGATTACAATGCCATAAACTGTTCAATTGAAGTACAATGTAGTAGGCAAACACCATTAGGATAGTTGGGAAATAAATTAGATGCACACGTGCATGATTAAATATTGTGAAAATATTTGCCCAGGGATCCAGCCACTGAGAGAATTAGAACATTTAGACACGCACACACACACTAAAAAAATAAAAGCTATTGTCAAATTAGCAGCTTAGGTGATGTCTTGTTGCAAAGCCAAGCTGCACAGTACAGGATTTGCTTGTGTGATTTGGTGTAAATATAATCCAGAATGCCACTTCACATTGAAATTAAAGGAGATGAAAGATTTTGAGCATGTAATTGTCTGTTGTTCACATCACAATGCTGTTGGGAGGTCCGTAGTGACATTTCGCGAGGTTACCCTCTTCTAAAAGGCATGGCTTCCTTCCACCATCTTTGTCTCCTCACTACAAAACAAAACAAGAGTTTCATCCACAAAACAAACAAACAAAACAAAACATTTTTAGCTTGAGAACTCATCCTTGATTCCACATATATTTATTATATGTTTGGTAAAATTACTCACACATCTTGGTCGATGTTCAGTAGTTAATCAGATAAGTGTACCCTCAAAGAACTCTGATGTTCTTATATGAAAATGTTAAAAGCAAATAAGCCAAACAGAACATGTATCCAAGCCAAACTAGTCACAGGTGAGGATTTTAAAAAAAGAGGGCATTCACGTACAAGTTTACCCTAGAGCTTTGGTACCTCACCTGAACCAAAGTTTTCTCTTTTACGCCATCTAAAGGTTCCAATCATCTGTGTCCGTGTTTGTAGGTGTGCCATATTTTTTATGTTCATGCGGGGAAAGCAAAAATGAAAGCATGCAACCAATTTGATGCAAGGCATTGCAGTTTTGTCTGGGCTCTTCTGATCTTACTCAGTGAGTCTCTTAAACTGTGTTATTTGTGCTCATTTTTATCAGATGGTAAAAACTGAGCAGAGGAAACTGAGAGTTGAAGTTTTTATAATATATGCATCTTATTGTAGACTGTCAAACCCTTTACCGTAGTTCTAAACAGTGAATATAACATGTCCTTTAATATAGCAATGGCCAGAATACAAAATCTACCAAAACAAAAAAACAAAAAACTTTTTTTCAGAACGAGGTTTGAAAATGTGGTGTCATCCTTTGTAAAGTGAAAACGCTAAACTTCACAATTTGTAGATAGTTTCTTTTTTTTTTACCATTGATATGTAGATAACTTTGCTCTAAGCTGTTAAACCTACACATGCAATGGTTCTCAAATGAAGGTACGAGTACCCCAGAGGGTACACAAAGGCCCTTCAGAGGGTATGTGAGATTTTAAAAGGATATCTGCAGGAATCATCAAATTGAATTTACTGCTTTGTAATGGCATGACAGGAACATGCATGGAGAACCATTGCAGAACATGGCAAACATTAGTGATACTCAGTTGTCATTATGTGCAGTAGAATACATGTATTGAATACAGGTACATTTTATTTGATTAAGTCCTTTTTCATTTTGCCATCATTGAATTAAAAGTCTTCCCTCACCACTGTGGCAAGCGTTTCTAAACAGAGTTAGTTAATTTCCTTTGAATGCCATTATTTTCCATCAATAGCATTTGAGAGAAGATTAGCCCAATGTCTCCAGGCTCTCCACATTGCCCGAATAACTACTTAAAGGCTTGACAGCTTCATGAAAGCCTACCGTAAATGAGGATTTTGTAGTTATGTAAGGCAAGTAGTGTAGAAAAATTCAACTCTGGGAGTGGAGCTGACATGCTCAAATACTGAGTGAGATCAGAGGTTTCTAGCCTCATCAGAGTCAATCAGCCAGGATTTAAAAGGGTGGAAAAACATCCAGTAAAAGAATGGAATTCTCAACAAAGGTTTTATGCTTGAAGGAAGGCAAGTTAAAATAAAAGCACCCCTGTAAGATTGCACAGTTGCTTACACCATAGGATTTTTTGTGTTATGCTTGTCCCATTAAAAATGTTGGTCAAATTTGTTTGACATATGTATATGCCATGACCATGGCATTCACCACCTATGAAGCACTCAAAACAAACAACAAACAATTACAACTATAACTGCAGTATTGTTGCTAAGTAAATAAAACTGTTGACTAGCTGCATAAATTATTATGGCAGTCTTGCTGACGCAGTGTTAATGCCAGCTTGAGTTGATTGCATGTTCGCTTTCTGTTAGTTTAGCAGCCCATTAAAATAAACTAAATTTTTATAATAGGTGGCTAAATGGTTGTGTTATTACCAGTGGTGTAGTTGGGATTTTTTAAGTGGGTGT
The DNA here is from genome assembly GCF_059441005.1 of Hippichthys cyanospilos. Lineage (NCBI taxonomy): Eukaryota > Metazoa > Chordata > Actinopteri > Syngnathiformes > Syngnathidae > Hippichthys > Hippichthys cyanospilos. The sequence continues at coordinate 4,365,064 of NC_142383.1, forward strand.
ACGCAATTCTGGGATGTTCTATATATACATACAGAACATCAATCATAGACTACAACACCAGTTGAACTAACGTTAAATTTAATGTTTTACTGCAAAATAATCACAGGCGAACGTTATTAAGCATAACTCAAACCGAAATAAAAATCTAGCGAGGCGTCGGGAGAAGTGGGTGGACAGCGTATGCCCGCGTACCACGCCCACTACACCACTGGTTATTACTTTAATTCGGTACATTATGTCATTTTATTGTAAAGTCTGATCAGAGGAAAAGACTGCAAGTTAGTTAAAACTAGACATCCTGTATGCATTACATGTTTCTTTTTTAAAAGACCATGTTGTATTTTATCATGCCTGTTTAAAAGAATATTATTTTAATGTTATTTTTAATCTAAGCAGTAACACACACACAATATCACAAGATAAAACACACACACACACATACACATTGCCTCAAGATAGAAATGACCCGGATTAATGAAAACATCCACAAGCATCTTCATACCAAGTGGACATCCAGTTCAGTGTTTGACTGGCTTCTGCTTAGGGTAGGCAGAGGATCATCCAGTTCAGTGTTTGACTGGCTTCTGCTTAGGGTAGGCAGAGGATCATCCAATGCAAGTGTTGAACTGGACGCCCGTCTGAGCTCACTGCGACATAAAAAAAAAAATACAGGTCAAAACATAACCAACTGTGATCATTCTAAAAACTTAAGTGGATTTGTACAGCAGTTGTAAATATCTATTTTATAGTATTTTAGTATATTCAGCTTTTTCTCCAAAGATTGTACACCACAAAGAATATGATGGACAGTACGAACCTGCTATCAAGCTGTTCTTTTTCAGTAGGCTTGGAAGTAACAGCAGATTTTGGTAGATCTGGTTGCTTGGATGAACTGCATACTAATGGAAGGAGCCAACATATCCATAAATAAAAGTTGAGACCTTTTACAATGAATCATGGATGATTTTTGTTATGCTTGGCTTAGTTTGCAACTTTGTCATTGGGAGAACAATGTCAATGAAGAACATGGAGTAAGAGAAGTAGCTCCATCATTTTTCCAGTACAAAGTAGGGAACATTTTGTCTAAACATTTCTTTTTACCATCTAGGTTGTCCATGCTTTGTGCTTTGTTCTTATCCCACTCTTCCTTAGGAGGAGGAAGTAACTCCTGGGAGGCTGACTTAACTACATAGAATGAATTCTTCTTCCTCTTGGAGGATGCTCCCCTCAAAGCTGTAAAACAAAACAGCGCATTTGTGTTTAAGCAAAGAAAATTTATCATGAAGGTTTCACAAGTGCACAGATGGCTGCATAACTCACGATGGATCCGTTTGAATACCGTTGAGCCCATGAATTTCAAAAAACGGTTTGCATAGAAATTGGGCCTGTGAACCGACACGGTGTCCTGAAAAGCAAAGAAACCTGTCAGTCCCTGAGAGACCCCACCTCCCCCATCCCCACCTCAATATACACGAGAAGGAAAAATGGGATGGCACATACCCCATCATGTAAAAGGGATTTCCAGGAGTGTTCCACCTTTTTAATAAACCTGACAATGAAAACGGATATGTATTACATCATCCATATACCAACCACAGGATTGATACTGAGTTCATGAGTGGCTCTGTGAACCTGTAGGACTGAAGGATATCAATAATTCCCAAGAAGATGAGCAGGTTTTCGTCTTTATGCTTGGCCGGGATCCCACCCATTCTGAAATGAACACAAAGTTTCCTCAAAGAAGTCGTTGGATACAGCGGAACCTCGATTTAACGAACGGGCCTTTTTTGTACAACCAAGAATTTTTCTTGTGGCTTAAAAACACACAAAACAGTACCCAATCATCATTTAGTGATTTTTTCTTGCATAAAATTGCCCAGTACAGTGCAAAATAAATAAGCTAGAGGTGCTGGGATCCCTGTATGGAGTTATAACATTCTCTTAAAAAATGCACTTTACTGTTTGCATTGCCCATTCAGTCTATATTATATTACATAAGTTCACAGAGTTTAGGTTTATATTTCACAAATTTCTCTCAATTTCTGCCAGTACAGGAACCAACAGACTTAGATAGCTGCACGTGTTTCAGAAAAGGCAAATGATGGCCAATTTTTTCGGTCTGTTGAATCCAGGATCCATTGTTTCCAGATGTCTTAAATTGTGTTTTTAACTGAATGTGTTTCTAAGAACAAAATCACAAAATATTTCCTCACGTGTCGTCATCTGCCACTGGTTCTGGGTCCTTCACAGTCCCTTGGATGGATTCCAGGGCAGTGGAGTAGAGAACCTTTTGCCTCCTGCTGTCACGTCTGCTCTCTCTGCATGACTTCTTGCGATTTAAAACATGGATTCCCAGTAGGAGGCTGTAGTCCATGATTTTGAAGCTTTCCAGAACCTAAAAAGGAGAAATTTTTGCATTTGAATATTGTAGTTTAGTCATTTTCACCTGAATTCGAAAATAAGGGCTCTTCAGTGAGTTTGTGGTTCGTCCATGTGCCTCAGCACTTTGAGGTTTGGGTTTCAAATCCTGGCTCTCTCTTTATGTGCAGTTTTCATTTCACCCTGCATGCTTGCATGGGTTTTCTTCAGTTATTTCAGGTTTCTTCAGATTTATTGACGACTAAGTAGTTTAAAGCTTTAAATGTGAATGTTGAATATATTTGCCCTCTGACTGACTGGCATGTATTTCAGGGTTCACTCTGCCTTTTGCTCAAAGTGAGTCGGGATAGACTCAAAACGAATCAAAACGAGAACATGGATGATGAGAAGAATCTGTGCTTAACTGGTTCTATTCTGCTGATGAATTTACCTCACTTGTATTTTTTGTTTTTAAAAATCCTTCCAGTATTATTTGTGTGAGAGTACACTGCATTACTGCAGACTTATAATCCCAATAGCCTGTTCCTTTCTAATGCAAGATCTAGTCCAAAGTAAGGGGATCTATTATGCAACTACATACCAAAGTACAGTTTTGTACACCGAAGCTCAATCAATCCGAGTACATCCGAATTTCACAAAGAAACACTGTAATTGGAAACAAAGACTTTCTTGACAAGGATTGTTACCTAATACATTTACAATGAGGTCAGATGAGGGAGATTGTGCTGCACAGTCCAGCCAGGTCAGATGAATAATATGGTTGGGTCTACCAATTCTTAATCCTCTTGGGCCAACCTGCAGCTGTATGTGGCCTTTTGATGCCCTTATTGTGGTTTGACTGTTAGGCAATTTTCAGTGGCCGTCATTTGAGTTAAATTACCAAAATTTGGGCAAGAGAAGTCAATGTGTCTGAATTACAAATGACATATGCAGATGTGTCACTCTTGTCAGAAGACCTACCACTTGACCCATAAACCCATAGACCCATAAAAAAAGAAGCTAAAATGTAGCCTCTTTCTTTTTAATGAAATTGTGAAAAACAGTATACCTGTACTTCTTTGCTTTCACAATTCAGAACTACCTAATTCTCAAGCTTTGCACATTCAGCAATTATCTTCAAATTGAACAGTGCCATGCATTTATGATTTCACTTTACAGGGTCTTAGTTCTGAAGCGTCAAACGTCAGTCCACAACGGTCTGTGTCCTGCATGTTTTTTAAGTCTTTCTTTGTAACACAGCTGTTCAAATGATCAGGCCCATTATGAAGCTTCTGCAGAGCTCATTGATGAGCCAAACATTTGAAATAGATGTGTTACAAAGAATGACGAAAATATTTGGGGTAAATCGAAGATGCTTCTCTCTTAAAGTGCCTATCCTATCTGACTTTATGAGTGATTCTGAGTCCATCCAAGACCTGTCAGTAGTCAATCACAGGGCACATATTAACAAAGAACCATTCATATCTAGGGGCAATTTTGAATGTTCGCTTCACCTGTTATGCACAGAAAACAGGAGTATGGAGAAAATCGCTAAATGGATTAAGCTGATAAAATGATAAGTAGCCTGGTCATTTTCATCTATTGTGGTAATCGACAGCTATCAACCTTGAAACCTCCACATTTCTGAGAAATGTTTAAACTGCCTTATACTTGAGAGTATGAGAGTCAATTATAGTCTAAAGTAAGTAGCAAGCTAACAGCCTGGCATAATCAGTGAATACCTAAGTATAGTCTATTAATGCAGAACAATAGCAACATTTTTTTTTTCCTCAGTGTGAGTGCCAATCATGGATGGAAAGTCAATATTGATGCGCTTCAGAATTATGGTGTCATGAAGTGAAATTAATACGTGTACAGTTTTGCTTAATGTTCATTATTCAACCCAATAGTACAGTAATAAGCCATTTTTAAAAATTAAGTATTAAGAACTTATTGTTATTTTGCTGTTTTAAATATGATTTGAATTAATAAATCAGATACACATTGATGACTAAAGTATTCTGGGATCCCTTTCTTTTTTGCATAGAGGTGAATTCATTCAAGTAACCAATGGGCACATCGCAAAATGTATGCATACTCTGATTGGCTCTTAACCAGGAAATGTACGTTTTAACTTAAGCAATTGCAAAGAAAAAATGCATCATCTAGTAAATTAACCTGAGCAAAACCTTAATTTTTACTTGGGCTGCGTTTGTTGGCGGCTCAGTGGAGCAGTACTTAGACTCACAATTCAAAATCATAAATAAATAAAATGTGTTTACATTTTCATCCCTTTATTAATAGGACATTATTTCAAAATTAGAGTGCAGAAAATGCACAAAGAAAAATCACTGATGATTCATTTAGTGGTTTGGCTCCTAATGTCAGAAAAAATGAGTCCACTACATAAATTGGGTATTATTGACTCCCGAGAAGCTGAATGCTCAAACATTTGGACAATTTTAAATGAAAAAAACAAAATAAATAAAAATCTGAATGATTAATCGATGACCAAAAGGATTATTACTTGTCACACCTCCGGTTATTAGTGCATGGACCCAGCTCATGGGCAACATTCCAATTACAAATGATCTTAATTCATTGTTTAATGTGATCCCTTTTTCAGTAAAAAAAAAAACCTGTAGCTTTCACTACTTGATTCTTTCCACACATGGACATCATGCTATACTAATCTACAAACAATGATGGTTAAAACAATCTGAACATGACATACCCGACAGTCTCTCTGTAGAGTTTTCATTAGGGCGCTGTGGGTCTCCGCATCAAAGCACAAGCCTTCGTGCATCTCTTGGAAATCCAAGTCTTTGAATGTAGGTGAAGCCTTTGCACGCTCTTTGCGTGAAGCACGGCGTTTGTATGAGGAGCCCTTCAGGTCATACTTGTAATGCATCTTCATGGCGCGTGGCAGCACATTGTTCATCACTACCACACGGACAGTGACGCCACCACACTGGATGCAGTACAGGCCATAGAACTTCGGGAGCAAAGTCCTTGGGTTTTGATTAAGATTCTACAAAAGTCAAAGCAAACATTTTGACTTGAAGATGCAATGCATATACAATATTTGAGTATCTAAGTGCAAATGAACTATAGAGACACAGGTTTTGGGCTCTTTAAATTAATCTTATATCACAACACCTTCCTTGGACAGTTGCACTGTATGCTTTGAATTGGTGAATGTCCAATTAGTGTGTTCATCGAGTGAACAAAATGTTGATTTTGTAACAATTTGTTTCTAATGAGTTTAATAGTCATTTTTACTATTTTTTTGTGATTTTCCATCTATCCATCCATCCATCAACCCTTATGAGACATATAATCTAAATGTATTCACCATGTAATAGCCAGGAAGCAGCTTCTGCAGAAACTCTGCCTCTTTAGGTTGCACAGTCTTGATTATAAATTCATCATCACTGGTGAGGTAGAACCAGGAACTGCTGGCACCAGGGTTGGACAGCTCAATCAGAGGCTCATTACAGATGGAGAACTGGAAATCACAATGATACGGAAGCTTTATTTAAAATATCGTAATATATAATCATACGTGGCAATATCTATCATTTCAATATGTGAATACACTGATGGTGTTAAAGGGGAAGTCAATCCAAATATTTTATTTTCAATATTGCGTTTGTTTTTTACGCCACAAAATCCACCTGTTTTAACCCATCTCAGGGGTGGCCATTTTGTCACTGGGTGTTGCCTGAAAATTACATCACAGTTGCTCAGGGCTCAGGTAATAAACATTCACTGTTTACCTGTTTTCTGAGTTATCTCATATGAGATTTGGAAGCTGTCAAAAGCAAAATCGCCACCCCCTGAGATATATACAATCTGGTAGATTATGCTGCTTAATTCAGGGTCTTTAAATGCAATATTTACCGGAAGGCCATGTTTAGACTAATGCATACGACATATTATTGTAAAGAAAATTTTGAGTTTTGACTTCCCCTTTAATGATTCATCACGGTAAATAGGAGACATGAGTATCTATTTACAACATTTAAATTCTATAACTCTTTACGTTTATGCTTTCAAATGAGTTACTGTACTTGTACAGCAGCTTAGAAGATCTCGAGATCTCATCACTGAGTAACAATTTTTTTAGAACAGGCCCAGAGGATACTTTTTTTAGGGGATCTAAATCACAACACCCTTAAAATAACATTGTTGATAGTAGTAATTAAATCACACCTTGTAACATCTTATCAATGATAACCATGAATTAAATTAGGATCCGGTATTCACCTCTAAATCAGGGTAATGAAATAAAATCCAGTCAAGTGTCAAAACTTACAAGATAGTCGTCTGGTTTGATGCCAAAGAGTTCCCTAAAGTAGCGGAATGCCAGTGGTGCATATGTTTTGAGACGGAAGTCGGGATAGTGATGTGCTGGGGTCAGGTTGCTGCCCTCACTGGGAAATAAACAAAATTAAACTGTTAATAGGATAGGATAGGATAGGATAGCTTGATTGTCATTACAGCTACACAAATACAAGACAACATTAACCAGTTAAGATGGCCCAAAATTACGACAGCATTTTAGGATCATTTTAGGATATATATATATATATATATATATATATATATATATATATATATATATATATATATATATATATATATATATATATATATATATATATATATATATATATATATATATACTTATACTTATACATATATATACTCAAGGCATACTTTTGTGTTTTAGTTGTATTTTCTAGACAAAACAAAACCAGAAAAAAGAAAGTCAGCCAAACTAATAAAACCAGAGATTGAGATTCACTAAGAGCTACATGTAAAATTTTGTCTTGACCAAACATCATACACGTTTTATGTTGAGCTTTCTGTGTCTTCATAGCCAAATGAGAGAAATACTACCAACTATGGTGCGCCAAATATGAATTGTTAAATTGATCAATAAAATAAATTTACAAGCTTCAAGAGCTATCTTCGGAAAGACAATACCAAATGTTTTTTCATTGGATCTCAATGACTGTTCGGATTGTGGACCTGATGTTGTGTCCAGTGAGTGATGACTGAATACCAGGAAATTAAAATTCCAATTATCGATAAATGAAATACTCCTCTGCTTAGTACTGTAAATTGAAAGTACCTTGGCAAGAAGACACTCTCCACCACAGAGAAATCTTGCATGAGAACATCTCTGTCAGGTTTGGAGCTAAGGTTTCCCACCGCATAACCTATAGCCAGCTGAATCGCTCCTTTCAGGGCAGCTGGTGTGGGCTGAAAGAAATGTACAAATCATTTCATTTACATTACAGCCAAAAGTGACTATTGTCTGACTTGTATAGTTGCATGACTGAGCAGGGTTATGGGTTAGGGTTATGTAAATCGTCTTTCACAAAACAACAACAACAACAACAACAATTTGATAGCTCTTGTACTGCTCTATTAGTATACAGCAATACTTCTCAATTATATTTTGCAAAGCCCCCCTAGGAAAGAAAAAAACATTTTGCGCCCCCTCCCCCGACTTGCCACACTGACCATAAGATTATTATCTATAAAAATTGTATAAGTATACCTAAAACTCCTTTATTAACACTGACAAAAGGAAAAAGCAACACCAACTAACTTTCAATAACTGTTAACTTTTTTTTTTTTTACAGCACTTATACAAGTTAAAGATTTGTCTAAGCAGAAAAAAAACCCAAGTGCATCAAACTGCCTGAAAAAAATATGGCAAGCCTTATTTTATCACATTTACACTTCACATGGCAAAAACAAATAATTTTCTGGGGTCATCCGCCCCCGGCATTGCCCCGCTATTTGAGAAGGACTGGTATACATACAGTAACAATATACTGCAGATAGTAAAATATTGATGTTAATTTTCTAGGTCTTTGAAAATAGCTCAACCATTAAGAGCATTGTACATATGCAAAATAACTTTTCATTTTTCATTACATACATTTTAGGTTAAAATGTGTTTTATTCAGGAAATCTTTAAAAACGAATTGTCATCATTATATCCTTTGGCCATATTTGAGGAGAAACTGCATATGACTGCATCCTGTTGTCATTTGTTTTTAAAAAAAAGGTTTGACAAGATATTAAGTTATTTCGTTGTCGCATCAACCAATCCAAAATGAATGTCACAGGAACAAACTTACCTTTTTGTGATCTTTTGGCACTTTGGAGGCATGGCTTTCTTTCCCTGAACTGATTATGCTGCTGGTTGACATCTTTCAAAGAAGAGACAGAACTTGATAAGGGGAAGTTCGGATGAGGCACACCAGGTTCCCCTTTACTGTCAATTGCGCCTTGAATGGATATTACCGGAACTGCATTTTTCAGGTAACGCGATCCTGTAGAGAAAAAACGAGTCACACAATGTGGAATAGTTTCAGTGCAGTCCTCTGTAGCTTACAAAACACTGCAGGACTTTTGGTCCAGAGCACAGCTTTCTGTGGTCTGAGGTTCCTTCAATGTTTGTGTGGGTCACAACAACTCTTGATCCCAGTTAAGAAGGATTGGTTGGCAGAAAAATGTTGCTTACCCAACCCCCTGTTTTATAACTGAGGAAACAGAATGTTTAGATAACATTTTGCATGCATAATCTCAGAGGCAAGAATGTTAATTGGTGACAATTGATATGATTATTTAATTCCCTCATTCTATATATATATATTGTGGCATCATAATATTTGATTTTATACTTTTGCAGGGGCAATCTGCAGGATTGCACCATTTCATCTATTTATTTTGAATCCATACAAATTTCATATTTTAAACATGTTATTATGTTATGATACCTCTTAAATTTGTTTTAATATAATATAATCTTCATCATCATTTTACAAAGTGCTTTGACAGGGAAACAAGAACAAAAATCCTAGACAATGCTGATAAATGAATCACGTGAGAGCAAAAATGAAGTTAAAGCCTTAGTCAAGACACGAATCTGAGACCAAGCAGGAAGATGTGGATGGAAAAGTAAAACTAGTTTTGGTAAACTCATTTCAAATCACAATGTCCACATAAAATTAAGTCCAAACAAAGAAAACATAATTCATTATTTTTCTAACTTTTTTGAAACACACACATCTCAAAATAAAATTAGGTCCATAAAATAGTGCGATAAAAAAATTAAAAGAGCTATATTTAATTAAAATCTGTAAATAATTGATCATGTTAATTTCATTTTAATCTCACCAAAAAATTTGATTTTAAATTTGATATGTTGTTATGGCAGATAAAAAGATTGATATACAACATCAAGCTGGCATCTGTCATATATTTTCCACAACAGACAATAGACTAAACAGATGCACTTGTAACCATTTACCTTCTGCTGTCTGATCCCTAGTGTTGGCAGCAACCTTCAGTTTTTACCATATGGCAGTAATTTCTTTTGAAAATGGACAAATAATTAGAAAGTAACATTAAAATAATAAATTGTCTATCCTGTCCTTTTTTGACTCACTCAAATCCTGGGTGTTTTCATGTTTAGTTTGGCAAAGAACTTTGTTATAACTCTCTACAGTAGCGTCCTTGTTGCTAGTGTTAGCTGTAGCTGGAGTCGCAGCTGGATGCTTTGCATTTATGCGGTAAGCTAAACTTGAACTGCTTCTGTGGTAAGAAAGCTCCTTCTTTCAAATATGACATATGCGTCTACCTCTGTCAAAGATGCCGTTGGGCTGTTTTTTAAAGTTGATCGTAATTTCCCAAAAATTATAACTGTGTACAAGACACACCCTTAATTTTGGGGTCAAATTGAGGTATTTTCTATTTTACTGCGACACACCAACCTCTAGGTAACAATATAAAAACTAGAACTAAACAGAATAAATCTCACCTTTTGTAAACTTCATATTTTCTTGTGTTTATATCCGTAAATTGCATATTTGTTGCGCGTAAAGTTAAACATAAGTTGTTTCAGATTTCCCACATTGTGAGTGGTCAGTGAATATCTCATCACTGTAATGTCAAATGCGCTCAAAGCTGTTGTTTTTCCTTTTCCTCGCAACACGCTTTGAATTCATTTTACTATAAATACCCAAGTTTGAGCAGCATCCGTGTTTCACCAAGTTTATCATTGTGTATATATGCCAAAAGACTGCAATTAATAAACAACTGAAATGGATTACCTTTCTGTGTTTTCTAACCAGAGCACTCTTAATTGAATTCGTTGGAGACATCTTGATTTTTTCCTCTCAGCTTTATAAATATTGCTGTGTGTGAACAAAGATGACTTGGACGTTGGTTCAATCTGTTCACTTCTTTTATTCAAAATAATGCCGTATGAACCTCATCTAATGCTAGCTGCTGTTAACTGCAACATGAACTTGAAGCTAACAACCAACGGACTTCTTCTAGCTCGTCCCATTACTGTAATTATTTTCAGTAAGAAAACGGCCGATATAAAAATGCACATCTGTGGCTGACCGATAAATCTTCCTTGGATGGTGTTGAATAGAAAAAAAAAAAAATCACATTTTCATGTCACTGTTTATATGACACACCCATGCTTTTGGCCTTGATATGATCAACATACTGAAAGTAGAAAGAGATTAAAAATTAGATTTACACAATTAAAAAAAATAGCTTATACTTATTACTGCCTCATTAGAATTATATCTGATTATATTTAAAATGACTGACAAAATGACTGAAATCATGTGAATTCTCGAAACATACTGTCATACAGTATTCACTGTATGCTGTAGTAAATCTTAATATTTATTTAAAGAATGCTGCACTTTTCAATGTTTTCAAAGTCCTTAGAAGAAATTGAACACTTATGAAATAGAATCCCCAATAAGTAATTTTTGGACTATTTATTATTCATATTTGAACGATAGGGAGTGAAGAGGAAATAGTGGTGGCGGATGAACCCGGATGTTGATAAATACGCAGCAACACAGGAAACCTCAATAGCTGTATTTCACAAGAACAGAAAGTCGCATCAACCAAATCCAGAAAAGAAGATATGCCAATAGTTGCAAAAAATCGCATAACACCCAACAAGGTGTCAGCTAGAGGTGAACAAACACATGGAGCTCAAAACAACTAGGGAAGACAAGGAAAAATAAAAATGTTGATACAGTTGGGTGTGATTGATGAAACCATATGACGTTCATAAGACAATGAGCACATAACTGACATAAATTGCATGATCATAGGAGACGCAAGACCACATTGGCAAAACAAAACAGTCAAAACATTCCGAGAGAAAAAAAATAATATTTCAGTTAAAATGAGTCAATAAAGTCCAGTACTTTTTAAATAACTTGCTATTTTGATAAATATTAAAGACTTTATAACTGAAATACAGATTTGTTAGACAGTAATTATTAATCCCTTCCAAAATCTTTATTTTCTGTCTTAATTTGACCAAACTTTATTGACTTCCATTTTCAGGATGTGGTGTGATTAAACAAAAAAGCTGTCATAAGGGGCCATTTTACATGGGTGGGTCAGTTACAGGATAATCAATTGTTTGTACAGATTAGCAGCAGGGTCTGAATGCCTTGTAATTGTCACAAGGCGTTCCTTTTAGTTTCCTGTTCGCAAACATACTGTACCTTAAATGACGTAATAACAAAGGCTATGGTTTTGTTAACAAAAAGAATGTGGGGTTTATGGAAAGGGCCTGTGTGAGCCCCGATTAGTGAAAATAATAAGGGGGTATGTTACAAAAATAAACTTCTTATTGTGCCTGATTACACACGTAAAAGGCCTTCTTTAGCCTGTTTAAAATGAGGTAACCAGATTTGTTTTCAGTTGGACAACTGTTCATTAACATGTTTCTTTTCAAAGTATATTACAGTAAAACTCCTCTGCAACAAAATCATATTTGCAGCCAGAAATTTTTCACAACAGGGGACTTATCACTATAGAAAATCTATGTCTTGGATGTAAACATGAATCATGTGCTGTGCAAACTACAATCTGACTGAACATAAAAACAAAACAATCCAACATTGAAAAAAAAGACAAAAGGAATAAATAAATTGCCAAATCTACAGTAAACATCCGTTTTTATACTTATATCAATATCTTGAATAATGTCTTTCACTTTGCTTCATTCATCTTTAATTTGTTATTACTTTTATCCTATCATAAAGTGTGGGATTGGTTTAAGCTTGACACGTTTGCGAGCTCCACGTTACTAAATGGCAACCTCTCGGCAACCAGGCCCCTCCGCACTGAGTCCGCACGGAAACGTTTTTTTCGCAACGCGTATCTTCCAGAATTTCTTTACGAGCGGAAAACATGGTGGACAAACTATTGCCAAATGGATGTTCGCCGCTACAAACACCTTTGTGATTCGGCTGAAAAGGACTAGTGTGACCTAAATACCGTAAACAACTCCTGGCGAGCACCATGTTGGGGAAAGATGAGGTGTTTGTTAAGAAACACTCGGAAGAATTTAGGTCCTTTGAAGCTACTGGGCTTCTCTACCTCTGTCATACATTAGTGTTTTATTTATGCTGTAGACTACATTTACTGCCACCTATCGTATGGGAGAAAATGGTCTGACTGTTTGAAACTGTTTGTATGCTGTAGACCCCATTTATGGGAGAAAATCTCCTGACCGCGGGGGAAAGCCGTACCGAGTATGAAGTGCTGCAAAATGTGTGCCGGTGCATCAAATATAAACCAAGCTAGACTTTTCCTTCATGCTTATTTTCACCGTAGTGAATTTCATTGCAATGCAAATGCAGAAAAAAACATTTTGTAATATTCAACAAGGGGATTTTTCCTTGTATGAGGAAGTAACAAGAAAGGAAAGCCTTCCATGCATGGATTTTTTTTTCACAATGAAGAGTATTATTGCCCATGCAGGTTTCATTGTAGAGGATTGTACTGCATTTGAAATTCAATCGTTTCTCACAATCATTTTCTTATAATTTGCAAAAACTATGTTAGTTACTTTCAAAGGTTATTTTCTGCCCACGCTATCCCACAAACCACTGTGAATAATGACAACATGTTTTATTTGCAGCACATTTTATGCAAAGGAAAATATTGTGCAGTGTTTGTCTAATATTTATTTGGTAGTAGGGAGTTGTTCTGACATGGTGCCACCCATGATTCGGTCCCATTACAATAAATAATATAAAATAATGCATAAAATGCTTTTATAACCCACTAACTAATATTTTTACTGTGTACTACTTATTCAGGTTCACTGGGAACTGAAACCTATTGCAAGTGACTTTTGGCAAAAAGTGGATTTGCATTGACAACCTTATTATCCGGATGAACCTGAAACCCAAAATAAACAACAGTCAGTCAACCATCAGTGACTCGTGTAATGACTTCCTACAAGGAAAACATGTTTTAAAACACCAGGTAATGCAGGTGATATACATGTAAAATGAAAGTTGAGTAAATACCGTGGGCATTTAATGTACTGTAATTCCTTTGCTTTTTTTCAAGTACTGTATCAGATTTCTGATAACATGCTTCATATGATGGTTCGTAAAAGGCATTGGCATTTATTTCCTCTTGCTCCACCCCCAACAAATTATCTTCCGTATGGCTGACAGTTTATGATTAACATTGATAACAGAAATTCCGACAAAGTCAATCCTAAGTAGACATCTGCTCACTTAGGAAAATAACTAAAAGATTTTGTGAATGCTATCTTACCTCAAGAGGCATAATTCAACGAAGCAAGCCAGACAAGGTCAGATGATACAAACTCTGTGGCGGGCTGTCTGTGGTGAAAAGCCAAATACAACAATAACTTCCTCATCACTTCCTCCTCCTCTCGCTCTCTCTTTCTCCACCTACCTGTTGTACTTCTAGCACCAGACAAGGTGTCAGAAAAAGGCCAAACATTTCACAGTCTCTCAAGCGTCTATTTTATTTTTTATCCATTTCCTGTAACATTAGACATTTTCACTGTCTTGAGAAAAACAGAGCTTAGTATACAGGATCACATACATTGGACCACCATGCTAACATGTAAGGACAGACAACCTATCAGGTTCACCTTCCCACGTACAATAATTAGTCTCTAATGATCCTAACAAACATGTTTTGTGGAATGTGGGAGTAATCTGCAACACAAAAAGTACACATCTAAAGTACATACATAGACATAGGAACAAACATGGCGCCTTGTTGATGTGAGGGTTACACTTCCAAGACACTCAAACATCCAACCATCCACTTTCTACAGAACTTGTCCTCATTTGGATGGCAGGCGAGCTGCAGCCCATCCCAGCTGACTTTGGGCCAGAGGCCAACTCTCTCTGGATTGGGCGTGAGCTCATCACATCGCACAAAGTATATGAGAAATCCATTACAGTATTTACATTCATTTTCAAAATAACTATGAATAGTTTCATGTTGACCTCCTGGTTATTCAGATAATTTATCTACAGAACAAAACGTCTTGAAATGTGTGCAATTAGAATCTTCTGCCTCTGAAGAGCATAAATATTCATGCAACAAACAGCAAAAATACATACGTAGATTATAAAACATTGCATAGGCAATAGCCCGATGCTAAATAAGCTTTTATATGTAAATATTGTTTGACTTTCTTTTTATTTTCTGTATTGATAGCAGATTTTGGCATTGACAAAAATGTTAATTTCACAAAAAGGGGTTGAGCAATGACTTAATTGAGACTGAATTTCAACTATTGTTGGGAATGTTGTTCATGTCAAATTGATCGCTACATAATAACCCATTAGTGATCTGAATTAAAGCAGTTCTTAAAGAAATAGTGAGCATGTCTGCAGAGATGTGAATGACTAATTTGCCTCTTATACAAAATACTGTACTTGTTTTGGTTGTTGCTGCCTACCCATTATTAGTTTGAGGGGATAATCACTTTTCCCCACAGGGACATGTAGATTACAATTTGTTTTTCTCACCTAATAATATTAATATCACCAACATTTTGGATGCATTTTGTGTACTTGTGTTCTCTTTGACTAATATATCTAATATATATATATATATATATATATATATATATATATATATATATATATATATATATATATATATATATATATATATATATATATATATATATATATATATATATATATATATATATTTAAAATGTTCCTTTAGGCCTTTTCCCCACAGCGAATCAACTACCTCCATCTAAGCCTGTCTCCTGCATCCTCTTCTCTCATTCCAACTACTTTTCATGTGTTCTTTCAGTATATCTATGAACCTTTTCTTTGGTCTTTGGCAATTCCAAATTCAGCATCCGTTTACATATATATTCATTATCTTGTATCTGGACATGTCCGAGCCATCTTAGTCTGGCCTCTCTGAGTTTATCTCCCACATGTGCTGTCCCTCCGACGTATTAGTTTCTGACCCTATCCATCTTGGTCACTCCCAAAGAGAACCTCAGGATCTTCATAACTCCTATCTCTGCCTCCTTTCTTTTCCTCAAAGGCTCTGTCTCCAGGTAAAACAACATTGCCGGTCTCACCACAGTCCTGTACACCTTTCCTTTCCATTCAATTTAGCTGAAACTCTTCTATCACACATCACACATGACACTTTTCTCCATCCGTTCCAGTCTGCCTGCACATGGCTCCTTAACTAATTTTCACACTCTCCATTGCTCTGGACTGTTGATCCTAAATTCTTAAAATCCTCCACCTTCTTAATCTCCTCTCCCTGTATCTTCAGTCTTCTAATTTCGTCCTTCTCATTCACACACATACTGTATACACTGTCTTGCTGCGGCTAACATTCATTCCTCTCTTTTCTAGGGCCAACCTCCAACGCTCTAGCTTTTCCTCCACCTCTTACCCACTCTCACTACAGACCACATTGTCATCTGCATACATCATAGGCCATGGAGATTCTTGTTTAACTTCTTGTTTTCTTGTTTTTGTTTTATGATGTAAAAAATTGAGTGTGAAAAATAAAAATAGGAAAACTTTAATATATATATGTATTCAGGCAGATTACTCCATTTTGAAATCAGGTAAAAGGGTCTAATTCATCAATTTAATATGGGTAAATGTACATCACCATAAGTAATAAATCTGATTAGCTCTTTGAGTGTCATTCCCATTAAGTAAGGTCTAACAGTTACATGGACGCCTGTCACTCACAGCAATAGGGCTGTGGTGTATTAGCTGGAGCACAGAGTGCTCACTTTCATCTTGACCTCACTCAGACTGAGAGCGTGATGTCCCATGGGGTCGGTTAAAGAGCTGAGCATTTTCTCTGACAATCACTGAGGTGAAAAATGGGAATGATTGACATCTTAATGATGTAGCTGTGCATGGAGCACAGTCATGGAGCGTAAATGATCCCTGATTAGCTGTGGGGACAATTTATTCACCACGACAGCAAATTGGTTTGATTTAGCGCCAAGGCTCATATTGGTAAAGATATAACAACCTAAGGGATTACACGTCTTGCATAATGCTGGGTCTTTTCTTCACGTGAAATTGGCTGCCATCAGTCATTACACTGGATCAGAAGTGTCACCAAACAAAGGGCACACCGGGGAAATATTCATCCAGATATCTTTGTTATTTATTTTACATATATGGAGTGTACTTTATTTCTTATGATACATACAGTGCTTAGCCAAATCCCAAAACTTACCATAGATCCGTAACAAACAATAAACATTTTGTTTTGCATTTCAAAATGTTTTCAAAGTGCTTTAAGAAAAGCAAATTCAGTATCGCAATATATTTAGTTCAAACCAGTGTGAGATTTGTCTTACAAACTTGTAAACAAAATTATAAACTTAGAAAGGTGGAATATAGAGTTGTGTTATCTGCTATTGTGGACCCCTTATATGGTGATTTGTGTTACAGAAGAAAAAAGATGCACATTGGCCGCACTGCTACTTTGTCCACTTGCGTTGCAAGAATTTGCAAAGTAATTTGTTTGAGGAGAAAACCATCCAGACACTAACAAAAAACTTGCAGATCATTCTGGAAGAAGAACTCTCCTGAGGTGAGGTGTATGGATGTGTGTGTCTTATATGGAGAAGATCTTACTGGGATGCAGCGCAGGGAGTCTCAGCAGTTTGTTCACACTGGCTCAGTTCTTTGTAATGCAGGAATGGGGGATCAGGATGAGTGACATGGTGAGAGATTTTATAAATTGAAAATGTTTGAGACTGATTGTTATCTGTAATTTATCAACCAACTCTGTTACTCCGTTACATGTACATGCACATTCTAATGAGCTCCAACTAAAAGATGCATCAAGTGACAGCGACAGAGGAGTATTGAATTAACAATGTTTTTATTACTGGGGTTGATGTTGGTAGTAATATACCATACAAAGTGTTTTTTCTTTAGTGTATTAATATTTTTATAGATTTTATAAATTGAGCAACTTTGGCAAAATTTTACATACAGAAAATTAATAGCCCTTGGACAGTGTCTATAAAAATAGACTTTCAGTCAAAAATAGATCTATCAGATTGTGGAGCTGTACTTACTTTAAACCTTTGTAGTTTTGGCTTCCATCTTAATTATTTGGGTCACTTGAGGCATGCAAACACTGAAACTGACATGTGGCGAAGACAGGTGCATAAAGTGCATTACAAAAATACTGTATATACACAGAGATGATATATTTGTGAATATATCCGTCCATCCATTTTCTACAGCCGCTTATCCTCACAAGCTTTGCAGGCTTGCTGGTGCTTATCCCAGCTGACTTGAGGCAGTAGGCGGGGGACACTCTGAACTGATTGCCAGCCAATTGCATTGCACACGGAGACGAACAATCATTCACACACTCAATTACATCTAAAGACAATTTAATATGTCCAATACACCTTCCATGCATGCATGTTTTTTGAGTGAGTGAGTGTATGTGTGTGTGTGTGTGTGTGTGTGTGTGTGTGTGTGTGTGTGTGTGTGTGTGTGTGTGGTGGTGGTGGGGGTTCATAGAGAACCCACGCAGGCTCGGGGAGAACATGCAAACTCCACACAGGTAGACCGGAGCAAGGTGGATTTGAACTCAGGTACCTGAATGGTGAGGCAGACGTGCTAACCACTGCTCCACCAAGCCGCCCTATTGGTCAATATAGATGACATTAAATTACAATTTACATTTTTTCAGATAGGGCGGCTCGGTGGCGCAGTGAATAGCACGTCCACCTCACAGTTGAAAGGTCCCGGTTAAAATCCACGTGGCTCCCGCCTTCCTGTGTGGAGTTTGCATGTTCTCACTGAGTCCGCGTGGGCTCTCTCTGGGCACTCCGGCTTCCTCCCACTCCCCAAAACCATGCATGGCAGATGAATTGGACATACTAAATTGTCCTTAGGGTGTAATTGGACCATGTGTGATTGATCGTTGGTCTCTGTGTGCCCTGTGATTGGCTGGCAACCAGTTCAGGTTGTCCCCTGTCTACCGCCCGAAGCCAGCTGAGATAGCAACCCTGCGACCCCTGTGGGGATAAGCGGCTATAGAAAATGGATGGATGGATTTTTTTCAGATGCCTCAGGGACTGGTTTTCCTTGTGGGAACAGAAGATTCATTAGGATTTACTGACCCCTAAAGTCATAGAATGGAACTGTAGCCATAAACAACTACAGTGTACAGTATTACAATTATTCAAAATTAATTGCGTGGTCAGGTAGAAATTTGGTGTTGAAACTTGCAAAAATCCAAGAAAATTCCGGTCGTTTTGACCTTTAGAATATTGAGTTGCAGTAGATGCAGTGTGATATGTTCCCCTTAATGACTGTTGAGATATTATGGATTGATTTTTTTCTCTTTAAATAAAGTGCAAATATTTACTGTTTTTCTTTCCTTGCCTCCCTAATTACATTTTGGCAACCTCGGTGTAGAAGCAACGGAGAGTACGCATACACTAACGCTGCAAAGCCGTTCGTTCCGTCGGGCCCATTCCAGTTGATGCCACTGAGTGACGCTAGATACAAACTTAATTTTTCGCACCGAGGCTATCGCTCGCCATAATATCAAAGATTAGTTTGAACACGCATTTTAAAGTTAAAGTGTGTCACGTCTGTGTTTAGTCTCACCCTCCTCTATAAATGTGTGTAGCTAATACTTAGATGAGTCACGTTAAAAATTCCGATTTTTGTTTGTTGGCGATGATGCTTCAAAACATTTCCATGTTATAAGGTACCAAGTGGATGTAGAGCTTCTGATAAACCCAGAATATAAACTTTGTTATTACTTGTACACAAGCTGTGTTCATGATGTAAAGAATTTGCTGTTTTATAAGCACATGAAATCACTCCTATACACCCACCTCCTTGTTCTCTTATTTACTTCTTTTGGAGATCCCGCACGCGTGGTGCTGGTTAAAGTATTTTACGGCTGATAGCGTCTCCAAGCAACCTATGCTGATAAATTTGCCTTTAAATTTGGTGAACGCAAAGGATAATATGCTTTTGTCTTACCTTAAAAACACATTTCTTGATCTAATTTGGTCATGCGTATTGCTAGTGTCTCGCTCTCCTACGTCTTGGTGGTGCAAATGTGTTTAAGGGACGTCTGCCATCTTGTGGCGAATACTGGTACTGTGTCACATACATCGCTGACAAGTCCAATTCTTATTTACCATGTGTGATTGACTCGTCATGATGGTTGTAAACCCAACGTGAAGTAGGCGTCTCACCCAAAGTCGGTTTGGACAAAAGCAGTATAGAAAATGGACGGATAGATGGACAGCAGCCACTAAGCCCCCAACACAGGTTTTGAGCAAATTCAGCAGCAGATGATGCTTTTAATTTCACCCCCAGCACCCCTCCCCCAAATGAATGGAGGAGATTAATTTTATTGACTGACAGCCAACGGTCAAAGTTGGAATGCTACGCCTGGTTTTCTCAAAATTGAGGGACATTTCAAGGGAACATCAAAACAAGAGCTTGAAATTGAGCCAATGGGAACTGAGATCGAGCTGCAATATCCACAGTGATGGAAAAATGGAGACATTCTGTCAATGATAACAACCAGGCATCGGTGAAATATGACTGAAACAACTAGAATTCAGCCCAATTCAAATCTTCCTATTGAGAGGTCAGCCAAAGCATGACAGCTTGAAAAACCAATTTGGAGTCACACAACTGTTGAAATGGATGACATTAGTTCACAAATATAGTATGACATTTATTTATTTTTATAAACCTAGCACATTCTTTTTGAGATTAATGTTATTCTGGCAAGAATAGTGGTGTGTTTAATATCTTTTTTATATTTTCTTATTAGTTACAGAATTATCCTAGATTATCATCTTCTTTCTAATTGTGATTGCACTACATTAGTTTTATGCACTCTAATAATAACACAATTGCAGGGGCTAATTTGGGCCTCAAAAGTTCCGTATTTTTTCCACTGAAGGAGCCAGTAAGTCTCTGAACTAAAAGCACAATCTAGTAGCAGAAGGACATTTCCCTTTGCCAATAATAAAGCATAACAAGATTTGCAAAGTGTTGTAATGGCAAAATCAATACATGGACAAACTGAAGCCAGCGAAGGAAAGTGCATGTCACTGATCTTGTGACGTAGGCCTACAAAATGAGTGTCTGAGAATTTAAAGGCTAAACAAGAACATTAACAAAAACATAACATTCAGAATTTTGAGTTGAGATTGACAAAAACACATACAACTTTTGTTACTAAATGTTTATGATCCACCTGATGTGTATGTGTTTATTTAATGATCTATCTATTTATTTATTTAAGCATGCAACGAATTTCACTATGTAAACACATTTGAATTACTTGGGTTTCTGCATGAATTAGTCAAAATGTGATCGGATCTCCATACAGTCAACGTGAACTATTTTGAATTTTGTCCCTTTTTGGCTCTTACAATCATGAAGAAGAGTGCCAGGCAATGACCATTTACCACACAAGGGATAAACATACGACACAAAAATTGAGGTTTTAACAAGCAAATTAAAGTCAAGTATCTTTCAGCATGGAGTCCAATCAATGTGATAAGATAGGAGGCATTGGTTAAATTAAGCTAGCACAACAATATCTTAACATACATGTTCTTGTGAACACTGCATTTAACATTTCTTAACTGGTAAATTAAAGAGGTGAAAAAAAAACTTTTTCTCATTTTTTAAAAGTAAAATTACTTAAATAAAAAACCTTTTAGAGTTCATTTTAAGCTTCTGCTATTTTTTTTAAATAAATCTATAAATGGTCCTACCTTGCTAAACTATTTGTGCCTCATGTCATGTGACTACCAGTCGAAGCTTAGAAGTGAGGCCAAGTCCAGTCCTCGAATACTACAATCCAGCCTGTTTTCAACGTTCCCCTCAACCTACACACCTGATTCAGACCCTGATCATTTGAATCAGGTGTGTTGATTGAAGGGAAACATCAAAGGGCTCCGCTAGATCGTGGCTCTCCAGAATCAGACGACATTAGACAAGCACCCGTCTTTATCCAGTTTTAAAACCCACCTTAAAACATATTTTTTTGGCTTTCGACAATAGCTCAAGACTCTGTTCTCTCTTATTTGATTTCATTTTTTGATCTTTGTTGTTGATAGTTTTGCCATAAATTATATTTAGTTTTTTTTATGTTTGAATTATATTTAAAGGGAAGTCAGGTAGAAATCTTTTTCACAATATGTTCTATGCACCCCCACTAGCCTAAACATGGCATTTTGATTAATATGAAAAAATTGGGCTGTTTTGAGTTATGCGGTCATATCTCAAACCCTCTAAAATGAAGGTTGAAAATGATGAAAAAAAGACTCGACTTGTACTCAGAGAAATAGGGTTTGTCATGTTGAACAAATGCAATATTATTTCCAAATACTGCAAAGAACATAATTGTAAAGAACATTTTAGACTTTAAAAACAGCACTTCAAGCTATTTTTTAAAGGTTTTACTAGTACAACTGAGTTTAGCAACGCGATAAAAAACAACAATACTTTATTTTTAGAGACTAAATAAAAGAAAACAATTTCTACTTTGTCAAAACGGCCAGATGAAAACAAGACACGTAATAGTAGAGAAAATGAACATGTTGACTTGAAGAAAAAAGAATACAGTAATAAGTGAGCTGTATCTACATCTCAATCTTGCCCTGAAAGGTTTTTGGATGTGAAAAAAGGCACAAGAGAATGTTGTGGTCTCTGTTCTCTTTTGCAGAGAACGTCAAGATCTCTGATAATGAAGAGAGCGTGGATGTCAGAACCTGAACTCGTAGGCCTTCTTCCTGTCTCCAAGGAAACAATTAGGACTGGCCCCTAATGGAGAAGCAGCCTGCTTACTTTCAAGCTGCAGAAAATCATCTGTCATGCTATCGTTTACAGCAGCAGCTTCCCATTTTCAATGCGGGTATTAGTCATCTTATTTCATATTTTCACAGCTATTAAGATTAAATATGAAAATCAATTGATATAATTTTCTAAACATGTATATTTTGCTTGAGTTTGCTGTATATTTTTCTTAAATCGCAGCATAATGTAATATTTTCAAAAGCATCCCATTTGCTGCATACTGCAGAACATATTTTCTTTCCCCCTAGAGATTGTTTGATTTTGACATAATTTGGTATAAAAATCAAATTGCAGACACATGAAACTTGCTTGAGCGCACTCCATTATCATGAATATATCCAATTTCATTTGTTCTCTTAAGCCTAATTCAAAAAGGATTAACATTACAGGGGTGGTAAAGAATGGCATTTTCACTGCGCTTCTTTGTAATTGATCGCATTGTTCCGGACACAGTTTTTAACCATGTGGAAATAACATGTTCTGGTCTGTCATACACATGGGCAGTCAATGGCTCCCCGAGGGAGGCTTAGATGGGGGGGAGAGACAAAGCTTGTCCATCGGATCCACATCACATCACAAATACTTGGGATGAATGATGATATAATTTACAGTGATCAATGATCATATGTGTTTCAAATTCAATTGTAATAAATCATAGCTTGAAGGAGAGATAATATGGAACAGTGGGGGAAAAAAAGATAAATTATTGAGCCAAATGTGTGTTTTCCTCCCTTTGCTAAAATAAGAAGGAAAACAATCTTCATAACAATCTTCTTCATTGTCTGCATAATGTTTTGAAGTACAAATGGATTTCTGTGTGATATATCCTTGCTTAAAAAAAACAACAACAAAAAAACAAGCAATGCATAGTAATAGGACAGCAGTTTGCTCCCTGGACATCAGGACTCGCAAAAAACGGATATTACACAATACCACAAGCCCTTTCATACTGCTTGACAATCTACACTGCCCAAAATGTTATGGATGAGTGAATGTTAGTTTTTCCATTGGTAGCACCACCCGGGGTGTAGAGTGGAGCAAACACCCGATTGAACACGAACATATGCATTTAGACGGTAAGATAAAGATCAGAAACAATGCAAACATTGTAAACAACACCAGTTAAGGAAAGTTTTATATAACATTGATGTTTACTTTAAAACAAACTCAAAAAGATAATTCAGCATTGTATTTCTATATATAATAAATACATATGCATTTCAATGGCTAAATGTTCAACTAAACCAGCGCTACTTTGCCAAGCCCTCCCTAGGAAAGAGACCCCCCCCCGCCCCCCATACACACACACAAACAAACACACACACTCAACACGCATACTATAAATACGAATATTATCTATAAAAATTGTATAAGTATACCGAAACCTGTATCCTTTTTAACATTAACAAAAAAAAGCAATATAAATCAACTTTCTGTTCATTTTTTTGAGTGTTTATGTGGGTTACTCCTTAGTCTAAAACAGAAAAAAAGTTCTTCAAAGTTTCTGAAACCCCCCAAAAATGATGAAAATTCTTATTTTATTGCAATTACACTTCACATGACAAAAACAAAGCCTTTTCCTTGGGGTCATCTCAGGACCCCCAAGAGGGGCCCACCCCACTATTTGAGAAGCACTGAACCAAACCAGTCAATAAAAAATATCTATTAGTTTAAAGAATCATCCACCATACTAGATTGCCTTACACCATAGATGGGATGACAAAGTAGCAACTTTGACACGCAAGGAACAGAAAACACTCACTCAAAAGCTTAAAACGATATCGTCACTCCTACGTGTGGACAAGAGATATCTTAGACTTTTAGGTTATTCTCTGCCTCCTCTTCTTAAATGTGACCTCAGTACTGCCATTCATTCAATCTGGCACGATTTAGAACTGTGCTGCAGGCAATGCAACTATAAATTTGATCTTGGCTGTATACTGTATACTGTATACTGTATACTGTAACGGCCCATGGGTCAAATGGCACTGGGCTGCATGGGCCACACTCGAAATAATAAACTACAGTATTTCCGTTTTATGTATTATCCATGTCTCAAAGCTATATTTATTTTATTTTATTTTATTTTATTTTGAAAAAAAACTTCTATTTTGAAAACCCGGCTGGATTCTCTTGGATTTGTTTGGGTCACATGAGCACCAAAATTTCACTCACAAATAGGGCTAAATGAGTAAAAAACAGACGTCTTTGGGGAGGGAAAAAGACCCAGTCAAGAGACAGTTGACGAGCCTACAACTTTAAAGAAAAAAAGAAGCTTTTAACAGACAATACCAGGAGTCCTACTTGAGACAATATAATGACTTCTTGCAGTAAGGACTTCGAGCACTACTTCCTACTCCCCCCCCGTTCATGTTAAAAAAAATCTCAATAGTTGACCAGTCCGTGGTGATAAAAACGTTGGGGGCCCTTGCTGTAAATGCCCCCCTAAACAATCTTTGAACAAACCTCAATATACGATAGTGTGAAAGATGAATTACCATAAGGTGTCTCAGGAGGTAGAGTGGCCTTTTTGAATTGGAGGGTTACCAGTTAGATCTTGCGCTTCCCCAGTGATCATGTTGAGTGTCCTTGAGCTCAATGAGCCGCTACATGCTCCTGATGGCGCAGTTGGCACCTTACGTGTCAGCCATCAGTGTGTGACCGCGAATGGTCATTGAGATGGATGTAAATATAGACTCTGCAAAGTCATTCAAAAGGAAGCCAAAAAAACACTGGTCTGGAAAACCTGTTGAAGCGTAGCATCTCCAAACAAGCAGAGTACTGAAACTGCAGCGTGAGAGAAATCATTCTGCAGGGAGCTGAATGAACTGCAAATACAGAACTTGCGTTACAGAGTGAAAGAATAAAAAAATACAGCTGTGACTTATTATGCACAGAAATTCCAGTAAACACTATATGATCTAGAGTACAATCTTTTGGAGTTTAGGGGAGAATGTATGGCACTAAAAACAGGGCAATCCTGGAAGAAAAAAATAACTTTTTGAGCCTTCAAAAAAACCTAATGAACATTAGGTCACATTAACATCACTTCTGATATATGTCAATCAAATTCGTCTTGTATTTACTGTTCTGTTTTTTTCCCCTTGATGTATCGGTTGCTAAGCGGTTGCTGTGTTTTTTTGTTTGCTTTATTATTGCTTTTGAAAGTATTTAAACTCCAGGTTCTCAGTAAAATTTTGGCAGAATGTCAAGTGAAGGTCTTGAGCTCCCATACCTAGTTTCTTTCCAACGACTCCGACTCTAGATTTCTAAGTTGCGGCTACATTACATTTTGGCGTATACAGACTTCTTACTAATATTTTAGTTTTCAAGTGGGTATTTATTTATTTTTGTGGTATGCTCTTCCTGATATCTAAAACATCTAAAAGCCCGAGATGGGTAAACATTTACCCTGGGGTCGATATAAAAAAAAAAAAAAATGAGGATTTACAAATCCAGACAGCGCATTAACGACAAAAGAAGTCATGGCTCCATTTTTATATAAGGATAATAATGCCTTCAAATTTGAGACTTGCCTGGATTTCTGATACTGTAGATACCACATCCAAAGGTTGCAAAAAAAACAAAAAAAACAAGTTGAAGCGCTGTTTTGTTGAGTCGATATGTGTAAAGTTTGCAATCTCAAGTGCTTCACTGACTGTCAGAATGGCTTCCATAAATGCATACATCACAGTAGGAAATGATGATGACTGCAAGCGACGAGAGAGGCAACGGCACTCCAACTGTGTCTAAAATGAGAGATGCAAAGTGATGCTGTCACAAATTTATAAGACAAATTGTCAGTGACTTAGTGTGAGCCCCATAAGCCTTTTAAACAAAACAAGGACGTGCCTGACATGATTTGCTATGTAGCTAACAACGCAGGAGCAGATATGATGTCTATCATCAGAAGGGCTTTTTGTGATCTGTCTTAAAACACATCAGTTGGAACTTTAATCTGCTGATTATATCTTTTGTCTTTACACAGCGTGTGTGGACTGTGACAGAAGTCTCATAGTTAAATTGGGGTAATTAATTTTAATTAGCAGATAGGCACAGTTTGTACAGCAGATGGGTGCTGCACTCCACTATCCTGCCCGACTCCGCAACTTCTATCATCATCACCTCCTCCTCCCTCCTATGGGTTGTATCCTCTGTCCGTTTGGTCTTCTGGGTCACAGGGCCCTTCTTGGGCCTCATCCTTCATCAAACTTGCGTGAAACATAAGACGCCGTCGTTCTACTTAAGTGATTATTTCTCCAAGATGAGAAGATGTAATCAACCCCTGACAGCTGCGCTGAAAAAGACAAACAGTAGGTTTTAAATCTTCATTAGTCAACAGTAAATGAGGTTTGTGTTACACACACACATGCATGCAAGTGCAACCAAATAGCCTATTTACAAGCTTATAATGCATTGGTCATCAACAAAGCATCTTGGGATTTTAAACACCAACTGATACCCTTTGTAACACAGTGCATTTATGCAAAATTTATATTCATTTATTATTTATTTTCAATAATAGGCTCCAAAAAGAGCAGGAATGAGAATGTTGACAATTTTGTATTTTAACCATTTGGACCAGCTTCTTTGATGTTGACTATAAAGAGCTTCTCAAAAAAGTTGTATCACCTAATGGATGGAACGCATACATACTTACAACATGTTAAAGGCTGATCTAAAACCTCAGTTGATTTAAAAAACATTTGTTCTCTCATTTTTCTTCTTTGATTTTTCTAAGATATAGTTGAAGCCAAGGGTTACAGCGTCCCTGGCTTACGTTTTTTTCATGTTGCAATGTGGAACACAGATTTTTTTCGTCCCCTCTTTAAGGTATTTTCCCCACTTTGCAACAGAAACAACTGTCATGACCCTAGGGAGTTGGCTGTATGTGTTGTTTTGTCTCCATCTGCAGGCGTTTTTGGACAACTGCACTTATTTTCTGTTGCTGTCAATGCCTCCATGCAATGCGTCACAACAATGCTGGTCTGCTCTTGGTCGGCGTCTCCTCACGGAGATGCTGGTCTGCTGTTGGTCGGTCCCACTCGTTTCAAAATTATGGAATGGTAAAGCTTTGTTCTATTGTGATTGGTTACAAAACCGTATTTATTGTGCATTTTACTGCTTAATTCAAACTTGAATGGGTTAGCCGTGGGTCCCAAGATTGCTAGTGATGTTAAAGAGAGAAGTAAGAAGATGATTTATATGGAAACAAAGCTAGAGATAATCAAGAAATACGAAGCTAGCCTAGCCTAGGCTAACCTTACTAGGGAATATGGGCATAACTAGCGCCACTCAAAGGTAAATAAATCCTTTCTATATTTTTTATTTATGATGTTTTCTGATTGTATACATGTATATTATATATACGTAGCACTTACTATACTATTTTGGTAGCAATTTTTGAAATGTACAGTATGTACAATTTTGATGTTTTTACCTGGGGTTCTAAACGCATTAGCTATTTAACATAGGTTTGGATTGCCCACCATACGGTGAATTTGCCTGACGAGCCCAACTGTGAATTAATCTCGTAACACGGGGGCCCACTATACTTTATTTTTCTTTTCCAGCCTAGGACAAACATGATAGAGTATGTTCATGAGGCCAAGAAATCAAGACACTACCTATTGCTTCAATACTCAAGCAGTGCCAACACATATTGGAATTTATGCAAACAGTTGTCTATAAAATCCCAGACATCTAAATTGGTCCAGTTTCTTTAAAATACAATATGTACCTAAACTGAGATAAACAGCTTTAAGCATTTGCAAGCTGTGAGCTCAGTTCCTGTTAATTGTTATTCCACACTGACACAGGCACTTGTTAGCTGTTATTCACAGTTACTGTTAATGTATGTTTTTTCCAACAATAATTATATGTGTGTGTGTGTGTGTGTGGGTGTACCAGAATTTTTAAAATAGGAAAAGTATTTATACTTTACATATTTGAAACGAAGATTATTGCAGTAGACATATTTGGTTAAATATTTAAATATTGGACCTTTTACAGTAACTGTCATTTCCATCCCTTCGGCTGTAACTGGGGCCGGAATTGTCCTCTGAGAAATGGCCATTGTGGAGCCCGTAGCTGACCAAATACGATAGATAACAAGGAAGCAGAGTTTACACTTGAAATTCCAATCTATTACAACAACATTATTTGTAACATCATCCCAATCTCTCTTTTGTCCACACCGTACTCCTTCCGCCTCACGTTCTCACTCACGTGTGAGCTTCACTCGGAGGCGGCTGCTGGAGGTACAACAACTTGGACAAGACTGGTGAGAACATCAGTGACTCAGTGCTCCGGCACTCCTATAGGACAAGTGACTGGCTCCCAGCGTGACATCGACCAATGAAGGCAGAATTTAAAATCTACTCCTGCCCAGGAATTGTAATCCACTCCTGCTCTCAATGTTCGATGTCATACGGAGAGTCAATCATACATCTCATAGTGTCCGTGAGCTGATTGACTGATTGTCTTGTCTGTCGTATCCACACTGTTGACTGTCCATTGAGTACCTGGGTAAGTCTCTGGGTGAACCTCAACCTAACGACTGTACAAATCAATTGAGAGCCTCACATCTGCCATTGTCACAAGGCTTTTTGAGAAGGCAGTGTTGCTGAATGTTAATTACAGTCGATGTTGCTTGTATGGTGTCTGAATGTTAGACTAAATGATAACAAACCTATCTTTTCTCTCTGACGTTCACTCCATGATAGGCAAGTAATTATGGCTCTGTGTCTGTCTGTTTTATCTCCTCTTTTATTCTAACTCTGTTCTATATTGCTTTTATTACTGTTTTATTATTATATTTGTGCTTGAGATCTTGTTTCTATTTTAGTAACTGCGAAGCACTTTGATCAGCCCTTTGAGGTGTTTTTAAATTTGCTTTATAAATAAACTTTGACTTGACTTCAAGGTGATGGAGTGAGAGTGAGTGAGAAAGGAGTTAATGAGTTAAGGAGGGAGGAGTTAATAAGGGTTTATGAGAGCGTTGGGCAGATGTTACGAAGAGAGCTGTTGTAAATCCTACTTCCCCATTATCATGTTTGTCCAGCTGTTTGTTTCACTCGCCGTCGACATGCGAGGGCCGTTATTCTGAGGGCAACTCCAGCCCTCCATGTCACCTGACTATGGCCAAGGGACAGAAGTGATTAACGGTAGTTACTGTAAGATATAAGGTTTATTAATTAAATATTTAAATAAATATGTTTACTGTTGTGATCTTTGTCTCAAAAATGTCAAGTATAACTAACTACCTTTCCCATATTACAAATGCACAAAAATTCCTTCTTCACGGCTTTCACTTTTTAGGGGGGATTTTTCTGTCCCCATCAACCGCGAAAAACAAGGGAACACGGTACCCTAAAATAACTATCACACAATTTTTATATGTATATATACCAAACTGACATAGCTTGCATATGATTTAGCTAATTTTAATATTTTATTGTAGTTTACGTTGCTACGTTTTAAGCAAGTTCCTTGCTCAATATTGGGTTCACGTGCGTACATATGTACTAATACGATTAAGATAGCGAGCATCCGTTAAACACACACGTGCACATACACACATCGACCAAGGGCCATGGTAATGGCACCTATTGATTTCTTTTCCTCCCTCCACTAGTCAAGCATGTAGAGTTTGGATGGTGGGTAATGAAATTACCTTCGCTCTGGAGGATGTCAGGAAAATGTTACAGCTGGAGAAAGGCTCCTCAGTGAGCGTGTGTGGCAAACACAGCACCTGTTTGCTTCGCCTTATTTCTCAACCAACTGCGGCGCGTCCTGTCTCAATCAACATATCTTCCCCAATCCCACCAGGGCCGTAATTCATTCATTATTCATCTAATTAGAAGCTCTAAATGATGGAAATGACCTTCGTTCAACTGAGTGGGAACCCATTTGGACACTGTCAGACACTATTAGACATTCAGCAGAGCGGGTGCCCGAGAGGGTCAACTGTTCTACTTCAACCCTGCCAGATAAACTGTGACGTAGCTTATGATTGCAACAGGGGGGCTGTTGGTGGAATAGAGGGGACGTTAAATGCACTCTGTAGTGAGACAGAAAGTTGCAACAATGTGAGTCAGAGTTTGGGAGATGACATACAAGTATGAAGTTCATTGTGACAGCGACATTTGAGGCAAGGGGAAGTGGGTGTGCTTTTATTCGTCATCTGTGTGCTCACAGTTTTAAAGGAGTAAACACAATGCTACATTAATTACCTCTGCAGTTATACCTGATAAATATTCGCCCACTCTGCATTATACATGATCCCTATTCTTTCTTTTGAATCGCTGCCTCCCTATTTTTCCTTACCGTCAAAAGACTGTTTAGTCACGGACTGGTCACAATCCTATAACAAAGCAGCAGGCCATATCTATTGTAGGTCTAGTCATGTTTTGCAGGCATGACCAAAAAAAAAAAAAAAAATCTTGCTTACTAACTAACTTTGACAATATCAAGTGAACCATCACAGCTTAAACTGGTCCAAAACTGAATGAGTGAACAAATGTGTAATTGCGTGGGTATGTGTGTGTATGCATGTTTGTGAGTGTGCTTATGTGCTTGCATCTGTCTTGCTACTTAAGAGTTTCTATTTACAAGTGTGTGAATGCATTTCAACTTTGATTATTTTCCGGGGGTGTCCTACGCCGTGAAACAGTTCCTGCCGGATTTGCACCAGAGGTTGGCTTCCCTGCCATGCCCCCGCTCCCTTTTCATAAAGTTGCAGTGGGATGATGCTGTGGGCAAGTTGTACGATTTGTGGAGATCCACAGAGGGTATGGTATATAGTATATCAGCACATTTACGAATGTGATCACCTCTACAGAAACACTCAGCAAATTACTAAAAGTTAAAAAGTTTGAAAGCAAGCTTGTACCTTCACACATTTCTGGAAAATCTGAGGATACAAATCTGCTCTCTGTCTTTACACCGGGTATATCAGTTTGATACTGTGAACACAGTTTGCCAAGCCATTCCATCCTGTAATTTCAATTAAAAAAATGTACTTGACACGAAATCCCATCAGTTGCACTAGTCGCTGGGCTTCCATAATCTACAGTTCTCTTTTCTGCAAAATACTTTTTTATTTTTCATAAAATGCTTTGTGGTTATTCCCCCAGATTTTTTGCTTAAGAAGACAGAAATGAAATAATAAATACACAACACAAAGTATGTCATATAATCTGATTGAGGCCATCGCTGATTAGGGTTATTAGCCTTCTTAGAGTATAAATACGTAACTCCTCCTCACCCAACCAGATTTCCCTGGCTTCATTTCTTTATTATATTACTGATGTTGATCAAAACAAGGTAGATGTATTGGACACACTAAATTGGCCTGAGGTGTGTGATTGGGTGCATGAATGGTTGTTCGTCTCAGTGTGCCCTACAATTGGCTGGCAACCATTTTGGGGTGTCCCCCGCCTTCTGCCCGATGTCAGCTGGGATCGGCACAAGCAAGCCTGCGACACTTGAAAATGTTCGTATGTATGATGAAAACACATTTTTTTATATTCATTTCATTTCAGGTCAATGGCTTTTTTGCCACTCGAAATTACCTTGGCACCTATTATTTACAATCATTGTGAAAAGGTCTATAAGCATCAGCAGATGATTCATTAATGATAAGAAATTTGGCATTCATGAATTTTGATGTGTGCTACATCACAGATGTGTAAATCCACCGCCAGGCCTCACTGTGATGAAACAACAAAACCATCAAGAAACATTTGCGCTCATGTCACACAGCACGTATCTTCATCTTCCATGTGGGTGTGCATCTTCATGTACGTTCATTATGAATCTTTGAGATATGCATGTATGTGCCCAGTAAAAGACTTGCCAGCCCGATTTATTGGGAGGGAAAGGACGTGCAATGGGAAGCCATTTTCCGCCATTGAAATAACACTCGGGCAAATTACTCTTTGAACTTGACTACAGGCTACACAGACTCATCACTGAGTCATTGCAGGCAGAATGGCAGAGTAGCAATAAAGCAACGTCTCACACAGCCGACAGCTCATGAATATCAATGAGGAGTAGACACAATCAGGGTGACGGAGTCTTAAACAATGAGGAAGGGAAGGAAGTCTTAATATGACTCTGTCGTTTGTCTTCTTGGCTCCTCACACATGTACACATATAATTAACAGTACCGGTACATTGTTGCCTGACGTAAAGGTCGTGAAGTCATAGCCTGTAATGATGCCCATGATGATCAGGGGTACAATTCTCGTGGTTGGCGCAAACAACATTCAGTCCGAGACAATAATTCAATGGAAATGTTCAAATAAAAATGATGGAGACCAAAATTGTCTTACCAATTACGGTCTTTCAGTTTTGTTTTGTTTTTACAAAAAAGTAAGGACGACACATAAATGTGTTGATGTTGAAATCGTACATATTATGCTCCCCACCCCACTCCCCCCAAAAATAAATAAAATAAAACAGCAATCTGCTTTTATGGCGGGGCTTTTTTTCAGTATAGTAGAACTACCACATTTACCACGAATAACATACCTTAAACACCCTAAGTATGGTCTTGTTGAAATGTGGACATCTGACCAAAGAGGGTGTGCCCTGCTTCAAACGAGGGAGACAGAAGTCATTCCGCCCAACTGTGCTGGGTCAGTGGAGAGTATAGATCATGTTACAATGATAATGAGGAGGAGCTAAGGTTGGCTGCTCTTAGCAAAAACCCTGAATGTATATGAAGGTCCTGTCACATGCAAAGCACATGTAAAACCCTAAAACGATGGCAGGGAATAAATAATGGAACCATGAAAATCCAGTGAGAGAAAATGATAATGTAACACATCTGAAATCTGTACATCCAACAAAACTCTGCAGCTCCACCTACCTTTTGGCCTTGATATATCATTTTCACAAGCCATTTGGTAAATCACACACATTTTTGACTGGAAAAATTGTTTGAACATCCTGATACTTGGAAGTGTGTAAATACTTAAAAGGCATGTTATTCAAGTTCTAAGGTGTGCATTTGCAAGTACAAAGAATGCTTTTTTGAAGTACTTGGCCTTTATTCTACTATTATGTTTAAAAAAATAGTAAACTGTTTAGTAATCATTTTTATGATTTTGTTTTGAGCTTTGAAATTTTGATAATTATTATGATAATTGATCAATAGTTTAGAGACCTAAAATTGTCACAATGCTTAGAATTTCACTCTCCTGGCTAAAAATGATCAAAACTGACTAATCATTTATTAAGATTACCATTAGTTAAAACCTTCGCTTTTTTTTTAAATGTCCATTCAACATTATACCAATAATGTCACAGTGGACTGACTTGCACATTGTGCTTGTGTGTACACACATCTCCCTATACTTGAAAATTCAAAGAGCAGCTCTTTGCAACATCTTTCTCTTCATAACACAACTTAGCGCAAGTTTGGACAGACCAGGTTGACAACATTTTTAAGGTTGATATCAATTTAAATATTTGACAGCAAAAGCGTCCTCTTGTATTTATGTGCTCTCATTGATCATTTCCGTTCATTTTGTAGTACTACAGGTGTACTCTACATCCAAAAAGACTGTTTGTAGGGCCCCACTAGAGAACTTGTTGACTCTTAACACTTAATTTGATTACAATTGTGTCACTGATATAGATCCTATCATTGGTCTCTTGGGGGCCGGGCCCAGCAGTAGCTCATACAGGGTCCTATGTTCTGACTTGTGTGTATGACACACTGCCGATTAACTGCTTTGTTGGTGATATGTGTCATCAGCCAACACTT
Source organism: Hippichthys cyanospilos (assembly GCF_059441005.1). Taxonomy (NCBI): domain Eukaryota; kingdom Metazoa; phylum Chordata; class Actinopteri; order Syngnathiformes; family Syngnathidae; genus Hippichthys; species Hippichthys cyanospilos. Next base: position 4,399,438 of record NC_142383.1, read on the forward strand.
GGGGACCCCTTCCTCTTGGGGGCCTGAGGTATTTGCCTTGTCTAGCCCTTGTTATGACCTTTGTTCATGCAGTATGCAGGTGCCGTGGAGCCTATTCCGGCAGACTTTGGGAAAAAGGCTGGACATACTCTGGACCGGTCGCCAGGCAAACACAGGGAATGAGTGGTTCCACATCCTGTGTATACGCCACACTGCACTTCCCTTATGTTATAAAGAGAGTAAAAGGTTATTAAATACTTAATTTTTAAAGTTTTTCAAATGTCTAAATAAAGCCATAATAGGCACAATTCCCAACATGCTTGAATGTACTACTAATGATACAGTACAATACAATACAGTACTAATATACTGGTTACAATATTTTACAAGAAGACTATTAAATGTCACAACACTTTAAAACTTAAAAGTATGACAAGATTTGTGATGTACCGCTACTCCCATTGTTTACAAACCACACAGGAACAGACCTGAGATACATACCTCAAAACTGTGAGGCAGACATGCCAACTCTTTCAAGTCAATGTAAACGCTTCGCCTCAAAGGTAAATCATTTCTAAACTTTTCCAAATCTTAAAATCTGCATTTGTAGCACGGCATCATCTCTTCATCAAATAATTCTGTGAATGTCCTACTTCGAATGGCGGTGCGATGAGCAGTGCATTGATGAGATCAAGTTGCCCTTAACCAACTGAAATCATTGACCATTCCTTATTAAATCCAGCTGGAACCTGTTGATTTGTCACTAAACATTGTCTTTGTCAGCACCCATTACAAAGGAGTGATTGCAAACACACTTCCTGTGGAATATGTGATCTGTTAGTCACGATGTTGTGGGCCGTTTAAAAGGCACACAGATGATAATGATAAATCATCTCTTTGTGTGTTGTTTTTCCATACTGATGACCTTGATTTAGGACAGAATAAGGCGATAACTAATATCTCTATCCAACCTGCATGCAGAAACACAGCTGGACCGGTGCATCCCAGCATGCCTCGGTTTATATCTTTCCATCCAAAACCAACTGATTCTGCACATAGTCAGCAATAACTCCAGCACAGCTTGACATTTGGCATAGGGAGAGAAGATATTGGATTTATAATTGAATTAGTGTGTGGGAGAAAGTTTCAGGAAATTATGTTGCAAACACTTTGAATGATGCTGCTTTTTCATTGAAGAAAAATATGTGTGCATGTGGATACCAGCTGTGTTTTATCATGATTAAACGGTCTTTTAAGTAGGGTCCAGATTCTAACCAACAAAACATTTATTTTCAAATTTTTACATGAACTGGAGACAAAATTAAATTCGCTCTCATTTCTTATAGATGTTAACATCTTTTACATCTGAAGAAAAATGGCATCAAACCAGATTAATAAGCTTTCCATAGCAATTCATGACTGCATTCACACATGAGGCAAAAAACAAAACAATCAGTATTACTCCATCAATGTTTTTATTTACTCAATGTATACCCCCTCTCTGGAAATTGCAGACCCCGAAAGAGCACCACGTATGCCTCGGATGACCTGCACCATTTCCTAACGGCTTCATTTAGTTTCGGGCATGGTGTCTGGCTGGGTGCCTTAACCTGGCGGGGCCCTTTGTGGCTGCCAAGCACCACAGCACCAGCCTTATTATTCCCTTCCTGCTTTGACTGTGTAATTTGATCAAGTTATTCATAACATTTCAGCTCATGCCTTTCCCCAGAGTTAGCGTGACATTGGTATTTGCAGAGGATAAATGCATTATAGGATGGCCCACTACTAGGAAATTGAGCATTAATATTTGCTCTTGATGTGATGTATATAAACAGACAGATTTACGGGCTCTTGGCTCCTCTATTGGCAACCCTTGGGGAAGATTGCCGAATATTTGTCAGGGGAAGGGAGCTGGGATAATAATAATAACCATTCATGTTGGTATGTTTATATGCTGGGAAGGAAGCCTGCTGCTCTCTGTCTCAGCAGTTGGCTTGGTGGCGAAGTGGTTGGCAGCTATCAGTGGAGGTCCCGGTGGCACATCAGTCATCACATTGGGCTAATTTCAATCGGAAAGCATGCAGATGCAGGCAGAAGGGGCAAATGCAAATGAAAGCGGCAGCGGGAGAAGAATGGGCTAATGGGACTGTGCCTACAGTACAGTCAGGCCTTGTTTTAATCGATGAAACAATCTTTCTCACTGGAAGCGTTCTTTCCTCTTTCCAGGCTCCCTGACTTTGTGTGAATCACTTCAAATGCAGAGATAACATTCAAAATATGTCCGCCATACAGAAATGATAACGTTTGGCCAAATATGAAAACCGAAACACAGAACCAAATAAATAAATAAACCTTTTTTTTCATATCACCTCCCAGCAGCCAATCGACTTATGGAACAGACTGCAACCTCATAAGCAGCGCCCTAAACAGGTCTGTTAATGATTATGGAAAAGATTCAAGATTCAAGAGTTTTATTGTCATATGCATAGTAATACTACACAATAAAATTCTCATTCTTTTCACTTCCCCGAGCAGACTATATTCTACAATTGAGGAAATTATAAAGGAGGCAAATGAAATAATAAACAATAATAGAGCAATAAACATAGTAATAATGAACCAGTAATAAATGAATAGACTTACACTCTGTGCATATTATGAAGCAGATGGAGTGGAAGAAACCGTATACATATGAAATAAAACTGCACAAAGTGCCTTTGAATATTATTCCTGTTCAGTGTTTTAATGCCTGTTTGAATGAGAAACATTTTAATGTGCTCCATTTTTCTTTGAGGTAAATGTTATAATATTTCTTTATGACAAAAGCAGGTTTAGTTTTTATTTAGATTCATTGACATACCAACAACTCCAATGGAAGACAGAGGCCCAGTTATTTTATTAGAAATTGGAAGAGAGATGGAAAGTAATTTCACCCGCATCTTTATTCTGGATAGCCTCAGCTTTTTTTATCTTGACAGCAAGCCCATATCATGTAGACCTTTGCATTTATTAACATTGAATGCATTGACAGACATTTTTCTTTTCAAGTCTGACTGCATTTCAATGCACTTTGTTCACACGTCGATAGTGGCTAGTGCTAATACCGTAGACTTGCGCTGTCTCCTACATAGATTGACCCACCGGCATCACCAGACATATTTTACTGGGGCATGTGCCCCAGTATAGATCTGCTATGCCCCAGTAAAAAAAAATCATCAATAAAGTGCACATTCTTTTTCTATGGTACTTCATTGCCACTGTATTCACTCCACGCCAGCAAAGCACACGTGGCTAATTAAAATGGTAATTTATACATATAGGGCAACTTTAGCTGGTACGTTAAAACCTACTGTCAGTAAGCAAGAGAGAAAGAGAGTGCAAGAGATTTTTTTGTTTCTTTCCAAATAAACAGCCCCATTCACTTATAATGGCCGATTCAACATTTCGCATTTAAAGCATTTCACGTTCACAGCATTTACCTTATCCGTTTAGCCTTAGGGATCATTCTCAACATTCCAAGAATTCACACATTGCAGATTTTTGCCATAGTTACATTTTTTGTTGTCGTAATAAACACTCCCATTCACTTATAATGACCGATTAGACATTTCATATTTAAAGCTTTCTGATTTCACATTCACAACATTTACCTCATTTGTTTAATCCTATGGATCATTTTCAACATTACAATAATTTACACATTGCAGATATTTTGCCATCAGATATTTTGCCATTTTCTTGAAGCCAATTCAACATTCGTTCCCAATGGGAGACAATCCACTTCATTCTCAACAAGAAATTTAAGACTCCTCTGTAAACAGGCTACCTGGTGCAAAGGTTGGAGCACTGCATCCATATGTGAAGTGTCGGTGGCTTGAGTTTTGATAGGTTTCACATATTTCCTTTTCTTCTGAGATATTCATTGTTTTTCGGTTTGGTACTTCTAAGTTCATATTATTCTACATATTCACATGAAGACTGACCTTATTTTTATTTGTCCAAATATTTATCTTTTTCCCACAAATCCTCACTTTGTACCCCAAAAATTCCAATTGACTTACAGTGGGCAAATTGACATTTAACATAAAACATTTTATATAATTTGACACGAGCTCATTCATTTTTTTTTATACTTTATAATAATTTGTAATAATTCCTCGTTTTTCATTCTTATATTGTAATTTAAAGTAATTATTTTATACATTTGAATATTCACAAAAAAAATATTATTAATATTGTTCACATTTTTATGATTTTCTTCAGTGTTTCCATTTTAATATTTTAATTTTTCACCAATTCAAGCCATTCAATCATTCAACATAATTCCAACATCATCCAATCCTATTTACATTCATGCAGTGCCTTTATATTAGGGTTTTTTTTACTTAGATTTTATTAGGGCCCGAGCAGCTACCGCTGCGAGAGCCCTCTTGTTTTTCTCCAGATTATTATTCTTATTATTAGGGCCCGAGCAGCTACCGCTGCGAGAGCCCTCTTGTTTTTCTCCAGATTATTATTCTTATTATTATTAGGGCCCGAGCAGCTACCGCTGCGAGAGCCCTCTTGTTTTTCTCCAGATTATTATTAGGGCCCGAGCAGCTACCGCTGCGAGAGCCCTCTTGTTTTTCTCCAGATTATTATTATTATTATTATTATTATTATTATTATTTACTGTGCAGCGCTTTTCCATTTTTGAGGGCCTAAACATGCACGAAAAGTCACCAAAATTTGCACATTTGTCGGGCCCGGTGAAAAATTTGATATTTTTGTGTTTCCCAAAACAATGCAAAAAAAATGGCTCTGCAGCGCCACCTAAGGTTGAAAAAGTGCACCTGGTCCCGGCCCGTTTGACCTAGAGCTACGAAAATTTTTAGGCATATGTAGGACCTAGAGACCTACAAAAAAGTCAGCGCGAGCCATGTGCTCAGATGTACAGAAAAAGAGTTATGAATTTTTGAATGTGCATTTTTGGCCCATTTTTGCACGTTTGTAGGTCCCAAACTGCTCCTTGTTTCTCCTAAACGCTTTACTCAATCACCTTCAAATTTGCTGTGGTCCATATTCACACATAGGGGCACAAGTGGGCAAAATTTGGTGCAGATCCGCTGGCATATATGATAGGGGCGTGGCTTCAAATTATGTGTTGTATTTTTCCTTCGCCAAGAGGGACATAAACCTTAATAACTTTGATGTACTAGCTTAAAAAAATCTAAAACTTCATAGACACATGGAAACTTATGTCTTTAACACCTTTGAAAAAAGTTTTTTCAAATACCTACTAGCGCCGCCTAGTGGTTGATTAAAATGTCATTTTTTACACTTTCATGTATTGTGCTCAGTCTGTTTGAGTAAAACAAATGAAAATTGGTCAGAATATCATTAAGACATGGAATATTAAGGCTTTAAAATTTTACGACTTTTCGATAATGGGCGTGGTCTGCACGCCACTTCAAAGTCAGATGACTCGCCAAAACGAAAAAAGTGGCTGTAATTGGCCCCAAAATGGCCTTATGAGTGGAAAATAGCCTCTCACTCCCGGCCCGTTTGACCTAGAGCTCCAAAAATTTGTAGACTTATGTAGGACCTCGAGCCCTACAAAAAAGTCAGCGCGAGCCATATGCTCAGATGTACAGAAAGAGAGTTATGAATTTTTGAATGTGCACCTTTGGCCCGTTTTTGCTCATTTGCAGGTCCCGAACTGCTCCTTTTTTCTCCCAAACCCTTGACCTGATCGACTTCAAATTTGCTGTGATGTTTTATCTTACTGTGAGGCACAATTGTTCAAATTTTTGTGATGATCCGCCATCAAATATGTTGGGGGCGGGGCTTTATATTATGCCTTTGATGATTACTTTGCCACATGTGAAACAAACCTTTATAACTCAGCTTTACAAGCTTGGAAAAATCTGAAAATTCACAGACACATGAAGACTCAAGCCCTTAACACAAGTGTTTAAAAAAATCTTCAATTGCTTATAAAGCCATCTAGTGGCAAACAAAAATGTCAGTCTGATGTCTCGCCAAAACGAACAAAGTTGCTGTGTTTGGTCCCAGATGGGCTTATCTTTTCTAAACTTCATATATTTGATGGGTTTCCAATGCGGAATACACCTATTAACGTATTTTTTGTTATAGTGCGAGCGCCACCTAGTGGCAGCCAAAAATATAGCATTTTTTAAACATTTTTATGTGTTTAGCTGAGCCCTTTGAAGTAATATCGCTGAAATTAAGTCTGAAAAGCCTCTAGACAGCCCTGCTGACCTCCACCAAATTTTACGAAGTTTCGATAATGGGTGTGGCCTCTACGGCCATTTTCATTCCGAATTTTTATCTGTCCAGTAAAAGTTGCTGTAATTTTACCCAGATGATCTGATCTTCTCACAATTTCACACATTGGATGAAAATATTCTCCTGAACATATCGACAAAAATATATTCCAGTTTAAAGCTAGCGCCACTTAGTGGCTGCAAAAAATGTCATTAGTCGAACGATTACAGTCAATCCTGTTTGGTTTGACCTACAGCTATGAAACTTTGTAGGCAAATGAAGGACTGCATGCCCTACAAAAAAGTCAATACAAGTGATGTGCTAGGATGTACAGAAAAATTGTTATGAATTTTTTTAATGTGCAGTTTTGTCCCATTCTTAGACATTAGCTGGTCTCAAACTAGTGCCTTTTTCTCTTAAATGATTCACCCCATTACCTTCAACTTTGGCATGAATCATTATCCAACTGAGGGGCACACATAGTCCAAATATCGTGAAGATCTCTTGACATAAAAGATGGGGGCGGAGCTTCAAATTATGTTTAATACTTCCTTTGCCAAGAGTAACAAAAATCTTAATAACTCAGCTATGACAGCTTCAAACCATCTGAAACTTTCCTGGGCCTTTAAAAGTAATGCAATAATACAGCTATGTGATAAACTTTCAAATCATTTACAGCGCCACCCAGTGGCGGACAAAAATATCATTTTTTATACTTTTATGTACTGTGAAATGCCTGTTTGACTAAATGAACTAAAAAATGGTCAGAAAAGCTATGACACATTGGAACATTAAGGTTCTCAACTTTTATGACTTTTCATTAAAGGGTGTGGCCTCTATGCAAACTCAAAGTCTGATGTCTCCCCAAAACGGTAAAAGTTGCTGTAATTGGACCTAGATGATCTGATGTTTGCAAAACTTCATATATGGGATGGGAGTCCAATGTGAAACACACCTACAAGCCTATTTTTTATCATAGTACGAGCGCCACCTAGTGGCAGCAAAAAATATAGCAAATCCTTAATGTTTTTATGTACTCTGCTGAGCCCCTTGAAGTGATATATCCCTTAAATGTTTTCTGAAAAGCCAGTGGCCATGCCTTATGCCCCCCACAAATCAGTACAATGTTTCGACAGTGGGTGTGGCCTATATGGCATCGAAAGTCACAAAATTGGAACAATAAAAGCTGCAGTAACTCAACACACATTGTCCCACCTTGTCTAATTTTTACATATTTGGTAATAGTCCTGCACTGAAGTGATCTACAACTACTTTTTCATCATTCATAGTCCTTGTTCATACCCCGACCTGTTCATACCCCAACGTGCACAGGTCTGCGAGGGCCCTTTATAGCTGCTTGCAGCTCTAGTTATTATTATTATTATTTACTGTGCAGCGCTTTTCCATTTTTGAGGGCCTAAACATGCACGAAAAGTCACCAAAATTTGCACATTTGTCGGGCCCGGTGAAAAATTTGATATTTTTGTGTTTCCCAAAACAATGCAAAAAAAATGGCTCTGCAGCGCCACCTAAGGTTGAAAAAGTGCACCTGGTCCCGGCCCGTTTGACCTAGAGCTACGAAAATTTTTAGGCATATGTAGGACCTAGAGACCTACAAAAAAATCAGCGCGAGCCATGTGCTCAGATGTACAGAAAAAGAGTTATGAATTTTTGAATGTGCATTTTTGGCCCATTTTTGCACGTTTGTAGGTCCCAAACTGCTCCTTGTTTCTCCTAAACGCTTTACTCAATCACCTTCAAATTTGCTGTGGTCCATATTCACACATAGGGGCACAAGTGGGCAAAATTTGGTGCAGATCCGCTGGCATATATGATAGGGGCGTGGCTTCAAATTATGTGTTGTATTTTTCCTTCGCCAAGAGGGACATAAACCTTAATAACTTTGATGTACTAGCTTAAAAAAATCTAAAACTTCATAGACACATGGAAACTTATGTCTTTAACACCTTTGAAAAAAGTTTTTTCAAATACCTACTAGCGCCGCCTAGTGGTTGATTAAAATGTCATTTTTTACACTTTCATGTATTGTGCTCAGTCTGTTTGAGTAAAACAAATGAAAATTGGTCAGAATATCATTAAGACATGGAATATTAAGGCTTTAAAATTTTACGACTTTTCGATAATGGGCGTGGTCTGCACGCCACTTCAAAGTCAGATGACTCGCCAAAACGAAAAAAGTGGCTGTAATTGGCCCCAAAATGGCCTTATGAGTGGAAAATAGCCTCTCACTCCCGGCCCGTTTGACCTAGAGCTCCAAAAATTTGTAGACTTATGTAGGACCTCGAGCCCTACAAAAAAGTCAGCGCGAGCCATATGCTCAGATGTACAGAAAGAGAGTTATGAATTTTTGAATGTGCACCTTTGGCCCGTTTTTGCTCATTTGCAGGTCCCGAACTGCTCCTTTTTTCTCCCAAACCCTTGACCTGATCGACTTCAAATTTGCTGTGATGTTTTATCTTACTGTGAGGCACAATTGTTCAAATTTTTGTGATGATCCGCCATCAAATATGTTGGGGGCGGGGCTTTATATTATGCCTTTGATGATTACTTTGCCACATGTGAAACAAACCTTTATAACTCAGCTTTACAAGCTTGGAAAAATCTGAAAATTCACAGACACATGAAGACTCAAGCCCTTAACACAAGTGTTTAAAAAAATCTTCAATTGCTTATAAAGCCATCTAGTGGCAAACAAAAATGTCAGTCTGATGTCTCGCCAAAACGAACAAAGTTGCTGTGTTTGGTCCCAGATGGGCTTATCTTTTCTAAACTTCATATATTTGATGGGTTTCCAATGCGGAATACACCTATTAACGTATTTTTTGTTATAGTGCGAGCGCCACCTAGTGGCAGCCAAAAATATAGCATTTTTTAAACATTTTTATGTGTTTAGCTGAGCCCTTTGAAGTAATATCGCTGAAATTAAGTCTGAAAAGCCTCTAGACAGCCCTGCTGACCTCCACCAAATTTTACGAAGTTTCGATAATGGGTGTGGCCTCTACGGCCATTTTCATTCCGAATTTTTATCTGTCCAGTAAAAGTTGCTGTAATTTTACCCAGATGATCTGATCTTCTCACAATTTCACACATTGGATGAAAATATTCTCCTGAACATATCGACAAAAATATATTCCAGTTTAAAGCTAGCGCCACTTAGTGGCTGCAAAAAATGTCATTAGTCGAACGATTACAGTCAATCCTGTTTGGTTTGACCTACAGCTATGAAACTTTGTAGGCAAATGAAGGACTGCATGCCCTACAAAAAAGTCAATACAAGTGATGTGCTAGGATGTACAGAAAAATTGTTATGAATTTTTTTAATGTGCAGTTTTGTCCCATTCTTAGACATTAGCTGGTCTCAAACTAGTGCCTTTTTCTCTTAAATGATTCACCCCATTACCTTCAACTTTGGCATGAATCATTATCCAACTGAGGGGCACACATAGTCCAAATATCGTGAAGATCTCTTGACATAAAAGATGGGGGCGGAGCTTCAAATTATGTTTAATACTTCCTTTGCCAAGAGTAACAAAAATCTTAATAACTCAGCTATGACAGCTTCAAACCATCTGAAACTTTCCTGGGCCTTTAAAAGTAATGCAATAATACAGCTATGTGATAAACTTTCAAATCATTTACAGCGCCACCCAGTGGCGGACAAAAATATCATTTTTTATACTTTTATGTACTGTGAAATGCCTGTTTGACTAAATGAACTAAAAAATGGTCAGAAAAGCTATGACACATTGGAACATTAAGGTTCTCAACTTTTATGACTTTTCATTAAAGGGTGTGGCCTCTATGCAAACTCAAAGTCTGATGTCTCCCCAAAACGGTAAAAGTTGCTGTAATTGGACCTAGATGATCTGATGTTTGCAAAACTTCATATATGGGATGGGAGTCCAATGTGAAACACACCTACAAGCCTATTTTTTATCATAGTACGAGCGCCACCTAGTGGCAGCAAAAAATATAGCAAATCCTTAATGTTTTTATGTACTCTGCTGAGCCCCTTGAAGTGATATATCCCTTAAATGTTTTCTGAAAAGCCAGTGGCCATGCCTTATGCCCCCCACAAATCAGTACAATGTTTCGACAGTGGGTGTGGCCTATATGGCATCGAAAGTCACAAAATTGGAACAATAAAAGCTGCAGTAACTCAACACACATTGTCCCACCTTGTCTAATTTTTACATATTTGGTAATAGTCCTGCACTGAAGTGATCTACAACTACTTTTTCATCATTCATAGTCCTTGTTCATACCCCGACCTGTTCATACCCCAACGTGCACAGGTCTGCGAGGGCCCTTTATAGCTGCTTGCAGCTCTAGTTATTATTATTATTATTTACTGTGCAGCGCTTTTCCATTTTTGAGGGCCTAAACATGCACGAAAAGTCACCAAAATTTGCACATTTGTCGGGCCCGGTGAAAAATTGGATATTTTTGTGTTTCCCAAAAAAATGCAAAAAAAATGGCTCTGCAGCGCCACCTAAGGTCGAAAAAGTGCACCTGGTCCCGGCCCGTTTGACCTAGAGCTACGAAAATTTTTAGGCATATGTAGGACCTAGAGACCTACAAAAAAGTCAGCGTGAGCCATGTGCTCAGATGTACAGAAAAAGAGTTATGAATTTTTGAATGTGCATTTTCGGCCCATTTTTGCACGTTTGCAGGTCCCAAACTGCTCCTTGTTTCTCCTAAACGCTTTACTCAATCGCCTTCAAATTTGCTGTGGTCCATATTCACACATAGGGGCACAAGTGGGCAAAATTTGGTGCAGATCCGCTGACATATATGATAGGGGCGTGGCTTCAAATTATGTGTTCAATTTTTCCTTCGCCAAGAGGGACAAAAACCTTAATAACTTTGATGTACTAGCTTAAAAAAATCTAAAACTTCATAGACACATGGAAACTTATGTCTTTAACACCTTTAAAAAAAGTTTTTTTAAATACCTACTAGCGCCGCCTAGTGGTTAATTAAAATGTCATTTTTTACACTTTCATGTATTGTGCTCAGTCTGTTTGAGTAAAACAAATGAAAATTGGTCAGAATATCAATAAGACATGGAATATTAAGGTTTTAAAATTTTACGACTTTTCGATAATGGGCAGAGTCTGCACGCCACCTCAAAGTCAGATGACTCGCCAAAACGAAAAAAGTGGCTGTAATTGGCCCCAAAATGGCCTTATGAGTGGAAAATAGCCTCTCACTCCCGGCCCGTTTGACCTAGAGCTACAGAAATTTGTAGCCTTATGTAGGACCTTGAGCCCTACAAAAAAGTCAGCGCGAGCCATATGCTCAGATGTACAGAAAGAGAGTTATGAATTTTTGAATGTGCACTTTTGGCCCGTTTTTGCTCATTTGCAGGTCCCGAACTGCTCCTTTTTTCTCCCAAACGCTTGACCCGATCGACTTCAAATTTGCTGTGATGTTTTATCTGACTGTGAGGCACAATTGTTCAAATTTTTGTGATGATCCGCCATCAAATATGTTGGGGGCGGGCCTTCATATTATGCCTTTGATGATTACTTTGCCACATGTGAAACAAACCTTTATAACTCAGCTTTACAAGCTTAGAAAAATCTGAAACTTCACATACACATGAAGACTTAAGCCCTTAACACAAGTGTTTAAAAAATTCTTCAATTGCTTATAAGGCCATCTAGTGGCAAACAAAAATGTCAGTCTGATGTCTGGCCAAAACAAACAAAGTTGCTGTGTTTGGTCCCAGATGGTCTTATCTTTTCTAAACTTCATATATTTGATGGGTTTCCAATGCGGAATACACCTATCAACGTATTTTTTGTTATAGTGCGAGCGCCACCTAGTGGCAGCCAAAAATATAGCATTTTTTAAACGTTTTTATGTGTTTAGCTGAGCCCTTTGAAGTAATATCGCTGAAAATAAGTCTGACAAGCCTCTAGACAGCCCTGCTGACCTCCACCAAATTTTACGAAGTTTCAATAACGGGCGTGGCCTCTATGACCATTTTCATTCAGAAGCTTTATCTGTCCAGTAAAAGTTGCTGTAATTTGACCCAGATGATCTGATCTTCTCACAATTTCACACATTGGATAAAAATATTCCCCTGAACATATTGACAAAAATATATTCCAGTTTAAAGCTAGCGCCACCTAGTGGCTGCAAAAAATGTCATTAGTCGAAAGATTACAGTCAATCCTGTTTGGTTTTACCTACAGCTATGAAACTTTGTAGGCAAATGAAGGACTGTAAGACCTACAAAAATGTCAATAGATGTGATGTGCTAGGATGTACAGAAAAATTGTTATGAATTTTTTTAATGTGCAGTTTTGTCCCATTCTTAGACATTAGCTGGTCTCAAACTAGTGCCTTTTTCTCTTAAACGATTCACCCCATTACCTTCAACTTTGGCATGAATCATTATCCAACTGAGGGGCACACATAGTCCAAATATCGTGAAGATCTCTTGACATAAAAGATGCGGGCGGAGCTTCAAATTATGTTTAATACTTCTTTCGCCAAGAGTGACAAAAATCTTAATAACTCAGCTATGACAGCTTCAAACCATCTGAAACTTTCCTGGGCCTTTAAAAGTAATGCAATAATACAGCTATGTCATAAACTTTCAAATCATTTACAGCGCCACCCAGTGGCGGACAAAAATCTCATTTTTTATACTTTTATGTACTGTGAAATGCCTGTTTGACTAAATGAACTAAAAAATGGTCAGAAAAGCTATGACACATTGGAACATTAAGGTTCTCAACTTTTATGACTTTTCAATAAAGGGCGTGGCCTCTATGCCAACTCAAAATCCCATGTCTCGCGAAAACGGTAACAGTTGCTGTAATTGGACCTAGACGATCTGGTATTTTTAAAACTTCGTATATGGGATGGGAGTCCAATGTGAAACACACCTACAAGCCTATTTTTTTATCATAGTATGAGCGCCACCTAATGGCAGCAAAAAATATAGCAAATCCTTAATGTTTTTATGTACTCTGCTTAGCCCCTTCAAGTGATATCCCTTAAATGTTTTCTGAAATGCCAGTGGCCATGCCTTATGCCCTCCACAAATCAGTACAATGTTTCGACTGTGGCTGTGGCCTATATGGCATTGAAAGTCACAAAATTGGAACAATTAAAGCTGCAGTAACTCCACCCACATTGTCCCACCTTGTCTAAATTTTACATATTTGGTAATAGTCCTGCACTGAAGTGATCTACAACTAATTTTTCATCATTCATAGTCCTTGTTCATACCCCGACCTGTTCATACCCCAACGTGCACAGGTCTGCGAGGGCCCTTTATAGCTGCTTGCAGCTCTAGTTAGGGCCCGAGCAGCTACCGCTGCGAGAGCCCTCTTGTTTTTCTCCAGATTATTATTCTTATTAGGGCCCGAGCAGCTACCGCTGCGAGAGCCCTCTTGTTTTTCTCCAGATTATTATTATTATTATTATTATTAGGGCCCGAGCAGCTACCGCTGCGAGAGCCCTCTTGTTTTTCTCCAGATTATTATTATTATTATTATTATTATTATTATTATTATTTACTGTGCAGCGCTTTTCCATTTTTGAGGGCCTAAACATGCACGAAAAGTCACCAAAATTTGCACATTTGTCGGGCCCGGTGAAAAATTGGATATTTTTGTGTTTCCCAAAACAATGCAAAAAAAATGGCTCTGCAGCGCCACCAAAGGTTGAAAAAGTGCACCTGGTCCCGGCCCGTTTGACCTAGAGCTACGAAAATTTTTAGGCATATGTAGGACCTAGAGACCTACAAAAAAGTCAGCGCGAGCCATGTGCTCAGATGTACAGAAAAAGAGTTATGAATTTTTGAATGTGCATTTTTGGCCCATTTTTGCACGTTTGCAGGTCCCAAACTGCTCCTTGTTTCTCCTAAACGCTTTACTCAATCACCTTCAAATTTGCTGTGGTCCATATTCACACATAGGGGCACAAGTGGGCAAAATTTGGTGCAGATCCGCTGACATATATGATAGGGGCGTGGCTTCAAATTATGTGTTCAATTTTTCCTTCGCCAAGAGTGACATAAACCTTAATAACTTTGTTGTACTAGCTTAAAAAAATCTAAAACTTCATAGATACATGGAAACTTATGTCTTTAACACCTTTGAAAAAAGTTTTTTTAAATACCTACTAGCGCCACCTAGTGGTTGATTAAAATGTTATTTTTTACACTTTCATGTATTGTGCTCAGTCTGTTTGAGTAAAACAAATGAAAATTGGTCAGAATATCATTAAGACATGGAATATTAAGGTTTTAAAATTTTACGACATTTCGATAATGGGCGTAGTCTGCACGCCACCTCAAAGTCAGATGACTCGCCAAAATGAAAAAAGTGGCTGTAATTGGCCCCAAAATGGCCTTATGAGTGGAAAATAGCCTCTCACTCCCGGCCCGTTTGACCTAGAGCTCCAAAAATTTGTAGTCTTATGTAGGACCTCGAGCCCTACAAAAAAGTCAGCGCGAGCCATATGCTCAGATGTACAGAAAGAGAGTTATGAATTTTTGAAGGTGCACCTTTAGCCCGTTTTTGCTCATTTGCAGGTCCCGAACTGCTCCTTTTTTCTCCCAAACGCTTGACCCGATCAACTTCAAATTTGCTGTGATGTTTTATCTGACTCTGAGGCACAATTGTTCAAATTTTCGTGACGATCCGCAATCAAATATGGTGGGGGCGGGCCTTCATATTATGCCTTTGATGATTACTTTTCCACATGTGAAACAAATCTTTATAACTCAGCTTTCCAAGCTTGGAAAAATCTGAAACTTCACAGACACATGGAGACTCAAGCCCTTAACACAAGTGTTTAAAAAAATCTTCAATTGCTTATAAGGCCATCTAGTGGCAAACAAAAATGTCAGTCTGATGTCTCGCCAAAACGAACAAAGTTGCTGTGTTTCGTCCCAGATGGTCTTATCTTTTCTAAACTTCATATATTTGATGGGTTTCCAATGCGGAATACACCTATCAATGTATTTTTTGTTATAGTGCGAGCGCCACCTAGTGGCAGCCAAAAATATAACATTTTTTAAACGTTTTTAAGTGTTTAGCTGAGCCTTTTGAAGTAATATCGCTGAAATTAAGTCTGAAAAGCCTCTAAACAGCCTTGATGACCTCCACCAAATTTTACGAAGTTTCGATAATGGGCGTGGCCTCTACGACCATTTTCATTCCGAAGCTTTATCTGTCCAGTAAAAGTTGCTGTAATTTGACCCAGATGATCTGATCTTCTCACAATTTCACACATTGGATAAAAATATTCTCCTGAACATATCGACAAAAATATATTCCAGTTTAAAGCTAGCGCCACCTAGTGGCTGCAAAAAATATCATTGGTCGAAAGATTACAGTCAATCCTGTTTGGTTTGACCTACAGCTATGAAACTTTGTAGGCAAATGAAGGACTGCAAGACCTACAAAAAAGTCAATAGAAGTGATGTGCTAGGATGTACAGAAAAATTGTTATGAATTTTTTTAATGTGCAGTTTTGTCCCATTCTTAGACATTAGCTGGTCTCAAACTAGTGCCTTTTTCTCTTAAACGATTCACCCCATTACCTTCAACTTTGGCATGAATCATTATCCAACTGAGGGGCACACATAGTCCAAATATCGTGAAGATCTCTTGACATAAAAGATGGGGGCGGAGCTTCCAATTATGTTTAATACTTCCTTTGCCAAGAGTGACAAAAATCTTCATAACTCAGCTATGACAGCTTCAAACCATCTGAAACTTTCCTGGGCCTTTAAAAGTAATGCAATAATACAGCTATGTGATAAACTTTCAAATCATTTACAGCGCCACCCAGTGGCGGACAAAAATCTTATTTTTTATACTTTTATGTACTGTGAAATGCCTGTTTGACTAAATGAACTAAAAAATGGTCCGAAAAGCTATGACACATTGGAACATTAAGGTTCTCAACTTTTATGACTTTTCATTAAAGGGCGTGGCCTCTATGCCAACTCAAAATCCGATGTCTCGCGAAAACGGTAAAAGTTGCTGTAATTGGACCTAGACGATCATATATTTTTAAAACTTTATATATGGGATGGGAGTCCAATGTGAAACACACCTACAGGCCTATTTTTTAATCATAGTACGAGCGCCACCTAGTGGCAGCAAAAAATATAGCAAATCCTTAATGTTTTTATGTACTCTGCTGAGCCCCTTGAAGTGACATCCCTTAAATGTTTTTTGAAAAGCCAGTGGCCATGCCTTATGCCCTCCGCAAATCAGTACGATGTTTCGACAGTGAATGTGGCCTATATCGCATTGAAAGTCACAAAATTGGAACAATAAAAGCTGCAGTAACTCCACCCACATTGTCCCACCTTGTCTAAATTTTACATATTTGGTAAGAGTCCTGCACTGAAGTCATCTACAACTACTTTTTCATCCTTCATAGTCCTTGTTCATACCCCGACCTGTTAATACCCCAACGTGCACAGGTCTGCGAGGGCCCTTTATAGCTGCTTGCAGCTCTAGTTATTAGGGCCCGAGCAGCTACCGCTGCGAGAGCCCTCTTGTTTTTCTCCAGATTATTATTATTATTATTATTATTATTAGGGCCCGAGCAGCTACCGCTGCGAGAGCCCTCTTGTTTTTCTCCAGATTATTATTATTATTATTATTATTATTATTATTATTATTTACTGTGCAGCGCTTTTCCATTTTTGAGGGCCTAAACATGCACGAAAAGTCACCAAAATTTGCACATTTGTCGGGCCCGGTGAAAAATTGGATATTTTTGTGTTTCCCAAAACAATGCAAAAACAATGGCTCTGCAGCGCCACCTAAGGTCGAAAAAGTGCACCTGGTCCCGGCCCGTTTGACCTAGAGCTACGAAAATTTTTAGGCATATGTAGGACCTAGAGACCTACAAAAAAGTCAGCGCGAGCCATGTGCTCAAATGTACAGAAAAAGAGTTATGAATTTTTGAATGTGCATTTTTGGCCCATTTTTGCACGTTTGTAGGTCCCAAACTGCTCCTTGTTTCTCCTAAACGCTTTACTCAATCACCTTCAAATTTGCTGTGGTCCATATTCACACGTAGGGGCACAAGTGGGCAAAATTTGGTACAGATCTGCTGGCATATATGATAGGGGCGTGGCTTCAAATTATGTGTTCAATTTTTCCTTCGCCAAGAGGGACAAAAACCTTAATAACTTTGATGTACTAGCTTAAAAAAATCTAAAACTTCATAGACACATGGAAACTTATGTCTTTAACACCTTTCAAAAACGTTTTTTTAAATACCTACTAGCGCCGCCTAGTGGTTGATTAAAATGTCATTTTTTACACTTTCATGTATTGTGCTCAGTCTGTTTGAGTAAAACAAATGAAAATTGGTCAGAATATCAATAAGACATGGAATATTAAGGTTTTAAAATTTTACGACTTTTCGATAATGGGCGTAGTCTGCACGCCACCTCAAAGTCAGATGACTCGCCAAAACGAAAAAAGTGGCTGTAATTGGCCCCAAAATGGCCTTATGAGTGGAAAATAGCCTCTCACTCCCGGCCCGTTTGACCTAGAGCTCCAAAAATTTGTAGTCTTATGTAGGACCTCGAGCCCTACAAAAAAGTCAGCGCGGGCCATATGCTCAGATGTACAGAAAGAGAGTTATGAATTTTTGAATGTGCACTTTTGGCCCGTTTTTGCTCATTTGCAGGTCCCGAACTGCTCCTTTTTTCTCCCAAACGCTTGACCCGATCGACTTCAAATTTGCTGTGATGTTTTATCTGACTGTCAGGCACAATTGTTCAAATTTTCGGGATGATCCGCCATCAAATATGTTGGGGGCGGGGCTTCATATTATGCCTTTGATGATTACTTTGCCACATGTGAAACAAACCTTTATAACTCAGCTTTACAAGCTTAGAAAAATCTGAAACTTCACATACACATGAAGACTTAAGCCCTTAACACAAGTGTTTAAAAAAATCTTCAATTGCTTATAAGGCCATCTAGTGGTAAACAAAAATGTCAGTCTGATGTCTCGCCAAAACGAACAAAGTTGCTGTGTTTGGTCCCAGATGGTCTTATTTTTTCTAAACTTCATATATTTGATGGGTTTCCAATGCGGAATACACCTATCAACGTATTTTTTGTTATAGTGCGAGCGCCACCTAGTGGCAGCCAAAAATATAGCATTTTTTAAACGTTTTTATGTGTTTAGCTGAGCCCTTTGATGTAATATCGCTGAAATTAAGTCTGCAAAGCCTCTAGACAGCTCTGCTGACCTCCACCAAATTTTACGAAGTTTCGATAATGGGCGTGGTCTCTACGACCATTTTCATTCCGAAGCTTTATCTGTCCAGTAAAAGTTGCTGTAATTTGACCCAGATGATCTGATCTTCTCACAATTTCACACATTGGATGATAATATTCTTCTGAACATATCGACACAAATATATTCCAGTTTAAAGCTAGCGCCACCTAGTGGCTGCAAAAAATGTCATTAGTCGAAAGATTACAGTCAATCCTGTTTGGTTTGACCTACAGCTATGAAACTTTGTAGGCAAATGAAGGACTGCAAGACCTACAAAAAAGTCAATAGAAGTGATGTGCTAAGATGTACAGAAAAATTGTTATGAATTTTTTTAATGTGCAGTTTTGTCCCATTCTTAGACATTAGCTCGTCTCAAACTAGTGCCTTTTTCTCTTAAACGATTCACCCCATTACCTTCAACTTTGGCATGAATCATTATCCAACTGAGGGGCACACATAGGCCAAATATCGTGAAGATCTCTTGACATAAAAGATGGGGGCGGAGCTTCAAATTATGTTTAATATTTCCTTCGCCAAGAGTGACAAAAATATTATTAACTCAGCTATGACAGCTTCAAACCATCTGAAACTTTCCTGGGCCTTTAAAAGTAATGCAATAATACAGCTATGTGATAAACTTTCAAATCATTTACAGCGCCACCCAGTGGCGGACAAAAATCTCATTTTTTATACTTTTATGTACTCTGAAATGCCTGTTTGACTAAATGACCTCAAAAATGGTCAGAAAAGCTATGACACATTGGAACATTAAGGTTCTCAACTTTTATGACTTTTCATTAAAGGGCGTGGCCTCTATGCCAACTCAAAATCCGATGTCTCGCGAAAACGGTAAAAGTTGCTGTAATTGGACCTAGACGATCATATATTTTTAAAAATTCATATATGGGATGGGAGTCCAATGTGAAACACACCTACAGGCCTATTTTTTAATCATAGTACGAGCGCCACCTAGTGGCAGCAAAAAATATAGCAATTCCTTAATGTTTTTATGTACTCTGCTGAGCCCCTTGAAGTGACATCCCTTAAATGTTTTTTGAAAAGCCAGTGGCCATGCCTTATGCCCTCCGCAAATCAGTACGATGTTTCGACAGTGAATGTGGCCTATATCGCATTGAAAGTCACAAAATTGGAACAATAAAAGCTGCAGTAACTCCACCCACATTGTCCCACCTTGTCTAAATTTTACATATTTGGTAAGAGTCCTGCACTGAAGTCATCTACAACTACTTTTTCATCGTTCATAGTCCTTGTTCATACCCCGACCTGTTAATACCCCAACGTGCACAGGTCTGCGAGGGCCCTTTATAGCTGCTTGCAGCTCTAGTTAGGGCCCGAGCAGCTACCGCTGCGAGAGCCCTCTTGTTTTTCTCCAGATTATTATTATTATTATTATTATTATTATTATTATTATTATTATTATTATTATTTACTGTGCAGCGCTTTTCCATTTTTGAGGGCCTAAACATGCACGAAAAGTCACCAAAATTTGCACATTTGTCGGGCCCGGTGAAAAATTGGATATTTTTGTGTTTCCCAAAACAATGCAAAAAAAATGGCTCTGCAGCGCCACCTAAGGTCGAAAAAGTGCACCTGGTCCCGGCCCGTTTGACCTAGAGCTACGAAAATTTTTAGGCATATGTAGGACCTAGAGACCTACAAAAAAGTCAGCGCAAGCCATGTGCTCAGATGTACAGAAAAAGAGTTATGAATTTTTGAATGTGCATTTTTGGCCCATTTTTGCACGTTTGCAGGTCCCAAACTGCTCCTTGTTTCTCCCAAACGCTTTACTCAATCGCCTTCAAATTTGCTGTGGTCCATATTCACACATAGGGGCACAAGTGGGCAAAATTTGGTGCAGATCCGCTGACATATATGATAGGGGCGTGGCTTCAAATTATGTGTTCAATTTTTCCTTCGCCAAGAGTGACAAAAACCTTAATAACTTTGATGTACTAGCTTAAAAAAATCTAAAACTTCATAGACACATGGAAACTTATGTCTTTAACACCTTTAAAAAAAGTTTTTTTAAATACCTACTAGCGCCGCCTAGTGGTTGATTAAAATGTCATTTTTTACACTTTCATGTATTGTGCTCAGTCTGTTTGAGTAAAACAAATGAAAATTGGTCAGAATATCATTAAGACATGGAATATTAAGGTTTTAAAATTTTACGACTTTTCGATAATGGGCGTAGTCTGCACGCCACCTCAAAGTCAGATGACTCGCCAAAACGAAAAAAGTGGCTGTAATTGGCCCCAAAATGGCCTTATGAGTGGAAAATAGCCTCTCACTCCCGGCCCGTTTGACCTAGAGCTCCAAAAATTTGTAGCCTTATGTAGGACCTCGAGCCCTACAAAAAAGTCAGCGCGAGCCATGTGCTCAGATGTACAGAAAGAGAGTTATGAATTTTTGAATGTGCACCTTTAGCCCGTTTTTGCTCATTTGCAGGTCCCGAACTGCTCCTTTTTTCTCCCAAACGCTTGACCCGATCGACTTCAAATTTGCTGTGATGTTTTATCTGACTGTCAGGCACAATTGTTCAAATTTTTGTGATGATCCGCCACCAAATATGTTGGGGGCGGGGCTTTATATTATGCCTTTGATGATTACTTTGCCACATGTGAAACAAACCTTTATAACTCAGCTTTACAAGCTTGGAAAAATCTGAAACTTCACAGACACATGGAGACTCAAGCCCTTAACACAAGTGTTTAAAAAAATCTTCAATTGCTTATAAGGCCATCTAGTGGCAAACAAAAATGTCAGTCTGATGTCTCGCCAAAACGAACAAAGTTGCTGTGTTTGGTCCCAGATGGTCTTATCTTTTCTAAACTTCATATATTTGATGGGTTTCCAATGCGGAATACACCTAACAACGTATTTTTTGTTATAGTGCGAGCGCCACCTAGTGGCAGCCAAAAATAGAGCATTTTTTAAACGTTTTTATGTGTTTAGCTGAGCCCTTTGATGTAATATCGCTGAAATTAGGTCTGAAAAGCCTCTAGACAGCCCTGCTGACCTCCACCAAATTTTACGAAGTTTCAATTATGGGCGTGGCCTCTACGACCATTTTCATTCCGAAGCTTTATCTGTCCAGTAAAAGTTGCTCTAATTTGACCCAGATGATCTGATCTTCTCACAATTTCACACATTGGATGAAAATATTCTCCTGAACATATCGACAAAAATATATTCCAGTTTAAAGCTAGCGCCACCTAGTGGCTGCAAAAAATGTCATTAGTCGAAAGATTACCGTCAATCCTGTTTGGTTTGACCTACAGCTATGAAACTTTGTAGGCAAATGAAGAACTGCAAGACCTACAAAAAAGTCAATAGAAGTGATGTGCTAGGATGTACAGAAAAATTGTTAAGAATTTTTTTAATGTGCAGTTTTGTCCCATTCTTAGACATTAGCTGGTCTCAAACTAGTGCCTTTTTCTCTTAAACGATTCACCCCATTACCTTCAACTTTGGCATGAATCATTATCCAACTGAGGGGCACACATAGTCCAAATATCGTGAAGATCTCTTGACAGAAAAGATGGGGGCGGAGCTTCAAATTATGTTTAATACTTCCTTCGCCAAGAGTGACAAAAATGTTAATAACTCAGCTATGACAGCTTCAAACCATCTGAAACTTTCCTGGGACTTTAAAAGTCATGCAATAATACAGCTATGTGATAAACTTTCAAATCATTTACAGCGCCACCCAGTGGCGGACAAAAATCTCATTTTTTATACTTTTATGTACTGTGAAATGCCTGTTTGACTAAATGAACTAAAAAATGGTCAGAAAAGCTATGACACATTGGAACATTAAGGTTCTCAACTTTTATGACTTTTCATTAAAGGGCGTGGCCTCTATGCAAACTCAAAGTCTGATGTCTCCCCAAAACGGTGAAAGTTGCTGTAATTGGACCTAGATGATCTGATGTTTGCAAAACTTCATATATGGGATGGGAGTCCAATGTGAAACACACCTACAAGCCTATTTTTTATCATAGTACGAGCGCCACCTAGTGGCAGCAAAAAATATAACAAATCCTTAATGTTTTTATGTACTCTGCTGAGCCCCTTGAAGTGATATCCCTTAAATGTTTTCTGAAAAGCCAGTGGCCATGCCTTATGCCCTCCACAAATCAGTACGATGTTTCGACAGTGGGTGTGGCCTATATGGCATTGAAAGTCACAAAATTGGAACAATAAAAGCTGCAGTAACTCCACCCACATTGTCCCACCTTGTCTAAATTTTACATATTTGGTAAGAGTCCTGCACTGAAGTCATCTACAACTACTATTTCATTGTTCATAGTCCTTGTTCATACCCCGACCTGTTCATACCCCAACGTGCACAGGTCTGCGAGGGCCCTTTATAGCTGCTTGCAGCTCTAGTTATTATTATTATTTACTGTGCAGCGCTTTTCCATTTTTGAGGGCCTAAACATGCACGAAAAGTCACCAAAATTTGCACATTTGTCGGGCCCGGTGAAAAATTGGATATTTTTGTGTTTCCCAAAACAATGCAAAAAAAATGGCTCTGCAGCGCCACCTAAGGTTGAAAAAGTGCACCTGGTCCCGGCCCGTTTGACCTAGAGCTACGAAAATTTTTAGGCATATGTAGGACCTAGAGACCTACAAAAAAGTCAGCGCGAGCCATGTGCTCAGATGTACAGAAAAAGAGTTATGAATTTTTGAATGTGCATTTTTGGCCCTTTTTTGCACGTTTGTAGGTCCCAAACTGCTCCTTGTTTCTCCTAAACGCTTTACTCAATCACCTTCAAATTTGCTGTGGTGCATATTCACACATAGGGGCACAAGTGGGCAAAATTTGGTGCAGATCCGCTGGCATATATGATAGGGGCGTGGCTTCAAATTATGTGTTCAATTTTTCCTTCGCCAAGAGGGACATAAACCTTAATAACTTTGATGTATTAGCTTAAAAAAATCTAAAACTTCATAGACACATGGAAACTTATGTCTTTAACACCTTTGAAAAAATTTTTTTTTAATACCTACTAGCGCCGCCTAGTGGTTGATTAAAATGTCATTTTTTACACTTTCATGTATTGTGCTCAGTCTGTTTGAGTAAAACAAATGAAAATCGGTCAGAATATCATTAACACATGGAATATTAAGGTTTTAAAATTTTACGACTTTTCGATAATGGGCGTAGTCTGCACGCCACCTCAAAGTCAGATGACTCGCCAAAACGAAAAAAGTGTCTGTAATTGGCCCCAAAATGGCCTTATGAGTGGAAAATAGCCTCTCACTCCCGGCCCGTTTGACCTAGAGCTCCAAAAATTTGTAGCCTTATGTAGGACCTCGAGCCCTACAAAAAAGTCAGCGCGTGCCATGTGCTCAGATGTACAGAAAGAGAGTTATGAATTTTTGAATGTGCACTTTTGGCCCGTTTTTGCTCATTTGCAGGTCCCGAACTGCTCCTTTTTTCTCCCAAACCCTTGACCTGATCGACTTCAAATTTGCTGTGATGTTTTATCTGACTGTGAGGCACAATTGTTCAAATTTTTGTGATGATCCGCCATCAAATATGTTGGGGGCGGGGCTTTATATTATGCCTTTGATGATTACTTTGCCACATGTGAAACAAACCTTTATAACTCAGCTTTACAAGCTTGGAAAAATCTGAAAATTCACAGACACATGAAGACTCAAGCCCTTAACACAAGTGTTTAAAAAAATCTTCAATTGCTTATAAAGCCATCTAGTGGCAAACAAAAATGTCAGTCTGATGTCTCGCCAAAACGAACAAAGTTGCTGTGTTTGGTCCCAGATGGGCTTATCTTTTCTAAACTTCATATATTTGATGGGTTTCCAATGCGGAATACACCTATTAACGTATTTTTTGTTATAGTGCGAGCGCCACCTAGTGGCAGCCAAAAATATAGCATTTTTTAAACATTTTTATGTGTTTATTTGAGCCCTTTGAAGTAATATCGCTGAAATTAAGTCTGAAAAGCCTCTAGACAGCCCTGCTGACCTCCACCAAATTTTACGAAGTTTCGATAATGGGTGTGGCCTCTACGGCCATTTTCATTCCGAAGCTTTATCTGTCCAGTAAAAGTTGCTGTAATTTGACCCAGATGATCTGATCTTCTCACAATTTCACACATTGGATGAAAATATTCTCCTGAACATATCGACAAAAATATATTCCAGTTTAAAGCTAGCGCCACCTAGTGGCTGCAAAAAATGTCATTAGTCGAACGCTTACAGTCAATCCTGTTTGGTTTGACCTACAGCTATGAAACTTTGTAGGCAAATGAAGGACTGCATGTCCTACAAAAAAGTCAATACAAGTGATGTGCTAGGATGTACAGAAAAATTGTTATGAATTTTTTTAATGTGCAGTTTTGTCCCATTCTTAGACATTAGCTGGTCTCAAACTAGTGCCTTTTTCTCTTAAATGATTCACCCCATTACCTTCAACTTTGGCATGAATCATTATCCAACTGAGGGGCACACATAGTCCAAATATCGTGAAGATCTCTTGACAGAAAAGATGGGGGCGGAGCTTCAAATTATGTTTAATAATTCCTTCGCCAAGAGTGACAAAAATGTTAATAACTCAGCTATGACAGCTTCAAACCATCTGAAACTTTCCTGGGACTTTAAAAGTCATGGAATAATACAGCTATGTGATAAACTTTCTAATCATTTACAGCGCCACCCAGTGGCGGACAAAAATCTCATTTTTTATACTTTTATGTACTGTGAAATGCCTGTTTGACTAAATGAACTAAAAAATGGTCAGAAAAGCTATGACACATTGGAAGATTAAGGGTCTCAACTTTTATGACTTTTCATTAAAGGGCGTGGCCTCTATGCAAACTCAAAGTCTGATGTCTCCCCAAAACGGTAAAAGTTGCTGTAATTGGACCTAGATGATCTGATGTTTGCAAAACTTCATATATGGGATGGGAGTCCAATGTGAAACACACCTACAAGCCTATTTTTTTATCATAGTACGAGCGCCACCTAGTGGCAGCAAAAAATATAGCAAATCCTTAATGTTTTTATGTACTCTGCTGAGCCCCTTGAAGTGATATCCCTTAAATGTTTTCTGAAAAGCCAGTGGCCATGCCTTATGCCCTCCACAAATCAGTACGATGTTTCGACAGTGGGTGTGGCCTATATGGCATTGAAAGTCACAAAATTGGAACAATAAAAGCTGCAGTAACTCCACCCACATTGTCCCACCTTGTCTAAATTTTACATATTTGGTAAGAGTCCTGCACTGAAGTCATCTACAACTACTATTTCATTGTTCATAGTCCTTGTTCATACCCCGACCTGTTCATACCCCAACGTGCACAGGTCTGCGAGGGCCCTTTATAGCTGCTTGCAGCTCTAGTTATTATTATTATTTACTGTGCAGCGCTTTTCCATTTTTGAGGGCCTAAACATGCACGAAAAGTCACCAAAATTTGCACATTTGTCGGGCCCGGTGAAAAATTGGATATTTTTGTGTTTCCCAAAACAATGCAAAAAAAATGGCTCTGCAGCGCCACCTAAGGTCGAAAAAGTGCACCTGGTCCCGGCCCGTTTGACCTAGAGCTACGAAAATTTTTAGGCATATGTAGGACCTAAAGACCTACAAAAAAGTCAGCGCGAGCCATGTGCTCAGATGTACAGAAAAAGAGTTATGAATTTTTGAATGTGCATTTTTGGCCCATTTTTGCACGTTTGCAGGTCCCAAACTGCTCCTTGTTTCTCCTAAACGCTTTACTCAATCACCTTCAAATTTGCTGTGGTCCATATTCACACATAGGGGCACAAGTGGGCGAAATTTGGTGCAGATCCGCTGACATATATGATAGGGGCGTGGCTTCAAATAATGTGTTCAATTTTTCCTTCGCCAAGAGGGACAAAAACCTTAATAACTTTGATGTACTAGCTTAAAAAAATCTAAAACTTCATAGACACATGAAAACTTATGTCTTTAACACCTTTAAAAATTTTTTTTTTAAATACCTACTAGCGCCGCCTAGTGGTTGATTACAATGTCATTTTTTACACTCTCATGTATTGTGCTCAGTCTGTTTGAGTAACACAAGTGAAAATTGGTCAGAATATCATTAAGACATGGAATATTAAGATTTTAAAATTTTATGACTTTTCGATAAAGGGCGTGGTCTGCACGCCACTTCAAAGTCAGATGACTCGCCAAAACGAAAAAAGTGGCTGTAATTGGCCCCAAAATGGCCTTATGAGTGGAAAATAGCCTCTTACTCCCGGCCCGTTTGACCTAGAGCTACAAAAATTTGTAGCCTTATGTAGGACCTCGAGCCCTACAAAAAATTCAGCGTGAGCCATATGCTCAGATGTACAGAAAGAGAGTTATGAATTTTTGAATGTGCACCTTTGGCCCGTTTTTGCTCATTTGCAGGTCCCGAACTGCTCCTTTTTTCTCCCAAACGCTTGACCCGATCGACTTCAAATTTGCTGTGATGTTTTATCTGACTGTGAGCCACAATTGTTCAAATTTTCGTGACGATCCGCAATCAAATATGTTGGGGGCGGGGCTTTATATTACGCCTTTGATGATTACTTTGCCACATGTGAAACAAACCTTTATAACTCAGCGCTCCAAGCTTGGAAAAATCTGAAACTTCACAGACACATGAAGACTCAAGCCCTAAACACATGTGTTTAAAAAAATCTTAAATTGCTTATAAGGCCACCTAGTGGCAAACAAAAATGTCAGTCTGATTTCTCGCGAAAACGAACAAAGTTGCTGTATTTGGACCCAGATGGTCTTATCTTTTCTAAACATTACATATTTGATGGATTTCCAATGCGGAATACACCTATCAACGTATTTTTTGTTATAGTGTGAGCGTCACCTACTGGCAGCCAAAAAAATAGCATTTTTTAAACGTTTTTATGTGTTTAGCTGAGCCCTTTGAAGTAAAATCGCTGAAATTAAGTCTGACAAGCCTCTAGACAGCCTTGCTGACCTCCACCAAATTTTACGAAGTTTCGATAATGGGCGTGGCCTCTATGACCATTTTCATTCCGAAGCTTTATCTGTCCAGTAAAATTTGCTGTAATTTGACCCAGATGATCTGATCTTCTCACAATTTCACACATTGGATAAAAATATTCTCCTGAAAATAGCGACAAAAATATATTCCAGTTTAAAGCTAGCGCCACCTAGTGGCTGCAAAAAAAGTCATTAGTCGAAAGATTACAGTCAATCCTGTTCGGTTTGACCTACAGCTATGAAACTTTGTAGGCTAATGAAGGACTGTAAGACCTACAAAAATTTCAATAGAAGTGATGTGCTAGGATGTACAGAAAAATTGTTATGAATTTTTTTAATGTGCAGTTTTGTCCCATTCTTAGACATTAGCTGGTCTCAAACTAGTGCCTTTTTCTCTTAAAAGATTCACCCCATTACCTTAAACTTTGGCATGAATCATTATCCAACTGAGGGGCACACATAGTCCAAATATCGTGAAGATCTCTTGACATAAAAGATGGGGGCGGAGCTTCAAATTATGTTTAATATTTCCTTCGCCAAGAGTGACAAAAATCTTAATAACTCAGCTATGACAGCTTCAAACCATCTGAAACTTTCCTGGGACTTTAAAAGTCATGCAATAATACAGCTATGTGATAAACTTTCAAATCATTTACAGCACCACTCAGTGGCGGACAAAAATCTCATTATTTATACTTTTATGTACTGTGAAATGCCTGTTTGACTAATTGAACTCAAAAATGGTCAGAAAAGCTATGACACATTGGAACATTAAGGTTCTAAACTTTTTATGACTTTTTTAATAAAGGGCGTGGCCTCTATCTCAACTCAAAATCCGATGTCTCGCCAAAACGGTAAAAGTTGCTGTAATTGGACCTAGACGATCTGATATTTTTAAAACTTGGTATATGGGATGGGAGTCCAATGTGAAACACACCTACAAGCCTATTTTTTATCATAGTACGAGCGCCACCTAGTGGCAGCAATAAACATAGCAAATCCTTAACGTTTTTATGTACTCTGCTGAGCCCCTTGAAGTGATATCCCTTAAATGTTTTCTGAAAAGCCAGTGGCCATGCCTTATGCCCTCCACAAATCAGTACAATGTTTCGACAGTGGGTGTGGCCTATATGGCATTGAAAGTCACAAAATTGGAACAGTAAAAGCTGCAGTAACTCCACACATATTGTCCCACCTTGTCTAAATTTTACATATTTGGTAAGAGTCCAGCACTGAAGTCATCTACAAATAAGTTTTCATCGTTCATACTCCTTGTTCATACCCCGACCTGTTCATACCCCAACGTGCACAGGTCTGCGAGGGCCCTTTATAGCTGCTTGCAGCTCTAGTTATTATTATTATTATTATTATTATTTACTGTGCAGCGCTTTTCCATTTTTGAGGGCCTAAACATGCACGAAAAGTCACCAAAATTTGCACATTTGTCGGGCCCGGTAAAAAATTGGATATTTTTGTGTTTCCCAAAACAATGCAAAAAAAATGGCTCTGCAGCGCCACCTAAGGTCGAAAAAGTGCACCTGGTCCCGGCCCGTTCGACCTTGAGCTACGAAAATTTTTAGGCATATATAGGACCTAGAGACCTACAAAAAAGTCAGCGCGAGCCATGTGCTCAGATGTACAGAAAAAGAGTTATGAATTTTTGAATGTGCATTTTTGGCCCATTTTTGCACGTTTGTAGGTCCCAAACTGCTCCTTGTTTCTCCTAAACGCTTTACTCAATCACCTTCAAATTTGCTGTGGTCCATATTCACACGTAGGGGCACAAGTGGGCAAAATTTGGTGCAGATCCGCTGGCATATATGATAGGGGCGTGGCTTCAAATTATGTGCTCAATTTTTCCTTCGCCAAGAGGGACAAAAACCTTAATAACTTTGATGTACTAGCTTAAAAAAATCTAAAACTTCATAGACACATGGAAACTTATGTCTTTAACACCTTTAAAAAAAGTTTTTTTAAATACCTACTACCGCCGCCTAGTGGTTGATTAAAATGTCATTTTTTACACTTTCATGTATTGTGCTCAGTCTGTTTGAGTAAAACAAATGAAAATTGGTCAGAATATCATTAAGACATGGAATATTAAGGTTTTAAAATTTTACGACTTTTCGATAATGGGCGTAGTCTGCACGCCACCTCAAAGTCAGATGACTCGCCAAAACGAAAAAAGTGGCTGTAATTGGCCCCAAAATGGCCTTATGCGTGGAAAATAGCCTCTCACTCCCGGCCCGTTTGACCTAGAGCTCCAAAAATTTGTAGCCTTATGTAGGACCTCGAGCCCTACAAAAAAGTCAGCGCGAGCCATGTGCTCAGATGTACAGAAAGAGAGTTATGAATTTTTGAATGTGCACTTTTGGCCCGTTTTTGCTCATTTGCAGGTCCCGAACTGCTCCTTTTTTCTCCCAAACGCTTGACCCGATCGACTTCAAATTTGCTGTGATGTTTTATCTGACTGTGAGGCACAATTGTTCAAATTTTTGTGATGATCCGCCATCAAATATGTTGGGGGCGGGGCTTCATATTATGCCTTTGATGTTTACTTTGCCACATGTGAAACAAACCTTTATAACTCAGCTTTACAAGCTTGTAAAAATCTGAAACTTCACACACACATGAAGACTTAAGCCCTTAACACATGTGTTTCAAAAGATCTTCAATTGCTTATAAGGCCATCTAGTGGCAAAAACAAATGTCAGTCTGATGTCTCGCCAAAACAAACAAAGTTGCTGTGTTTGGTCCCAGATGGTCTTATCTTTTCTAAACATTACATATTTGATGGATTTCCAATGCAGAATACACCTATCAACATATTTTTTGCTATAGTGTGAGCGCCACCTAGTGGCAGCCAAAAATATAGCATTTTTGAAATTTTTTTACGTGTTTAGCTGAGCCCTTTGAAGTAATATCGCTGAAATTAAGTGTGACAAGCCTCTAGACAGCCCTGCTGACCTCCACCAAATTTTACGAAATTTCGATAATGGGCGTGTTCTCTGTGACCATTTTCATTCCGAAGCTTTATCTGTCCAGTAAAAGTTGCTGTAATTTGACCCAGATGATCTGATCTTCTCACAATTTCACACATTGGATGAAAATATTCTCCTGAACATAGCGACAAAAATATATTCCAGTTTAACGCTAGCGCCACCTAGTGGCTACAAAAAATGTCATTAGTCGAAAGATTACAGTCAATCCTGTTTGGTTTGGCTGACAGCTATGAAACTTTGTAAGCAAATGAAGGACTGCAACACCTACAACAAAGTCAATAGAAGTGATGTGCTAGGATATACAGAAAAATTGTTATGAATTTTTTTAATGTGTAGTGTTGTCCCATTCTTAGACATTAGCTGGTCTCAAACTAGTGCCTTTTTCTCTTAAACGATTCACCCCATTACCTTCAACTTTGGCATGAATCATTATCCAACTGAGGGGCACACATAGGCCAAATATCGTGAAGATCTCTTGATATAAAAGATGGGGGCGGAGCTTCAAATTATGTTTAATAATTCCTTCGCCAAGAGTGACAAAAATCTTAATAACTCAGCTATGACAGCTTCAAACCATCTGAAACTTTCCTGGGACTTTAAAAGTCATGGCATAATGCAGCTATGTGATACACTTTCAAATCATATACAGCGCCACCCAGTGGCGGACAAAAATCTAATTTTTTATACTTTTATGTACTGTGAAATGCCTGTTTGACTAAATGAACTCAAAAATGGTCAGAAAAGCTATGACACATTGGAACATTAAGGTTCTCAACTTTTATGACTTTTCATTAAACGGCGTGGCCTCTATGCCAACTCAAAATCCAATGTCTCGCGAAAACGGTAAAAGTTGCTGTAATTGGACCTAGACGATCTTATATTTTTAAAACTTCATATATGGGATGGGAGTCCAATGTGAAACACACCTACAAGCCTATTTTTTAATCATAGTACGAGCGCCACCTAGTGGCAGCAAAAAATATAGCAAAGCCTTAATGTTTTTATGTACTCTGCTGAGCCCCTTGAAGTGACATCCCTTAAATGTTTTTTGAAAAGCCAGTGGCCATGCCTTATGCCCTCCACAAATCAGTACGATGTTTCGACAGTGAATGTGGCCTATATCGCATTGAAAGTCACTAAATTGGAACAATAAAAGCTGCAGTAACTCCACCCACATTGTCCCACCTTGTCTAAATTTTACATATTTGGTAAGAGTCCTGCACTGAAGTCATCTACAACTACTTTTTCATCCTTCATAGTCCTTGTTCATACCCCGACCTGTTAATACCCCAACGTGCACAGGTCTGCGAGGGCCCTTTATAGCTGCTTGCAGCTCTAGTTAGGGCCCGAGCAGCTACCGCTGCGAGAGCCCTCTTGTTTTTCTCCAGATTATTATTATTATTATTATTAGGGCCCGAGCAGCTACCGCTGCGAGAGCCCTCTTGTTTTTCTCCAGATTATTATTATTATTATTATTATTATTATTATTATTTACTGTGCAGCGCTTTTCCATTTTTGAGGGCCTAAACATGCACGAAAAGTCACCAAAATTTGCACATTTGTCGGGCCCGGTGAAAAATTGGATATTTTTGTGTTTCCCAAAACAATGCAAAAAAAATGGCTCTGCAGCGCCACCTAAGGTCGAAAAAGTGCACCTGGTCCCGGCCCGTTTGACCTAGAGCTACGAAAATTTTTTGGCATATGTAGGACCTAGAAACCTACAAAAAAGTCAGCGCGAGCCATGTGCTCAGATGTACAGAAAAAGAGTTATGAATTTTTGAATGTGCATTTTTGGCCCATTTTTGCACGTTTGTAGGTCCCAAACTGCTCCTTGTTTCTCCTAAACGCTTTACTCAATCACCTTCAAATTTGCTGTGGTCCATATTCACACATAGAGCCACAAGTGGGCGAAATTTGGTGCAGATCCGCTGACATATATGATAGGGGCGTGGCTTCAAATAATGTGTTCAATTTTTCCTTCGCCAAGAGGGACAAAAACCTTAATAACTTTGATGTACTAGCTTAAAAAAATCTAAAACTTCATAGACACATGGAAACTTATGTCTTTAACACCTGTAAAAAAAGTTTTTTTAAATACCTACTAGCGCCGCCTAGTGGTTGATTAAAATGTCATTTTTTACACTCTCATGTATTGTGCTCAGTCTGTTTGAGTAAAACAAATGAAAATTGGTCAGAATATCAATAAGACATGGAATATTAAGGTTTTAAAATTTTACGACTTTTCGATAATGGGCGTAGTCTGCACGCCACCTCAAAGTCAGATGACTCGCCAAAACGAAAAAAGTGGCTGTAATTGGCCCCAAAATGGCCTTATGAGTGGAAAATAGCCTCTTACTCCCGGCCCATTTGACCTAGAGCTACAAAAATTTGTAGCCTTATGTAGGACCTCAAGCCCTACAAAAAAGTCAGCGTGAGCCATATGCTCAGATGTACAGAAAGAGAGTTATGAATTTTTGAATGTGCACCTTTGGCCCGTTTTTGCTCATTTGCAGGTCCCGAACTGCTCCTTTTTTCTCCCAAACGCTTGACCCGATCGACTTCAAATTTGCTGTGATGTTTTATCTGACTGTGAGGCACAATTGTTCAAATTTTCGTGACGATCCGCAATCAAATATGTTGGGGGCGGGGCTTCATATTAAGCCTTTGATGATTACTTTGCCACATGTGAAACAAACCTTTATAACTCAGCTTTCCAAGCTTGGAAAAATCTGAAACTTCACAGACACATGAAGACTCAAGCCCTTAACACATGTATTTAAAAAAATCTTCAATTGCTTATAAGGCCACCTAGTGGCAAACAAAAATGTCAGTCTGATTTCTCGCGAAAACGAACAAAATTGCTGTATTTGGACCCAGATGGTCTTATCTTTTCTAAACTTCATATATTTGATGGGTTTCCAATGCGGAATACACCTATCAACTTATTTTTTGCTATAGTGTGAGCGCCACCTAGTAGCAGCCAAAAATATAGCATTTTTTAAACGTTTTTATGTGTTTAGCTGAGCCCTTTGAAGTAATATCGCTGAAATTACGTCTGAAAAGCCTCTAGACAGCCTTGCTGACCCCCACCAAATTTTACGAACTTTCGATAATGGCCGTGGTCTCTACGACTATTTTCATTCCGAAGCTTTATCTGTCCAGTAAAAGTTGCTGTAATTTGACCCAGATGATCTGATCTTCTCACAATTTCACACATTGGATGAAAATATTCTCCTGAACATATCGACAAAAATATATTCCAGTTTAAAGCTAGCGCCACCTAGTGGCTGCAAAAAATGTCCTTAGTTGCAAGATTACAGTCAATCCTGTTTGGTTTGAACTACAGCTATGAAACTTTGTATGCAAATGAAGGACTGGAAGACCTACAAAAAAGTCAATAGAAGTGATGTGCTAGAATGTACAGAAAAATTGTTATGAATTTTTTTAATGTGCAGTTTTGTCCCATTCTTAGACATTAGCTGGTCTCAAACTAGTGCCTTTTTCTCTTAAACGATTCACCCCATTACCTTCAAATTTGGCATGAATCATTATCCAACTGAGGGGCACACATAGTCCAAATATCGTGAAGATATCTTGACAGAAAAGATGGGGGCGGAGCTTCAAATTATGTTTAATACTTCCTTCGCCAAGGTTGACAAAAATATTAATAACTCAGCTATGACAGCGTCAAACCATCTGAAACTTTCCTGGGACTTTAAAAGTCATGCAATAATACAGCTATGTGATAAACTTTCAAATCATTTACAGCGCCACCCAGTGGCGGACAAAAATCTCATTTTTTATACTTTTATGTACTGTGAAATGCCTGTTTGACTAAATGAACTCAAAAATGGTCAGAAAATCTATGACACATTGGAACATTAAGGTTCTCAACTTTTATGACTTTTCATTAAAGGGTGTGGCCTCTATGCAAACTCAAAGTCTGATGTCTCGCAAAAACGGTCAAAGTTGCTGTAATTGGACCTAGATGATCTGATGTTTGCAAAACTTCATATATGGGATGGGAGTCCAATGTCAAACACACCTACAAGCCTATTTTTTATCATAGTACGAGCGCCACCTAGTGGCAGCAAAAAATATAGCAAATCCTTAATGTTTTTATGTACTCTGCTGAGCCCCTTGAAGTGATATCCCTTAAATGTTTTCTGAAAAGCCAGTGGCCATGCCTTATGCCCCCCACAAATCAGTACAATGTTTCGACAGTGGGTGTGGCCTATATGGCATTGAAAGTCACAAAATTGGAACAATGAAAGCTGCAGTAACTCCACACACATTGTCCCACCTTGTCTAAATTTTACATATTTGGTAATAGTCCTGCACTGAAGTGATCTACAACTAATTTTTCATCATTCATAGTCCTTGTTCATACCCCGACCTGTGCATACCCCAACGTGCACAGGTCTGCGAGGGCCCTTTATAGCTGCTTGCAGCTCTAGTTATTATTATTATTATTTACTGTGCAGCGCTTTTCCATTTTTGAGGGCCTAAACATCTACGAAAAGTCACCAAAATTTGCACATTTGTCGGGCCCGGTGAAAAATTTGATATTTTTGTGTTTCCCAAAACAATGCAAAAAAAATGGCTCTGCAGCGCCACCTAAGGTTGAAAAAGTGCACCTGGTCCCGGCCCGTTTGACCTAGAGCTACGAAAATTTTTAGGCATATGTAGGACCTAGAGACCTACAAAAAAGTCAGCGCGAGCCATGTGCTCAGATGTACAGAAAAAGAGTTATGAATTTTTGAATGTGCATTTTTGGCCCATTTTTGCACGTTTGTAGGTCCCAAACTGCTCCTTGTTTCTCCTAAACGCTTTACTCAATCACCTTCAAATTTGCTGTGGTCCATATTCACACATAGGGGCACAAGTGGGCAAAATTTGGTGCAGATCCGCTGGCATATATGATAGGGGCGTGGCTTCAAATTATGTGTTGTATTTTTCCTTCGCCAAGAGGGACATAAACCTTA
This sequence comes from Hippichthys cyanospilos, assembly GCF_059441005.1. Classification (NCBI taxonomy): domain Eukaryota; kingdom Metazoa; phylum Chordata; class Actinopteri; order Syngnathiformes; family Syngnathidae; genus Hippichthys; species Hippichthys cyanospilos. The sequence goes on from NC_142383.1 coordinate 4,435,005, forward strand.
ATAACTTTGATGTACTAGCTTAAAAAAATCTAAAACTTCATAGACACATGGAAACTTATGTCTTTAACACCTTTGAAAAAAGTTTTTTCAAATACCTACTAGCGCCGCCTAGTGGTTGATTAAAATGTCATTTTTTACACTTTCATGTATTGTGCTCAGTCTGTTTGAGTAAAACAAATGAAAATTGGTCAGAATATCATTAAGACATGGAATATTAAGGCTTTAAAATTTTACGACTTTTCGATAATGGGCGTGGTCTGCACGCCACTTCAAAGTCAGATGACTCGCCAAAACGAAAAAAGTGGCTGTAATTGGCCCCAAAATGGCCTTATGAGTGGAAAATAGCCTCTCACTCCCGGCCCGTTTGACCTAGAGCTCCAAAAATTTGTAGACTTATGTAGGACCTCGAGCCCTACAAAAAAGTCAGCGCGAGCCATATGCTCAGATGTACAGAAAGAGAGTTATGAATTTTTGAATGTGCACCTTTGGCCCGTTTTTGCTCATTTGCAGGTCCCGAACTGCTCCTTTTTTCTCCCAAACCCTTGACCTGATCGACTTCAAATTTGCTGTGATGTTTTATCTTACTGTGAGGCACAATTGTTCAAATTTTTGTGATGATCCGCCATCAAATATGTTGGGGGCGGGGCTTTATATTATGCCTTTGATGATTACTTTGCCACATGTGAAACAAACCTTTATAACTCAGCTTTACAAGCTTGGAAAAATCTGAAAATTCACAGACACATGAAGACTCAAGCCCTTAACACAAGTGTTTAAAAAAATCTTCAATTGCTTATAAAGCCATCTAGTGGCAAACAAAAATGTCAGTCTGATGTCTCGCCAAAACGAACAAAGTTGCTGTGTTTGGTCCCAGATGGGCTTATCTTTTCTAAACTTCATATATTTGATGGGTTTCCAATGCGGAATACACCTATTAACGTATTTTTTGTTATAGTGCGAGCGCCACCTAGTGGCAGCCAAAAATATAGCATTTTTTAAACATTTTTATGTGTTTAGCTGAGCCCTTTGAAGTAATATCGCTGAAATTAAGTCTGAAAAGCCTCTAGACAGCCCTGCTGACCTCCACCAAATTTTACGAAGTTTCGATAATGGGTGTGGCCTCTACGGCCATTTTCATTCCGAATTTTTATCTGTCCAGTAAAAGTTGCTGTAATTTTACCCAGATGATCTGATCTTCTCACAATTTCACACATTGGATGAAAATATTCTCCTGAACATATCGACAAAAATATATTCCAGTTTAAAGCTAGCGCCACTTAGTGGCTGCAAAAAATGTCATTAGTCGAACGATTACAGTCAATCCTGTTTGGTTTGACCTACAGCTATGAAACTTTGTAGGCAAATGAAGGACTGCATGCCCTACAAAAAAGTCAATACAAGTGATGTGCTAGGATGTACAGAAAAATTGTTATGAATTTATTTAATGTGCAGTTTTGTCCCATTCTTAGACATTAGCTGGTCTCAAACTAGTGCCTTTTTCTCTTAAATGATTCACCCCATTACCTTCAACTTTGGCATGAATCATTATCCAACTGAGGGGCACACATAGTCCAAATATCGTGAAGATCTCTTGACATAAAAGATGGGGGCGGAGCTTCAAATTATGTTTAATACTTCCTTTGCCAAGAGTAACAAAAATCTTAATAACTCAGCTATGACAGCTTCAAACCATCTGAAACTTTCCTGGGCCTTTAAAAGTAATGCAATAATACAGCTATGTGATAAACTTTCTAATCATTTACAGCGCCACCCAGTGGCGGACAAAAATATCATTTTTTATACTTTTATGTACTGTGAAATGCCTGTTTGACTAAATGAACTAAAAAATGGTCAGAAAAGCTATGACACATTGGAACATTAAGGTTCTCAACTTTTATGACTTTTCATTAAAGGGTGTGGCCTCTATGCAAACTCAAAGTCTGATGTCTCCCCCAAACGGTAAAAGTTGCTGTAATTGGACCTAGATGATCTGATGTTTGCAAAACTTCATATATGGGATGGGAGTCCAATGTGAAACACACCTACAAGCCTATTTTTTATCATAGTACGAGCGCCACCTAGTGGCAGCAAAAAATATAGCAAATCCTTAATGTTTTTATGTACTCTGCTGAGCCCCTTGAAGTGATATATCCCTTAAATGTTTTCTGAAAAGCCAGTGGCCATGCCTTATGCCCCCCACAAATCAGTACAATGTTTCGACAGTGGGTGTGGCCTATATGGCATCGAAAGTCACAAAATTGGAACAATAAAAGCTGCAGTAACTCAACACACATTGTCCCACCTTGTCTAATTTTTACATATTTGGTAATAGTCCTGCACTGAAGTGATCTACAACTACTTTTTCATCATTCATAGTCCTTGTTCATACCCCGACCTGTTCATACCCCAACGTGCACAGGTCTGCGAGGGCCCTTTATAGCTGCTTGCAGCTCTAGTTAGGGCCCGAGCAGCTACCGCTGCGAGAGCCCTCTTGTTTTTCTCCAGATTATTATTATTATTATTATTATTATTATTATTATTTACTGTGCAGCGCTTTTCCATTTTTGAGGGCCTAAACATGCACGAAAAGTCACCAAAATTTGCACATTTGTCGGGCCCGGTGAAAAATTGGATATTTTTGTGTTTCCCAAAACAATGCAAAAAAAATGGCTCTGCAGCGCCACCTAAGGTCGAAAAAGTGCACCTGGTCCCGGCCCGTTTGACCTAGAGCTACGAAAATTTTTAGGCATATGTAGGACCTAGAGACCTACAAAAAAGTCAGCGTGACCCATGTGCTCAGATGTACAGAAAAAGAGTTATGAATTTTTGAATGTGCATTTTTGGCCCATTTTTGCACGTTTGCAGGTCCCAAACTGCTCCTTGTTTCTCCTAAATGCTTTACTCAATCGCCTTCAAATTTGCTGTGGTCCATATTCACACATAGGGGCACAAGTGGGCAAAATTTGGTGCAGATCCGCTGACATATATGATAGGGGCGTGGCTTCAAATTATGTGTTCAATTTTTCCTTCGCCAAGAGGGACAAAAACCTTAATAACTTTGATGTACTAGCTTAAAAAAAACTAAAACTTCATAGACACATGGAAACTTATGTCTTTAACACCTTTAAAAAAAGTTTTTTTAAATACCTACTAGCGGCGCCTAGTGGTTGATTAAAATGTCATTTTTTACAGTTTCATGTATTGTGCTCAGTCTGTTTGAGTAAAACAAGTGAAACTTGGTCAGAATATCATTAAGACATGGAATATTAAGATTTTAAAATTTTATGACTTTTCGACAATGGGCGTGGTCTGCACGCCACCTCAAAGTCAGATGACTCGCCAAAACGAAAAAAGTGGCTGTAATTGGCCCCAAAATGGCCTTATGAGTGGAAAATAGCTTCTTACTCCCGGCCCATTTGACCTAGAGCTACAAAAATTTGTAGCCTTATGTAGGACCTCGAGCCCTACAAAAAAGTCAGCGCGAGCCATGTGCTCAGATGTACAGAAAGAGAGTTATGAATTTTTGAATGTGCACTTTTGGCCCATTTCTGCTCATTTGCAGGTCCCGAACTGCTCCTTTTTTCTCCCAAACGCTTGACCCGATCGACTTCAAATTTGCTGTGATGTTTGATCTGACTGTGAGGCACAATTGTTCAAATTTTTGTGATGATCCGCAATCAAATCTGTTGGGGGCGGGGCTTCATATTATGCCTTTGATGATTACTTTGCCACATGTGAAACAAACCTTTATAACTCAGCTTTACAAGCTTAGAAAAATCTGAAACTTCACATACACATGAAGACTTAAGCCCTTAACACAATTGTTTAAAAAAATCTTCAATTGCTTATAAGGCCATCTAGTGGCAAACAAAAATGTCAGTCTGATGTCTCGCCAAAACGAACAAAGTTGCTGTGTTTGGTCCCAGATGGTCTTATCTTTTCTAAACTTCATATATTTGATGGGTTTCCAATGCGGAATACACCTATCAACGTATTTTTTGTTATAGTGCGAGCGCCACCTAGTGGCAGCCAAAAATATAGCATTTTTTAAACGTTTTTATGTGTTTAGCTGAGCCCTTTGATGTAATATCGCTGAAATTAAGTCTGCAAAGCCTCTAGACAGCCCTGCTGACCTCCACCAAATTTTACGAAGTTTCGATAATGGGCGTGGTCTCTACAACCATTTTCATTCCGAAGCTTTATCTGTCCAGTAAAAGTTGCTGTAATTTGACCCAGATGATCTGATCTTCTCACAATTTCACACATTGGATGAAAATATTCTCCTGAACATATCTACAAAAATATATTCCAGTTTAAAGCTAGCGCCACCTAGTGGCTGCAAAAAATGTCATTAGTCGAAAGATTACAGTCAATCCTGTTTGGTTTGACCTACAGCTATGAAACTTTGTAGGCAAATGAAGGACTGTAAGACCTACAAAAAAGTCAATAGAAGTGATGTGCTAGGATGTACAGAAAAATTGTTATGAATTTTTTTAATGTGCAGTTTTGTCCCATTCTTAGACATTAGCTGGTCTCAAACTAGTGCCTTTTTCTCTTAAACGATTCACCCCATTACCTTCAACTTTGGCATTAATCATTATGCAACTGAGGGGCACACATAGTTTAAATATCGTGAAGATCTCTTGACAGAAAAGATGGGGGCGGAGCTTCAAATTATGTTTAATACTTCCTTCGCCAACAGTGACAAAAATATTAATAACTCAGCTATGACAGCTTCAAACCATCTGAAACTTTCCTGGGACTTTAAAAGTCATGCAATAATACAGCTATGTGATAAACTTTCAAATCATTTACAGCGCCACCCAGTGGCTGACAAAAATCTCATTATTTATACTTTTATGTACTGTGAAATGCCTGTTTGACTAAATGAACTCAAAAATGGTCAGAAAAGCTATGACACATTGGAACATTAAGGTTCTCAACTTTTATGACTTTTCAATAAAGGGCGTGGCCTCTATGCCAACTCAAAATCCGATGTCTCGCCAAAACGGTAAAAGTTGCTGTAATTGGAACTAGATGATCTGATATTTTTTAAAACTTCGTATATGGGATGGGAGTCCAATGTGAAACACACCTACAAGCCTATTTTTTATCATAGTACGAGCGCCACCTAGTGGCAGCAAAAAAAAATAGCAAATCCTTAATGTTTTTATGTACTCTGCTGAGCCCCTTAAAGTGATATCCTTAAAATGTTTTCTGCAAAGCCAGTGGCCATGCCTTATGCCCCCCACATATGAGTACAATGTCTCGACAGTGGGTGTGGCCTATATGGCATTGAAAGTCACAAAATTGGAACAATAAAAGCTGCAGTAACTCCACCCACATTGTCCCACCTTGTCTAAATTTTACATATTTGGTAATAGTCCTGCACTGAAGGGATCTACAACTAATTTTTCATCATCCATAGTCCTTGTTCATACCCCGACCTGTTCATACCCCAACGTGCACAGGTCTGCGAGGGCCCTTTATAGCTGCTTGCAGCTCTAGTTATTATTATTATTATTATTATTATTTACTGTGCAGCGCTTTTCCATTTTTGAGGGCCTAAACATGCACGAAAAGTCACCAAAATTTGCACATTTGTCGGGCCCGGTGAAAAATTGGATATTTTTGTGTTTCCCAAAACAATGCAAAAAAAATGGCTCTGCAGCGCCACCTAAGGTCGAAAAAGTGCACCTGGTCCCGGCCCATTTGACCTAGAGCTACGAAAATTTTTAGCCATATGTAGGACCTAGAGACCTACAAAAAAGTCAGCGCGAGCCATGTGCTCAGATGTACAGAAAAAGAGTTATGAATTTTTGAATGTGCATTTTTGGCCCATTTTTGCACGTTTGCAGGTCCCAAACTGCTCCTTGTTTCTCCCAAACGCTTTACTCAATCGCCTTCACATTTGCTGTGGTCCATATTCACACATAGGGGCACAAGTGGGCAAAATTTGGTGCAGATCCGCTGACATATATGATAGGGGCGTGGCTTCAAATTATGTGTTCAATTTTTCCTTCGCCAAGAGTGACAAAAACCTTAATAACTTTGATGTACTAGCTTAAAAAAATCTAAAACTTCATAGACACATGGAAACTTATGTCTTTAACACCTTTAAAAAAAGTTTTTTTAAATACCTACTAGCGCCGCCTAGTGGTTGATTAAAATGTCATTTTTTACACTTTCATGTATTGTGCTCAGTCTGTTTGAGTAAAACAAGTGAAAATTGGTCAGAATATCATTAAAACATGGAATATTAAGATTTTAAAATTTTATGACTTTTCGATAATGGGCGTGGTCTGCACGCCACTTCAAAGTCAGACGACTCGCCAAAACGAAAAAAGTGGCTGTAATTGGCCCCAAAATGGCCTTATGAGTGGAAAATAGCCTCTCACTCCCGGCCCGTTTGACCTAGAGCTCCAAAAATTTGTAGTCTTATGTAGGACCTCGAGCCCTACAAAAAAGTCAGCGCGAGCCATATGCTCAGATGTACAGAAAGAGAGTTATGAATTTTTGAATGTGCACTTTTGGCCCGTTTTTGCTCATTTGCAGGTCCCGAACTGCTCCTTTTTTCTCCCAAACGCTTGACCCGATCGACTTCGAATTTGCTGTGATGTTTGATCTGACTGTGAGGCACAATTGTTCAAATTTTCGGGATGATCCGCCATCAAATATGTTGGGGGCGGGGCTTCATATTATGCCTTTGATGATTACTTTGCCACATGTGAAACAAACCTTTATAACTCAGCTTTACAAGCTTAGAAAAATCTGAAACTTCACATACACATGAAGACTTAAGCCCTTAACACAAGTGTTTAAAAAAATCTTCAATTGCTTATAAGGCCATCTAGTGGCAAACAAAAATGTCAGTCTGATGTCTCGCCAAAACGAACAAAGTTGCTGTGTTTGGTCCCAGATGGTCTTATCTTTTCTAAACTTCATATATTTGATGGGTTTCCAATGCGGAATACACCTATCAACGTATTTTTTGTTATAGTGCGAGCGCCACCTAGTGGCAGCCAAAAATATAGCATTTTTTTAACGTTTTTATGTGTTTAGCTGAGCCCTTTGATGTAATATCGCTGAAATTAAGTCTGCAAAGCCTCTAGACAGCCCTGCTGACCTCCACCAAATTTTACGAAGTTTCGATAATGGGCGTGGTCTCTACGACCATTTTCATTCCGAAGCTTTATCTGTCCAGTAAAAGTTGCTGTAATTTGACCCAGATGATCTGATCTTCTCACAATTTCACACATTGGATGATAATATTCTCCTGAACATATCGACACAAATATATTCCAGTTTAAAGCTAGCGCCACCTAGTGGCTGCAAAAAATGTCATTAGTCGAAAGATTAAAGTCAATCCTGTTTGGTTTGACCTACAGCTATGAAACTTTGTAGGCAAATGAAGGACTGCAAGACCTACAAAAAAGTCAATAGAAGTGATGTGCTAAGATGTACAGAAAAATTGTTATGAATTTTTTTAATGTGCAGTTTTGTCCCATTCTTAGACATTAGCTGGTCTCAAACTAGTGCCTTTTTCTCTTAAACGATTCACCCCATTACCTTCAACTTTGGCATGAATCATTATCCAACTGAGGGGCACACATAGCCCAAATATCGTGAAGATCTCTTGACATAAAAGATGGGGGCGGAGCTTCAAATTATGTTTAATATTTCCTTCGCCAAGAGTGACAAAAATATTATTAACTCAGCTATGACAGCTTCAAACCATCTGAAACTTTCCTGGGCCTTTAAAAGTCATGCAATAATACAGCTATGTGATAAACTTTCAAATCATTTACAGCGCCACCCAGTGGCGGACAAAAATCTCATTTTTTATACTTTTATGTACTCTGAAATGCCTGTTTGACTAAATGAACTCAAAAATGGTCAGAAAAGCTATGACACATTGGAACATTAAGGTTCTCAACTTTTATGACTTTTCATTAAAGGGCGTGGCCTCTATGCAAACTCAAAATCCGATGTCTCGCCAAAACGGTAAAAGTTGCTGTAATTGGACCTAGATGATCTGATGTTTGCAAAACTTCATATATGGGATGGGAGTCCAATGTGAAACACACCTACAAGCCTATTTTTATCATAGTACGAGCGCCACCTAATGGCAGCAAAAAATATAGCAAATCCTTAATGTTTTTATGTACTCTGCTGAGCCCCTTGAAGTGATATCCCTTAAATGTTTTCTGAAAAGCCAGTGGCCATGCCTTATGCCCTCCACAAATCACTACGATGTTTCGACAGTGGCTGTGGCCTATATGGCATTGAAAGTCACAAAATTGGAACAATAAAAGCTGCAGTAACTCCACCCACATTGTCCCACCTTGTCTAAATTTTACATATTTGGTAAGAATCCTGCACTGAAAACATCTACAACTACTATTTCATCGTTCATACTCCTTGTTCATACCCCAACCTGTTCATACCCCAACGTGCACAGGTCTGCGAGGGCCCTTTATAGCTGCTTGCAGCTCTAGTTATTATTAGGGCCCGAGCAGCTACCGCTGCGAGAGCCCTCTTGTTTTTCTCCAGATTATTATTATTATTATTATTATTAGGGCCCGAGCAGCTACCGCTGCGAGAGCCCTCTTGTTTTTCTCCAGATTATTATTATTATTATTATTATTATTATTATTATTATTATTATTATTATTTACTGTGCAGCGCTTTTCCATTTTTGAGGGCCTAAACATGCACGAAAAGTCACCAAAATTTGCACATTTGTCGGGCCCGGTGAAAAATTGGATAATTTTGTGTTTCCCAAAACAATGCAAAAAAAATGGCTCTGCAGCGCCACCTAAGGTTGAAAAAGTGCACCTGGTCCCGGCCCGTTTGACCTAGATCTATGAAAATTTTTAGGCATATGTAGGACCTAGAGACCTACAAAAAAGTCAGCGCGAGCCATGTGCTCAGATGTACAGAAAAAGAGTTATGAATTTTTGAATGTGCATTTTTGGCCCATTTTTGCACGTTTGTAGGTCCCAAACTGCTCCTTGTTTCTCCTAAACGCTTTACTCAATCACCTTCAAATTTGCTGTGGTCCATATTCACACGTAGGGGCACAAGTGGGCAAAATTTGGTGCAGATCCGCTGGCATATATGATAGGGGCGTGGCTTCAAATTATGTGTTCAATTTTTCCTTCGCCAAGAGGGACAAAAACCTTAATAACTTTGATGTACTAGCTTAAAAAAATCTAAAACTTCATAGACACATGGAAACTTATGTCTTTAACACCTTTAAAAAAAGTTTTTTTAAATACCTACTAGCGCCGCCTAGTGGTTGATTAAAATGTTATTTTTTACACTTTCATGTATTGTGCTCAGTCTGTTTGAGTACAACAAATGAAAATTGGTCAGAATATCAATAAGACATGGAATATTAAGGTTTCAAAATTTTATGACTTTTCGATAATGGGCGTAGTCTGCACGCCATCTCAAAGTCAGATGACTCGCCAAAACGAAAAAAGTGGCTGTAATTGGCCCCAAAATGGCCTTATGAGTGGAAAATAGCCTCTCACTCCCGGCCCGTTTGACCTAGAGCTCCAAAAATTTGTAGCCTTATGTAGGACCTCGAGCCCTACAAAAAAGTCAGCGCGAGCCATGTGCTCAGATGTACAGAAAGAGAGTTATGAATTTTTGAATGTGCACTTTTGGCCCGTTTTTGCTCATTTGCAGGTCCTGAACTGCTCCTTTTTTCTCCCAAACGCTTAACCCGATCAACTTCAAATTTGCTGTGATGTTTTATCTAACTGTGAGGCACAATTGTTCAAATTTTTGTGATGATCCGCCATCAAATATGTTGGGGGCGGGGCTTTATATTATGCCTTTGATGATTACTTTGCCACATGTGAAACAAACCTTTATAACTCAGCTTTACAAGCTTAGAAAAATCTGAAACTTCTTAGACACATGGAGACTCAAGCCCTTAACACAAGTGTTTAAAAAAATCTTCAATTGCTTATAAGGCCATCTAGTGGCAAACAAAAATGTCAGTCTGATGTCTCGCCAAAACGAACAAAGTTGCTGTGTTTGGTCCCAGATGGTCTTATCTTGTCTAAACTTCATATATTTGATGGGTTTCCAATGCGGAATACACCTATCAACGTATTTTTTGTTATAGTGCGAGCGCCACCTAGTGGCAGCCAAAAATATAGCATTTTTTAAACGTTTTTATGTGTTTAGCTGAGCCCTTTGAAGTAATATCGCTGAAATTAGGTCTGAAAAACCTCTAGACAGCCTTGCTGACCTCCACCAAATTTTACGAAATTTCGATAATGGGCGTGGCCTCTACGACCATTTTCATTCCGACACTTTATCTGTCCAGTAAAAGTTGCTGTAATTTGACCCGGATGATCTGATCTTCTCACAATTTCACACATTGGATGAAAACATTCTCCTGAACATATCGACAAAAATATATTCCAGTTTAAAGCTGGCGCCACCCAGTGGCTGCAAAAAATGTCATTAGTCGAAAGATTACAGTCAATCCTGTTTGGTTTGACCTACAGCTATGAAACTTTGGAGGCAAATGAAGGACTGCAAGACCTTCAAAAAAGTCAATAGAAGTGATGTGCTAGGAAGTACAGAAAAATTGTTATGATTTTTTTTAATGTGCAGTTTTGTCCCATTATTAGACATTAGCTGGTCTCAAACTAGTGCCTTTTTCTCTTAAACGATTCACCCCATTACCTTCAACTTTGGCATGAATCATTATCCAACTGAGGGGCACACATAGTCCAAATATCGTGAAGATCTCTTGACATAAAAGATGGGGGCGGAGCTTCAAATTATGTTTAATACTTCCTTCGCCAAGAGTGACAAAAATCTTAATAACTGAGCTATGACAGCTTCAAACCATCTGAAACTTTCCTGGGCCTTTACAAGTAATGCAATAATACAGCTATATAATAAACTTTCAAATCATTTACAGCGCCACCCAGTGACGGACAAAAATCTCATTTTTTATACTTTTATGTACTGTGAAATGCCTGTTTGACTAAATGAACTCAAAAATGGTCAGAAAAGCTATGACACATTGGAACATTAAGGTTCTCAACTTTTATGACTTTTCATTAAAGGGCGTGGCCTCTATGCAAACTCAAAGTCTGATGTCTCCCCAAAACGGTAAAAGTTGCTGTAATTGGACCAAGATGATCTGATGTTTGCAAAACTTCATATATGGGATGGGAGTCCAATGTGAAACACACCTACAAGCCTATTTTTTATCATCGTACGAGCGCCACCTAGTGGCAGCAAAAAATATTGCAAATCCCTAATGTTTTTATGTACTCTGCTGAGCCCCTTGAAGTGATATCCCTTAAATGTTTTCTGAAAAGCCAGTGGCCATGCCTTATGCCCCCCACAAATCAGTACAATGTTTTGACAGTGGGTGTGGCCTATATGGCATTGAAAGTCACAAAATTGGAACAATAAAAGCTGCAGTAACTCCACACACATTGTCCCACCTTGTCTAAATTTCACATATATGGTAATAGTCCTGCACTGAAGTGATCTAAAACAAATTTTTCATCATTCATATTCCTTGTTCATACCCCGACCTGTTCATACCCCAACATGCACAGGTCTGCGAGGGCCCTTTATAGCTGCTTGCAGCTCTAGTTATTATTATTATTTACTGTGCAGCGCTTTTCCATTTTTGAGGGCCTAAACATGCACGAAAAGTCACCAAAATTTGCACATTTGTCGGGCCCGGTGAAAAATTGGATATTTTTGTGTTTCTCAAAAGAATGCAAAAAAAATTGCTCTGCAGCGCCACCTAAGGTTGAAAAAGTGCACCTGGTCCCGGCCCGTTTGACCTAGAGCTACGAAAATTTTTAGGCATATGAAGGGCCTAGAGACCTACAAAAAAGTCAGCGCGAGCTATGTGCTCAGATGTACAGAAAAAGAGTTATGAATTTTTGAATGTGCATTTTTGGCCCATTTTTGCACGTTTGCAGGTCCCAAACTGCTCCTTGTTACTCCTAAACGCTTTACTCAATCGCCTTCAAATTTGCTGTGGTCCATATTCACACATAGGGGCACAACTGGGCAAAATTTGGTGCAGATCGGCTGACATATATGATAGGGGCGTGGCTTCTAATCATGTGTTCAATTTTTCCTTCGCCAAGAGGGACAAAAACCTTAATAACTTTGATGTACTAGCTTAAAAAAATCTAAAACTTCATAGACACATGGAAACTTATGTATTTAACACCTTTAAAAAAAGTTTTTTTAAATACCTACTAGCGCCGCCTAGTGGTTGATTAAAATGTCATTTTTTACACTTTCATGTATTGTGCTCAGTCTGTTTGAGTAAAACAGATGAAAATTGGTCAGAATATCAATAAGACATGGAATATTGAAGTTTTAAAATTTTACGACTTTTCGATAATGGGCGTAGTCTGCACGCCACCTCAAAGTCAGATGACTCGCCAAAACGAAAAAAGTGGCTGTAATTGGCCCCAAAATGGCCTTATGAGTGGAAAATAGCCTCTCACTCCCGGCCCGTTTGACCTAGAGCTCCAAAAATTTGTAGCCTTATGTAGGACCTCCAGCCCTACAAAAAAGTCAGCGCGAGCCATATGCTCAGATGTACCGAAAGAGAGTTATGAATTTTTGAATGTGCACTTTCGGCCCGTTTTTGCTCATTTGCAGGTCCCGAACTGCTCCTTTTTTCTCCCAAACGCTTGACCCGATCGACTTCAAATTTGCTGTGATGTTTTATCTGACTGTGAGGCACAATTGTTCAAATTTTTGTGACGATCCGCCAACAAATATGTTGGGGGCGGGGCTTTATATTATGCCTTTGATGATTACTTTGCCACATGTGAAACAAACCTTTATAACTCAGGTTTACAAGCTTGGAAAAATCTGAAACTTCACAGACACATGAAGACTCAAGCCCTTAACACAAGTGTTTAAAAAAATCTTCAATTGCTTATAAGGCCATCTAGTGGCAAACAAAAATGTCAGTCTGATGTCTTGCCAAAACGAACAAAGTTGCTCTGTTTGGTCCCAGATGGTCTTATCTTTTCTAAACTTCATATATTTGATGGATTTCCAATGCGGAATACACCTATCAACGTATTTTTTGTTATAGTGCGAGCGCCACCTAGTGGCAGCCAAAAATATATCATTTTTTAAACGTTTTTATGTGTTTAGCTGAGCCCTTTGAAGTAATATAGCTGAAATTAAGTCTGAAAAGCCTCTAGACAGCCTTGCTGACCTCCACCAAATTTTACGAAGTTTTGATAATGGGCGTGGCCTCTATGACCATTTTCATTCCGAAGCTTTATCTGTCCAGTAAAAGTTGCTGTAATTTGACCCAGATGATCTGATCTTCTCACAATTTCACACATTGGATGAAAATATTCTCCTGAACATATCGACAAAAATATATTCTAGTTTAAAGCTGGCGCCACCTAGTGGCTGCAAAAAATGTCATTAGTCGAAAGATTACAGTCAATCCTGTTTGGTTTGACCTACAGCTATGAAACTTTGTAGGCAAATGAAGGACTGCAAGACCTTCAAAAAAGTCAGTAGAAGTGATGTGCTAGGATGTACAGAAAAATTGTTATGAATTTTTTTATTGTGCAGTTTTGTCCCATTCTTAGACATTAGCTGGTCTCAAACTAGTGCCTTTTTCTCTTAAACGATTCACCCCATTACCTTCAACTTTGGCATGAATCATTACCCAACTGAGGGGCACACATAGTCCAAATATCGTGAAGATCTCTTGACATAAAAGATGGGGGCGGAGCTTCAAATTATGTTTAATACTTCCTTCGCCAAGAGTGACAAAAATCTTAATAACTCAGCTATGACAGCTTCAAACCATCTGAAACTTTCCTGGGCCTTTAAAAGTAATGCAATAATACAGCTATGTGATAAACTTTCAAATCATTTACAGCGCCACCCAGTGGCGGACAAAAATCTCATTTTTTATACTTTCATGTACTGTGAAATGCCTGTTGGACTAAATGAACTAAAAAATGGTCAGAAAAGCTATGACACATTGGAACATTAAGGTTCTCAAATTTTATGACTTTTCATTAAAGGGCGTGGCCTCTATGCAAACTCAAAGTTTGATGTCTCCCCAAAACGGTAAAAGTTGCTGTAATTGGACCTAGATGATCTGATGTTTGCAAAACTTCATATATGGGATGGGAGTCCAATGTGAAACACACCTACAAGCCTATTTTTTATCACAGTACGAGCGCCACCTAGTGGCAGCAAAAAATATAGCAAATCCTTAATGTTTTTATGTCCTCTGCTGAGCCCCTTGAAGTGATATCCCTTAAATGTTTTCTGAAAAGCCAGTGGCCATGCCTTATGCCCTCCACAAATCAGTACGATGTTTCGACAGTGGGTGTGGCCTATATGGCATTGAAAGTCACAAAATTGGAACAATAAAAGCTGCAGTAACTCCACACACATTGTCCCACCTTGTCTAAATTTTACATAATTGGTAATAGTCCTGCACTGAAGTGATCTACAACTAATTTTTCATCATTCATAGTCCTTGTTCATACCCCGACCTGTTCATACCCCAACGTGCACAGGTCTGCGAGGGCCCTTTATAGCTGCTTGCAGCTCTAGTTATTATTAGGGCCCGAGCAGCTACCGCTGCGAGAGCCCTCTTGTTTTTCTCCGGATTATTATTATTATTATTATTATTATTATTATTATTTACTGTGCAGCGCTTTTCCATTTTTGAGGGCCTAAACATGCACGAAAAGTCACCAAAATTTGCACATTTGTCGGGCCCGGTGAAAAATTGGATATTTTTGTGTTTCCCAAAACAATGCAAAAAAAATGGCTCTGCAGCGCCACCTAAGGTTGAAAAAGTGCACCTGGTCCCGGCCCGTTTGACCTAGAGCTACGAAAATTTTTAGGCATATGTAGGACCTAGAGACCTACAAAAAAGTCAGCGTGAGCCATGTGCTCAGATGTACAGAAAAAGAGTTATGAATTTTTGAATGTGCATTTTTGGCCCATTTTTGCACGTTTGCAGGTCCCAAACTGCTCCTTGTTTCTCCTAAACGCTTTACTCAATCGCCTTCAAATTTCCTGTGGTCCATATTCACACATAGGGGCACAAGTGGGCAAAATTTGGTGCAGATCCGCTGAGATATATGATAGGGGCGTGGCTTCAAATTATGTGTTCAAATTTTCCTTCGCCAAGAGGGACAAAAACCTTAATAACTTTGATGTACTAGCTTAAAAAAATCTAAAACTTCATAGACACATGGAAACTTATGTCTTTAACACCTTTAAAAAAAGTTTTTTTAAATACCTACTAGCGCCGCCTAGTGGTTGATTAAAATGTCATTTTTTACAATTTCATGTATTGTGCTCAGTCTGTTTGAGTAAAACAAATGAAAATTGGTCAGAATATCATTAAGACATGGAATATTAAGGTTTTAAAATTTTACGACTTTTCGATAATGGGCGTAGTCTGCACGCCACCTCAAAGTCAGATGACTCGCCAAAACGAAAAAAGTGGCTGTAATTGGCCCCAAAATGGCCTTATGAGTGGAAAATAGCCTCTCACTCCCGGCCCGTTTGACCTAGAGATCCAAAAATTTGTAGCCTTATGTAGGACCTTGAGCCCTACAAAAAAGTCAGCGCGAGCCATGTGCTCAGATGTACAGAAAGAGAGTTATGAATTTTTGAATGTGCACTTTTGGCCCGTTTTTGCTCATTTGCAGGTCCCGAACTGCTCCTTTTTTCTCCCAAACGCTTGACCCGATCGACTTCAAATTTGCTGTGATGTTTTATCTGACTGTGAGGCACAATTGTTCAAATTTTTGTGATGATCCGCCATCAAATATGTTGGGGGCGGAGCTTTATAGTATGCCTTTGATGATTACTTTGCCACATGTGAAACAAACCTTTATAACTCAGCTTTACAAGCTTAGAAAAATCTGAAACTTCACAGACACATGGAGACTCAAGCCCTTAACACAAGTGTTTAAAAAAATCTTCAATTGCTTATAAGGCCATCTAGTGGCAAACAAAAATGTCAGTCTGATGTCTCGCCAAAACGAACAAAGTTGCTGTGTTTGGTCCCAGATAGTCTTATCTTTTCTAAACTTCGTATATTTGATGGGTTTCCAATGCGGAATACACCTATCAACGTATTTTTTGTTATAGTGCGAGCGCCACCTAGTGGCAGCCAAAAATATAGCATTTTTTAAACGTTTTTATGTGTTTAGCTGAGCCCTTTGAAGTAATATCGCTGAAATTAAGTCTGAAAAGCCTCTAGACAGCCTTGCTGACCTCCACCAAATTTTACGAAGTTTCGATAATGGGCGTGGCCTCTACGACCATTTTCATTCCGAAACTTTATCTGTCCAGTAAAAGTTGCTGTAATTTGACCCAGATGATCTGATCTGCTCACAATTTCACACATTGGATGAAAATATTCTCCTGAACATATCGACAAAAATATATTCCAGTTTAAAGCTAGCGCCACCTAGTGGCTGCAAAAAATGTCATTAGTCGAAAGATTATAGTCAATCCTGTTTGGTTTGACCTACAGCTATGAAAATTTGTAGGCAAATGAAGGACTGCAAGGCCTACAAAAAAGTCAATAGAAGTGATGTGCTAGGATGTACAGAAAAATTGTTATGATTTTTTTTAATGTGCAGTTTTGTCCCATTCTTAGACATTAGCTGGTCTCAAACTAGTGCCTTTTTCTCTTAAACGATTCACCCCATTACCTTCAACTTTGGCATGAATAATTATCCAACTGAGGGGCACACATAGTCCCAATATCGTGAAGATCTCTTGACATAAAAGATGGGGGCGGAGGTTCAAATTATGTTTAATACTTCCTTTGCCAAGAGTGACAAAAATCTTAATAACTCAGCTATGACAGCTTCAAACCATCTGAAACTTTCCTGGCCCTTTAAAAGTAATGCAATAATTTAGCTATGTGATAAACTTTCAAATCATTTACAGCGCCACGCAGTGGCGGACAAAAATCTCATTTTTTATACTTTTATGTACTGTGAAATGCCTGTTTGACTAAATGAACTAAAAAATGGTCAGAAAAGCTATGACACATTGGAACATTAAGGTTCTCAACTTTTATGACTTTTCAATAAAGGGCGTTGCCTCTATGCCAACTCAAAATCCCATGTCTCGCGAAAACGGTAAAAGTTGCTGTAATTGGACCTAGACGATCTGGTATTTTTTAAACTTCGTATATGGGATGGGAGTCCAATGTGAAACACACCTACAAGTCTGATTTTTATCATAGTACGAGCGCCACCTAGTGGCAGCAAAAAATATAGCAAATCCTTAATGTTTTTATGTACTCTGCTGAGCCCCTTGAAGTGATATCCCTTAAATGTTTTCTGAAAAGCCAGTGGCCATGCCTTATGCCCTCCACAAATCAGTACGATGTTTCGACAGTGGGTGTGGCCTATATGGCATTGAAAGTCACAAAATTGGAACAATAAAAGCTGCAGTTACTCCACCCACATTGTCCCACCTTGTCTAAATTTTACATATTTGGTAAGAGTCCTGCACTGAAGGGATCTACAACTAATTTTTCATCATTCATAGTCCTTGTTCATACCCCGACCTGTTCATACCCCAACGTGCACAGGTCTGCGAGGGCCCTTTATAGCTGCTTGCAGCTCTAGTTATTATTATTATTATTTACTGTGCAGCGCTTTTCCATTTTTGAGGGCCTAAACATGCACGAAAAGTCACCAAAATTTGCACATTTGTCGGGCCCGGTGAAAAATTGGATATTTTTGTGTTTCCCAAAACAATGCAAAAAAAATGGCTCTGCAGCGCCACCTAAGGTTGAAAAAGTGCACCTGGTCCCGGCCCGTTTCACCTAGAGCTACGAAAATTTTTAGGCATATATAGGACCTAGAGACCTACAAAAAAGTCAGCGCGAGCCATGTGCTCAGATGTACAGAAAAAGAGTTATGAATTTTTGAATGTGCATTTTTGGCCCATTTTTGCACGTTTGCAGGTCCCAAACTGCTCCTTGTTTCTCCTAAACGCTTTACTCAATCGCTTTCAAATTTGCTGTGGTCCATATTCACACATAGAGGCACAAGTGGGCAAAATTTGGTGCAGATCCGCTGACATATATGATAGGGGCGTGGCTTCAAATTATGTGTTCAATTTTTCCTTCGCCAAGAGTGACATAAACCTTAATAACTTTGATGTACTAGCTTAAAAAAATCTAAAACTTCATAGACACATGAAAACTTATGTCTTTAACACATTTGAAAAAAGTTTTTTTCAATACCTACTAGCGCCGCCTAGTGGTTGATTAAAATGTCATTTTTTACAGTTTCATGTATTGTGCTCAGTCTGTTTGAGTAAAACAAGTGAAAATTGGTCAGAATATCATTAAGACATGGAATATTAAGATTTTAATATTTTATGACTTTTCGATAATGGGCGTGGTCTGCACGCCACTTCAAAGTCAGATGACTCGCCAAAACGAAAAAAGTGGCTGTAATTGGCCCCAAAATGGCCTTATGAGTGGAAAATAGCCTCTTACTCCCGGCCCATTTGACTTAGAGCTCCAAAAGTTTGTAGCCTTATGTAGGACCTCGAGCCCTACAAAAAAGTCAGCGCGAGCCATATGCTCAGATGTACAGAAAGAGAGTTATGAATTTTTGAATGTGCACTTTTGGCCCGTTTTTGCTCATTTGCAGGTCCCGAACTGCTCCTTTTTTCTCCCAAACGCTTGACCCGATCGACTTCAAATTTGCTGTGATGTTTTATCTGACTGTGAGGCACAAATGTTCAAATTTTCGTGATGATCCGCCATCAAATATGTTGGGGGCGGGGCTTCATATTATGCCTTTGATGATTACTTTGCCACATGTGAAACAAACCTTTATAACTCAGCTTTACAAGCTTAGAAAAATCTGAAACTTCACATACACATGAAGACTTAAGCCCTTAACACAAGTGTTTAAAAAAATCTTCAATTGCTTATAAGGCCATCTAGTGGCAAACAAAAATGTCAGTCTGATGTCTCGCCAAAACGAACAAAGTTGCTGTATTTGGACCCAGATGGTCTTATATTTTCTAAACATTACATATTTGATGGATTTCCAATGCGAAATACACCTATCAACTTATTTTTTGTTATAGTGCGAGCGCCACCTAGTGGCAGCCAAAATTATAGCATTTTTTAAACGTTTTTATGTGTTTAGCTGAGCCCTTTGAAGTAATATCGCTGAAATTAAGTCTGCAAAGCCTCTGGACAGCCTTGCTGACCTCCACCAAATTTTACGAAGTTTCGATAATGGGCGTGGCCTCTACGACCATTTTCAATCCAAAGCTTTATCTGTCCAGTAAAAGTTGCTGTAATTTGACCCAGATGATCTGATCTTCTCACAATTTCACACATTGGATGAAAATATTCTTCTGAACATATCGACAAAAATATATTCCAGTTTAAAGCTAGCGCCACCTAGTGGCTGCTAAAAATGTCATTAGTCGAAAGATTACAGTCAATCCTGTTTGGTTTGACCTAGAGCTATGAAACTTTGTAGGCAAATGAAGGACTGCAAGACCTACAAAAAAGTCAATAGAAGTGATGTGCTAGGATGTACAGAAAAATTGTTATGATTTTTTTTAATGTGCAGTTTTGTCCCATTCTTAGACATTAGCTGGTCTCAAACTAGTGCCTTTTTCTCTTAAAAAATTCACCCCATTACCTTCAACTTTGGCATGAATCATTATCCAACTGAGGGGCACACATAGTCCAAATATCGTGAAGATCTCTTGACATAAAAAATTGGGGCGGAGCTTCAAATTATGTTTAATATTTCCTTCGCCAAGAGTGACAAAAATATTATTAACTCAGCTATGACAGCTTCAAACCATCTGAAACTTTCCTGCGCCTTTAAAAGTCATGCAATAATACAGCTATGTGATAAACTTTCAAATCATTTACAGCACCACCCAGTGGCGGACAAAAATCTCATTTTTTATACTTTTATGTACTGTGAAATGCCTGTTTGACTAAATGACCTCAAAAATGGTCAGAAAAGCTATGACACATTGGAACATTAAGGTTCCCAACTTTTATGACTTTTCATTAAAGGGCGTGGCCTCTATGCAAACTCAAAGTCTGATGTCTCGCCAAAACGATAAAAGTTGCTGTAATTGGACCTAGATTATCTGATGTTTGCAAAACTTCATATTTGGGATGCGAGTCCAATGTGAAACACACCTACAAGCCTATTTTTTATCATAGTACGAGCGCCACCTAGTGGCAGCAAAAAATATAGCAAATCCTTAATGTTTTTATGTACTCTGCTGAGCCCCTTGAAGTGATATCCCTTAAATGTTTTCTGAAAAGCCAGTGGCCATGCCTTATGCCCTCCACAAATCAGTACAATGTTTCGACAGTGGGTGTGGCCTATATGGCATTGAAAGTCACAAAATTGGAACAATAAAAGCTGCAGTAACTCCACCCACATTGTCCCACCTTGTCTAACTTTGACATATTTGGTAAGAGTCCTGCACTGAAGTCATCTACAACTACTTTTTCATCGTTATTAGTCCTTGTTCATACCCCGACCTGTTCATACCCCAACGTGCACAGGTCTGCGAGGGCCCTTTATAGCTGCTTGCAGCTCTAGTTTTAGATTATATTTTGTACTATTCTATAAGTCCAAAAAGATATAAAAGGATCCATTGCTCTTTCTTTTTTGTTTAGAAGTCTAGAGTAAAGTGCATAAGTAGGCCGGATGCATTAGAGCAGTGCATGTCAGATGGTTAATTAAAGATATAGACATCAAAATCGTCTGATATGATTGGGTAGTTAAAAAAAAAAAACAATTTGTTTCTTATGATAAATAACCAAACAATCGCTTAACTGGCTCCACCTCATTTGATTTGATTGACAAGACCTAGTTATTCTGCTGAAAGTTGCCATGATGCAATACAAAGGCCATTATGGAGATGAATGTTATGAAATAAGAAGTCCCTTTAAAGCAATATTGCTTTTTACTTCATAAAATAGTAGGAAATCCTGAAAACAGTTTTGATTTTAAAATGTATGACATAGTGATATGTATTTCATAATTTCACCTTATTTTACATTTTAGTATCCATATTACATAATCTAATTCATGAAAATATTTTTTTATTTCCAAATATTATTTTTCTTTACAGAATGTGACAAGTTTTGACAAAATCAGGCTTTTGTCTCCAAAAATTAAAAGTAAAATATTGATGTACTCTAATTCTACACTTAATTTTCTTCAAAATGATGTATAACACATTCAGGTAGCACACAAATTAAGAAAATACAACAATTTGAATGCTGCCAAGTTGAACTCCCTTGTTTTGATAAAAATGGATGTAGTGTTGGAACATTCATCTTTGAATGATTACAGTTTTAACCTTTTGACTTTTGAAAGTAGATAACCTAAGGATGATGCTTTTGCAAATTTCCCAAAATGAACTTATCTGTCAAAAATTCAGATTTCCGTCAATCATTCAAAACTCATCACTGCCACATAAGCCTGGTTTTGTGAAAATACATCACATTTCATTTTGACACTTTTGTCAAAAGGCTATATTTGTCAAAAGTCTATATTCCATAGAGATGTGATGTGATGCAAATTATAAAGGCAAATGGCAAAGAGGAGTAAAGCAAACTGGTAGCAACCACCGATGCGAAGGCCATTTTCAAAATAAAAGCCTCCTATTGCCATTACATTGTAATTCATGTCATTTTTTTGCATGTTTTTAAAGTTTGTTTCACAACACACTGTCGGCATTGAAGGTATTTATTTATTTATTTTTTGTGGCTCACCGTAGTCCAAGGAAAGAAGCAGAAGCTCAGCAGTGCTTTTCTCAGCCCTTTGAATTGCTTACGCCCGCCAAACGACACCCATCTCCTTTTCCTGTGTGCTTGTGTTACTTATGTGAAATTGTGTGACAGACTCTTGCTGGCAGAGAGTACATCATCACACCATCCGTTTTTCAGACCTATTGTTTCAGTTTTAATTGTCGTCTGGGTGAAAACCACTTTTTTTTTTTTTTTTTTTGCCACCCTCAGCCGAAAATCTTTGGTGGCCAAAAATTCAGTGCATCCCTATTTTAAGCATTGTTAATGGCATGATATTACCTATTTCACATTTGAATTAATGTTATTCAAACATAAAGATGTGGAGGAAATTGGTCTGACTGAAAATGAAAAAGAAACTCAATGTACACAGACACAGTAATTTGTGAGTAGGAAGGCTGCCATTTTTGTACATTTTCTCTAAAGACTCAAAACCGTTGCGCCTGTAAACAACAAACAAGCCATATGAGCCATGTTATGGTGCTTGTCAAAGTAGATGAATACTGTAGACACTATACTTCAGGGACCTTCATTGTGTTGTGCTATTCCTGATTGGCTGCAAAATAAATTGAAATTACAGGGAAGTGACCAGCAGGACTTGAGGTAATTGGCACATGGCAATGCTTTCAAACACTCTCCTCTGATAAAATTGAACATTGATGTAACATGACACTGGCTTTTGCCATGAGGCTAGAGATGCTACGCTGTCTTCAGCTATCACCGCTAATGGCTGTGTTGCTCATTAATGTGACAGATATACCCATAAATGCAGTGTGAGGTCTGAGGCTCCATGTTTCCCTCATTACACTGCTCGGGCCTTTGATACTGCGTAACATCTCACGGGCAAAGCCAAGCATTGTTCAAGGGTTATTACATCCCATCAGATGCTGGCTGCATATCTAACACTCTCCTAATGTGTCCCAACTGACCTCTAACATTGTTTTGATGAGTGTCCATAAACCAGAAGCAGGGGTCAAGGAGGTTCAAACACACTGTCGGAGATATTTCCATGCAGTGGAGATACTTTCCGGATGTAAGGCATTTGCAACAAAACTGCCAAGCATCTTTCGAAAAATAAGTATTGAACTTCACTGTATTGCTGACCATGCAACTTCATTTATTGTACTTCCGCCTTGCTTTTTTAGTCGGTCTTTTAGGGAAATTTGTTTTACAAAAACCAAAACCAAACCATTAGAGTTCGTCAGCCCCCAAATTCCCTTTACCTCATGACGGTGAATTCAGAATTATGCTCTGACCACGCTGCTACGCTCAGATATTAAGAACGTCATTCTCGCGCGTATTTGATTATTTGAAGTGACCCAAACATTGGAGCCTTGTGCAGGCACTACAAGAAAAGTAAACATCTGAGTGTTGGGTCAATAATGAAATGCGTGCCAATGGATTTGCCTGGTTGAGGTTACAGCCAGACATAGATGACAGTTCCAGTGTGACGATTCATCCTTCCATCTAAAGAGCAGGGACTTTATTTCTCAGGAAAGAGATTCCAGGCAAATTGGGATACCATCAGGCATGCACACAGTGAGTCATCATGTGCAAAATGAACTATGTCACAATACTCACATTTTGTCAAAAACGAGCATAGGAGGAGGGGGACTCTGAGTATGTTTGCCTGAGCTAATAAAGGGCTCACTATGGCCTTGGACTAAACCAGCCAAAGTGTTTATTCGCAGCTCATACATTGATGATGCAAGACAGCTCAGGGTGACAAGAACTCATGTTAACTGCACGACATGATGATGTCCAGCAACACTTAAATGTATGTCACAGACTAATTATGTAGTACCATTCAGCATCAGGGGACTTATCCCCTTTCATTTATGAGAGGATTGGTGTGGTGAGAAGCATTGTCTAGTACCAATATGGGACACATCACGGCACATCTCTGACACATCACAACTATTTTTGTTGGTTTCCATCCATCCATCCATCCATCCATCCATCCATCCATCCATCCATCCATCCATCCATCATCTATAGCCATAGGCTTGCTGGTTGCTTAGCTGGCTTCTGAACTGGTTGCCGGGTAATTGCAGGGTAAACCATCCACTCACTCACTCACTCACTCACTCACTCACTCACTCACTCACTCACTCACTCACTCACTCACTCACTCACTCACTCACTCACTCACTCACTCACTCACACCTAAGGACAATTTAGTATGTCCAATACACCTCCCATGCATGTTTTTAGAGTGTGGGAGGAAGCCTTAGTGCCCGGAGAGAACCCAAGCAGGCTCAGGGAGAACATGCCATGCAAACCCCAATAGGCCGTAGCCACCTGGATTGGGACCAGAGTCCCATAACAGTGAGTCCGACGTGCCAACCAATATACATTTTTCAACTAGTTTTAGCTATTTCACCTTTAATCTTTTTAAAAATATCCTGAGTAATAGGTGTTACAGATATTACAGCTAGCATATACTACACTTGTTAAACATGGCAACACACAAGCCATAACTAAACAGAACTGATGTTGTGTTTTCTTTAAAAAAAATGGCATCTTTTAAATAATACGCCAACACGCAGTCGTAACCAATATTGAGAGATCGATGCATCCTGCAAAAAGCGACCATTACAGAATGTTTGACAGATTGACTACCGCTACTACTGCTGCTGCAGCTACTGCATTGTCCAACTGACTCATTTTGCTTTCCAAGCATTGAAAATAAAAAGGAAGAAAAAGGGAAACATGGAAAAAAGGTTGAGTAATTCCTACACACCGAGGTCAACCCTTTCCATCGGGAAAACGGGAGAGATGTACTGCCCTTCTCCGCATGTTGGTACATCAACTCTTTTAAATAACTGAAAAGAACCAGCGTATATGACGAAACTGGGTAAAGTTAACTTCAGTGGGTGTCTTTGGAGGAGCACATTGTTTGTGTGACAATGATTTCGCTACATGGGATATGTCGGAATGCTCCCATATTTTTACCATTTTCTGTCATTATTGACACATTTTTCTTCACACGCCATCAAACAAATAAGTCAAGTAAACTTTGTTCTAGAATGAGGCAAATACAAAACACTAATACATTAAGGCTTAGTGTTAAGGTCCTTTTGGTTACTTTTAGTTCCTTTTGGGTCATATGTTCAGCCATGCTTGCTGGCTTTCAAATTTCAAACAGAACAATAAATCTAAAAAAAAAAAAAGAAAGTACATATAATTTCAAAATAACTTGGAACACACACACACGCACACAAACCTGAGCAATATTATTTTTGTTATTGTTAAAATGTGGTCATTAGTTGACCACAGTGGAAGAGTAGTTAGCAGATCCACCTCTCCGCTCAGAGTCTCGAGTTCTCTCCAAACACTTCCTCCCACACTCCAAAAACATGCATGGCAGGTATAGTGGACACTCTAAATTGTCCTTAGGTGTGATTGGGTGGGTGAATGATTTTTTTTTTTTATCCCTCTGTGCCCTGCGATTGGCAGGCAGCAAGTTTAGGGTGTTCCCCGTCTGCTGCCCGTCGACACTTGGGAAAGGCACCAGCAAGCCTGCAACCCTATTGGGGATATAAGCACCTCTAGAAAATGGATGGATGGATGGTTGACACGAGCTTCCAATCCCATTTAACGGCAAAATCTCTCTGATATTACCTTTGTTCTTCAGCATAGAACCTTTAAAGTAGATGACAAAAAAAGCATTTTCTCTGTAGCTAGTAGTAATTAAGTGCTCACAAATATTTTAACAGTGAAGACATAAAA
The DNA here is from genome assembly GCF_059441005.1 of Hippichthys cyanospilos. NCBI lineage: Eukaryota > Metazoa > Chordata > Actinopteri > Syngnathiformes > Syngnathidae > Hippichthys > Hippichthys cyanospilos. The sequence goes on from NC_142383.1 coordinate 4,460,608, forward strand.
TCATCAGAATGGCGTGACTTCATCTTGTTGTGGAAGAGGAAAACCACAGATGAGACAGTTAGCCATAAAATGTTGAAATGATTTTAAACTCCTCTTTGATCGTCTTATTTACTAACTTTGAACACAAGACTGTTTTCAGTCAATATACAAAAACAAGAACTTGTTCATTAAAAAAAAAAAAACAATCTTAAGCAAATGTAGATGAAATAGATCAGAAAAAAACACACAGCAGATGCGAATTTAGACTTCTCAGATGGAGATCATTTTATTTTGGAAAATCTTAAACATGAAATAAAAGGGAAAAGGAAAAGTCATGTAAGCACCTAAAACCAGAACCACTATTAACCGCGGAACACCTGTAGGGCTCATTGGTTATAAAGGCAGGAGGGTTTGGGTGGGCTAATGGGTGACCTCATGAGCAGAAGTCTGTTCTTCTGTTCCAGCAACACCTCATGAACCAGGGTCCCACATCCTTTTGGTCTCAGCCAGTCTTGTTCCCCATCTGGTCTTCTATGAATTCTCTGTCTAATCCATTTCGGTCTCTACTGTATATGAGTACTAAAAGTCTGTAGAATCACTCATTCAAGTGTCTTTGAATAAGGATGGAATTCAAAATGTGTTTGAATTCTTATAAATCACTTGAAAGCAGGAACAAGGGTTGCAATTACCGTAGTCTCTGACAGTGTATGCTGGCCTTTGTGAAGCCGAAAATGTCATACGTTGTGAATGTTAAAAAAACAAAAAAGGGTATTACACTGCTAACACAAACATAACCATTAAAGGGAACGCTCACTTCTCATTACCCAGAGAGCCATAAATAAACTGTTCCAGTTTAAATTATCTCTAAAAGTATATTTACGAATCTTTATACAACTGTTTATAGCATAAATAACAAAATGTAACAATGTTCAACCGAGACAAAATGCAATGAGTCAGATTCAGAATCATACTAGATCAGGGATCACCTGAAATTATAGCACAATGAGATGAAAACTTTGGAAACATTCTTTGGCAAGGCGAACAGCCCCAGCAAAGACAGAGCGGAAGAGCCTACAACTTTGAAGAAAAAAAATGTGTTCAACCGGCGTACAACGTAAAATAATGATTCATCACAATAAGGCAGGGATCACCAACCTTTTTGAAATGAGAGCTATTTCTTTAGTAATACGGTTAATATACTGTAGTAATAGGAAGGGCTAACAGTTTATAAAAAGATTTAAGTTAGTGATCTCTCAAAATAACTGACGAAAAACTGTAGTAAACCAGTATAATATGTAATGTAAACAAAGTATAATATGTGACATCAATGCAATATATGAATAATTGTTTGTAAAATTAATAGAAAATCACTGTGTTCTAGCCCTCATAAGCTATTTTCAGAAAAGTCCTTATTGGTTCTCATATGATTCTCAGGGGCTACCTGGTGCCTGCAGGGACTACGTTGGTGACCCCTGTCCTAGATCATATTTATTGGTTGTATCTGTCCATCCTACAGAACATTGCTTTCAAGACTTAGGTCAGCAGTACGCTCTGAAAACTGCTCTGGGGGAGGCCATCATCATTTGTTACAGTGGTCTGAAATTATCTTGTTGCAAAAAAAAAAAAAAAAAAAAAAAGTAGATTTAAAGTGACTGTTGTCATTTGCTAATATATCATGACCAGGGACATAGCCAGAACATTTTCTGCGGGTGTGCCAGGTTCCTAAGCATCCCTTGCTTATTCTGCACTCTCAGCTCGGTCCGAGCAGATAAAGCTTGCAGATAAAGATAAAGGCTTGCAAGAAGAATGAAAATGACAATCCCTTGTACTAGCCGTGTTAAGGGTAAATTAAAGCCAACCTTATCCATGTCTTTTAGTTTGTTAGTTTTTTTTTTTCTTCTATTGTTGGGGGTGTTTCATTTATTGGTTATAATGTTTTTGGAGTAGAAACTCTCCAAATGGCGAAAATGTGTTTTTGGGAGCACACAATTGGACAATGAACATCTGTAATAAATACTTCATCCTCGGGTGGAACTGTTGTTATGAATGCTGGTGTCCCTCAGGGGCGGATTTCAGTGGAGAAACGGGTGATTAGTGTGTGTCTCTTGACATTCTTTTGCATTTTCATGTCCATAAAACGCCTGTTTTTGGCTCCTTCATTCACTCTTCTGGGATATGCTCCAGCGCCTTGGACCCATGGGAGGATAAGCGGTCAAGATGATGGACGGATGTTTTGTGGTTGACTGACATTTGAATGATGTCATGAAAAGGGTGAGGCAGCCATATGGTAAGAGGTGCGGCTTCAGTCAATGAGATGTTTCACTTGCTGGTTAGAAATGTAGGTACCATAAAACCTCTAATTTCATAAAAATTGAAATCAACATGTGTGAAATGTAATATATATGCATCTATTTCCCTCATTTTAAAGTGTAATTTTCGAGACCTTTTAAATACGCAGTTAATCTAAAAAATTTGGGCGTGTATCAGAAAATTGACAATACAGTGGGCCCCCGGTTTATGAACCCCCTGTCTTACGTATTTTTCATCTTACGACGTGGACCACGGCGTTTTTTTGTCCCCTTCTTACGCAAAAACCTTTCGTCTTACGAACCATCCAACATGCCGGTCAGTGTGTCCGCGCGATTTTTTTCGCTTTGCTGCATCAACAAAAACAACTTTTCTCGCGTGTCACGGAAATGCCGATATGCTATTGGTCGATTAAGGCAGTCACGGAGATGCCGATATGCTATTGGCCAGCGTCACGTCAATCACAGAAATGCCGATATGCTATTGGCCGAACGCCCTCATCTAGCTTGATGGCACGAGCTGGTCGGTGTGTTGTGAAGACTTTGCAAACTTTTATCGGTTAGACATGGCTTCTACAATTGCAAGTGGCGGGAAAGGAAGAAGTAAGAGGATGATGACAACAGAAACGAAGCAGGAGATAAATACGAAGGAGGCGCAAGCATAGTTAACCTTGCTAGTGAGTATGGCCGTAACCGCTTGACAATCGGTACAATTCTCAAGAACAAGGAAGCTATTAAAGCAAGCACGTCTTCTAAGAGCATGACCTTCCTTGCCAGGGGACGGACCTTGGTCAACAACAAAATGGAGAGGCTTCTTCTATTATGGATTAAAGAGAAGAAATTCGCCGGTGATATGTTCTCGTTTAAAAAAAGTTGTCGTTTAAAAATAAGTTTAAAACAAAAAAAGTCATTGTTTAAAAAAGTTCTCGTTTGAAAAAAGTTCTCATTAAGAAAGAAAAAAATTCTACGGGTTTGTCTCTGCTCCCCTCCACACACCACCAGCTCAAGTCACATCGCCCAAAGGTAAATCTCATTTTTCCTTTGTATATTTATGTTATATAATTTAACTGTACAGTAGATTATGTTACTAATTTTTAATATGTGTATGAAGTTGTGATGTTTTTACCTAAGGTTTTTGCACGTGTTGCGCGCATTCACTAATTAACATAAGCTTGGATTGCCTGTCAAATGGTGAATTCGAGTTACGAGCCTAGCCGCTGAACGGATTAAGGTCGTAACACAAGGGCCCACTGTACTGCTGAATACTGCAGTACAAATGGCAAAAAATAAAAAAATAAAAAAAATAAAACCTGAAACAGTGACTTCTAGTTACAAACGTCTCTTGTTACAAAGAAAAATCAGGGTCCGAAACATCTTGGTTGAAAAATATTGTCTCTATTAACAAGACAAAATTCAAGATACGAAAGGTGACATTGTTGGCATATGAGACAAAAGACACCAGCGCTTGCACCAACATTATTTTATTGTACTACGCTATCACAACCCGTGACGTCTACAGTATTTGTTACAGTTTTTGATGCATTTATATAATTTATTATGCGAGCTTGCCCACAAATGAGACACTAATTTTTCACATCAACGTTTTCTTTAGTCTTGCACTTTTTCATCCACACTTCGCACCAACAATTTACACCATCGAACTAAGAAACATAAAACTGATATCAACTAAGGCTAACGTTGTACATATTTACATAAAAGCACAAATGTAACATATCAATTTTTGCTGTCGCGTCTGATGTTAGCGTTGTTTGGACGTCGCACTTGCACTAGCTGTGCACTAGCTGTGGGCTGAATGACATCACACAGGAAGCCCTTTGCATGACCCCAACCTTAACTTAAGTAAATTTAGATGCTGAAAATAATCCAAAAACAAATGTTACGGTTCTTGGGACTTGTAAATGATTATTGGGTCACTGAATTTGTAAAGTAAAAACGACACCAACCCACCAGCACCATCTCAAGGCAAACAAGTGAACTGCATTCATGTTGTCAACCGCCACAACCAATATGATTAATTTAAAAGGTTTAGGAGTGTTTTTTTTTTTTTAAATTATTATTTACATGATATATATTGATGATGCACTAATGTAACTCTAATATATATTTCTTACCATTTTTGATGAGTTGTAAAAAATTATTCATACTATTATTTTAAGAGTTTAGGTGCATTTTGTGGGGCTTGGAACGGATTAGGCTATTTACATGTAAAATTGGCTCTTTTTATGAAAGATTCCGGAATTAATCGATTTTGTAAGTAGAGGTACCACTGTATCAAAATTTCCCTCTAGGATCGGCGCTAAGACGGAGAGTGACAGGGTGTGGCAATGACCACCCATGGCCACCATGTAGCTTCGCCATGGGTCATGACTTCTATTTGTGACTTCCCCCCTTAGATTATTCAAATGCCCTAAAATTCTATTGGTCACTACATTACATGTCACATCCATTTTCATTCCAAGTATTTTGAAAATGTTTACACAAGCAGGAAAGAAGTCTCTGCAGCCTGTGATTGCTGCTGTGCCAGTTTGCATCGGCCTTTTAGATGTGCTATTTAAAAATTCAAACTCAGCAATTGCAATTTGTCTCAGATTTGATCAGTCATATTGTGTGCGCCTCTATTTGCATACTCTTGTACCCCTCCACAAATACACAAAATAAATTGTATGGCAAGTTTGCCTGTTGGGCAGATGAAATCTATGTGTGCCAGGTTAATACAGTAGATCAGCTTCTATGTCGTTTTACGTGAGCAATCAATTCCGGACTTGTCTCTACATGGTCAAACCTTTAGTAAGTAAGGCCCTCAATAGTATACTGAGTGCTTTTATTTGACCTCATGCATACAACGTTACAGAATGTGTCAGTGCATCTCCAGTATTGCTTCCTGCAAAAAGCACTAACTTTAGTTTAGTGTTGTTTAACGACTACACAACATGTGGACTTCAATCTGAATAATTGCCGAACACCTGACAAGCGGAATTACTACTTTATATGCAGTTTATCATCTAATCAAACCCAGTGAAAATGCAGGATGTTTTGTGTTAACAAAGAGTTGACCGCTGTTAGTGTTGTGAATCATTGGCTTTAACTGAAAATAAAAGTGTTTTCAAACAAAAATGTTGCTGTCCTCATTCGTGTAAAGTCCATTACCGTAAATCACACATTGAAGGTAGGTTGTTATCTGTCTGTTGCCAAAGACATGGACAATAAACGCAAAGTGGGGGTAAATTTTCCATTAGATTACGGAGAGTGTTTTTGACTTTTTGTTTGATTTTTTAAAATTGAGCATGTGTGCCAATATCTTATGAAACTGGCACAGAGTAGAACATTTATGTGCAAATGCTTTTCGACATATATTTATGTGAATACATGACAAACATAATACTGTATAATGATCAAACCGATGCACTTTAATATTTATTTACAGATATTCCATTATTTTGCATTTGATACCTGTAAGACATTCTATAAAAGCTTTGAAAGGTTTTCAATCCAACACAAACATGTTTGCTGCAGTCAACAAGATAAGGAGACAGGGATTTGGGGTGCCGGTTTGAGTAACCTTTAATGCATCTTACAGTCAAAAAATGTGGTACTCAAAAGACATTTGTAAGTCAGTGAGCCAAGCGCTTGTCCGCACCACTGAAAATCACAATAGTGTAAGCTTTAAAATGCCAAATTTTTGGTCTCAATAACGTCCCTAATATTGAGGGTTGAGGGTTTATACACATATAAATAAATCGATGCAACTGGAAAGACCACGTCTTGTCCAAACACACAATAACTACAACCTGCAAAACCAATTTTCTCTTTTTCTTCCTGGGCATAAGGTAAATTGTGAAACATTGTCATGATTCTTGAATTGATCACAGGGGGTGGGGTTATTGTTTAGAAATAAGGGGAACTGGCCAAAAGCAATTTCCACAGCTAGCTATGTGACCAAAATGATATTGCAGTATTGTATACACAAATGTTAATTGTTTTCTCTGATATGTGCAAGTGTGTGTGTGCGTGTGTGTGTGTGTGTGTGTGTGTGTGTGTGTGTGTGTGAGAGAGAGAGAGAGAGAGAGAGAGCATGCGTTTGTGTGTCTTCCATCACATAAAAACCAGCGAGCTGAAGATCATTCCGTAATCCAAAGTCCTATAGTCAGGTTATAATAAAAAGAGACTTACTCTTCCCTTCAGTTAGTCCCACTTATGCCACAAAGTGCATACTAACGTCTGGCACCGATCTGGCCTCCTGCTTTTAAAATTTGGTGCTGCAGAACATCCTTAGGAAGATCTAGAGAGAGAGAGAGAGAGAGAGAGAGAGCATGTATAAAGTGGAAAGACGTAAATTATTCTCTCAACTCAAAAAGCCACATATTCTCAAACATAAATGCAGGAAAGGTAAAATTGCAATTAGACGCACAGTTCCACACCACACCTCCTTCCTACTTTTATTCTTTTCATTAGAAATAAATAAATATTATCAATACATTTGTATTTGTACTAACATGACTTGACCGAAGCTTTGCGACTTCACCTGCATCACATTTTTAAAAGGAGGGGCGGAGGGTAACAATGCACCTTAAAATCATTATGACAGCCAGTAATAAGGATCATAACCTCTGTCATTTCCATGAGGCCCCTTAAACATACGGACACAGGCTATCCTAAAGCTAAAATTTAATCAGCAACATTTTGCCACAGTTTTGCAGCTCAAACAGATTCCACTCATTATACCATCCATCCATCCATCCATCCATCCATCCATCCATCCATCCATTCTCACAAGTAATTATTTTACTGCAAGCCAGTTAACCTAATGATGATTGCCAGCTAATTGCGGGTTCATATTCAATATAGTGTTTGGATACACCTTCTTATTCAATGTCTTTTGTTTATATTATTGCCTATTTACATTTTCACTGAAGGTATCAAAACTAGCACCTGTGTCATGTGTTCAACGCAAAAAGGTGAAATAACTGAAATATCTGAAACAATTCAACCACATTAAAAGTTCTAGTTCCTCAAAATTGCCACCCTAAGCTCTGACTACTGCTTTACACATTCTTGGTATTCTCTCGATGAGCTTCAAGAGGTAGTTATCTAAAATTATTTCACTTCACTGATATGCCTTATTAGGGTTAATTATTGGAATTTCTTACTTTGGGGTTTGAACCGTCAGCAATGTTCTGCAGAAGTCAGGTTGATGCATAGCTGACAACCCTATTGAAGAACAGTTAAAACACATTTAAATTGGAAAATGGAAAAAGCAAACAGCAAAAAAACAAACCAAAAAAAACACGCATAAAACGTTCTTGCGGAGGTGGGCAACTTTCTGCTTTTAATCACCTGTGATCCATCCTTCAACAAAGTGTGTGATTCTAATATTGAGAGAATGTTGATATTGACATTGGAAATGTAATGGGAATAAAACACATCATAACGCATTAAGGTACTATTTCATTCAATAGGGTGTCTTTACAATTTGTATTGTCAGTAGTGGAGACACCCACATATGCTTTGCTGGCATGAATATGAATGTACTTGTACTGAACCTTTGCTTTAGTCATGTCTCATAAGTGCATCAAATTGATGATTCAAGCAGGAGAACCGTGTCGAAAACTGTGAGGTACTACACCTCCTTGAATGTCATCTCCCAGGAGATGTCAGCTTGGTTCTCTGCTTCGCAACCTTCTTTTTCACAGATAAATTATTCCTTTGACATGCAAAACATGGAGATTATCAGATATGACACATGGAACTTCATAAACAGCAGAGGAAGTAATACTCATTCAGACATCACCCTGAATAAGCATGTTACAAATAAACAAAAATATGATCTTTTGATAGACTGGTTCTTTGTCAATACTTCTAAAAATACCACATGTACTTTGACAACAAGCAAACAAAAGTTAGCAATGTAATAAATTTGCCATTTTAACTGTCCTGTGGTATATATCCTTTCAAAAACAAACAGTTCAAGGATTGTGGGTCCAACAGCACTATTTGCGGCAAGCCATTTTATTTGAAATCTTGATAATCCTTAAATCGACTTTACAAGGTTGTTGGAAAGCACAAACATTGATCTAACTACAATTTTACAAAAGTGATAAATTGGCATGGGTGCTGTATATTTTTTTTCTTGCATTTCATTCAGTTTTATTCTTTTTTGACATCCTAAATCTTTAAAAAAAAAAAAGTGTATCAAAGAGGCTTCCATTTATCTGCGCAGTATCAATAATGTGGCTCAAGCACATGGAAATTTAAAGAGAGTGCTCGCATGGCCTTTTACCTTAATACATTTTCATGTCAAAGCTGGGGGAAAAATGGAGAAAAAAAATAGCTCGCTCTTTCAAACCTGCAAGAGCCACAGAGGCATATACTCTAATAAGCCTCTCCAGATGTATGAAGCACTCGACACAAACAACCCACTTGGAATCTTATTTTGCGTACCATTTTGACATCTGTTGCATATTGCACTCAGCAAAAGGGAGCTTCCATATTACCTAGTAGATAATGGGCTGAATCGCAATCATAATTCAAGCGACAAGCTCTGCTAACAGCCTAAACATCTGTAATTGTAGTTTGCAGTGCGTTCTCATTTACAGGACAAGCTCCCACCTTACTGAGCCCGGATTCACAGACTGTGTTTAGAGCGTCATTAGAAGATTTCAATTTCAAAGAGAAGTTGATGACATCTGTCACTCATGTTTCACACAGCAGTTAAATGAATTAGTGCCACTGACTGAATAAGCCTGCATGATGGAGACTGCAAATTTTACGGAGACCGTGAGGATGATGTCAGCAATAGTATTAGGGACGCATGAGCTGTGTGAGAGAAGACGTGCGTGATTATCTCTTTGTTATCTCCATTTCAGTTCTTGCACCGCGTGTCACGATTACTTTCTTTGGACTTGGTGGTGTGTAGACAGTACAAGAGTAAACCAAGAGACCAGAGCCTCACTTGATAATTGCTAATGTGTGTGGTTTCCAACTCTCCATGGGGCATCTTCGATTGGATGAAATTGTAGTGTTATTTTCATAGATGAGAAAGTATACCAGATCAGGTTGCTGACAAGTATACTTTATTGGTCAGGTGTGTTCTAATCAGTGGTTATTCAAAAAATATATAGCGTACAATGTCTATGCTTGGTTTACAATCAAATAAATACATGAGAACCATGGTCAACTGCAGAGCCCTTGATTTTATTTTCCATTCCATTCCAATCCATCTTTCGTTGCGTTGTGCTAATCTAGTCCAAACTAGTGCAAAGCTAGTTCGTCTTTCAGGCCTGTCATTCAAGTTTGCAAATCTTTCTCATTTTACTCACTTGGACGGTCAAAAGTGAGGCTTTGATACTTTGCTTAGCTGAACTTTATCGATTGATTGATATGAATATATTGCTTATTTGCCAGGGAAATGTTTCCATTTGCATGGAACTACTTCCGAATGTCTGCTTGATCATTGACTGTATGGGTGAAACAGTTACATAAAGGTTAATTGATATATATATATATATATATATATATATATATATATGAATTATGTATCGCGACAAGCTCCATATGGACAATACCAGGAAATGATGATGTGTGAAGCCTCGCTGGCCAGGTACAACACATGAAGTGGTTTGATGGTTTGGTGGGCATTACAGATATAAAATGCCCGCAAAATCAAATGGCGATTAATTTATGCAACTGCAATCATTTTTTGAGCATTCTTTGTTGCAATAGATCCTGCGCGTAAAAGGAGAACTTCTCTTGTTTGAGAACATTTTTATTTCATTGCTTCTAATATGATAACTTAAAACTGGAAAAATGTATTATTTTTAAATAACAAATAATTTATCTCTGTAGCAATAGCACTTGTATTTTTTTCATATAGTAACAAGCATATTTGTGTTATTTTCATCAACAAATAGCCAAATAATTCTCAACACTGTTGACTTCTTGGGCTTCTGACCATTTGATGGCAGCATGGTGAAGCTTTGACCCATGTGCAAACTAATTGGCTGCAAGCTTCAATGTTTCATGTTTCCTGTCTCATTTGCACTTATATGCACTTATATACCCAGTTGACGAAGATCATCCACAGGTATGCGCAGGTGTGCCATCCACCCAGATAAAAAACTGAAAACTCTATAGGATACAGAAAGAAAATCACCACAGGAACAGGAGGGAGGCAAGGAGCAGATATACAACAGTAACCAAAACTCATTTGAACCAGGTAATCGTTTTCTCTTTTAGAAGATGCACATGCATGACATGAAAGCATATTGTTTGCATATTTCAAATTTGAAACTAATATTTCGAATGTGAACAATATGCTTCAATTGATACAAACTACATCATCTTTTGTTGGCTAAGTATAAACCTTCACATTTATCATACTTAAAAGTTCATGCATCTGTACAGGTATGTAAAATGCCAACTAAAAATTCATTGCATCATACTTTCTTGAACTGAGTCGTACCATATTGAATCAAATCATAATGCCGCTGAGTTGAACCCAACCGATCCAAATAATCCCTTTTTTTAATGTAACTGTATTGAATTGTCTTTTGTGCAGAGATGCACACCTCTAGCGTATACAAATAACACCTGTGCACTCCCTTCGTAGACATGATACACATCCAGGGACGTGAGGCCCATTTAAGCAGTCCTCTTCAATGAAAATGTGCTGTGCCTTCCTCGCTACAATTCAAAAATTCTGATTCATCGTTGGTTTTCACCAGCCAATTCACAACTACATTTGAGTCACCACCGTATGGTCCAAAGACCTACAGATTGGTGAGTCCCCTGTCACACAGTACTCTATGAAAACTCTCCCCGCACTTATTTACACTCACTGAGGCATCCTTTATTGTGAACACAAGCCGCAAACACAAATTCAAACACATACTAATGAAGTGGCCCCATACCCGCGTTTACCACCAGAAACCGTGTCATCCTGCACACCAGGCATTCCGAAGTGGCTTCTGTCAGCCGTGACTGACAGGATGACAAGAGTACGCTGCTTAAACTGGTGGCTCACAGCTGGGTACCTCCAGAACCACACCTGGGCTCGTCCAGCTGCCAGTCCCAACCAAGCCAAGCGAGGATGAGACAGGCAGATGAGCAGCCAGAAGATAGCAAGGCACTAATCAAGAGAGTTTATTTGAATGAGGATGCTGAAAATGAATATGTGACAGCTTAAGACAGGTGTAATGGGAAAGTAAGGGACGGTTGAGAGGCAATGACATGTAGCAACAAAGCCGAAGGTGAAAAACGCACTCTAGTGAAAAGTTTCTTTGAAGGGGGAATTAAATCATGAGCCACTGAGATTTTTGGTTTAGATTGTTGGTCAGTTATACAATTTTTATAGCTAATAATCTTATTTAACATCAGCGTGGCAAGTGGGGGGGCCCCAAAGTGTTTTCTCTTTGCTAGGCGGGGCTTTGCAAAATACAATTGAGAAGCACTATATTAAAGGAATCCTCAATAAATCTAATCTTTGTACAATAATGATTGCTCCAGACTGCTCTAAAGCAATAGCTTTCAGACGGTTAAAAATAATATTTCTAGCTGGTGATTCAATTATTTATAAACCCAACTTAAATTTACAGTTTTTTTTTTTTTATTTTATTTTTTTTCATCGGCCATTTTTACATGCCTTATCTAATAAAACTAATGTTGGAAACCACAAAAAGGCAAAGTTTACATTTAATAAATGTTAAAATGTGGAGTCTTTTTGGAATAATCATCCCATTTGATCATTGAAAGTTGTGTTTCTCAATTGAGACAATGAGTGCATGCACACTTGCAGTACTAGTAGATCAGTGGTTCTTTAAATAGGGGAAGGTGTACCCCTGGGGTGACATAAAAGCTGTTCAGGGGTATGTGAGATTTTAACAGTTTCTGCAGGTATCAGGAAATGCAGGTATCTGAGAGGAAATGTTCATTTTTCTGTCAAATTAGGAATGAATTAATCGGAACATGACGTGACATCTGATGCACATTGTCATTAGTGACACAGTTTTCCTGCGTCCAGAAACAAAATTGATTGTATTACATGATCAATTTTCTGTCTATGCTGGATAAAATACACCTATAGACATACCACCACAAATGTAGTTTCAAATGAGACATGAACTCATGCACTCTTAATTATTTATTACAACAGTGTTTTGCACTGGATAGGGGGTACTTCGCTGAAAAAAATACTGCACGCAAAAAACATACTTTAATAAGGCTGAAAACTACAGTGTCCCCAAAGTGCAAATCACAAAGACAAATAAATAAGCAAACAAAAAATGTAATTAAAAAAAACACACATTACAAAAGACAAAAAGGACCTACAAGTAAGAATTGAAAAAAAACTTCCAAACAAAAAACTAACAGCAAACAAAAAACAAAAGCAAATTTATAAAGACAAAACATAAAAACAAATCAAGAATGAAAACAAAACAGCAAACAAACAAATGAAAGGCAAACAAACACATGACCAGAAACAAAAGAAAATCCTCTTCAAACAAAACACAAAAGCACTTTACTAAAGACAAAACACAACTGCAAATCAGGAATTGCAACCTAAAAAGCAAACAAAAAGTAACGGAAAACGAAAATAAAACATGTGGACATGCTGCTTTAAAAAAAAAAAAAATTAAAAAAAGTTTAATGTGTCCTCATAGGTGTCAATGATGTGTGGCTTCTGAAAAAGCATAAATATAATTTTTCTATTCTCTACAGAATTTTGAATTTTGTTTTTTTCATTGTTAATATATATGCCATAGGTTTTATTTTTTACAAACATTGGCCAATATATTGTTCTCTTTCACAATACTGTACACTTTTAACACACAGTACCCAGCACTAGTTATATGTGTTTCATTATAAAACTGGTGGCACCAAACATTTGCAGCACGGTGGCAAAAGGCTTTAACGAGTCATCCATTGCGCACATTTTTGTCTGCTTTTCTCTTGTAATGTGTGTGTGTGTGTGTGTGTTTTCCCCTTGTGATTCCTGATGTGCAGTTGCTTCATCTCTTGTAACATGCTATTTTTTGTTTGCAGATAATTTTCTTTTGCTTTCTTTGTCTTTAATTTTTTGTAAGGGTGTTTTGATTGCCATTAAGTTTCTTGTTTGCATTTTCTGATTTGCAGTTGTGTTTATGCTTTTGGAATCTGCTTATTTGTTGGCAGGTAATGTTTTTTGTTTGTTCGTTTGTTTGATTTTTAATGTTTTTTTATTTTATTGTTTGTGTGTTTGTTTTTTTGCCATTATTGATTTGCACTTGTGGTTCTTCTTTTGTAAGATGTTTATTTATTTTTTATTTTGCAATTATGATATTTGTTTTAATTCAAGTTGAGTTGTTTTCTCCTAGGTTTCAAGCTTTGAGTACCTAAGGTAGAAAAGCGCTATATAAGTGAAAGTCCATTTACCATTTAACTTATTTTAGAGGGGTCGACTTATAATCACATAACTCAAAGCCAGCACAATTTTCTCCAGACCAATTTGTGGAACAACATTAGTTAAATTGCAAAATAAGTTGTATCATGTCACAAATAAATGTACAGAAACCTCTACCATCACAAATATTAATTTTCATCAAGCACCGCCATCTTGCCTGATTGTGGTCGAAAATGAGGCTGTACGTTTCATTTTTTTTGGGTGACTTTGACTAATTGATTAAAATGGAAAAGAAATTACTCTACAAAAGAATCATACAGTACAGTGCCTTTATTTAATTATCGGCAAACTCGTACGTTAAGCTGGCACTGACCGACCCCAGCTTGCTGAGCCCAGGCGGCGCCACCCGTTTGGCAATGTGCTCTGTGTCTGGGAGTCTCATAGTCTTGTTGGACCTGGTGAAGCAAAGAAGAAGCAAGAGGACTGGAGCTCCTGCATTCACTGTCAATCAGGTGCCATATGTTGTGCGATAAGCGAGGAAGAAACACATTTAAAAGTTTTTTTTATTATTATTATTTTATTATTTGTTTTTTTTATTTTATTTCCTCATATCATGATGCATTTTAATGGGACAGCCATGATGTATGTAACCACTTAAGAATGGGATAGACCTTTTCAGTAGTGCAAAATTCAAAAATATATAAGTCCAAAATTGCAGTGAAAACAGGGTCAATTTATACAAGTACAGTGGGCCCCCGTGTTACAAGATTAATCCGTTCCGCGGTTGGACTCGTAAGGCGAATTCACGTATGGCGGGCAATCCAAATAGCTAATACTTCTCGAACCCCTGGTAAAAACAGCAAAATTGTACATACATATTAAAAATAGGTACCAAAATAGTATAGTAAGTGCTTTGTATATATAACATACATGTAAACAATCAGAAAACATCATAAATAAAAAATACAGAAAGGAATTATTTACCTTTGAGAGGTGCTCGTTATGCTCATATTCCCTAGTAAGGGTAGCCTGGCCTAGGCTAGCTTTGTATTTCTTGATTATCTCCAGGTTCGTTTCCATATAAATCATCTTCTTACTTCTCTCTTTAACATCACTAGCAATCTTGAAACCCATGGCAAACCCATCAAAGTTTGAATTAAGCAGTAAAATGCACAATAAATACGGTTTTCTAACCACTCATGATAGAACAAAGCTTTACCATTGCGCCATTTTGAAACGAGTGAGGCCGACCAATAGCAGGCCAGCATCTCCGAGAGGAGATGCCCGACCAATAGTAGACTAGCATTGTAGTGACGCGTTGCATGGAGGCAGTTAGGCAACAGAACAGAAAATAAGTACAATTACCTAAAAACACCTGCAGATGGAGACAAAACAACACAAATACAGCCAACCCCCTAGGGTTATGACATTAGCTTTTGTCGCAAAGCAGGGAAAACACCGTAAAGAGGGGATGAAAAAACTCAGTATTCACATCGCAACATGAAAAAAAAGTAAGGTAGGACGCTGTACCCCGGGGGCCCATTGTTCTTGAGATCAACTTGTACGCAAATAAATATGGTTTTTGTTTATTTAGTCATTTGTTTTTGTTTATTGCACATCAGAGCCACTGTAGAAAACCACTGCTGTAGGTCACTTTAAAATATGAATGGCAGCACCAAGGAATGCTGTGTGTCTGTTTTTGTTAAATTAATTAACTTGATTACAAAATGCATTAACACTGTGACAAGCAGAGACACATATTACCATAACCTAAATGAATTCATTTTATACCACTTAAACTGTTAATCAGTGCTGGAATCAGAGTAATCTGACCACTCAACATCTTATACAAAATACATTTCCCATTATTTCTGTCCAGGCAAAGTCAAGTATGAAACACTGTCACCTTGTTGAAAATCAAAGTTGGCAGCAGTGTAAGTTTTGGGTGACTTGAGTGACCATCAGCAGCTGCATGTGCGATGATGTGATGAGCCCTCATCCTCCAGCTACGCACCACACTGGCCTCAGATGCCGTGAATCAGACCACCTCACCTAACCCCATCACGCACACACAAGCACACACATTCTTCTCAGTGTCTCTCTCTCAAAGTTGTTGTGCCCCAGCTGGGAGTGGATCCACCCAGACACAGCTCACTGAAGCAAGGAGTAAACTAGCACCTGCTCCTGGCCTGGCTGGCTGAGAGTACTGCAAGCACATGCATACTCGCGCACTAAATTCCCTGATCTCATGAAATGACCTTCATCCACTTACCATAATTCTCCAAATATAAGACTCACTTTTTTTTTTTTCCCAAAAATGAAGGCCAAAAGTACAGGGTGTGTTATATAAACGGTAACCTAAAATTCATATATATACTGTATACATATATGTATATATAAATATATATTTTTTTTTTGTTTGACACCGTTCAAGGGAGATTGATCTTTCAGCCACATAAGCCGAGGTTTGACACACAGATGTGCATTTTTATATCCGACGTATTCCTCCTAATCAAATTTACTGTAATGAGACGAGCCATAGGGCAGACATCAGATGGCGGTTAGCAGCAAGTGCCTGCTGCAGCTAACAGCAGCTCCTGTTAGCTGAGGTTGTTACGGCATTTTTTTTTTCAATAAAAGAAGAGAGCAGACTGAACCACCGTCCGAGTTCATCCTTATTACCACAAAGGAATATTTCTGATACGGAGAGGATCATGTAAAAATTATGATGTCTCCAGCTGATTCAGTAGAGTAGCCGAGTGCTTCAGTTAGAAAACACGGAATGGTATTCCATCTGACTCGTTTATTAATTGTGGTCTTTTTGAATATACATACACATCATCCTAAACTTTGTACAACATGAATGCTGCACAACTTTTAATATTAATGGGAAAATTACCTCTAGTTGCATTGTGAAGAAAAGGATAAACAACTGCTTCGACCGCATTCACATACACTGGCGAGGCATTCACTTCCCGCTCACAATGTGGGAAATCTGAGACACTTTAAACTTTACCGCTATGAATTCTAGAAAATATGAAGTGATTTGGAAGATGAAACTCATTTTGTTTTGCTATACCTTTGACACTGTTTCCAAAGTGTTGGTGCGCCTGATACACGGTAACATAGAAATAACCTGAATTTGACCCCAAAATTAAGAGTGTGTCTTACACACAGGTCCGTCTTAAGTTTTGTGGTATTTTAACCTTTCTTTGTATTTTTTTTGACCCACCTGTAACTTGTCTATCTCTTTATGCTCCTGTTAGCCAGGGAGTTTAATCAACAATATATGAGCAAGTCCCAGTTCTAATTTGATTAGGTCTTGCAAATATGTCTACTCAAACATAGGGACTTGGTAGATTCCTGTGCGTACATCTGTACATAACACTCTGAAGTACTGAATGTCTGGCCTCATCTTTTGCCCTTCATTTTGTACAATCCGCATCAAGTGTATTGTTTGTCTGTTTCCAGTCTGTTTCCAGCCGTCTTATCAGTATATTACAGGCTTGTAAGTTCTAAAACTATAAGAGCAATAAATTGAAGGAAATTATTTCATATCGGATAGCAGGAATACAAAAAAAAATCATGAAAAAAACAAACTAAAAGAAAGGATAATCACTTCCTTTTCCAAGTAGTTTGTGGTTTATCATTCTTTTCTTTAGATTTGATTCCAGCTATTTTCGAATTATTTCGGGATTAGCACTCCAAACCTCATGTGAAAAGCCATAATTTATAGATGTCTGTTTTATCGTCCAGCAAAGAGTACAACGTCCACTTTTATGCCACTGATGTCATTCCATTACCTGTAATACTGATTGAGTGGAGATAAAAAGTGGAGCCAACGGGCATGGTGTTGCTACCTCTACCACTTCTTTCATTAAAGAGCAGATTGTCTGACCATGTTATATTCTTAGTTAGTGATGCAAGGAATAGGCTGAAGTGGTCCTACTGGGCACCCTCATTGTGCATGGGTCCTGTAAACTGCAGGCGTTAAAAAAGCAATTCAAAACAAACAGCAGTGATCCAAACACTACAATAAAAACACTTGTAGCTGAAAAAACATCTTGTATTTAAGAGCACATTTATTAACAGGAGACCATCGGGCCAAACACACAATTGAATGAATGGCTGCAATTGATGCCTTAAAAGAACTCTTAGTTTTTATCTTTTTCATTTTGCAAACTGCAGTGCAACTGACAAATTTGGTATCCTTAGTGTCCAGACCGTAAAGAGGTTATATATTAGTTGTGAATCCGAGTTCTCATGTGAACACATATACTTTATTATTGTGGATGTAATGATGTGACTGGTGGGGACTAGTTTGTCCCTTGATGTATCTGTTTCTATGCTCGCTGTGGTTGCGTTGGAATTTTGGAGATGTGAGCATTTTACATTTCTTTGCTTGTCCATTGGTATGTGGACAACTTCCATGGTCGTTGGTCCATTTTTTTTTTTTTTAGTTCACCCAAACTGCAATTGTCGAAAATCATTGCCAAAATGTTGTCAAACTACAAAACAATCAAATCCTCGTCATCCTAAAAACAACAACCAAAGCTAAACCTTAGAGCAGGGATTGCCAGCCTGTTTGAAACCAGAGCTACTTCTTTGGTTCTGAGTAATGCCAAGAGCTACTTGTTTTTGTGAAGACCCTGATCATATTATTGATTTCTCACAATAATTAAGAAACAGCTGTAATGATGTGAATCAAGTGTAACGTAAATGTCATATATGCATAGTCATTTGTAAATTCCAACAAAATCACAATATTCTATTTCTTGTAAACTATTGGCAGAAGAGGTCTGCCGGCCCATGTGATCCTCAGGGCCTACCCAGTGCCCGCGGGCACCACGTTGGTGACCCATACCTTTGAGTCTTCCCCTCAATCAAGAAGTTACCCTAATGCTGTCAATGAACCTATGAAAACACAAACCCACGCCATAATGCCTAGTGTGCATGCAACAACATGTATGCTGTACTTCGGTTTTATCATTTTTTTCTGGCACTAGATTGCTCTAAGAAATCACATTTACTAGAGTACATAATCATTGTATTGCAGTCCACCTTCAACCTCTAGAATCATTCTTTTAAAGACCATTTACAGAGACAAATACGTAAAAAACAAAATTCAAATTTGAGCACCAGATTGTCACTTTGCGATTTGCCCATTGTTTTTTTTGAACGCCATCACCCCCTGGCTTGTGAAAAAGCATCCCAGAATGCTTTGTGTAACTATGTGCACGTGATTAATTCATTCAAATCATATTTAATGAGCAAAATAACATAACAATCTCCTAATGCTAAATTATAATCATTGTTTTTTACTTGATGCATACAACAAAGAATGCATTGAGCAAGATTGTGTAGCGTGTGCCTTTCAGTTCATAAATCCATGACTCTGAAAGGCAAAACATTGACCTCCTAGCCATGCTCAGCAAGATCAATGAGAAGGAAGTGTTGCTCAGTACAATACATTGAAAACACTATCTCTCTTAATAGTACCTGCTCTATACTAATGTTCTGTCATTTGGCTAGTTTTACCTGTAACAATGTATGTATAGTTGCTGCCGATTTAGACTCAATTTATACTTCCGCGCCCAAGTATTTGGCAGTTAAAGGGTCATAAACTGTTACTAACAGTCACATGTGGTGACGATTACTATGACCAAAATTAACGATGAAATCTACTGTCCGTCGGGCTTAGTTCATTGTTTTTCAAACTTTTTGGTCATTTAGCGGTACAGTAGTTACAGACAGTTCGACAGTTACGATGGACTGCCCACCTCTGGATTTTTGCATGTAAAGACTACTTAATTGGGTGGCTTGGTGGCGCAGTGTTAAGCGCGTCTTTCTCACAGTTCAAATCCACCTCGCTCTGGCCTTCCTGTGTGTAGTTTGCAGGTTCACCCCGAGCCAGCATGGGTTCTCTCCAGGCTTTCTGCCACACTCCAAATATATGAATGGCAGTTGTATTGGACATACTAAATTGCCCTGAGATTTGGTGCGTGAAAGGTTGCTCATCTCTGTGTGCTCTCCAATTGGCTGGCAAGCAGTTCAGGGTGTCTCCTGCATGAAATCAGTCGTGCTAGGATAGGTAACAGTAAGCCTGCAACCCTTGTGAGGATAAGCGGCTTTAAAAAATGAATTGACGGAAGACTACTTTTTTTTGGAACTTATTTTGAGTTCACTGCTATCTACTCATGGGTCCGAGTCTTCCTCCCATAAGACAGTAATATTTATTATGTGCATAATTAAAAATCAGTTTAACACCAAATGACAAACTCATTAGTAAATGTGAGATGTAAAAGACATTTTTGCTGCTTACATGAACTCTATTTTCTAAATAGTAATGGTTTAATTCACAAATAGTAGTCTGTAATTTATTTTCATCATTCACATTTTTGAGCCAAAATGTTCAATATTTCAACCATTTCTAAGAGGTAAAAATGATCACAGTGTGGCCAGCAGTCTAGCACTTACTTCTTGAGGGAAATGTGTGATACCCAGTTTTGAACAAAACATTTCCATTTATAAAACCGCAGTGGAAGCTGCATGCTAGGTAGAGGTTATTTTTACCATGCATTCATGGGAAAGGCAGCACTTTTCTGTGAAAAGCCGGCTTCTTGTCTCAGGCAGGAAGCGGGAAGCCATTTCTGCATAGTAAAATGATTCTGATAATGGGATCAGGGGAATGTGACTGAACTTTCGAGAGGAACAAAAATGTACTTTGAAAAGGGATAACGAAGGTTGAATCTAAGACAGAAAATATATATATGTACTAGATCCAAAAACAACTTCCATTAATTGTCACCTTGAAGAAAAGATTGGGTGTCACATTGGAGAAAAGATTTAGCAAAGTGAATGGGTGGTACGTTAAATTGACGTTAAATTATTCGTCATCTGAGAGCCAGATGCAAGTTTACACAGTGACTTTCGTGCATTGTGCCGTTTTATCTAGAGAACAAAAGAAACTGTGTGATTTTACTATGTAATCATACTGTGCCCACATGTTAGTTTAAGCTCCCATTGAGTCATGATTGTGTGTGTGTCCAAGTAATTAACAGACAGGGTTCAAGTCAGGTCTATTTTACTTACATTGCAGCAGTTCACAACAAAAACGATCTAAAAGCACTTTGTAAATGAAGCGGATACTATTGGTATTACTACCACAATGTTCATTTTAGCATGTGGCTGCAGCAGCGCAAGGATTCTAGTTATAAGAAAAACGGGGGGAAGGGACGTTGGATTTAGTAGCTGTATTGTTGTCTGTGGCAGGGAACCAACAGAAAGGGGTTAGTGACATAGAACAGCTTACCTAAAGAAGGACCCACAATAAAAGGAGGAATGCGGTTGCTGTCCTTTATCACAGATAAAACAAATTCACTATAAAATATCATAGCTGCCCATCATTACTAAAGTAACAATATTTTTTTTTCCATCACTGCAGAAATTGAAAAAAAAAGGAGAATATACTAAGCATCTGTTCCCAGAGGTGAAGCTAATTAATTATAAAAGAAAATGCACTGCGCCTTATTTCAGAAAAAAACCGTCTTGAGGTTGCACTTGACCATCATCATCATGATGAAAAAATTGTGATGACTTAAATGTCTTGACTTAAGTCATTTCTGACTATTAGCTCAAAGACCCATGTCTTAGAATTCACACTTAACTAGTGAGAAAGCAAGTATTAACCATGAAATTAAACTTAGGTGCCTTGGCTTTTCCCTCAGAAATATTTATAAACACGATTCAAAATTGACTCCTCTAATCCCCTCGCCTCCTCGTATTGCTTGTTTGTAGTTTCACCTATTAATATATGTTAATATACTGAGAGAACGATACAATGACACTCGATGTAGATCAGGGGTCCCCAACCTTTTTACCACTGCGGACCGGTCAATGCTTGAGATTTTTATGCCACAGATCGTGAAGCCACTTCGTCCTCCTGCCAGAGGTTGACCCAAAAAACAAAGATCAAGACAAACAAAGCACAACTGAATGAACTCTTAAAGGATATACTAAATCAGTTCCAGAACATCATTATGCAGCACATGCGGTCCGGGACTAGTTGATCCACGGACCGGTATCTGGCCCCCAACCAGTGGTTGGGGACCTCTGTAGTCTAGATCAGGAATTCTCAAACTTTTTCGAGTCAGGGTCCCCTTTTAGAAAGCAATTTTTTCAAGGACCCCCATTGCAAATGTTTATGGAAAAAAAAACAAAAGAAATCACCCTTTTATTCACCAACAGATTCAATTTGACAAGTATATTTGTACTCGGTCAATTTACCCCAAACAGCTTGCTGCCAATTATTTTGTCAAAAACAGCAATATAAAATACCGCTTTAAAATGCTGCAAGCAATTGCAGACACAAAAAACGCATTTTGACAAATTTGAAAGTTTTATATTTTAAAAATATATTGAACTGGTTGAATTGATTGCTTTATTAAACAGTCATGAATACTTTCATAAATTAATATAAAATGAAATTAACACAGATATATATTTTTTATTAATACTTATATTTATTAATAACCCAAATTGTGACCCCAGGAGTCCCTGGACCCCACTCTGAAAACCACTGATCTACATGGCTGAGTCACCCTTCTCATGCATAGTCTACACATTCTTGCAAACAGGGGGTACATATTTCCAGTTCAAATAAAGCTAACATATATACATTGTTTCCATCAGTACTTTTGCTTGGCAGTTAATTCGCAATGTGTTCAATTATTCCGTCATACCATAGGATGTCTCAAACATGCTAAGAAATGCTCATTTATTGCATAAATTGACAATAGCAACTATAGATATTTTGGCTTTTATTTGATGCACCATGTCAACTCAAGTGGATGGCGATACCTTTGCTTGGGTCACTACAGTCACAAGCCCTCTGCTCTGTGATTGGCTGGTGTGAAAGTGATCACTCTCCGTCCCAGAAGCGTTTGGATGAAACCAAACCAAAACAAAAGCTCAAAATACAGGCGGCGGGGAAGGGATGGTTGAGGACAAAATCACCGCCACACATTAGCAGAAGTCCAGAGGTCTTGATTGACATAGATTGATGTACTGTACTGTGAATCCATCATTTGATTCTGAGGGTAAAGTGTCAGTTCAACCTTAAATATATGAAAGCTGCTCAGCAGCAAAAATGACCAAAAGATTGAGAAATTGACAAAAGCATCCAAACTAGTTTTTTAAATTTTTCAAATGTTACTTCAGAGGAATTAATGAACACGTAATTTTACAAAATTCTGGATAATTATAATTCTTACTACCACTGCAAAATGTTATGAATTAATGCTGTGACGAAACTGCTGTTTATGACATAACAAATGTTCTTCGTTTTTTTATTGTTTTTGTTATGTTTGAGTTTTTTTAAAGCCATTAAAAAAGTGCTAACATGTTGTGAAGTTTCTAGTAAAAACTTTAGCGTTGACGCCGTGCCAAAAATTTGCCTATAGTATGTGAAGCTAGTAGCTTCCATAATAGGATCCCAGGCCTAACTGTGTTTAAACCCTGTTTAATGAATGAATGAATGATCAAGTGTCTCAAAATTGCTCTGTCACCTTTACTCTGGTTTCTTCACCCCTGGCTATGAGGAGATTAGACGGGGATCATATCCTGCCATGGATAATGATAATAGTCACCTGAATTAATTCTGTCCTTTTTCTTATTTGATCTGACAATGATTGAAGGGTTGCACAGAGCAGGTCACACAATTAGTCTAATCATGACTAATCATGTTTATCTCTACTCTAGACTCAACGGTACCTTCTTTATCTTGCTTATGTGCATCATATTTTTTTGCATAAGTCATGTCTTGATTGTTCTGTACTCCTATTTCAAAATTCTGCTCACAAGTAAGTCTGTTGGAGAAAAATGACAAGAGATTTAACAAACATTAGCAATAATGGAATAAAATGGCACTCATGCTTGCTGACACAGATGCAGGCCAGATTTATTTTTCTGTTTTGCTAAAAGTTGTTTTGCCTCACTACACTGCTATCTCCAGTTTTTCTTCTCTAAAATTAAGCAAAATTTACTAAACTTGGTTTTCTTTTGTCTCACAGGAGGTTATTACTGTGAACGCATTTCTTTAAAACACAATGTTTTATGGTTTGTAAGTAGATTGCAACCAGAGCTACCAGATTTAACTCTTTAACATAGGATTAAACAACAAGCCACGATCACGATCCTAGAAGGGCCAGGCTCCAAAGCCACGGCAGGGGAGAACCCCGCATCACAACATCCGCCCCTTCCATGATGTCATTCCTCCCATTGTCGGTTCCTTCCCAGACAAATTGGTGGTTCACGCACCCCTGCAAAACAACACTGTCTCTCCTCGTCCCGATGGACCATCACCTGGTTGATCCGTGACAAGATGCAAAAATAAATTTACTGCGGTGGGCTCTGATTAAGCTGTAGAAACATATCCATAATGATTAGCGGAAAAAAGGATGCACCTGATCTCATTTCTGACCTTCATGGCAAATGCTGCGAATACTTAGTTTTATATTTCTAATGAATGGTGAAAAAAATCAGAAAATTTTCAAAAATGTCATAATAGGGTACTGTGTGTATAAATTTGAGGTAAGAGATTAATTTATTGCATTGTAATTTGTGATGACGTTCTTAAATATAATATCGATATAATGTGATACGAAGTGATTCAATACGCGTTTTGGATTCAATTTCTGATTTATCGCGTAATGCCTTATTTTCATATTTCATCTTCTTAAATCAATCCCCTTTGGAGTATCAGGATTTTTGTCAAATTATGAATCGTGTGCTACTTTGTAAATCATTCCAAGCGCTTCAAAAACACCACATTCAATGTTACAATACTTTACCTTTCGAGTGATGTTATGTGTGGTGTTTGACACTAAAATAAAAGTAATGATTGGACCCAAATAGAAACAGGACTCCAAGTAAAAAGGAAAAGAAATTTAGTAACAAAAAGAGCACATAACACGCGAGAGGAACAGAGATACAGAAAAACAACCAAACACAATTACTTAAAGTTGCTGCTTTAAGTAATACGCACTCAAATGTATTTTCTGTTGTTACTTTTTGTTATAATGCACAAAAACTATTAAACGAAAACAATCTCTGGTGGATATCACATCTTAAAACTCATTTGGGCAGAACCGTTGTATTTGTCACCATGATTCGGTCACTCAGCGCTGGGTACCTGCTCTCCCTAATGTGTGCTTCAGAAAGAGTTCACAGAAAGGAGTAAGTGGAATAAGCACTGTGCTTAATGCAGCCATCTGGTGCACAGCATCAGGTCCTAGGCAGCACTCTACCCCTTGGAAAGCCACTTGAAAACATATGGCCTTTTTATGGGCCTCTGCAGTGCAGCCTGGTGTAAGTCTAGTCTACCTGACACCTGATATTCCGGATGACACCTATGATGTCAGGGTGCAGGGGAAAATTAGCTTGGACTGTGCGAATGTCCCACTTTTCTGCCAACCAAGAGTTCAGGAGGGAAAGTGCGCTGTGTTTCCACACACATTAACCCCTGTTGCTCAACAAGAACTCCAAACTGGCCTCATAATTGATTGTCCAGTGTAACACAATTTTGGATGTTTGCTCTGCAATATGATGGTGGGCTTCTAAATGAACTGAGGGTCTCATTGGATGAAGAAGCTATTATTGTCTGCCAAGTGGGAATGGCTTAAGTATTTTCCCTGGTGTTGAGTGCAAGATTTAAAAAAAAAACATGGATGACCTATTAACTGATGACATTTCATGTCACATTTCTGCTTTTAAAGCCGCTGATCTATTCAAGCCGTTGAAACTGTTTTTACAAGACCCAGGGACAGGAAACATTCCAACATGGAACAGTAATGGCTTTATGTTTTTTAACGACAACATTTTAATGCACAAGTGCTATCTGAATGATCTGACAAGATGATTTCTCTGAGGAGGGATGAGAAGCTATTTGTTTGCCCGCTAGGATTAACGGCAGCCCACTCTGGATATTGGCCTACGCTCTGATGTGACAGACCCAATCCAGCTGTCAGTTTCAGTCTGGGAGTTGACTGATGATGCAACAAGGATGACTATTGATGATTCATTAATCAAGCTGGTATTCCGTTGCGGAATTACTCCAATTTTACTCTCTTTGATATTTCTAAATTAAATGGTTTGTACAAGCCATTGGAAAGTCAAAACTTCAATCTCACTATGTATTTTTTGTTTACTTTTAACCATGAGCAATATTGCTGAATGGGACAGAGTTGAGCATATGATCGACGCAAGATGGATTGAAGATGCTTGTCTTTGTATTTTAAATACCCTCAATCAATAAGCAGTGTAAGCAGTGTAAATTGAATGTCTCTTTTGTCTTTAATCGGTCTGACAAACTGTAACTATGAGCTATATTCAGCTGCCCACATTTAGTTGGGAGTAAACTCCAATTACTCCTTGGGGCTGAAAAGCAGACATATGGAAGATTAACTTTTTATTTGCTTGCTTGTTGTTTAACTAGGAAACAATGCACAAGTTGTTGTAGCTCTCCTTAAAATTGATTTAAAAAAAATTGAATTTGAATTTGCTGGGATGATATACAGTACTATATATTTTATATATTGAGAATTCTAATGTGATTTCTTTCCATCCAAGGGCATTTTTGGAACTGCTGATAAGAGCTATTCATTCTTAAATTATTTGATACGGGGGGGATTTAAGTCATGGTTGCACCAGCAGTTGCCAGTAATAACATGGCACTGCTTCTTGCGAGTTGAGATTGCAAGGGATCCTGGGATAGTGGAAAATTCTAATAAAGGCAAGGGATACTTACAGTGCAAAGGTTAATATAAAATAACGGGCCATGGAGAAAAAGATGCATTTGAAGGTCACTTGGGGTTCTGTTAGGAAGACGCTGTTTTCGTCCTTGAGTGACGATTTAGTGACATTGCCAACTATAGGCCTTTATTACTAGTTGAGTGTTTCTAGTCTAAGGTTGAATGTAAGGTGAGAGGGTAAGACATGTAATGTTCTGAATGAGGAAAATACATTGTATTTGTCATTTAGAGTCATTTTAAACAGCTTAGGGTTTTTTTAATTCACCTACAATTGCAGGAGTCTTGTCATTATTTTCAAATGTACAGTGTTCCCTTGTTTTTCGCGGTTGTAGTGTTTTTACAGGTTACAGGTTAGTATAAAGAGGGAAAAAAAAGAAAAGATTTTGGCATCTGAATAACTAAAATGTAGAAAAGAATTTTGAACATCTCTTTTTCAACATAGTCCCTGTCAAAGGCAGAACACTTGCTTCAAAGGCACAGAACCACTTTTAACCCAATGTAGAAGAATTCTTTTTGTTTGGGACATGTGTCAACCCTTATACACAATGCTTAAAACCTTTCATACAACCATTGTATAGTAAAAACAGACGAGATACAAGGACAGCATGATTGCACAGTCTGCACAAAACTGTAGAATACGGAAGCAGGTTTTATTCAGTTCATTATTCTATCAAACATGCATGTTGCATTCACAGTTTAAAATAGGAAACTGCTTAGCTTGTCTTACAGTTGGCAGGATGAAAAGGATGGTTATAAAGCAAGTCCAATATTTTTCTGACTATAAGGGGCACCGGATTATAAACTGCAGTCTCAATGATCAGGTCTATTGTTGAAAATTTCCATATATTGGTCGCTCTAGGAGGTGCACCTGGTTATAATGTTGATTTGAGAAATTAACACATTCGTCGTTTGAAAAATATGCTAATACGCCTAAAACACATTCCTATTCCAGCATTGATGCTGGTGTGGGGTACTCTCAGTCTCAAGCTTTATGCGCAACATTGGAATGGATTGAACAAAGCCTGTGCTAAATCCCTGTACGGCTGTCCACAGGAGCCTTAATACAAACAACAAGGTTATCAATCAATAATACAAATATGCTGAATGCATTTATATAGGGGTCATTTGTCACATTACTCCATGTGCACACATATCTGCACAGACGTTCATGTACATGTATGTTAATAGCGTCGTTTATGTGGCCGCAGGCAAGTGTGATGTACTGGTGGATTCCTGCTCATTAGAGATGCATATTTTATATGCATGTATTTGTGCACACAGACTATAATATGGTAGATCATTAAAGCATACCTGTGGTGCTGAGAAGGGGAAAAAAAAGTATATATATATATATATATATATATATATATATATATATATATATATATATATATATATATATATATATATATATATATATATATATATATATATATATTTAATTTTTTGCTTGTTGTATTAAAAAAGCTTAGATTGGCTTAATTTGCTATACAATACACATAGTCATAATTGCCTGCAAGGGGTGTAGATGTGTCGCAGGGGAATTGACAGCCTCCTATTAGGCCGTTTCCCCTATTGAACAGGCACCATTTGCTTGGTCCAATTTTGTCTGATCTGAGTGAATCCAAAGTCAAAACTGACGGACTGACGTTGTACTGTTGAAGCGTCACCAACTTTCTAATGTGTAATTGCACACCCATGGCACTAGGTGGTGCAGTGGCCCTCTCCTTAGCAAAGTCTGTGCCGCAGCTATGAACTTTTACATTTCTATCAACAAAATTTTCTTTCTAACTCATATCAATAATGGATATGATTTAGACAACAATCAGTACAATGTGTCAATGTTTCAGATCAATTTCCATTTATTATTTATTTAGTTAATAATTTTTTCAGCATCAAATGGTTCATTTGGTCAAAAATGACAAATTTCTGTCGCTCCGATGCACTAAGTATTTTTTTTCTTTTTCAGACAAACCTGTTACATTGGTAAACCCTGTCAAAAGTACATATTTTTGAAGAATGACAATTTATATTTCGTTTTTGTTCATGTTAAAAGGATACATTTTTTGGTCTGCTTATGCAATTTTTATAGATAATGATCTTATTCATAGTCACCATGTAAAGTGTGTGTGTGTGTGTGTGTGTGTGTGTGTGCATGTGTGTGCGTGGGTGTGCGCATGTGTGTGCGTGGGGGAAGGGGGGGCGTTGCAAAAGTAAATGCGAAGCAGTGCCCTAAACTATGATTAACACCTGAGAAGATGTTGATGTTTGCTGTGATATATGAATCCCAAAAGTCATTGAACATTTTTTTTCCTCATGTTTTCCTCCAAGAACCAAACTGGGATCTCTAATATGACATTTCTACTTCATTTAAAAGAAAGCGGTAACCTTATTTAGCAATAACGCAGTAAAACTTGACACTTGAGAAACTCTCTTGAACACAAGTTCAAGAATAAAGAATACAAAACAACAAAATCCTCACAAAATATGATCAAGCAGTATCTGATGCGTACATTACCTATTGCAGTGTTTAATGCGGTTGCATTTGCAAAAATCATTAGTGGTTTTATTTGCTTGCAGAGCTGAAGACTTAGTAGGCGCTACTGAATATTAGTAGTGAGTATGCATAAGCATGTTCTCTATCAGTCCTTGAACACTCTGTTGTCTCCCGTCACGCCACCAGCTGAGACGCACATCCGCTGCCAGGATTAATTCCCAGTTTTATTAAACTCGGTGTGTGTGTGCTCTATGTGTGTGTCTTTGTTTATCATTAGGAGTTCTTCGTTCCAGTTGACATCTTTGTTGTTGGGCCCAGAGGGGATTGCGTGATGTGTTTGTGTGTAATTGAAGACTGAAATGATCATACTGTTTCTTAATAATCTCTAGCACATGCCTTATCGTATGTCTACTTTTAATGATAAAAGCCATTATGCTTTTATTCATAATTAAAATCAGATCCCATGTGTCCAAAAGATGTGTCATGGTTTTGTCAAAACCTTCGAAGGATCACAGATTCTAAAATCAAATTATTATTTTTTTTTACTCACCATTAACTTTCTTGCATCTTCACATGCAAATGTGTATTGGTCCACAAAAAAATAGTCAACCTTAAGTGTCCTATTTTTGATCATAAAAGGAATCTGTTACACAAAAGAACTAACTAAGAAAAAATATAGATATGAAGTGTCAACTCTGTTTTCAAAATAAATCATTATGAATAAATATTTGTTCACTGTAAAATATTAAACATAAAGCATCCTCTTTTGGGGTCAATGTAGGGATCTCTTCACAAAAATAAGTAGTTAACTTAATTATTAATACATATTTCTACCCCCCAAAAATAATCAACATAAAATTTCAGACCTGTTCTCAAAAAGAAAATTATAAATAAACATTTGTCAACGCAAAAATATTCAATTTAAAGTGTCCTCTAAATAAAATAAATCATTAACTTGACAAGTACTGAGAGGCGGCACATGACAAGTTGGGTCGAACCATTCTAGTATGGGAGAGAAGCTGAGTTTTTACAATAACGAAATTGAACAGAAAACGTAACTTTTTCTTTATGACCTTATATTTTCCCAAAACAATTAATGAATTCAATAATTATGTTTAATTGAGTTTTGCATGTTTGTTTGTTTTATTTAAAATCTTGAGTACCCCCTGAGGTCCTTTCAAAAACCCTCAACGGTACGAGTACCTCCATTTGAGAACCACTGTGATAGACTACAGAGTGGCCTTAATAATAATAATAATTATAATAATCACATAGGTTGTAATTCAATCTGGGTCAATCCAAACACAAACTAATCTGTATTAATTATCACTCACTGTAGTTCTACACTTGCTTATTATTTGGCCTATTCATATTTGCCCAACACACATAAGGCGGGTGCTCACAAAGATTCAATTGTGTTGTCATTGGTTTTCATTTATTTCAATTCTGTTCCACGTCACTAAAAATATATGTCAATTACTGTGGTTATTGTGGTACTGCGGTACATGACATCGGCACACGACCCACCCATTATATGAAAACCTATGATAGTAACATTGTTAGCCTTGTTAGCTAAAGCTAATATGTGCTAACACTGCGGCTGTGTTAATCTTTTGGCTTTTGCATGATATGCTTCAGCAGCTCTGGAACTACGTACAGCTCTACTGAGAAAACTTGTTGGTTGGTTGGTTACGGATGATTATTACAATATGTTAATTAGCCCCACTGTTATGTAAAAGAGGGACTTGAGTGCGGAACAGCTTGCCCACAGACACATTTTGAGAAAGAGGCAAATACTCAAAGACTTGGTTGAGCAATTTGGAAAGCCCGCCAGAAAGCCAAAGAAAATTTACTACCATATTTTCCACACGATAAGGCGCATCTCGTTACAAGGCGCACCTTCAGCGAATGGCATATTTTTATTTAATTTCGTATATAAGGCGCACCAGAGTTAAGGTGCATGGAATCAAAGCTACATGGAATCAAAACTGCAGTAGTGGCTGGGGCTGCATTTGCATTCTGATTTGTGTCCACTTGATAAAGCTGTGCTCAAGGGAATGTCAACTCAATGATCAGAGAAGTCAGTAATTTATGCAGCCAGCATATGATATGATAGATATATAAGGCACACTGGATTATAAAGTGCACCGTCAGATTTTTTAAAAATCTAAGGCTTTTAGGTTCGCCTTATAGTGCGGAAAATTGTTTGTGTGAAGGAACTGGAAATTAATGTATTTTCATGATACAGGCCCTTTAAAAAGACAACAAAAACATATTTTTCAAAATATATTTGATTGTGGTTAAATAATAATCAAAGTACACACAATTATACATAATCAATAGGAATTGAGTGTGAGTTCGATTTTATGAGTCGGGTTTAGGTTTAAACACCATATATTTTTACTTTTGACCATATTCAAATGCTTCACAATGATTGCTTGTTACAAGGAGTATTTTATTCACTTTTACTGAAGCTCCCATTTCTTTCTCTTTCCCACCAAACCTATTCTGAAGTATTCTATCAAATAACAGTGGCTCCATTAATAAATTCCTACGTTTATTTGTGAGAATCCTGTGTCCCGCTGTTTGGTTATATTAGGTAACTTCATCCTTGTATTTACATTCTCCTCTCTTTTCAGATGAGTGAAGTTCTGCTTGGTCTTGATTCAACTTTGCAGCTTCCGCACTTAAGGCCATACCTGATCATTATTTTCAACTGTATTGGGATGAGCGTCACACCTCTTTTTGTGTTTTCCATAAAATTGTCAAAATGGCCTGCACTCATGCAATTAACAAGCTCCCTAATTTATTGTAAGTAGTATATATTGATGAATGTTATCCCTTCTATTATAGAAGTTTCATTCCGATATGTTTGCCGTCCTTTCATTGCACTGGCATTCTGAAGCACATATTTCACATTTTTTTAGCAATTGTTTTAATAAGCCAATAGTATTTTGATATCTTTGACTGACATAATTGGTAATTAATAAAATTATGTTTGCTCTGCATCCTAACCTGCCATTCTTGAAGATGCACAGTCAGTATGGTTAGAACTGATTTATCTGCAGAAAACAAACCAAAAAAAAAATACGGGGTGAGTCATCCTCTATAAAGCCCTCGGCTTATGAGTAAGGTCATGTCCCTCTGCTCCGCGCTAAACAGAGCTGAGTGTTAAGGTTGAGTAAACTAATAGACTCTTTTGAAATGAGGGTGAGCCCCAGCTTTAGGTTCAATCACCAGGATATAAAATGTAACCAGTGTCCTCTCATGGAGCTAACGAGAGGCAGGCCACAACCCTTGACCTCCACATTCAAAAGGTCACCACGCTCATGTGAAATTAAGAGCTATTAAGAGAAAAGTTCCTGCTAATGAGGACCCCTGTTTGGAGGTCTGTGGTGAACGCAGCCAGTGGAATGCGGGCTCCTTGTGTGCGCCGGGAGGAGGTTAGCACGGCTTTGCTCTCATGACACGAGATAAGGTGACAGTGCATCAGTGCATTACATCTGTACGATTTCACAGGCATGGCAGGGGAGGGAGTTCATGTAGTATAATTTGATAAACTCCAACCAGCAGTTGGCCATGGGACAAGTGAATTGAATTTAGAATGTTATTGTTTTCCTCCAAAGATATTTCAATCGGTCCACCTGTACAATGATATCTACTAAATATATACAAAAATTGGATTCTACATTTTACATTTACAAAGACAACAAAGTCTAAATTTTTCTGCTGTGGCTTTTGGTTACTTTTGATCAGGATATATAGCAGTGAAGTAGAAATGCTATCCCTTTTGAGAAGTCAAAGGATCGATTATCAATTATGCGCTCCTGTGTGAAGTTTGCATGTTCTTCTGATTTTTGCATGGGTTTCTAACTATCTTTAAGTCTTAAAATAGTTGTTTGCAGAGGTCGGCATATTTTTGCTGCGACCTATTTCAATAATCGTCGGCACTTTGGTTACAAGGGTTACGAGTACAAGGTACAAGGTTTCTTTATTGTTATGACATCTGTGCAAGTACGATACGATGAAATTTCACTGAACAGGCTCGAACAATCTGAGAAACATACAATAACAATGACCAACAAAAGGAGACAAGATGGAAAAGGCCCTGAGAACTTAGATGATAAAAGAAAAACATGAGGGATAGAGAAAGAAGTAAAACAATGACTCAGGCCATGTCCTCAGTGGGGGCCATAGTATAAGTGTAAAAAAAACAAAAAAAACCTTCCACATGCCACATGATTCAACCTTTCTGACTGGCAGCCATTCTGCTGCAGGAAGCCATCAAGGACAGGTGCTGTAGCTCCTAATGGGTAGAATTTAGGGGCCAAATGTGGTGTTGAAAATAAGGGTGTGTCAATGGTTTCTGTTGATGTGTGTGCATTGGAGTGTCATTTAGCTGACGCGGCAAGCATATGGTTTGCATGCCATGGAGAAAGTTTTGTCCATATCGGTCCAGGCCACTTGGTGGGAGTGGGGCGGTAGTGTTTAGCAGGATTCCTTTTCCAGGGGAAAGGTCCAGATTACAAATGTTTTGGGAACAGGATGTCTAAGGGTGTATTCAACCTTGGGTTTTTTGTTTGTGACATTTTAGTATGACTATTTTAAAAGGTTGTAGTTTGAACATGGTTAGTGATAAAGGGATACTTGGCGCCATTTTGCTACTGTGACACTTAATGGGGCTTTAATTAGACAAATTAACAATCAGGTCTTTGAAACGAGATGTGAAGATTTGATATTTCATGCAAGAAATTACTGCAAATTAGATAACTTTGATAACTTTGGTGGGAAAATGGAGCTGGTTTGATGTTCAGCTGTTTATTTCCATTCTTGGCTGGTAAATTTGTGCAATAGAACAAAATTATACCCACCACAAAAATAACAAAAAACAACATAATGTGATTATTTTACTGTTGTTGGGTTAAAATAGAGAATCTTGAAAAGACATTTATTTATCAGGCTTCCTCATGGGTGTGGGGGTTGTGGACTCAAATGCAGGGAAGCCAAGAGGCAAGGTTTTCTCAAAAATCGCCAAATAACCATACAGCTGAGCACGGCCAAAATAATAATATATATGTAATATATAATAATGTTTTAAAAAAAATGGAATCATCGACTGCATAAAAACAAAACAAAAAAAAACAGAACAGAAACAGGACTTGGAAAACTTTCAAGAAGACAATGAAACATAGTGAAAGCAACAGCAACGTCCACATCGACAATGACACGAAAAGAACTGAAAGGAAACGGGAAACTAAATCCACTCAAAACTGAGGACACAAAAAGGAACACCTAGGCATGACACAATAGGTTAATGGGGCTGATAGGTACACACAAGGGAAGCAGGTTAAGGAGGACAGGTCTCTGGACCTGGATTATCCATCTCTGTGTATAAGAACCCTTGAATGATTGGTGGCTACCATTTTAGGATGTACCCTGCTACCTGCTGGTATCTTGTTTCTCCTCACCTGGCACCCTAATATAGCAGTATAGAAAATAGATGGCTGGATAAACAGATTTGCACTGAACTACTTTGCATCATACTGTCATACTTTTTGTTCAGATGCCTTTTCATCACATTTAAATGTGCAAGATACCATATGTTCAGAACAAACTGCATTCCATATAAATAATATTTTAAAAGAACAGGCACATTTTGCGGCTCTTTTATGTGTTTGTGTTATGTTATCATGTGTATGTTGTCAATGCAACAGTGTTGAGCGTGGCTTCCGAGCATGTGTGGTTCTGGTCTAATTCTTTCCATCTGAGGTTGGCCACGTTTTTGCCTTGTTGATGTGAATTAACAAGTTTCCATGTGTTCCACCATGAAGAGTTGACTTCAAATTGTTATCCTGTGATATCACAAGCCTCATGCATCCAATGTGTGAAATAAGTTAGGTACAGATACCAAGATTGACTTTCAGTCATACTTGTTTGTTATTTTTCTTTCAGTCTTTCTCCGTACATACAACGATTACAGGAAAAGAAAAGTGACACTGATGACAGGCTGTTTGCACCCTGTCTCTTTTTAATAAGTCAGAACAGCACATGGCTGTTCCATGAGGGTGCATGATGCTGATATGTTCCGATGTATTATAACACATTTCACATAAAAACATCCATGATTCACTGATAATAAAGCTAAGTATAAAACATGGCCTAAATTATGACCTATTTACATAGAACACATTAATTATTACATGCTACATTTTAGTTGTCAGTTAAAACCAGTGGTGTCTTTTCTCTGGTACAAATGCGTGCCAATCTGTATTTTTCACAAGGTTCCTTGTGCATGTTTGACAATTCGGTAGATAGGTTTCTGCCAAGATGAGTAGGCCGGCACAACAGATGAGGTATCTTGGAAATATGTCTGATGAAGTGACCATTTGGAAACTCCAAATTAAGTTTGTTTGGAGGTGTGAGTGATTGTTTATTTATGTGAATGGTTATTTGTTTATGTGTGCTTAATAACTCTAGGGGAAAAGCTGTCTCTGTCTCTGCCTGTTTGTCCAGCTTTTTTTTTAGCACTGTAGTGCAGACCAGAGGGCAACAGTTTCAAAGCTTGATAACCAGAATGAGTTGTGTCTCTGACAATGTTCCTCACTCTGCTCAGGTAGCAAGAGCTGGAAATGTTATCCAGGGAGGGCAGAGAACATCAAGTGATTTGTCTTGGTGGTGTTGATTACCCACATCACTTTCCTTTTGACTGCAGTGCCCTCCATGTATCACATTGTGATGCAATATGTACGCTATTATACAGTCGTACCTCTACTTACGAAATCAATTTGTTCCAGAAGTCAATTCTTTGTAAGTAGAGGCACTTTTTACATGAAAATTGCCTAATCCATTCAAAGCCTAAAATAAAGCTCACATACCCTTTCAATTCATAATATTATTTGTTTCAGTTGATATAATGTGTTTTGTTCAGTTCATTTAATTTGTACGTTTTTTTTTTTTTTAACTAGGCATCATTTACAAGTCCACGGGAGTGTTATACTTTTTTTTGGATCATTTTATAATTTAAATGTATTTAAGGTTAGTTTAAGGTCATCTGAAGTACTTCCTCTATGTTATGCTAACATGCTAACAATGTGCTAACAACGCTAACGTCAGACGCGAGAGCACGCTAGTTAATTAGCGATTGAAGAGGATAGCGATTGAAGAGGAAGTGTTCAGGGATTTGTTTAAAGAACTCCAAATTGGTATGTATCTGTTTCATGTGAATATGTACAATGTTAGCCGTAGCTAATGTCAGTTTTATGTTTGTTAGTTCTACGATGTATACTGTTGGTGGAAAGTGTGGAGGAAGCTTGTAAACATGAACAGTGGAAGACCACAGTGCAAAGAACTCATGTTTCTCATTTGTAGGGAAGTCTGCATATCAATAAATTATACAAATGGATCAAAAACTGTGACAAATACATCTTACAAGAGAAAATATTGCGGGTTATGATGTATGACTTGTTCGAGTGAGCATTTGTAGTTTGTGTTTATTTGACAAAATCAGAATTTTGGGGCCAATCAGAAGCTATTAAAAAAAAAATACATCACAGATTCTATCGTGAGATGGGGCAATATGTCTGTGGAAATAATTTGTTTAATTACAGCATATATGTGGTTTAGACAATATCAACAACATTCATGCAATATTTATGAACCAAATTGTTTGCCATGCTTTAACAATCTTTCCTAGGGCCAAAATTGACAACGATGCACAAGTAAAACCACCAATGACCTCTAGAATGCATTCAAAAACTGGCTATTGAGTGAAAGTTCAGTCAGGTAAAAACTAAAACAACTGGTGACGCAACAACTTTCTGTAAGTGTGTTGTAAAGTAATTTAATTATAATTCAAATACCACTCCAAATAAGGAACTGATTCTACAACAAACAGTCCTATGACAATACAATGAACAATCACAGTAGTGCAAATAAAATGCATCATGTTGCCCCTTCAAAAATACATAGAATTTATTTGCAGAGCGGATTAATGCCAATATTTATCACTCTGCAAATTTTGACATTAAGGCTAATGACCTATCATGCATAAAATCGCAATTATTAGCAGATCACGATCAAGCTAAGTCTAAATTAAAGTCTGATATCAATCAATTTGGATCAATGAGTAAAATTGTTCATGTAAAAATGCAAGATGTGTTAAATTAAAGGGTTTTATGTTAAAACTATTATATCATTTTCCCTAGAATTGTGTGCATACATGATTTTCTATGACTAAGAATTTTTAAAATCCCCGGAAAATGAAAGTCTGTAACATTCGGGAATGGTTTAGTTCCAACCCTGGAGTTAGTTTATGACCCATTGGATAAAGTTAACAACACATTGTCTCTATTCAAAGCAAATAGACGGCTGTGATTTATGCACTCACCTCTGGTCTATTCAATGACGGCAGTAAGGCATAAAGGCTCTCATCCTTCAACCAATGGACAAGTCAATGTTTACACTGCCCAATTTCTAGTTTTGTCCAGTTCTTAGTGTTATTGTTTTTGCAATTAGGGTCAAAGCAGACCTGACCTCAGAAAGACCTTGTTCAAGGGAGCATGTTGGAATAACAAATTAATAGTTAATTTGATCAGATTTTTCTATGATTCAGAAATGTGCCTTTGTGATATGAATTTCAATATTAAATTTACATTGCTGCAAATACTGTACACGAGATCCAGAAGAAAATACAACGCTTGACCATTCATAAAAACTCTATGTTGAAGTGAGCTGGAGTGAGTTGTAAATTTTTACAAAAATTTTAAACAACTTACTCATCAAAAAAAAAAGTGGGATGAATTTATTGGAAGTTACAAATTAAAGTGAAATTGGCTGTTTGGTTTTCATTATCTGCTGCAATTTTCTCAAAACGGATTGTCGGGCATTAAAATAAACAGTTGAGGGTGCGAGTTGTATGCAGGGGAGGTCAGACATGCTGATTTATGGCTGCTGTGATAAATCACCTCCTATTTCTGGGAGGAGGCCACCATTGGATCCTCCAGTCGGAGGAACATCTGTGGATTCAGCTGTGGCCTCCATGACCTGCAGGCAGGGCTGCCTGCTGAATACTCTTCTTCCCACTCGTCATTCATCTCCTACCTATCCTTCGTTTCCATCTATCTGTAGCTGCTTAATCTCAGAGTCCTTAACGTGTCATTCTCTCACATTTCCCTTTCCTTGACATTGTATTTTCTCTCTTCTTTCGCTCTCAAATTTCACAAAATGTGTTTTTTTTTCTGCTGGCTTTTTGCTCCCTATCTTCTTACAGTGTTCAATCTTATCTTTGACGGTAATTCTTTTTTCTGATTATTTGTGTACCCTCCCCCTCATCTTACTCTTGACCTCTCACATCATTTACATCATTCTCTTTGACATTATATGACAGTAAAGTTGAATGTCCTCCAAGCAGTTCAGTCAGGATGCCTGTGTAAATGTCATTTTTGGCTCAAGTGAAGCCGCTAACAAGTTTTACGTTGTTTACCGTAATCATGTTGTTTACGGTTAAAGCAAGTATAATTATATCTATCTGTTCACAAGGAGGCTGTGGGCTAATTACTGGTATTTCTATTTTGTTGCACCACAAACACAGAATTGGTCTAAAGGCAGGTGCGGCCTCAGCCACTTAGCAGGTGCACAGACATACAGAATGTTATATTTGTTTGATAACACATTCATCTTGTGGTTTTGTGCATGGTCACACACACACACACACACACACACACACACACACACACGCACACACACACACACATACACACACACACATACACATATATATATATATATATATATATATATATATATATATATATATATATATATATATATATATATATATAGACACACACACACACACACACACATGTGATTTTATGGTGTTTAATTGTTTGCTCATGTGGACTTATTTTTGTTGATTTGCATTGTGTCTTTGTCATATCTTTGTTTTTCATATTATTTTGTTGGTGGCAGGAGTGATTCCAGATTTGGAGGTTTAGGGGTGCTAAGCTACTACTGGCTAAGCAAGATAGATGTAATCGTTTGCACATTGTCATGCAATTTTATTTCCAAACCTAGAGGAGCATAAGACTTTTTACCTCTGGACACACAGACAGTTAAGTTGTCAAAAGTACCTTGACTTCAATATTAAAACACAGACAGGACATGCTGCTCGAGCAGGGCTGAGTAAATCAGGTGTTTTGGGGAGAGAAAACTGGACATGAGAAAACTGAACATGCAGGACACCAGAATTGCCCATCCCTGCGCTAGCGTCTCATATTTTAATTCAAACAGAGGACATTGGTGCGATCTCTGTCAGCTAACTCCTACCTAGCGACATAAACAGTGACAATAACAGTGAGCTATAGCACAATCTCAGCTGCAGCATAAATTCAGCAACAATGATGACTGGTAATGATAATAAAATGTTGGTAAGGTACTGATTAGTAGAATGTAAAACATGTTTTACGTACCATCTTATTTTTGCTGTAATGTTGTTAAAATATTTTTCCAAGGTACTGTGTGTTAGATCTAAGTGTTTCTAGTTTGTATAAGAAAAGACATGCATGAAAAAATATTCTCTTAAATTCTAGGAGTGCTGTGATTCAATTCAGGGATGTTTAGGTGTCTCAAAATGCCCCTTAATGGTTGCATGGTCATGACGAGGGTAAATTGGATCAGGCAGGCAGAGTGGAAGATGCTAACGTCTTCTTTGGTAATGATGAGGGTAAATTGGATCGGGGCTGTGCTGGTTTCAGGGGTAGCACAGAGTGAAAGACACAGACATAGCCATCTGAAGGCCAAATTAAGGTGGTTTGAGCAAATGCAGAGGAGGGACAGTAGATATATTGATAAAAGAATACTGCAGATGAAGCCACCAGGTGGGAGGCAAATAGGAAGAGCATAGAGGAGATTTATGAATATGGTGAGGAAAGACTTAGCTAAATAAAGGAGTTAAAGTTTGAGCAGAAGATTTCGGTGGACAGCAAAAGATGAAATGGTGATTCACCATTGCGCCTCTTGAATAGGGTTGGCAAAGAAAAAGTGGGTAGAGCGGTGGTGCATGTGATTATGATGGCTTTTTCGTGGTTATGGAATTAAACATGGTTTAAATGTGATTCAACTTTGATTTTTGCAAGTTTAGATGTCAGTGTCTTTCTTTAAAACACTCAAGATTATAATGTCCAATCTACATTCCGTCTACGTTCCAATAATCCTAACCGTGTTTATATTTTGTATCACCATTCTGTATAAAGTAGTTACGTATATTTTTAATCACATACATTGATCCCTCACTACTTTGTACCTCCCCTATTGCACCCTCAGTTCGTCGAGGATTTGTTTTGTGAAAAACAACAACAACAACAACAAAACATTAACCACAAAAAACAAGGGATTAATGTCAAATATTACAGTTGCGATAATTTTTCATTAAATATATCCTTGTTGATTTGTTTGTCATGCTTGCGTCTCTATCTGGTGGGTTGGAGTGTGTCAGTAGCTCCCTGAATGGTTGTGACGTGGAGCCAAAGGCAGAAACCTCCTAACTCTGTTTGTATGTTTGTGTGTCACAAGA
The DNA here is from genome assembly GCF_059441005.1 of Hippichthys cyanospilos. Taxonomy (NCBI): domain Eukaryota; kingdom Metazoa; phylum Chordata; class Actinopteri; order Syngnathiformes; family Syngnathidae; genus Hippichthys; species Hippichthys cyanospilos. Next base: position 4,501,166 of record NC_142383.1, read on the forward strand.
CCCTGTCATTGGATTACAGGTCACACTAATCTAATCATCCAGCTGCGAACTCAGTGAGAAGGCATTTATGAAATGGACTGCAGCCGAGGTGTACACAGACCTCAGTCTGTCACCATGTTACTGTTTGCTCAATGACAAGCTGCGCCTGGCCCGGCTATGATAGCCCGCAGCCGCATCCCAGACGGATTGCAAAGGAAAGAGCGGCCTTTGCTTCAACACCTTGGCAGCACCTGTTGGATTGGCATCTTTGTCCATGCTGTTGTGTCTATCCATGTCTCACTAAAAATACAGGTCTAATAGACACCTGAAGGGTGCCCAAATGTAATGGAGGACAGAAATGTCTCAGAGGTAAGGCTGTTATCAGTGTGGCATAAATGACTGGATGGTGCATTCAGGTGTGATTCCTTACCCACATCACCTTGAAATCAGGAGGACATCAACTGTTGCTACCCTTGGATGAACTGGGCCGCTCAATGCAGTTTGTCATTTTACAAAAATGTGTAGGCTTTAAGAATATTTACTTAAACTCAATTGACTGAGTGTCTATCTCACAAGCGTGCGTGAGTTTCATTCCTACAGGGGGCGGGGGGCGCTACCTTAGCTTGAGGTAAAATAAAAAAGATCAATGCTTTTGATTTTTACCACAGTAGTTAAAGTAGAAAAGTAGTTTGTGCCAGAGTAAAAATCTCATTGTTTTTCTCATCCTGGTGTTTGCATGTTGTGTTTTTGTCAACTTTATGCAAAGAAGGTTAAAGAAATATGACAACATCATTGGGTAAAAGCACAGCAATAACAAGTACAGTAAAGTGGTAGATTTTGTGATAGTAGTACTAGTAAGTAGTAGGAGTATATCTTTTTATTCCATTTTTTTCATTCAATTTCTTCTACATTTTACCTGAAACCATTGCACCTATAACATATTCTAAAAATTCACGCTTTGTTGGTCATTATTTTTCTCATTCCTATCACAGCTTTACAGAATTGAACATTTTTTCACCCCCAAAATTCAAATTCACAATAAAAAATATTTTCTCATTAGAAATTCAGTCAATTCATCTTTCAACAACCCTACCATTCCTAGATATTGGAAAAAAAAATCCATATTTCCCACCAGCATATTAATAATTTTCCACCAGCGAAATTCAGATGGTATGGGACTGGGTTACAGTGCTATCCTCAAGTTAACAGAACTGATAAAGTAATAACTGTATATGACTTAAAAACAATTACTTTCACTTATATGTTGATTTTTCCAATGTGGTTCCATATCCAAGAGAATAGCGGTCATCAACTGCATTGACTGTAGATACTTTGTAGATCCTGGAGATATATTATTGTAATGGAAATGAAGGAGGTCAAATCAGGTCAAAATGTCAAAAATAAGAAACATAATTATTTTTTTCTCTAATTTGAACTCTTTGACAAAACCGCTCCAACATTGAATTGTTCAACTAATTTCTGTACAATTGTCTTCCCCAATGACAAGCACTCAAGTAGAACAGGCGAGCTGGAATTCAACCTGGGACCTTTGAACTGTGGAACAGATATGCTAACCGCTCTTTCACTGTGCCGCTTCCAATATGGAATGAATTGCAAAGCCCTATTGCAATATAGTTCTATATTCTTCTATTCTAAATTCTGTTTTATAATCTCCGATCGCAAAGCATTCCATATCATTCTACACTCTTTTATAATTTTTCATTCGGCTTTCAGCATTCACATGCAATTTCACCAGAAATTGCTTTATCTAATTTATTCATAAGGGTAAGGGTTAGCAGAGCAGTTTGAATATGACTTTCAATGCATGTGTGTGTTTTCTTTTACAATAAGCACAAAATCAGCCATTGCAATTTGTCCCAGTTTTCATAAATTGCATTGAATTAATTCCACTGTCAAAATCACATTCTGTGAGCACATAAAACAAAAGGGAAGAACAAACACAGATGATGACGTCAGGCAGTTTATTGATCAGACTAAGTTGTAGCTGCCACGTTTACAAATATTCTATAGCGAAACCAATTTGTATTTCTGAAATGTCTCTTGGCATGACAGAAAAAAAGCAAATGTGGAGCTGACCCAGTGTTTGGCTCCAAGTAGCAAACAGACATATGGTGCCATGGCTGGTGAGCTAAGCAGAGCATTTAACAGCTTGAGAGCCATATACCCCCTGTGGGTCAGTAGAAAGCCTACATGTAGCTAAAAAGGACTGAATACTAGACTTGTCTGTTCCAAATTCTGATACACACAACCCTCCTTGATGTAGGAGCCAAAAAGAAAGATGTGTAATGTAATATGACATCATCTATAAAAATGTCACTGTTATTTTCTAGTGCTAAAGATTCTTGATGGTGATTTCTAGCATTCTAGCATCTATTTTTTTCTTTAAGAGTGGGGACAAGATAAGATTTGCATTTCGATTATAGTGATTCTTCGCTACTTTGGGCCTCCCCTATCACGCCCTCAGTGCATCGCAGATTTGATCTTTTCTTTTTAAATGCTATACTGTGGAGAGACGTGGTGTGAGGGGTTCCTGCATGCCAGACAGATGAGTTAACTATAAATGCACTTGCCACGGGCACTTCTCAGACGCTGAACTACAGGAAATTGGAATTTTGAAAGGAAACTCTAATTGTTATCATGTTTGGTCAGCTACAAGCTTCACTCTAAGGGCGCCATCAATATAACCGCGGCTCCCCTTTAGAATACAGTCAAAGGGATGGAAACGGGAACGGACAACAGTACAGGTACTGTGCTGTGTAAGGTTAAATAATATAAGATTTAAGTAAAGTATTTATACTGCAGTAATATTTGTCTTAAATAATTAAAGTATAAACTCTTTTCACATTAAAAAAAAACTCAGGTTCTTAAACATGCATGAAAATCCCCATGGGGGGAGGGGGGGTGACACTACTTCATAGTTTGTCACTTATCATGGGGAGGGGGGTTCCGATCCCCATTAACCAAGAAAAACGAGGGGTTACTGTATTGATAATCTGCAGTGTCCACCTCATTGTTGTCAGAAGTGCTTAAAAAAAAAAAAAAACGCCTTCCAAAAAAGCTAGTCCAGAGCACTTTTACATTTATCTGAGTCTCTAATGATCATACCCAAGGGGCATTGATGTATTATTAAATGTTAAGATAAGACTGCATGGGAGCTTCTTGTGACTTGATCCGTGATTGTGATTTAAATTTAGATAAGGCATTTGAATAATGGTGCAATCCAAATGTGTCAGTGAGAGTGAAAGTAACTAGGGAAAGAAAAGTGGGAGATCACAAGAACAGAAGGAAAAAAGAAAAATTTAGCATTGTCACTGGCAGGTGTGGCAACAGATGACATTAGTGTGAACCCTCATTAAATGAGCTGGTGATAGCCACTGGTGACTTAAAAGATCCAACCAAACTCAAGTACTGTATATATACCACACCCAATCATTCGATTGCCTCTTTTAGCTGCATTCCAAACTATAATAATAATAATAATAATAATAATAATAATAATAATAAGAAGAAGAAGAAGAAGAAGAAGAAGAGGAAGAAGAAGAATGATTCCTACAAGTTTTCAGAGGGTTTGATACCCACTGTTATGTTTTCATTGATTTTTTTAAGAATATTTTTGTTCATCAATGACAGTTTTTATCCCTAAAATGTCCCTTACTTCTGCAATAAAATTTGTATGAAAACAATGTGAGCTATAGAAGGTAGTGGATTTTCTTATACTACAACAGTCAGAATGAAAAATGATGGTTTTGGAGGAAAATATTTTGATAGTTTATGACTATTTGTGCCCTTACATGTGTCACCTCTCCAAAAGGACACATATAAAGTAGGGCTGCACGATTATGGCCAAAATAATAATCACGATTATTTTGGTCAATATTGTGATCATGATTATTAATCATGATTATTCATCATGTTTGGTCAAACCATTCATTTAGTCCATTTATTGGACTTTTTAAAACAAGCAGTATAATACTGTATAAACAAGGATTGAGGCTTAAAATGAACTAAAATAGAGTAAATAATAATTATGGCAAAAACTTGCTGAGTGCAAACCATTGAAATAAATGAAGCCTACTTAGAATCAAGCACATATTACAAAAAACCTGTAAGAACACCAACAACAGCCTTAAACTTTTTTTCCAGGGAAAAAAAAGAAATTGAATTTTTGCCAATTGGATTTTCCAAACTGGGTCTCAATTAACAGCTAGTACGGTATACTAGGGGATGAGAAAAGCAGAGGCTTTTGTCATGCAAGCATGTGGTAAACATTGTCATCTAAATGCTTTTAGGGTAGAATTGAACCCTGATATCGCCGAAGCGCACTAGTGACACCAACTTCAGTGTTGTCATGGCATCCCACTCTTGACGCGACAGAGAAGACGTGTGGAAATTCTTCCAAGCCTTTTTTTTTTTTTTTAATCAGACTCCTCGCTTCTGTGTACATGCTCGCCGCTATTCACCAGCAAACACCAAAAAGCTATAGTTCGGCACTTCCACGTGGTAAAGAAATTCCAGAAGGTATGCGTTGCGGAAAATCTGTCTGTGCAAAGTGGCGCGCAAAAAAGATGTCATTTTGATCATTTGAATCAGCTGCATTGCACAACGGAAACATTGTGCAAAAGGATGCAGGATAGTGGCCCTCGATGACCAGGTTCAAACATTCCTGAATCAGAAAAATGTGCTTTGAGTTTCAGTGAATACGGATACATTTTACAAAAACGCGATTATAAGTCTACACCTGACTTTTCTGTTCCCTTATATCATAGCTTTCCAACTAAAACACATGGTTTGTGTTATTAAAATGATGACATTTAGTTGCAGTTATGGGAGGAGGTGGTGGGGCGGGAGCGAGACAAGACTGTGAGGCAATCCACGCATGCGCGCAGATGCAAATACTGAAAATTATATCGCAATAATGAAATGATTTGAAGTTCCTATTTATTTTATTGACTGTGGAATATACTGTCCATTCTTTATTTTAAGTCATCATGATTATCTGACTAAAATAGTATCTTCCACATGTAGTCATCTTCGGGCTCCGTCCAATTTGTTTTAAATGGAGGTCTCCAGAAACACTTGTTCAAGCTGTTTTTTACCAAAGTGATGACTGTGGCAAAATCAAAACGTGGAAAGTTTCCCTTCGCAGTGTTTCTCCAGCCCCACCTGCTGACATCCGTGCGTGCCACTACTCCCACATTTTTGTCTTGAACGGACAAGTCAAGCCGTATTTTCCTTTTCATAATGCATCAAAATCCACTGAAAAAGTGAGTCAGATTTTGAGTTATGCGGTTATAAGTTGATCCTCCAAATATGGGGATTTAAAATAAGAACAAAAAAAAAAAAAAAACACTGACTTGTACTCAGAGAAATATGGTTAATATGAATTTGTTATCGGTTGTTAAAAAAAGCTAATATCAAATGTCAAAAATCTGGCCAATTTGTACTTGATTGTCAATTTTATGAGTGAAACATAATGATGTCCATACACAGGTCTGTGAGACTCAGCAACAGTCTCTTTAGACCAACTTACTGCTGCCAAGCTGTCCTTCTGACAGGTGTACGTTCAAGGACACACTCACTATTCCAGAATGCCCAGCATAGCACAGAGCAAAGTGCCAAATTGGCGACCACGCACAGCGAGGCTTATGCCTGCACAAAAATCAGGATGCGCCAGCATTTCTATCTGCACCATCTATGAGAATACTGACAAGCTCTGAATTTCTCCTTGCAGAGCTGCATGCGTGTGATCTTGTTGGACAATCACAAACTATATATCTGAATATGAGTTAAATTTCCTCGAGTGATACTTAATGAATTAGAGGGAAAAAACAACTTTAATATCAGCTTAATGTACCCACCAACTCATGGCTTCTTTTATCCATTGCAATTTTCCGTACTGAATGAATATTAAAAGATAAAGGTTTAATCATTTTATGTAATTGCAGTTTTTTTCCTTCCGAAAGCCATTCAGGAGTCAGTAGCATTTCCATTAAATAAGCAACAAATCTGTACTTCTTCAATAATAATAGAAAGACAACTGTCATTCAAGAAATTTGCTTTTTGAAATAGTGCTTATTGTCATTACCCCTGGACACCATCCATTTATAACAAAAAAGAAACATTGCTTGTGATTTTCAATCATGTAGAAAAAGCCACAGAGTTACAATTTCAACTTGAGAAACTCAAAAAAAAACAATGATATCCTGATTTGGTGTAGTGATTGAACTTAATTTAAAACTACACCACTTAGAGATTCTGTGTTACTTTGATTAATTTCAGGAGAAATCAGTCCCCGAGTCTTGGCGGTGCTGCACTGCTGGGCTGGCACAGACAACTGTGATCCATCATCACTAACCACAGCTAACGCCCATCAGTTAAATCTCATACTTCACTGCAGGCTGCCTGCTAATTAGGAAAATCACAGCTATGCTGTTTTGGTGATGTACTAGGGCGATTCTCAACCAGGGTGCCGTGGCACACTATGAGTGTTGTGAGGGTTCCACAGGAAATTATCCAGGTTTTACTTAGTTTGAAAGTTATTATTTGTTTTTTTTTTTCTATTATTTTTTTCTGTTAGATCATCTCCTGTCTACTGTCATCTACTGTACATCTAAGATGTCAGACAGCAGTGAACCCATAATCTCTGTCTCGTGTCTATATATGCTTATACATTGTATCAAAGTTTATGATCGAGACTTGAGATCATCTTACTGACACAGTGAAAAAGGGTCTGACGAGTCCAAACTTAAAATATTTTGGGGAAATCATTGTTACTGTATCGTGGACTGGACTGTTACCAGCGCAAAGTTAACAAGTCAATATCTGTGATGGTATGAGGCATGCTCATGACATACATAGTAACTTACACATATTGCACAACAACCAGTTGACTCATAATTCCATAGAGGCTTTTCACTGTTTTTTTGCCAAACTGATTGTTTCTTTACATCGCTGTGTAACACTTCTACAACATATATGATTGGAGCTTCAGAACATCATCAGCATCATTTGCATAGCTGCCATTGTTTGGTACTGCTTTATTAATGGTATGCTGACATCTCTCATACCGTGTTCACACTTAATGCAAAATGAGGGTTCCACACCCCTTTTTCACTGCGGGGGTGTACAGGGAACTGATGCTTCATTCATGTGCACCGGTCAAAGAGAGGGGCGATGCTTGAATGGTAGATAACATTTGTATCGCATTTTAGCAGGTCGAGAAAAGAGAGCACCACAGAGCACTTCCACTTCTCTCCTGGGACTACACCCGAACCACTCTTTTTCTCCGACAGCACCTTTCTTTTTTCTTTGAGTTATATGTCCACAAAACTCGCCTGAAAAAAAATCAGTTTCATCACACTCAAGTGGCTGATGCTGTACTAAAATCAGTTCAGCAGTTCTTTCAAAAAATGTAAATACTGTACTTACCAGATATCCTAAGCTCCTTGCCCAATGCTCACAATTAGATTCTATGAGACAGCAAATACTAACATACAAGTATGGCGCCAGCCCTGTTGGGCGGCATGGCTCAGAGGTAGAGTGGTTGTCTCCCGGCTGAGAGGCTGTGGGTTCAATCCCCACGATCATCAAGACCATGTTGAAGTCTCCCTGAGCAGGACATTCAACCCCAGTTGCTCCTGATGCTGCGTCATCAGTAGGTAAATGTCTAGTTAGCATAAAGCACTTTGAGTACCCAAGGTAGGAAAGCGCTATATAAGTGAAAGTACATTTTTATGTGAAAATATATGTACTGAGAGCTCGTCGTGTTGACAAACGAGAGCAGATTGTTAGCTGCAACTACTGCATTGTTTTCAATAAAAGAAGTGAGCAGACTGAACCAGCGTCCGAGACAATCCTTGTTCACACACAGAAATATTAAAGTAGCTTTCAAGAACAAAGACATTTTTGCAGTAGAGCAGATTACAGCCCATGAGTCTTTCAGTTTGGGCTAATGCCCCTCACATGGCAACCTAGAGTGGAGCTTGTAGTAAATTAAACACGATAATGAGTAGGTAAGGTTTACTTTTATTTCAACAGTGCTCCGCGAAAATCCCCCCCAACACTCATATGCACATACAAACGCTCCTCCTGGTACAAGAGACGCCAGGCACACTCTCTCACTCGCTCGCCCACTCACTCACCTGCAAACTACACGTAACTGTCAGTAGGCACATACCCACAACAAATACGCAACTTACAAATATAAATACAAGTACATTTGATGATTTTTTTTATTTCATCTGTTTAATCTGTTTAGATTATATTTATTCCATTTTAAAATTTTATAATTTCTCCAAACTGTTGTCTATACTGTAGTCAAGTAAAATATTTGAATTCATAAAGCTTGTTTTTGACACAAAAGGGCAAATGCCAAGCCAGCATTGTGTCCCTGATATTGTCACCCATGCATCCATTATCTCTATCCGCTCATCCTCACTAGGGTCGCAGGCTTGCTGGTGCCTTACCGAGCTGTCCATGGGCAGTGGGCAAGGGACATGCTGAACTGGTTGCCAGCCAATCACAGGGCACAGAGAGACGAACTACAATTTGTGCACCCAATCACACCTAAGGACAATTTAGAGAGTCCAATACACTTGCCGTGCATGTTTTTGGAGTGTAGAGAGAAGTGCCTCAAGAGAACACATGCAGGCTCTAGAAGAACATGCAAATCTACACATGAAGGCCGGATCAAATTGGATTTGAACTGTAAATATGTATAGAATCACATTGTGACTTACCTTTGGTAAAACACTAATGAGAAGCACATCTGATATACTATCCGTGCCCATGTAACATGAATCATCTAATTTCAATGTTTTAAAAAGCCACCACTTATCCCTTGTTACTTTGTTACAATGGCGAATACAAAGGAACTATCTGAAGCCATCAAAAGTGTAATAATTTGCAAACACAAGAGCCCCAACAGTTACGTCTCCAAAGCCCTTGGTATTCCTGTATAAACAGTATCAAGAAATTTCGCCAACATGGAACTGTCAAGAACTTTCCAGGTCGTGTCCATGTTTGTGGCCATGTTTTCACATAATGCCTGACTTGTTATTCCCAATTAAGTGCATTTCCCTTGTACAAGTTGGTGTGGATCAAACCGCACCAAGTGTGTTTGGAAACGCATTGAGACCACCTTGAAAAGTGGGTCTCGGCCCATTTTTTTTAAAAAATAGTAATTTAGTTTCAAAACCAACATTAAAACCCACCAACTTCATTGTAAAGTGTCAGTTATATTTTCAGTCAGACATTCCCAGAGGTGGCTCCGGTATCTGATGTAAACACCGTCAGACTGACCTGACACTGCCCTGTCCCCCAAAGCTTGAAGAATGTCAGGTCAAGATCTTGACCGGCCAGAGGCATATGAGCTGATAAGTCTAACCATCTTTAGGTTTCAATCTATAGCATATAATCTTGCTTAAAGTAATCAAAAGTCCTTCTTGAAACTCCTCTGCTCAAAGTTCATAAAATACAATGCTACTAACTTTATAAATGTTTGGAACTTTGAATATTGTATAGAGCAGGAGACACCAATGCGGTGCCCTTCGTAATACTCAGTATCAAAAAAGTAGCTCTCAGTGTCAAAACGTTTGGTGTTCCCAGATATAGTATATAGAAGGTGTGAACCCTTTACATATGAAGTAGTGCCATGAAAACTATTCATCTACATTCTATACTGATTGGCGTACAGAAGCCTGCCAGTTTAACCAAGATACCAGGTACACCTTGGATTAGTCAGCAGCAAATTGGAAGGTACATAATTTACTGGCCAGATGAACAACCTATCAAATCCATGGTCATTTTGAGTTTCGAATTCTTCTCCTTTAAATGCCTGAGCTTTGAATTTCAGGTATGTTTGGCAGGTGTACAAGTATTGACCAATTGGAACCATGCCACTCATTAAGATCACAATGGAAAACAGTACAGTATTCAAATGTCAACAACTTTTAGGATGCTTAATACCCGTTTGAAATGAAGGCAAAGCAGATTGATTGAAAAGGGAAAAACATGCAATCATGGGCCAAGTGGTTGACTCGTCAAGGCTGATTCGGCTTGTTCAACTGACACCCTCTCATTTGGTCTCTGGAGAGGTCACTCTCCGCTATGACTTTGTGTAAGCCTCATTCAGTCCTGCAGGAATTCTGGGCCACACAGACCCTGTGTTGAGGGTTGAGAAAGGTCATAGAATCCTAGTGCAGGTTTCGAGTTTATTTTCAGTTAAGAGAAACATACCCAGTGTCAATGTGAGGTAGTTTTGTCAAACAAGGGGGCACTTGGGCTGGTCACGAGACATATTTACAGACACTTCCTGGCTGATTGTCAGGGTCACTTAAATCAAACAGTGAAGGATTCAGGGGAATGCTGGTCAACAATAGGGCAAGAGGGCAGCTCCATTTAGGAAATGATTCATGGGTATTAAAATTAAAACAAATTGAGTGAAACTTATGACTGGAACAGATACGAAAAGGACATAAAATGCGAATTTTAAGTCAGTTGTTGATTTTTTTTGAATGTGTGATTTCTGGACCCTGATGCTTCACAAATACACCATAAAAGTTGTCATTTTAGATGGTCTGTTCACATTTATATATGCATTGTTAATATGTTTTGTAATACATGCATTTCACTTTAGAAGTTTTTCAACTATGGTTCAACTGAAAACTAGACTTTGCTCACGCAGTCTACATGGTTCCAAACCTTCCAAAGCTTGAGACATTTCGGTTGGATTTACTCTATCCACTGCTAGGGCTATGGGGAATGATGTTACTATATTCCACTGAGGTACATTTTCTCTTTATCAATGTTAGCCGCTTAAGCTAGGATGTCAATCTTTGGGTCGGGTTTCAGAGTCATGTTACATCAACTGAAATGCATACTGTACAAAATCTTGATCAAAACATTTATTGTACAACACTAAAGTAAAAACAGAAAAGAAAAAAGTTTGAATTTAAGAATTTAACGATTATTTTATTATTGTGCTTCTTGAATATGATTTCAATTAACAAATGACTTACCCATAGTTGAGCAAAGCATTCTGGGGTGCCTCAGAATTAATTGACAGCAGTCATGTAAACCAACCAATGGACACGTCACAAAATTATAATCTCATTGTTAATGGCTCTAAGACAGGACACCCAAGTTAGATAGTAATATTTTTCACAGGCATCATCTAGAAAGTTTAACATTTTCTTTTTGTTTAAGGACAACTTGTAGAGAGTACTGTTTAATCGTGGTTTTTAGACTTTGATGACAGGTGTGACGGTCTGACGAGTGATGGAACCACAATTAAATTTTAATCTTGAAAAAAATATAAGAAAGACAGTGATGTAGAGTGGTTGGGGGTGGATATGTGACAACTGATGAACCAGCAAAAAAAAAAAAACAACAAAAAAAACACGCCCACCTCTGCATCATACCTTTGCATCACTAATTCATCTTAAGTCATTTCTTCTGTCTGTTTCGTGTATATACAAAAGAATAAATCTTATTTTCATAGTGTTTGTGATGAGAGTGTTCGCAACTCAGCCATTATACAAGAGATGGATGTCCTGGTTTGTTTGAAATATTGTGTTTTAAATGTATAGTTGCTGTATGCCTTTATAAGGCGCACATTGGCCTTTATAAGGCACACATTGTTTTGGTCGAATGAATGCCTAATTCTCAGCAAACTGACAATGTTTTTCATCATACAGTATGACACGACACAAGTGCTGGCACAGCAGACTGGAATTGGGGCACTATGGTTTGCCATGTTCAAGTGGCAAGAGAGTCAGAAGAGCCAGAAGTTGCTCCAATTGGACACGGATACTTTCTCCTTGCCAATGATCAAAACGTACAAATCTGATGAAACGCCAAACCCTGAACAGCTGCATAGTTAACATACCACTGTCAGCAGCCTTCAGTGGTAATGGCTCGAAGCAAGGCAAGCTCCTTGGGCCATGGACATTACTAAGTTACAAGCAAACACACATTGCTACAAAACCACAGAGGAAGCTAAGAAAGAAGCGCCTGAAGTGTGTGTGCAAGTATGTTTGTATGTGTGTTGGCCTGTCCATGTGAGTTTACACACACTCTATGGCTTTTGTGTGGATGTGAGAGTTTGTGTGTTTGTTTTTGGAGGGGGTCACATATACAGAAAGAGTTCAACCAGGTGCCACACACAGACCCACAAGTGCAGATTTGGTCAAGAATATCTCAGACCTCCCACGTCTGTCTGGGTCTCATCCATTCTGTCATCCTTCTTCCTGACCCCCAACTCACTATTCCTCGTTAATCTGTATCTATCTATCATTTTACTTTTTTTTTTTTGGTCTATCACTTATACTTCCGAGAAGAGCATTATTTAAGACCAGCTGGGAGGTTTCAAGAGAGATGGAGGGATAAACCGATCCCATGTGAGAGCGATACACATTTTCTTTTCCATGTGGAGTTGGCAATAGCATCACAAACAGTTGGAAAATTGGAACCCTAATACAGAGAAGAAAGTATAAGGAAGTCAATAATACTCAAAGTAAAACAGACAGAAAGGGAAACGCATGACTCATCAGACTGTAGCAGACATGCTGCCCAATAGAAAACTTTGATTTGTTTCTCCCTGGAAACCTTTTGAAATCTTCCAGTCAACAAAAAGTCAAATGATCTTGAGTTCAGGCTGGTTACCAACACAGATGTCTCTATGGAAGAAGCAATGTTTTAATAAAAGCGCTTTCACTGCATATGCAGTATCTTCCCAGGGTCACATCCCCAGTTAATATACTGACTCAAATGTTTGTGCTAGTCAAGCCTGAATGAGAGTAGCAAAGAGTTTATTTGTTTTTTTTCTCAAAAGAGAAACTAAAATAAATGATTCAGCTTTTTCTTGGTAATTGATTTGCCATCGACTACAACTACAAGTACAACTGCAACTTTCTTGATTTTGTAGATTGTTTCAAGTTGCTGTGTTTATTTTCTTAAGTGCAATCAATTGTGCATGCATTTATTATTCACAGTTGCTCATACCCATGAGAATGATGTCCACCTTTGAGATTTTGCGGCAAAGTCTGGGATAGGCACCAGAAAGCCTGCAATCCTTGTGAGAATAAGCAGGTATAGATAATGGACGGATGGATTTCGTATGGTATTTATCTTCAATTATAATACAAGAAGAGCATGACTTTCCTGGGGCATGAACAGTTTATTGCTATTTCCATATTTAATGAGGGCAACATGACTTTGATTCACGAGTGAAGTCTTGGAAAAAATTAATTAGTTAGCCATGGTTCCTCTTCTCCCTTAAAAGTAATTATATATATATATATATATATATATATATATATATATATATATATATATATATATATATATATATATATATATATACCGTACCGTATTTTCCGCACTATAAGGCACACCCTCAATTAATGACATATTTTAAAACTTTTTCAATCACAATATAGTAATACTCAAAGTAATAACACTAATAACTCAATTAATAACTTAACTGTAAACACACAAAAGAAACAGGTAAAGCTTACTTTATCAGTTCGTTCCCCATCTACCAATCCCAATCTCAATATTGATCTGTTACGTTCTTGCTCCTCCACCTCACTCTCTCTCTCTCTTTGTGAGCAGGTGGGTCCTTGACGGGAGGGCGGAGCCACCAGCCGCGCACCTGACCTCCATCTAGAATCACCGGACTATATAAACGCGACTGGAGCTGGAGGAAGCCGTCGGAGTATTGCAACTCGGTCCTGCGTTCAAGTTTCCGCGTATGCTTGAGTATCAGTGTAGTGTGAGTTTCTGTTGCTACTTTGTTGGTGCGTTTTTTGCCCGTGTCTGCTTTTGTTTGTTACTTTACATTTTCGCGGCTTCCTCCGGGTGGTGGCTTCCCCCTCGGTCGGACTACTAGTTTCTCGCCGTCTCTTGCATAGGTTTTTCTATGTCACTTTTTGTTGGACTTTACATACGGGTTGAGTTTTCTGTATTTGAGTTGCTACTTTTCCCTGTTTACGTTATCCCCTTCTCACGCTGTGCGTGCAACCTTCGTTTAATAAATCCCTTTTATTGAGTTCGTATTCGTCGGTGTCTGGTCTGTGGTGGTCCACTGTCGAGTGCTGGGTGTTACGACGTAACATGATCCATATATAAGGCGCACCTAATTGTAAGGCGCACCATCAGCTTTGTCAAAAAGTTAAGGCCTTTAGGTGCGCCTTATCGTGCAGAAAATACGGTGTGTGTGTGTATGTATATATATATATATATATATATATATATATATATATATATATATATATATATATATATATATATATATATATCGTAAGTAACTAGAAAGGAACTATCACATTCCTAGGACGGTATGTCACATCCATGTTGTGAGTGCGTGTGGTCACCAAGCATGGTATGGTCACATCAAAGCATTCACACAAGTCAAACGTAGCAGGGTGCTAGACTTGACTTTCGGTGTCAAGTGAGCTAAAGCATGGTTGGAATGGATGGCATATCGTGAGTGTGCCTTACAACTTGACATACATTTTACCATCTGGTATAAAATCATGCACGTTTTTCTTAACAATCCCCCAACAATGTGATAAATAAGAGCTAAATATTAATAATAATAACAATTTTATTGTGCTTGTATATATACGTTTAATGTTTTTTTTTCATGATTAAGCGGGGTGAATGCCACAAACATTTTATGTGTTTTAAAACTAAGATGGTAGTGCTTCATTAGAAAAATTGCACTCTGCCTAATGAATAATAAGAAACTATATGATCGTGTACCTGAAGCTACTCAAATATGCCCTTCTACGTATTACGACAATCTGTGAACTTCACAATTCCTTACATTTTTTTTTTTTTTACCATAAACACTCAGAAACATCAATTAATGAGTGAAAAATATCTATTTTGGATTATTTTTCTGAAGCTTCTATCTATTAAGTATATTTGAAAATGTGTTTACTCTGATCTAAAATCTTTGGTGTATATTGAAAAATACTAAACAAGCAGGTCATCAAAATCAATTGACGGCAACATATGCCCAGTTGGTGTTTCTTCTATTTTTATGCTGCTTTGGCATTTTGTTAAGTGTCTCTTTGTCCCAGAGTTTTGAAACCACCCTATTACTTTGAACCTGTGTTGCAATCAAGACTACAGGATGTTTATCTATGGGGAACTCTCTTTACAAGACTGAAATATTATTTTTCATTCTACTTTTGAGTAAATGATGGAAGTTCAAGGTACTTGTGAGGCTTGTGTCACAATATAAATGGTTTATCACAGATTTCATTAGAAAAAAATGGAACAGAAAAGATCAGTCATGGCTGCCTGATGGCTGACCTCTCCCCTCCTCATAATGTCATATGTACTTCATCTGGAGAATATCATTGCGCTTGTGAGTGTGATGCCTCGATCATGAGAAACATTGGCATGCGCTTTTGCAGTTTGTGCTGGCAGACCCACTGACCCTAATTTATAATGACTCTATTGTCTTGGGGAACACAGACGTTTATCAAGCATAAATGAAGTAGGACAGCTACTTTAGCAGGGGAGATGAGGTGATTATTGCTCATGCAATAGTCTGCCATACCAAGCCGGATGATCTGCCCCATGTTCGCACACAACACACACTCCCACACAAAAGAATCACGCATGCAAGCTCATCAAGACTCACGGCCGCATGCCTGTGGTTACTCAATTTATGCATTTACGTGACACACGCATGGCTGCAAGCACACGCACACTGGCTGACACCCAAAAAAACACGGTGTGGAGTGTGGTTTACTGTAAACAAAGCCCACAGAGATGATAATTGACAGCTTTCAGGTCAGCTACACAACGTTTATGTCTCTTTGATTGAAATTATTCCAGCCTATTTGGGGTCAGCTGTTCATCTGTGGGGTCTTCTGATAGACTTTTGTGTTTTGAACCATTCATAAAAATGCTTACTCGAAAAAAGCTGAATGTTTATTAGACCAGTCAGTAACCGTCATTAACTGCTACCGCTTTTGTTGGTATTTAATTATGGTCAACTGTATTTACTTTGCATGGACAAAAGTATTAGGCCAGTAGCAAGAGGAACCCCAAATCAATCTTGATAGAGATTATAGTTCATAACTATTCATTATATGTTTCCACCACGTATGCCTAATAAAGTGGGGCATCTGGGATCCCTTTCAATTTTACTTCACATTGATGGAATTTGCCCATATATATGAACCCTCACATATTTTCATAATCTATTTTGGTTTGTGCATTCAGTCATTCCACTGCTTATGCTAAACAGTGACATTGGAGGTCAACGATTGGTAGATATAAGTGCTTTAGTGCTTTATTAAAGGTTCCATTACCTGGAATTAATTATAATTTGGAGAAGATGCAATAATGCGTCATGCTGTTGGAATACAAGAAAAGCCAAGAATCCACTTAAGCCCTGCAGGGAGAACAGGCAAAACTCACAAAGCAAGCTGAGATTCAAACACAAAACCTCAGAACGGTGAGGCCGACCAGCAACTAACCTTTTCCATTATACTGAGCCCCCCCTCCCCACACACACACACACACACACACACACACACCAGACGCACACGCATCCTCCCGTCAAACCAAACAACATTTATGCTTATTAGTTTACATATTCTAACTTTCGCTTTTGACGACGAAGCAATATCCATGCAGAAAAACACACAACAAACAAACAAAAAACAACTTGTGGATTCAAACACGCACGCTGTTTCCATGATCACCACTGCGTGGCGCAGTGAATCACGAAGCAAAAAGCTGCGCTGCAGTGACGTTCCTCGGATTTGAAACCTATGGGAATATTTCATGCAGCAAGGAAAAGAAAGAGAAACCCACAGGAAACAAGCAATGAATGCGTAACATTGTGTTTTGTGTTTGTTGTTGACTGTAATTATCCATGCTTGTGAGATTGTTGATCTGTGAATCATCCTCCCCACTTTCCAATTAAAAAGATGATGCCAGTGTGGCGCATGTAAGTGAAAGAAACGTAAAAGCCAATAGAACGTAAGACTTTAAATTACAAGCAAGTATAAAAT
Source organism: Hippichthys cyanospilos (assembly GCF_059441005.1). Taxonomy (NCBI): domain Eukaryota; kingdom Metazoa; phylum Chordata; class Actinopteri; order Syngnathiformes; family Syngnathidae; genus Hippichthys; species Hippichthys cyanospilos. The sequence continues at coordinate 4,518,208 of NC_142383.1, forward strand.
AGAAGGGGGTTTTGAAAACCAAAATATAAAACGCTACCTCCGTATTGTGCTAAGAGGCTGTCAAAAGAGGCTCGTTATGCTTTAATGTTTACAATATGATCCGTTAGGGAATCTGAGACGCACCCCGCAAAGAGAGACGCTATCATTGTACACGAAACCGCCGTAATTTAAAATCTAAACGTGCGAGCTCGAAACTGTGTACTGTAAAAAATGATGCTCGGGATGCTTTAAAACGTGTTCGTACGAACGGAGAACGCATTGTGGGTGCACGCGGGAATCAAAGCCTTTAAATTCTCATTGTTTACCTCGGAAAACCTTCGGTTTGAATTCGGAGATACGTACTACATTGAGGAACCAGGAGCAGCCCGCAGTGCCCGCATGTGGACACTTTTTGCAGCAGGCTACGGCTGGTACCTAAGCGCGGAGCGAGATAGAGTGCGCGACAGGGGGCGGGGGTGAAGATGGGGGGTTGGTCCTGGGGAGCATGGCTGCAAGATCCAAAGCTCACACTTGGTCTGCTTCCTTCTTGGTTGCTAACACCGCTTCTCGCCCGCTCTCGAACGTGTGACACGGACCTTGGACGTTCCGGTTTGGAGCTTCCCTGGTTGTGAACGTGTGGCGGTGGGAAGCACTTTCGGTTTGCATCCACGCGTTGAGCGATTCCCCCTTATTAGTGTTTTTTTTTTTCGTCGGCTTCTTGGTGAGTAACATCGGCTGAAGATCTACAGCTGTGACGATTCCAACGAAAATGGCAGCATAAGGACTATATTTCCTGTCTTTATTTCTACCCTGTGGAGCATTTTTTTGCGATTTTCTGCACTCTGTTTCACGTGCCCCCCCAGAGAGATTTACTGCGCAAGTTGGGCAAACAGAGTTCGTGTCAACTTAATTTTACTTTTATGAAGAAAAGAGACACATTGCTGTTTAATCAGAGAAAGAGGAAGATTTGTGAACTAACTTCAGAGGTCAACGGACTTGACTTCAAGTAGCATCCATCACAACCTTTAAATCAAAGAAGGACTGTCGTCGGTTTGGCTTCATTGCAAACATGCCGCAAGTGGAAATGATCTCCGTCCTCGTGCTCATCTTCGGGGTGTGTGTGTACGCTCAGGACCCGGCTTCCAAGGTGGTGTCCGACCGCTACGCCGTCTTCTGGAACCGCACCAACCCCAAGTAAGTGCTCCTCCGTCGGCTTTCTTTGCTCGGACTCACCGGCTGACAAAACCCAGTGAAGGTGGAAGAGTAACACATTTGCTTAATCGCAAATAAAATGATTTTACAACACAGAAAAGTAGTGCAGTTCTTTCAATAGAAGATGCGTTTACATTAACATGATCATGAAGTTGAAATTATGCAAGTTGCGTTCCTCGTGGACTCACGGGATGAATCGTATTTCCCTTTCGGGGGAAGCAGAAAAGTGTGCCTACTACTAACAGCTGACTCGTAATACTTCTTTCTCACTGTGCGCTTTCGCGCACCATTACACATTCAATATTCTGCTTTACGCTTCTTCACATTTGGAAATCAAACGTGCGATGAGTAATAACTCTCGTTTACTGAGAACAAGTTTGTTTAGGTTTTTATATTAGTGCAAAACATCTATCTATCTATCTATCTATCTATCTATCTATCTATCTATCTATCTATCTATCTATCTATCTATCTATCTATCTATGAATGATTGGGTGTAACTTTTTTTTTTTACTTATTTGTTTTACTATGCATCCTCCATTGCTTTGAAATATGCACAAAACAGTAAATCAATGTTATTAATAAGAATGATTATTGTTAGGAATAAAATGTCCATATTTTCTTGAGGACAAGAAACGGCTTTGGTGATATTCAGAATCAAAACACTCAACAAGCCATCTGGTGTGTGTGTTTTGCCAATGTTGAGAGATAGCCTCTTAGCCCATACATTGACAGCATGTTGGAGATACAAATGCAAATACAGTGGTAAGATCAAAGGTAGGGATGGGCTTCTAAAAGGCAGATATTTGTAGCTGATAACAGCTCTCTGTTGCACTTGCTGGCTCTCGTCCTTATTCTTGGCCTTCAAACTATTCCCAAGTCTGGTTTCTTGGCTGTCATACCCCCCTTCCCCCGAAACCCATACCGCCTTTACCCCCTCCGCCCGGCTCAAGCTGGGGCAGACAATGAGGGGGCATACAGGGGCATTTTAGCGTCGGCCAAGACACAGCATGATGTTGGGTCTCGTGAGAGATCCACACATGCTGAGGTCACACACTTGGTAGTAACCAAGCAAGCTCCAGGTTAAGCAGCGCGGAGAAGACCCGTTGTCAGGGTCAAAACCGGGGCAGTACCTCCAGCTATGGGGGGCCCAGTGACGGTTTCAGCATGGCACCCTGCCTGGGCTTTGTCTAGATAGAAAGGCAGCTAAATAAATGAGTAACTCCAAATGACTTTGTCCCTTTCACATTCATGACTTTAATTTAAAGATGACCTGAGCTGCATAATGTAGGATAGGAGCATTCATAAAGCCCAGTTCCTTTCTGACCTTCAGTATTCCATACATGCTTGTGTTGCCCGTAACCCTGCTGCTTAATGTAACCGCAGCCGCCGTTGGAGCTCTGAGAACCTGCTGCGTTTGAGTCCCAACTTCAAGATTAGCTTTCTTACCCCCTTCTTCTGCTATCTCCGCGGCGCATTTGTCCAAAGTGAGGCGGAATAGCATCCAGAGCAGTAGTCAATACTCAGCCATTCATGACATTCACAACAGGGGCATTGGAATTGAAATGGGAAGCGAGTCGTAAAATACGGAATTACAAAATATTTTCGTTTGCATTGTTTCAAAGGGGCAAACAAGAAGCCTTATTGTACGTTCGATAAACATTCATCAATGCGATGCTTTGATGCGCGGGAAACGTCATTCCTTGCATTGATGCATGCTACTGATAAGACTCAGACAGCAAGACTGAGGAGGGATTTTCAAACGGAGGATGTTTCAGCTTTGCCCAGTGTTTGAAAAGCTTCCGCAATGACAGTGGAGCTCATAAAAGTGAATGGAGTTATACTGTGCAGGATTCTCTGCACCTAGAAATTTTGTTTGGGAAAAACTCATGAGAATGATGAGAGTAATGTGACTCCTCATGTTTTATGATGCCAAATCCTCCAAAATGGACTTTGTTGAACAGTTTGGTTGGTACAGAGGGAGCAAGAAAACATGATTTTGAACTGTTTAACATTGTTTGCTCCCCGCAAGAGCTGATACATTACTCAAGGGCTGCCGCATGCACCGTATCTTGTGCCTCTTCTGTAGTTGCTATGCAGATTCAGACAATCTGGCGATGGTACTGGTTGCGGGTATTTTAGCAACGTGGAATGGCGAGAAAACCTCTTTTCAACGATGTGCAGTGTAAAAATGCACGTTTATAACTATGAAAATTACTTACATTATCAGAATACCTTTTACTAGTGCACACATACATCCGCTTTTAGTCCTAAATGTAAATGTTTTATTCTAAGGTTTTGATTTGTTCTAACTCGGGTTTTAAAATGGTATAATGTTAAAATTGTCTTCATTTGTCAGCTGAACTTTGTTAGCATTGGAAAAAAACATTGAAAAGAGTCACCAGTACAAAAATAGACAAATAGACTTTGCTGATTACTTTAGAACGTTGCTTGGCGACTCTTGGAAAATAAAAACGATCTTCGCACTTACGGGAAAATAATTGCGTCAAAGTATAAAAGAAAGTTATTAAAACAGTCTTTGAAAATAAATGTTATTTTATTTGATGATTCTGTGGTAATTTCAATATTTCAAATAAATATCCATTACAAGCTTTGTTGAAAAGTTGTTTGAAAATGCAATTAATCACAGTTTTGAAAGATTTGTGATTATTTAAAAAAAGAATCATTTGTCGTCACAATTTTTTTATGCAATTTTTATTCATTTGGTCAAGTTTTGTTTTTTAGATTGTGAGGTCACGTCAACATGCGGTACAGTCACTTTTTGCTATCTTGTTGATAAGCCGCTTCAAAACAAGGGGAAAAATGAAACAGAAATATAATAACTTTGTGATGTAAGAACAAACCTATCCTTGCATCAATGAAATTTCATGTGCTTAATTTCAAGCTGTAATGCAGTATTTGCATGGTCAGTCAGTAAATCAAGAAATTTAGCCGACTGTTTTTCATACCCATTTTTTCCATGATCAATGCATATGTCAAGCAGCTTTTTTTTCAGATCTCAAAATTGAGCTAAAATCCATAAAACAGCTCTACACAAACAACAGGAAAATAACTCGTTAGTCGCTCACAACGCAAACATTTTTGTAGGCATGTCCTTATAGATTAGAACGAGCAGAAGGATCAAAATGTCTTTGATGTCTGACCTACAAAGAACGTTTTGCTTGCATGTATCCCTCATTCACTTGCTACAAGTTCCAAATGGTATATTAACAGCCCGCCTCTAGAAACTGATACACAGACATAAACATTCACATTCAAAGCAATGGAAATAAAAAAAGTGTCGCGTTTTGTGGCGGGAATGCTCATGTGAGAAAAAAACGAGCCGCAGATGTTCCTTGTATGCTTCGCCGTCTGTTTCAGTAACCGAACGAAAGAAGAAATTGTGTGAGTGGGGCATTTACTGCTGCTCTGACAAGGAACTATTAGTAAATTCCCCACTCACCCGCTATTTAGCTGCTTCATTAAAACCAACCCGGGTCCATATGGTCCGCACACAGGCGTTGATTTGGCCTTAGGTGTTTATTTGTTGCTGATAGGTGGGATCACCAGGAGAATTCGGGGCCGGGTTCCATTCTTAATCTCTCAAGCTGTTTGTGTCTCCGACGCCATGGAAACTGATACCCGCGCTCATCAGAGTAGCTCATTGGGTGGGACTAACAAGCTGACAGCTGGGGAGAGAAGGTATCCCGGCATTCTGTGGGAGCACCGCCACCCCAGGGGTTTCCCTTAATCTGTGACAATAGTCATCCAAAGCTTTCTGCGGCAGATGCAAGATGGTTCTTCATCCTGTAATCAAAGAATCTTTTCAGTGGCCCGTTTTCATGTTTGATCACTGCGCTTATTGACCTAATTGACCTCTGATCATGCACTGTTTATTCCCGCTGTCACTCAGTGCGTACGTGAGGTTTGCGTTTGTTTGTGTTGGAGTTAATACCCCTGCAATGTGAGTACCTCAAAATGACACCCGTCCACTTTTCCTCTCCATCGCGCAATGACTGCCACTATTTGTTTTCTCTTTTTAATCTTCACTTAAAGGAACAATACTCCACTTTTCACTGGGTGACAGAGTGATATTGTGATAGTTTCCCATTGGTATTATGAGTTGGCCCGTTTGCATTGTGTCAAGTGTTTACCCTCGCGTTCCCCCTCTCAGCCTTTCCCCGGCTCCCTGCCGCTTGGTTCCGCTTGGATTAAAAACTGACACAAAAAGGCAACCACGTCCAAATATTGACTGGGTCTCAGGACCGAATCGCTCTCCCGAGCGCCAGCACAGTCTGCTTGAAAGACCGCTATTGTTGTCTCGGAAGTCCGTAGCCGGCATTTCACTGTACAGGGAGGAGGAGACAGAGCAAAGTGTGAATGTTATCTGAGGTACACAATGAGAATTATAACAACTACCGTTGTAGTCAAGACCCCATCAACCAAGACAAGACCAAGACTTTTGAAGGCCAACACTGAGAAGACCAAACACTGCATGTATCAAAGTCACAACAAAAACACACCAACAAAATGACCTCTAGCTTTATTTTCCCGTTACATTTGTCACAAAAAACTAATATCAAATTTATGGTTTCACTCATCACAGTAATACTGGTGTGATCTTGCCCAGTCTTCATCAAAAATGCTGAGTCCGACCCTTACTGAGACCAAGCCAAGACTTAAGTTAAAAAAAAAAAAAAAAAAAAAAGCCTTCGATTCAGCGACAAGACTTAGACCCTTAAAAAGTGGCCTCAAGAACAAGACAAATCTCGAGAACCACACCACTAACAAGAACAACATAGACATGGGGGTTTACAAGGGCTTCCTTGGAAGAAGCCAGAGGCTATGCGACAGGCCTGCATGTCACAGGGTGTGGTCAGAACCAGCGTGTCGGCTGAAAGGAAGTGTCAATCTCAGGAGGAGGATCAAAGAGATCTGACTCAATGTGATTTCCTGCCCAGGAGGTTTAGAAAGTATCAATAAGTGCAGGTCAAAAGGATAACGCTTTTTTTTTTATCTGGGGGGTATCTTCCATTTTATTAACTTAGTGCAGCACCATTAATACCCCTCGCTGAGCACTAGTCCTTCAGGCCCCAAATTAAAGAGTGTCACAGTTTCACAGAGTGAAGGATTTCAAAAATTGGGCTTCATTTGAATAGAGTGCAATAACCCGAAAACGACTCAAAATGAAACGCAATTTCTATCATGTATTTAGGGATGTTTCTCAGAGAATGATAATCCAGACAGAACAAAGTCCGTAATATCCCCTTGTCAAACAAGCCCCGTCCCCTCTTTCAAAGTTTTAATTCATCTTGAGTATTACAGTGTAACACAATTACATATTTGGATCATGTTCCCTAATATTTGATGCAGTTACCCCTATGATTTTTACATTTAATTTGAGAGAATTAACCACCAGATGAGTTGAACTGTGAGTTTCCGTAGTCTGATTTGTAACTTTACAGAGCGAGTATCAATGGTCCTGTGGAGACGCCCGTCATTCCTCATGCTCTCGATGACCCCGCCTGCAGAGAGGAGCGACCCCAGCCCTCTTTTTTTACGCTCTGACTAATAAGGCGAGGCCCTCGGGCGACTCGGATTTGATTGACAGCCACTAGTGACGAGAGGTTACAATGATGTCTTGCGAGAGTACTGGTTTACAACTGGTCTTTTTTACAGCACATTTTACAGGTAGAAGAGTATTGTAACTCGGAAAATAAAACTTTTATGGCATCTTAGCTTTCTTTTCTTATTTTTTTATTATCCATAGCATATCCATAACATACACCAAAAGCAGAACATTTCTACAATTGGAACATTTATAGGTATAGCCCAATTATTTAGCAATTTTTAGCAGGGCCTGCCCATTTTGAGCATTTTGACGCATATTTCAAGGTCGACAGAGTATTATATTGTATGACTATGTATGCACTGATGATACCATATGATAGATTGGACAACATTCTTTACCTAGAAAAAGAAAGTTGCATTCTACCTTTTTCCGTTCTTTAGTAATCACTGTCTGAAAATAGGTCATTGAGTGACACCAAGCTGTTTTGGACAAAAGGAGAAAATTAGCTTCTTTGTGAAAATGCGTTGCCTGCCTAATAACTTTGACACAAATCGTTTTTTTTTTTAGTACCATCTAAAACATCTCAACAGTATTTCCCTTTGATAAAGCATGAACAAAAACAGTGACAGTGTGTTTTTGATGGCAAAATAACAGTTTTGCATATGTATAGAACAGTGTACAATAGTGTTCATTTAGCATATTATTTAGAGGAGCACTGGCCACTAGTGTCATCTATCCATTCATTAAAAAACAAAGCAAGCAAAAAAAAACATAGTTGTTAAGAATTCTGGCACACAACCTAAGTATTTTACATGACAAAAATTCTTATCCATGGCACTGAAAGAGTTTAACGTTAGTTTGTCGTCTATAAGTAATGTGATGAGAAAGTTATTCTTCATGTACAAATAATAGTTTTAAAAACACAATTTTCCACTCGCTGTCGACAAAAAAGTATATCACATGTGCTGGAGGCTCAGGTAACCACCAACGCAGCTCAGCTTTTGTTTGTCAAATGGCCAATAAGTGAGTTGTGATTGATCGAGCACAGCTGATGTCACAGCAACTAGAAAATATTGTTTTTAAAGGATTCATTGTACATGGAGAATAAATATCAAATTAATTTCAGACAAACTTAATCTTTTGCTGGTCAAAATAAGTGGACTATCCTTTTTCAGCAATTTTTATAAATGCTTCTCCCCATCCGCTGACATGACAGCAAGCGTCAAATAATTACCTCATCAGTCAAGCATTTGAATAATGTCTGCTACTTTTTGCAAGACTTATGCGTCGTAATATTAGTCACACAAACCGTCCCTAATATAGGTTGCATCAATAATTATATTTACCTATAAAGGAAAAGTGACATTATAGTAGGTAGAGGCAGAAGTGTGAAATTGCTTGACCTTTTCTGATGTGTGAATGCTCCAGTTAGGTCTGTTGATGATTCAGCGTAGTCATAGAAGGCACATCTTTACTTCATGCGAGAAAGTCGAGCACCGATCTGCTGCAAAATCTGATTGGACAATTAGGACTTTATTTTGTACCTTATTGATTCTTTTGGTATGTCAGAAGTAAAATATATATTTTGGTTTGATAGTTTTGTATATTATATTATATTATATTATATTATATTATATTACATTACATTATATTATATTATATTATATTATATTATATTATATTATATTATATTATATTATATTATATTATATTATATTATATTATATTATATTATATCATTTAATTTTATTTTATATAAAACATTTGTCATTATATTGTGTGAGCTCTTTTAAAATGTTAGTTGACTAAATTTAGAAAGCGAAAATAATCTTCTCTGTACTGCTTCTTAAGCATTTCTTTAAGATTCCAGGGTTTGATTTCAATTTACATAAACTAGAATACAGACTCCTTGATTAGTTGTTTCATTGTTTATTGTACCTGTTTTGAAAGGTAGGGATGCCGTTTATGTCCAAAATAATTTGGATATATATATATATATATATAATTATATGCTTTTTTCAGTAAGATTTATTGTGGTAGCAAAAAAGGTCTCATACGTCCCCCCCGTGTCGCGATAAGATATTGTGTGACTTTAGCTTTCTTCTGTTTGATATGCGCCCCAGTCAATGGATTAGCGGGAGACTCTTTAGGCCTAATCTCAGTTTCACTCCGCTGCACAGATTCACTTTTCTGCTGTTCGAATCTCACTGAGGCTTTTTTTGTGAATGCTGTTTAAATGTGAGTGGTGAAATGGCATCCCCTGTGTCTTTGTAGGCACCGGTGAGGGTATTAGCAAAGAGGCTCTAAGGAGCTTAAGAGGTCATTCCTCCTTTTGTGCGGAGACACAAAACACTTCCTGTGGGACCCTTCACCCCTCTGTGTTCCTCCTTCAGAAAGCCAGGTCCTGCCTGACCATTCACATTAATCAGTCTTACCTCCTAATGACTGCGGTAAAGCTCCTAAAAACTGCTTCCAAGGCGCTCCTAAGGAGCGACTAAGCTGCTAACAGTTTGCACAAGCCTGCTGCACTTTGCAGGGCAATGCGTGGAAAAAGAGGCGGATTGTGGTCTTCCTCGTCTTCTCATTATTTTCTTAAAAGTTCGAAAACATTGGTTCAGAATGTTAAAACATTTCAAACTTGTTGAGTAAAATATCATAATTGAAGTTGTGTTGAAAATGACACATTCTGTGTTTTAGTTTTTGCAGCTTTATGTTGAATCAAATTGTAATAATTATAAACACACTGTTTTGTAAAAAAAAATATTAATTAAAGGATTACATCTATTTAATTAAGTATACTTAAAAAAACACTAATTGGTGAAATATTCACGTTTAATAAAATGTGCCAACAAAGCTGCTTTAACGACGTACGGATACTTGTCCATTGCTATTCATTCAACAATATTATTATGCTTGCAATTGGCTGGCAACCAGTTCAGGGTGTCCCCCCTCCAAATGCCTGAAGTCAGCTGGGATAGACACCAGCAAGCCTGTGACCCTTGTGAGGATAGGTGACCCTTGTGAGGATAGGCAGCTCTAGAATATGGATGGATGAATATTATGACAAAACCTGTTCGCAGTAGCAAACAATTTTCTTTCTTTCTATTTTTCTCATCTGATATAGTATAATTCCACACTAATGGAAATAAAGGAAACCCACTCCAGAAAACCATGTGTCTAAACAGAGTTGGGATTTTTTATATATATATATATATATATATATATTTATATATTTTATATATATATATATATATATATATATATATATATATATATATATATATATATATATATATATATATATATATATATATTTTTTTTTTTTTTTTTTTTTATCATCAGAGGGCCGGAACGGCTGTCAAAGTGAAGTCAAATCAATTTTACGTGTGTCTGTCACGCAATTATGTGGTTTTGAAATCACAGACCAGTAAAAATGGTTGGAAAGAGATCTTGGGAACAACATTTTTTTTTGATCCCACTTGATTTTTTAAAAGTTGGAGACAACTTGCAAGGTTGGGATTTTAGCCAGAAACATGAGGTCAAATCAGTATTTTGCAGGCAACATAAAACGATGCGGCTGGCTGGATTTGGCCCCCCGCCTTGAGTTTGATACCTGTACTATAGTCAATCTTTTGGATTAGATTATGAATTTAGAGTCGGTTAATTTTATATTCTGCGACTTTCAATGAAATAAAACTTTTAATGACTATATCAGTTTGGGTAATGGGCCACTGCAATTTAGTTCTCTGAATCCCCATTAGGATACTAAAAGATTTAATCCCAACGGACCTTGAATGTTTTGTGTCTTGCTTGCCAAGTGAATCAATCATATGATATGGTATGGTGTTCAATTGCTTTTTCATAACCGCATACCTGAACATTCCTGAAGTCAAATTCTTTCTGCAATGTTTTGTTCTGCAGTTCACCCAAATATGTATAGTTGAAGGAAATGCACGGAATTTGTCAGCGTCGGCTGATGATGAACTCATTCTGACTTTGCTGGACCTTTCGTGTGAGTCTGAGACCTATTGAATGTTTTTTCCTGTAGGATTTATGCTCACTTGGTGCTTTGGGACCTGTGAAATATTAAATAGGCTGTTTGTGATCTCACGATAGGACTCGGACAAACCTTCACACGCAACCAGGAAAAATCCAGGTCAAGACCGCAATGACTTTAATCGAGACTTCACCGTTATGTCACCTTTTCTTTTTTCCCGTCACAAATATTTTTCCGGAACCGTTACTTCGATTCTGGGGATTAAATAGTTATTTTATTGCAAATCAACTTAAGCACAGGTTCATTTGCTGAACTTTCAGACTGTCTCGATCTTTTTCCGTGACGACATGTCTGACCCCTCCTGTTTGTATTTTTTTTTCCACACCGTGTGCGGCGAGGCGCCCAGCTGAGCCGCCATTTCCTGAATTCGACTCCATTTTGTCTCTAAGAATAAAAAGTAGGTTACGAATCTCGGAATCACGTGAGCAGCTTAAGATGTGCAACTACTGCATCAGAGGGTCTCCTTACTGTTATGTATGAATTCAGTTATATTATGTAGTTAAGTATACTTTAATTCTCAAATTTGCCTCTGGCAGTGTACATTTTTATCTCGATACTTGACACTTTGAAACATTTATTTGGAATCCTTTGAAATATTTCAGAACACCATTTCTAAATTATTTGCTTCCAGAAGTGTTTTCACATTTTTATTGTGGTGATTATTAAGATTTTACTGCCTACCCCACAAACTTTAGCAATTCCTGATTACAGTAACAATATACATGCTTATACACATATTGGCATACATACAGGTTTTATACACGCTTGACTTTTTGTGAAAAAGAACATAATTTGAGAACTGTATCTGATGTAATGTCCAGTTGAAAAAATCAGTTGAGCTAAGTGTTAATAAATCGATTATTAATCAATCAATTAATACAATGGATTTAGTAAGTTGGATGACGTTTTCAACTAAGTTGTTTATATTTTGTAAAATAATGTTTGGGTTAAATGTTTTTTATTTTTGTTTTGCTTTGTTTTGTTTCCTCAAACATTTGTGGTGGGGTTCCTTGGCAAATTTGTTTTCCAAAAAAAGGACCCTGACTCAAAAAAGTTTGAGAACTCCTGATTTAGCAATAACAGAGAACATGTTAAAGTAGTGATCTCTAAATAAATTCATGTACTATTTTTTTTTTTTTTTTAGGGGAGGGAAATGATGTCGGGTCAGTTTGTGTCCCATTAGCGCAATGGCATTCGTTCCGGTTGTGTTTATCCACAACCTGTTTTTGATATCCGGCACACCTTCAGTTTGCGAGTCGGTACCTTGGTGCTCATATCAGTGGTCAGGGCAGCAGCACAACGGCAGCACGCGGGCCAACGCTGCGAGCGCTCACATCCATGATCCCCTTTTATGTCTTGGCTCCATCAGGGCCCAGAGTTATTCTTGTGCATAATTGATGGAGGAGTTAGAATAGCAGAAGTAATGCGATGAGAGGGTGCAGCCAAGCGGAGCGAGGGATCGCGTGCGTGGGGCTGCAAACATTGCAGGGGACGAGAGGAGGGCATCTGGCGGAACAGGTCCCAGCGCTGAGTCCACACAGAATATGTCATGGCGCTAGCCAACCACAGCGGCCCGTGCTCCACCAATGAGAGGCCGCTACTCCAGCCGAGTACTACGGCCTCGGACGAGCGACCCGTTCATTCTCAGATGTAACGCTGACTTGCATTGCTGCTTATTTGTGCCAGTGATGCTTTGAGTTGATTCACAAGGTCATTTGCTTTTTACTCAAGGCTTTAAACAGAAAGCTGGAATGTCAGAATTGACCTTAGGGAGGTTATGGCTCTCTAGAGAATTCTTCTGAAGCTTTTTTTTTTTTTTTTTTTTTTTTGTCACTGCTTTCACAAAGAGAAGCTAATAGTTCAACAAGCCTGTATTGTTTGGTTGACAAAAGAGACAATGTCACAGCAAACCAACCTGATACACCAGCAGAGGAGACAGGTTTCAGTTTCTGCTCAATTTACATAAAACCTTTGTTATGTGCTGCGCTTATCTCTCAGAAAATGTAACATGAATATAACGCGGAATGACACAAAATTCCTCATTTGGCATTCTTAAGTTTAATGAAACAGCCCGGCAAGGTGGTATTTTATTTCACAGCACTAGCAATAACAGGTAATATGGTGAAGTATTGACTGCTTTGGAAAAACATGAAAATAACTAAAAGTTTTTTCTTTCATCAAAACCATCATCCATACTTATTCCTATATACTTTAATGAATGAATAAACAAAATCACAACTGAAGGACCAAAATGTATTATTAAAAGGCATTATTTGCATGTGAAACTGTTGAATATTATACATTGGAGTATATCAAGTAGATGTACTAATTTCAAATGCGATGACATTTCGATAAAACAAAACAAAAAATAAGATCATATTTCTTGTAGCCGATCAATGGGTGAAAAGTAATGACTAAAATGAAAAACTACAATATATACAGTACATTGCAATGCATGCCTTCATAATAATAAACACATAATTAAAAAATATATTAACATATACACACACACACACACACACAAATTATTTTGCAAGTCGGCACATTATTGTTTTTTTCAGCGATAAAGGCAGGAACTGTTTTTCTCAGAGATAAAGGCAGGAACACATCCGCTCATTCCTTCTAGCTGTACTAGTATTACAAAACAAACAAAAAACACTACATGTCAAAATTTTTTTAATCCATTATAAGGAAGAAACTTCAAAAATTGAAAACTTCAATTTGTTTTGTAATGCCCTTTAATGCAAAGTAAACATTAAATAGGGCTAATAGAAACCTATTTGTCGGCAGATGATGTGTTCCTCCCGTTATCTGCTGGTCAGCGTTTGAAAAAAAAAAAAAGTGACAATGTGCCGACTTGCAAAATAATTTGTGTAGACAGGAGCTGGTGTCTGAAGTCTTGAGAAAAAGCGACTTGCTAGAGGTCACCGGACCCTGACTCAGCCTATTAAGGCCATAAAAGCAAACACATAAAGATGTTTTATTTGTTTCCTGAGTAGGTTGGCTGCTTAGGTTTCCATCAGTAGTCTTTATAGCACACTGCTCATATTTCTGTCTCTGCATCAGGCATGGGAGAAAGAACAAAAAGGTTTAAGTGGATTTTTGTCAGTCGCAATAAAATTCTCACCAAAATTTGACACATAATTACAATAAGAATCACTAAAACAGTACAAATGCATATCATGAATAGAAAATTACCCACGTTTTAAAAATGTTTAATATTGTTTCAATATTATCTTCATTAATAAAAATTTTGTCATGTTTATATAATTTTGTTGATAAAAACTGGCTGAAATGATTACATATATTTTTTCTCTATCATTATAAATATGTGGTGTATTATATCTAATTTCAGTATGTGATAAGCATCACATTTTATAGTAAATAGATCAACTCTGATCAACTTCTTCAAATTTTTGTAAAATAATGTCAATTATTTTTTTTTTTGCTTAACTTGGTAGGTATATGAATAAAACTTCTTCGTGTGAATATTTCACTGTGCACTTTTATTTATGTTCTTGCCATGAATGATGAAATAATTCTAATTTAATTTGACCGATGCTACATCTAGCATAATCGTTATTCTGTGTGACTGTGGTTATCGTTTTTGTTTTTGTCTTCAGGCAAACAAATCAGATTTTTGGTCTTCTGAGGATTATTATTGAGTACGACAGCTAAAACACAAAACCCTCCAAAATATAATTTGCATGCTTTGAAAGCACCATGTGCGCCTGGCCTCAGGTTCCAATTCTGTCACTTGCCCTCCCTTTCATGTTTTTGGTCGGTCGGGTTTTGGGCTTGACTAAAGGGGACAAATTGATTGACTGTAAAGATACTTGCGGTCGTACGGCCGCTCCACGGGTTTATACGGTCCTTCCAGAAGTAGTGTAAGTGAGGTCTTGACACACGATACGCTGTGGCTGTGGGGGTGCTTCAAAAAACACGACAGCTAATACGTCACACACGTTTACCATACGCCAAGCCACTCCCGTATGAAGGCAGGCCCACTCCAAGGTTTGCCCAGCAACCCAACAGTGCGTAGCGGGAGACGTGGTGTGAAAGTGCGACAAGGCCGTCTGACACAGTTTCACATTCCATAAAATATATTCATGTTACAGAAACAAATTATAAATGTGTTTTTAGACTAAAATGAATACTTTCAAGCAACAAATCATTTTGAATTCGTTTTGTAAATTTCTGTACAATTTCAACTCCAAACGAAGCCGCACAAGCACCAGATGAGAGTTACTTATTTTACATCCTGATCTTGTTAAAAAAAAAAAAAAAAAGCTTCCTGCCTCTCAACAATGCTATAAAAATGGATCGATATGCAAATGTTTTCCCCTCACTAAAGGAGGGGTGCGTCTTCTCAGTAAGTCACCAATCAGGATTTAGCTTGCAACCCTAAAAGAACCAATGAGCCATGAAGCAGCTGCGCCGTCATTGGCCCGCTGAGAACGGCTCACCAAAACTCTGCCAGATACACCAGAGTAGAAATAACCCGCCATTCATTTGGCCCGGAGGGAGCAGCCCCTTGCTGCTTTCTTGGAGATGATGGGAAGTGAGAAGGCAACTTTTTCAATAATTTGTTATTTGTATGATCTGTATGTGCATCCTGCAAAGGACTTTAGAAGGTTACAAGAACCTGCAGTCTCTTACATTATTTTAAAATGTCGCGTGATATTCCCTTACGATTCCCGCCTATCTTTTCCAGATCTACGCACACACACACACACATACACACCGCACCCACACACCTACATACAAACACATACTCATCTTTAAACTACTGTTTTACTTTTTTATTCCACATTATTTCATATTATATGCATTGAATCTGAAAACCTGTTCCCATTATATGCCAATATTTTTTATTTATTGCCCTTTTTTTTGTCATTTAATACGGTTTGTGATTGTTCATTCTAATTACTGGTGCTGACAAATGTGACACATTATCTGTAGCTATGTAAATCATAAAGAATAAGACATTTTATTTAGTCTATTTTGGTGTAACTTTCTCTATTTGATCTTTGCCACATTGCTTTAAGTATCACCATGGGAACTTTTACTCAACTATGCAGCTAGTAAAAGTGATGCTTATTTAAATTCTTTTATTTCAAGTCACACAAACGCTTTCATCGTAATTTCTTTTGAGCCTTTTACATCAATCTCAATGACATGGCTTCAATATGTCAGTCACATTTGTCATGCATACACCGTGACTTACACTAATATTCATAATTCAAGGAATCGTATTGTTTCAAATGCGATGCATTTTAATTTTATATTATATTATATTATATTATATTATATTATATTATATTATATTATATTATATTATATTATATTATATTATATTATATTATATTATATTATAAGGTGTTTCAAAAGTGTTAACTTTAGAGATTAATTTGAATTTTACAAAGCAATAAATCAAAATAACTCCTGTTTCAGCCCTGTTGCTTTAAGTGAGAAATAGTACTTAGAATATTGTTTCTATGAGAAAGCCATGAGACAATATATAACAGTCAGATTTGGTAGGTTTTTTTTCTACAGTTGTGTGTTACAGGAAAACAAAGATATTGAGAAAGCAACTAAAGCTGTTATCAAAGTCTTTGAAAAAAAATATTTTACTTAATGATTTTATGATAATAACTCACATTATATTATACAGTATTATATTATATTATATTATATTATATATTTTATTATATTATATTAGGCATTTAAAGAGCTAGATACACTAGGTTACGCAGCTTCCGCAAATCTAATCAGGGGTAATTCTGTGTCTTTCTTGCACGCAATTAAGCATCGTTACAACAAGCGAATGTGTGTATGTGTATATTTAGATGGTGACAAATAGAACCAACATCCTATTAAAAAAAAAATAAAAAATTACACATTCCTGCATCTATCTGTAAAAAATATTTTACGGTCAAGTTGATTTGACCAAAATGTTATGAATTCAGAAATGAGTGCAGTTGTAGTCCAAAATAAAGACAAAGAAATGGGTTTGAATTAGTTGTCTAAAGTGGTGTGCATGCACTCCTCTGGCCTTGCCTGCCATCCAGATGTTGACTTCTGCAGCTCTTCCGTCAGTCAGAATAGGCTGATGAATGTTGCTCGGAGAATTCAGTGCTATAAAGGAAAAAAAAAATATCCTTAACCGCTGACTGTTAAACTGACTTTCTGCCAATTGACACTTGTCCATGTGTGACATACATGACTAAACCTTTGTCATAAGGTTTAAATGTTGCCCGATGACACAAAGGGATCAGTTCAACCACAGAATTTGGACCTTTGATTGACAACAATATGTTTTTCATTTTTGTTCATTTAATGGTTAGGTCAGTGGAAGTTTTCTCCTCCTTCCATTTGCCTTTAAAGAACATAATTGTTTAAAGCTGCATATCTAACCCGGGGCACGCATTTGCATATTCTCTTGCTGACACACTAAACCTGCTGGTGTTCCAGACTTTGGACAGACAGTGTGACACAAACATGCCATTCGTGCCTGCGCGCCGAGGAAAGCCCACATGGACTTGTGAGCAGGGTGTCATATGTTGATCCTGTAAGTCAGCTGTTTGATCATAAATTGTGATTAATCAGCCATGAGACAGCCCGAATTAAGGGCAGCTTTTCATGTCAGACTAAGTGCGGCTTGAGCCGTCTGGCCAGTCCAAAATGCTTTCTAGTTTAGCCGAGCGGACGATGACAGAGGAGGGTGGTGGCGGCCTGTACCTGGAATGCCACACGATTTAGTCTGGCATTTCTTCAACAACACATTTTTGCTCTTCTGATGTGCAGTAGACTAAGGCGAAAATTAGTTATTCATTGGAGGATTTTTTACTTATTTATTTATTTTATTGTGCTATTCAGAATTCTATTCTGACTAACTTATCAAACATTTCGAATATGGATAAACACCAAATTCATTTATATATAGAAATGCACATTTGAAATTTGTTGCCTCCTTATAAGCAAATCAAAAATCATTTGTCACCAGTAGTAAAAATAGAAATAGAAAAAACTTTTATCTCTTTCCATCCATTTTAGACATTTTCAGAAATAACCGATAATAAAATAATAGAAACAAAACATTTTGGAAGCAATTACATATAGATATTTTGTTTTATCGGTACTTTGTATTAGTTTGAAATTTGTCTCAAAATGTCCATCAAAACAATTATCATTCTATGTACTCAGTTGTACATATAGTCAATATTCCACAATAAAGCTCCATTCTTTATCCTTTCAAATGTTCACCAGCATGGTTCTCGTCATATTTGTCTTGGCCGCAGCATCTGCTCGCTGAATCGAACTTGCAGCTGTTCGTTCAAGTGTAGCCATTTCCCAGGCCACAGGCTGCTGAAATAATCCCAGAAGAGCAATGGGAATAAAGGTGGTGACTTGAAAGAACTGAAAGGCACATTCCTAAAGTAGAAAAGTAAACATACAACCTGCTTGCATTTCTATCAGGGGATGCTTTGTCTGGATGATGATATTTGTGTGACCAACATGTGACATCATAAGACAATGCTTTGAACAAGTTGAAAATGTGCTGTATATTATTTTATGGCAACAAACACCAAGTGGAACAGAAGAAATATTTCATTCAACATTATTCAGTTTTACATTGCTTTTCTCACACGCAATGACAATTTTCCCTTGCAAAGGATTCACCATTTAGCTACTATATCACTAATTTACCAGGTCTTGATCTGTGATTTAGGCACCCTTCACTTTTTTCTCACTTTTTAACACAGAAAAACAGTAAATTGTAAAAAATAAAAGTATTAAAAATAAATGCAATGAAAATATGAAATGTGAATGTAATTATGGAGTTGAACTGTGAACTGTGTCTGTGATCGAAATTTGAAACGTCATTTTGTAGTTGGAATCAAACATAAACTACCACTGGTAACAAGTAACACCAGTAGTATTATTTACAACACATAAATGTATATCATAAACTTGCAACCTTTATAAATGTTCATTCTACGAACATGTCATACAAAACAAATAGCGAGGGTAGGACCCAAATACCCAAACAAACATAGTCCGAAATAAAATCAAAAGGCCGAGGAATAATTAAAAGCACTGGAGAAATGAAAACATTTATTACGACAAGCAACATAATATTATCGAAAATCACACGACAATAACGGAATGAAATTTCGTAATTCAATACAAACAAACTAACGAGACAACGAGAAACACCTGGACGAGACATGAGTGACTTAAGGATGTGATTGGGACACACAAGGGTACAGGTGGTAACAAAAGACTTAACGAACAGGACTAGCCATGAAATGCCAGAATATGTACCTGTAAAACAAAACCAAATACAAAAAAAAACAAAAACAAAAACACTGACACGCATTTACACGCATTGCGCCACACACCTCATTCAGGGAACCGGAAAAAAAAAGAAAAAAAATATATTTTTTTAATTTAACAACATATTTACAGATAACCCCAGCTATTTCCGGAGATAGGTAATCGACCACAATTTGATAAGTGAAAAGTCATTTATAATTGGCACCCACGGGGAGAAAACGAACATTATTTAAATTCTAATCATAATAATTTCTTTTATTAATCGGCTAATTAATCGGTAATCCGTATTTTATCCACCAAAAAACAGCATTGGCCACAAAAAACGGTTAGGTCATAAGATCATTCGTATTACATTTCTTCTGAATTTTCCACCAACTTAAATTTTATAGCAGATAAAAATGTATATATTCATAAATATAATGGAAAACCACCTAGCACATTTTCTTTTAATAACAATCGTTTCTAATCGTTAAATACCAGAGGATCACACATCTTGTAAAAGTGTAAGAAACAACAATTTAAAACCTTTTCTTGTGCAAAAAACAAACAAACAAACAAAAAATCAGTATTAGCCATAAATCTTGCCATTTTTCTGCTACATTAACTCATTTGTTAAGCAACTCAATGACTCCCAACCAGTCAAGAGTCATTGTCACGGTCATTATAGAGCCATTATAAAACATTTTGGTTTCATTTCTATCACTACAAGTTAACAGTCACACCACATGAATCCACCTCAGTTGATTGTTAAATATGCTACGTTTGAGTGGAAAACACTTTGCAATAGCGTTCATGTCAGTGCAAATGCTTGAAAATGAGGCAAACTCACCCGGCACGGCATTTCCAGTGCACGCCGTGCCCTCCCCACCAATGTTTCGTCTACCGCCCTTTTGTTCCGCTCCAGAATGGAGTTGACGCGTGTGAATCCGCATGTGATAGCAGTGGGCCAGAGAGTTCATTATTTGTCGCTTTTCTCACGGGGTGAGTGAAAAATCACTCCTTTGTGCCTCAAAAGAATCAACCTTCCTCTGACCTCACGGTTTGCGCAGTGTAATGTCAAAGAGCCTGAGGTTGGCAAGGCGTAGCCACACCCACCTCTGTTGTCTCCGACCGTGATCCCGCCGTCTTGGGGAGCGAGGAAAAAAATCCTGCCTTGTAAACATTTTTTGGGCTTCCACACTAATTGGACATTGGCTCCTTAGAGGATCTTTTCTTTTTCTTCCATGTCCAGGATATGCATGTCCCCTACACCTCCAAACATACATACTCTCCAATTAGGCCTCTTGTTAATGGCATTTTAAAGATTCCTTCCATTCAGCGATTGCGCCGATGCATCACAAGGTTGTATCAAGTCCAAATTAGAGCTTTCCACTTATTGATTCTTCTGGTTGTCGCATCTTTCCTCACCCATGATCGCATTTGGCGTATAGCTTATGCTTATGGTCTGAAGCAGGGGTTCTAAAACTTTTGGGAGTCAGGGACCCATTTTTTAAAAAGCACAGTTTCCAGGGACCCCCATTGCAAATATTTGCAGGGGAAAAAAAAAAAAAAAACTTATTTAAATTTATTAGCATTCTTAAATTTAGAAATTAAATAAGTGCCCTTTTTATTCACCAACGGATTGAATTTGATAAGTATAATTGTTACTTTTCAGCTATACTGAAGTTTAGAAGATACAAATTGCAAATCGCACGCCTCCTTAGAATAAACCATTCCATTTCCAAGTATTTAGTCAAAAACAGCATTATAAATTAAACACCGCTTTAGCTTTGCTGGCTTCATCGCCTTGTCAACGAAAAAAAACACATTTTAACATTTCTATGACTACATTTTTTAAATATATATTAACTCATTCAACGTCAGAGATGTATTTTCACATTTTTTTAAGAGGCTAGACAATTGATACCTAAGTACATTAATGACATTAATTTCCAAATACTTAAGTATTGAATCATTAAGTATCTGGGATTGAATGTCTGGACATTTAAAAAAGAAAAAAAAAAAGTGAAAAGATGACCTTGGCATTGAATGAGTTAAACCGGTTGAATTGATTGTTTGATTGAAGAGTCATGAATACTTTCCCAATTTAATATGCAATAACAAGAAATAAACAGAAAATATTATTATAATATTATTTCACGAAACCCCTGTCAGGCCATGCTGGTCCTCGGACCCCACTTTGAGAACCACTGATCTAAAGGCTAATCCATGAACCAGACGAACCTTTTGCGAGTCACTCTTGTCTCACTTATCAAAAGGAGACGTTGCTGTTATTAAATCTAGGACAATTGTGTTTTATTGAAGAAAATAGTGCAGTGCATGTATTAAAGAGGCTGTTTGGATTGAGACTAGTGAGTCTACTGCTGAGCCTGCCGTCGCTAAACAATCAAACAGAAAGTTTTATGAGACACTTGAAATAAAAATTACAAAATGCAGCAGCCCAGATGTACTATTTCAGGATTTTTGTCTTCCATTTCTAGAAAGTTTTTATTTTGATAATCAATTATTTTAAGAAAGTACATTTGATAGTAGCTTGTTTTAAAGAGACTCAATCATTTTGCATAATGAGATTGAGATGCGGCTCTATCCAGTACATTATTGCAATTCCTCTAAATCACTGGTTCTCAAAATATTAAATTGGGGAACTACATAATTAGTGGTATCTTTAGAATCATTTTATTCAGCATCTATTATCATTCTGTTATTACAGAGCTGGCAATCCGTTGCTATATGGAGACGTTGCTGACATACGCCTGCCTTTGGCAAGTGCTTTCCCATTTGCCTTATGATGCAAAGTTTTTGAAAAAAATACATGGACTGACCACTGACTAAAGCGTTTTTTACGTTCGTCCATCAGGGATCATATAGACAGTCCCTCTCAGTCTGTGGATTTTCTCAAGCCAAGTATTCGTTAAAAGTGCGGAAGCACTCGCCAAACTTGGGCGTTCTGTCAATGACATGTCGATATAGCAATGGATTGCCCAGCTCTGCATATTTATTTGGCAGAAAACGGTGCATCCGCATGAAACTTAACAAACCAAAGGTACACAGGGTTTTGAAAAGGCGTCACTATAACACATTTTAGCAATAAGTTGCTTCATTTTCCATCTATCGATTTTCTAGAGCACACAGAGACAAACAAACATTCATGCACCCAAACACACCAAAGGCCAAATTAGTATGTCCAATTCAACTGCCATGCACATGGAGTGCATTTTGGAGTGTGGGAGGAAGCCGGAGTCCTGATAAAGAACCCACACGGGCTCGGGGAGAACATGCAAACTACACACAGGAAGGCCAGAGCCAGGTAGATATGAACCGGGTCCTTTGAACTGTGAGACGGACCTGCTATCACTGCTCCACCGAGCCATCCTTCATATGCCAATGAATTCCAATTGTAATTCTCCAAGTCCCACTTAGTCTGTCGCCCTGAAATGGCACATTTCAGCTCAACTAAACTTTCATGGGAAATGGCCGCTTCTTCAGCGGATGAAGAACAGTTAATGGATTAAGAGGCTGCTGTTTCCCACCCGAGGGCCAGGGCTCTAGCGTACCCCAGTTTATTCAAGCCAGAGCACAACGACCCCACCCACCCCCTTAATCTGAATGCTGCCTTATAGGCATGGCCAGCGTAACTCAAATTTATACCCTGGTCCTCTGCCATGAACTTGGCTTTCCTGCCCCTCTTCACCCCATTCATGTCAGCGGGCCCTGGCATTCTTCTTGAGCTTTTTAAGTGTGTTCACTTTGGACAGTGATGAAAGAAGTTGGGGGAACATGGGATCCTAAATCACTTAATGAGGGGAGACAGGCAACGCTTTTGTCCAGCTTGTTCTTTAGTTGCGTCCAGCCAAAGGCCTCTAACGGGCTCTGACACCTTGCTCTGCTGCAGACCCAAGCGCGCGTGCGTGTGTATTTGTGCGTGTGTGAGATTGTGTTGGTGAATGGCCAACATCCCTTCAGCTGTCGGCTTCTGCGTTTGCCAATTTTTCCTTTGCATCTCAACATTTATTCGCGTTTCCTAACTACATCAGCTTATTTGTTTGGTCTCCGGGCAGCAGGAAGCATATTTGTGATTGTGGTGAGGGTTAAGTGGGAGGTGGTAAGAAGCTGCACAATGTGTAAAAAAGGATGGCGTCGCTCCCTGTGGGTATTTGGCCTTGGCCTGCCGATAGCATGTGAGCACGTGCTGAATGTGCTGCGGAATGAGAGCAAAACCACTGGCTCTCACACAATAAAATGACTGAAAACTCTCTATACAAGACAAAATGGTAGTGATATATTTGATTAATATTGGTAAAATAAAAAGAAGTGTTTGTTTTGCTTGCCTCATTACAAATTTCATCTTATTTACATACACACACTCCCATTTATTTATACTGGAGATGCATATTAAGAAGAATATGCAGCTTTACATGGCTTAGCAATCAAGTCTTAAAATAAAATGACATTTTGGAATTGATCAAAAAAGAGCAATCACGTCATTACACACATTTGGCCAACTAAAACCATAGACATCAGTCTGTTTTTTAATGTAATTTTTTGTTTTATGGTCATGTTTACAGAACATAGGGTGCAAATGAAATTTGACCCTTGTCAGTGAACACACACTGTTAATAACACCAACTATAGCAGGAGACCTCTTGATCACCCAGGGGTTAGTTTGGGGTATCAGTGACTTGCTCAAGGACACTGGGGCCATGTGTCAGGAGATGGTCTGGAACCAGCCCCCACCCTCCCGTAGAGGGGTGACAATGTTAAGATTGTTTGATTAAGAATCCATGTAAACACGATTCTTAAAAAAAAAAAAAAAATATGCGTTCAATTCTGTCCACATTTCCCAACAATATATCACTGCTTTCTGTGCACATAATTGGAGACAGCATACAAGACAATTTTTAGTGAGTGATGTCATGATTTCCTTCAAATGATTTCATAAGAAAACCAATGTGAAAACAGACCTGTTTCTCCATCTTTTTCTTAGCAGCACTAATTGCTTGTTTTGGGGGATAGTTACTAAATGGGTTCCAAAATTTGATGAATATAAAACTATTGAATATTTTGCACTGCTGCTTACGTGTATTTGTGCTCAAATGAAACCTGTTAAACAATAAATTCCAAAAATGTGTTGTCATCAGCGTACACTTGGCCGCAGAATCATTTAGGACAAACACATTTACGACAGACGGCACTCACAAATGACCGCAGCTTTTTCCAACATTTTCATCTCTAAAACACTTTTTTTAAAATGCCGCGTCTATGTTTTCACCACATCATTGGTTTGGAAGGCATCAGGCAGTCTCACAGTCAGAGGTTAGCTTTCGAGTGAAAGGCCTCCCCCTTCATGACACATTTCTCTCCCTTGGCTTACTCCATCGTCACATTAACGACTTACTCTTCCTCACCTCTTCCTCACCTGCTGCTTTACACTCCTCCAACCGTGTGTTGACTTGTTCCCATTCTGCAGTCCCTGCCATCGCGAGTTCAGTCTTTCCACTCGAATCTGTTCTCTGTCGCACACTGACCGCTCTCCCCGTCTGCCCCCCGTTAAGCATTGACATACCTGCCTTAGGTGCACCTCAACTGTAGGACGGGCGGTTTGGATTTGACACCTTGAGTATTCCCTCACCTTAAGTACTGCCATCTAACCCCTTCTCCTTCTGTCACATGTCCTGAACACACACACATTTCACACAATCTTCTCTGCACATGCGACTGGCTGTAAGGCTTGTGTTTTTCTTGTTTTTCCCCTATACTCCATTTCATGAATGCCGCTTCAATAGAACCGGACCCGGTGTGGGAACCCTGGCACCAAAGTGGCCTCGCTCGAACCATTAACATATCAGCCATGAACAGTTGTTGCCACAGAGCTGCAATGTGTGCATGCGTCCGCATGTGTGTGTGTAATTGCGCATTGCTGCCGCACCCTTTAAAGCCAAGATTTATATGGCGCTCTCGATTTAGCTTCCCTACTACCACTTCTTGGCTGTGAGGCCTGGCTGTTCTTTTCATCTTGCCAAAGTCGTGTTTCTTTCAGTGTTCTCTAAAACAAAAAGAATGCAATGAAGTTCCCATGGTAAATCACTTTCCCATTAACATTTCAAGCATCCCTTTGAATGCAAACCTACAGCAGCACTGCATTAAAAAACTATTTAGGACGGCCACCAAATGTCATTGTATGTACAAGCGTATGCGCCAAAGAAAAGTCTAGTTGCATATCAATCAGTCCAGATGTTTGGCAGAAAGAAATGGAAGAAATCAAATTCAAACACGTACGGGAAACATTTATGAAAATTAGACTTTTTAATTGCCTGTATACAAATAGTATTTTGAGCTGCCTAGCGGGTATTTGGCAGGGTGGTTTTGGCAATGTGTCCGTCGTATTTGCCACAAATGAGGAACTGCACAAAACATGACAAATGTAATTCAGAATGATGATGAAAAGAAGTGTAAAAAGAGTAAAACACAAAATTAGAGGTGTTTACTATTTTCATGGGCATTAACCTTTATCGTCTTTCTGAGCTACCAGTAACCGCTCACCCTAGCTCTGCCCTTTGGTTGCCATGTTCAAGAATTGATTTATGAAACAAAGTACATTTTCGGTTCAAAATGATTTGGTTGACAATGGTTTTAGCTTTAATCTGTTGATTTGATTCCTTGCTATACCAACTAGAACTACAATGGATGACGGAAGACTTATTGTTTGCATAGCGCAGGCATGTCCAAACCCGGTCCTCGAGGACCACCTATCTTGCATGTTTTTGATCTTTCCGTTATCCAATGCAGCTGATTCAAATGATCAGGTTTGTTGTCAGGCTTCCGCTGAGCTTGCTGATGAGCTGATCATTTGAATCAGGTGTGGTAGGAGGACAGAAACCTCCAAAACATGCCAGATTGGCGGCCCTCGAGGACTGGGTTTGGACATGCCTGGTGTAGCGCCTCTATAGCATGGATGTCAATAATGACAGTTTGTCTGGGTTCTTTGATTGATCAATAGAGATTAATATCTGAAACAAATCGTCTCTGTTTTATTATTTGTGCAAATATTGTGAATCCTCAAATTTAAAACACATTTTTTCCCCAAAATGAATGCCAAAAGTATGGGTATAGGAACTTGTAATTTGATCTTTTTTTTTTTAAATTCCGCACCATTCGAGGAAGATCGATCGGTCAGCTATATAAGCCGATTTTTGACGCGCAGATGTTCATTTTTATATTGGCCGTATTCGTACTTACAATAACTACCATAACGTGACGAGCTTGAGAGGGATATCTGTTGGATGCCAGTGCCTGTTGCAGCTAAAAACAGCTTATGTCAACTGAGCATGTCGTCGCATTATTTTCAATAAAAAAAAAAAAAAAATGAAAAGCTGACAGAACCAACATCCGAGTCCACTGTTGTTCACACACAGGAATATTATTAAAACGGAGAGGATCATGTAAAAGTCATGATGTTTCCAGCTAATTCAAGCTAAGTGTGTGAGAACACAGAAAGGTATTCAATTTGACTCGTTTATTAATTGCAGTCTTTTGGCATATACACACACTAATAAACCTGGTGAAACACGGGTGCCCTGCAACTTCGGTGTTAAAACTGATGAATGATAAAATGAAATCGAGCTGTGTCGCGAAGAAAAGGAAAAACTGCTACGAGCCCATTCACTACACTGGTGAGGCATTCACTAACTGCTCAGAAAGTAGGAAACCAAACACACTTCACTTCCCGCGCAACAAATATATAACTTACGGATATGAACACAAGAACATATGAAGAGTTTATAAGAGATGAGATTTATTCTGTTTTGCTATAATTAATTACATAGTTGCCAAAATTAAAGGTGTGTCTTATACACAGCTGTGCCTTATATTTGGGGAATTTACAGTATTTGAATTCTATCGAACAGTCAACTCAAAGTGTCCAAATACACCATCTTAATCTAAGGGCCCAATCAAGTTAACCTACTCTATAACAGGCATTCCAATCACGTTCAAGAGTGTCACGTTGCCGGCCAGATCGAAGCTCGTGTACGTAGTAGCCTAAAACCAAATGGCTCCTTCACCCAAAGGCAAAATAAACAAAGGTACCATTCAATGAGGCAGGTTCACTCCTGTGACTCACATGGTAAGAAAGAGGGCACTTTGGACAAGATTCCTCATTCACAATGTGATGTTGGCCAAGTCAGTTGGCAATGTAGTCATGCTCCCCTGTGATCTCGGTCGTCCTCCGCTCTTTTCTGTTTCTCTCACGCAGGCTTTGCTCGTGTAGTTAGCCAGTCCCTAGCTGTATGCGCTCTGGTTAGCGCTTGCTAAGTCCACAAACTGAAATCTTCTGTTGAGTAGTCCACGACAATGAATACACTTTCTCACTTGTAATAGTTTTATAGAGTCCTTACTGCAGACTTTCACCAATAGCCTTTAAAACCCATTTTTTTTCCCTGCATACACATGTACTGTATAGATTCCACTCACATTCGCTGTCCACCACTCACGCTCCTCTCTCTCTCTTTCTCGACCTCTCACACTAAATTTGAAATGTGTGTTCTTCATGAGATATATTGCAAATCCCATTACAACAGAAATTATTTTGCAAACAAAAACACACATTTGCAATAATGACATTATTATTAATGACATTATTATTAATGACAACAAAACTTGATTGAACTTCTGGTTTTAACAATTTTGATTTAGTAAACGTATTGAATTATCAATATTACTGAACATACTGTAATATTTTTAAACTTGGTCACATTTAATTACTGTAAACTTAAATGACCTGGTAGATTGTTCATAGTCATTAAGTAAAATATCAAAGTTAATTCACCTCCATCATTCTTCGTGATACATATTAGTTTTTATTGACAGAAAGCCTGGACCACATACCCAGGTGGCCTGGGTGGCATTTGAAAAAATCGGATCTGTGTCATTCGTACTGCCATTAAAAGATCAGATACAGGTTGCATAGGTACAAAAAACAAAACAAAAACAGAACTGAAACAGAACTTGAAAAAATCGGATCTGTGTCATTCGTACTGCCATTAAAAGATCAGATACAGGTTGGATAGGTACAAAAAAAAAACAAAAACAGAACTGGGTCACTTCAGACTGCTGTGTGAATGTAGCCTTAGAGGCAGAATTGGTTTTAAAACAAAAACAATGTGTAACCATAAACCTGTTTTAGGCAAATAATTAAAGCTGTGTTTTGTTCTTGTGTTTAATGTTGGTATTTCTTTATAAGGTTTTAACCCATCTTGTAAGGCTTGCCAGACTTATATTCATGGTATTCCTTGGAAAGGTTTATTCAGTTCAAATCCTTTAATATAGCATCAGTGGATACAGACTTGATGGAAACTAATCAAAACTATGTGGGCTTTTTTACAGTGGTTAGGCAGCTGAGTAAATAAAATTCACATTAAAAGTTTAGGACTCAATGGTAGGGAACTCCGGTTCCTCGAGAGCCATACCCTGCCTGTTTTCAATGTCTCCCTCGCCTTTCACACGTTATTCAAATAATCAGCTCATCAGCAAGCTTTATGGAAGCCTGATAACGATCCTGATCATTTCAGTCAGGTGTGTTGAACGTGAGACACATCAAAAACAGGCAGGATATGGCTATCGAGGAACTGGAGTTCCCTACCCCTCGGTCACTGTCCAAGCTAACACTCAAGATGAAATGAGAATCCTCAGCTCAGTAACAAACAATTAATTCACTGGTTTTAGAGATGACCACTAGTTTCCTTATGCCTTTACGTTCTGTGTTGTCATTTTTGTTTTTTTTTTTCTCTAGAACAAACCTTCCCCTACATGTAGAGACTGACTCTTTTGGAATCACACTGACCAGACTACACTACAAAATAATGCACATTGTCTACTCTGTTAACACTTTGTGTGGACTTAAAGTGATAGTGCATGAGACCATGAGAAACCTCCAACATGAAAGGCGTCATCTCAACACCAAAGAAAATTCTGCTGACACCAAATCACATAAAAAAAAGAGAGGGGAGTGAAAAAAAAAACTGTCTGAACTCACAGCAACGCTGCGGGTTATCTTGAGGGAGCGTAACCTTTGTGACATTGATAGGATTTTACTCAAAAGACGGTGTTTTTCTTGTGGGCACCGGCACATACAACTTGACCAACTTTCTTTTCTTACTTTTCTTTGGGCTGTGCGGATGCAGAGGGTATGGGTGTCACATTGCTTTATTGTCTCTGTTCTAACAGAATTAATGGGCCATTTAAAAAGACTCAAAAAAATTGTAAAAAAAAAAAAAAAAAAAAAAAGTAATATATGTAAAAACGTGTGTGTGTGTGCGTGTGTATATATATATATATATATATATATATATATATATATATATATATATATATATATATATATATATATAATTTTTTTGTGCTTCTTTTTTCCACCATGTACTATATCGTGATGCAATATGTAATGCTACCTCTACTTACAAAACTGATTTGTTCCAAAAGTTATTTTGTGACGTGAATTTTTCTTAAATTGAGACACTTTTTACATGTAAATAGCGTAATTTGTTCCAAACCTAAAAAAATGCCCTAAAACCCTTTAAATTCATAATATTAATTGCAGCGGTTGACCATATGAATAGTTCATTTGTTTGCCTTGAAATGGCAAACAACTGTTTTGGGCTGGTGCAGACAAGTTTATTTAGATCTTTTTATTTTCCAATTCCAAGACAGCATGCTAGTTCAAAAGCGATTCAAGAAGTGTTATGCGGTTTGTTTATAGCAGCCTAAATTGGTATGTATGTGTTTTTTATGCAAATACTTATAATGTGAGCCATAGCTAATGACAGTTTTCCATTTGTCAGTGTTACGGTGTGCACTGCACTCTAATATATGCTTAATTATTATCTTAATTTGAAGAATTTGAAGCCGTTTCCAAATGTTTGACCATGACTGAATAAAAATATCACTTGGTTTCTCGTTCTCTGTCCCCACAACCACACAGTGCTTTATCAACACCCCATATTTTACACACTGTAAAATTTCCCCAGAAAATGTGGTTCTTTTGAATTCATGTTGCTAAACAGCGGCCACAGAACTGGAGGTCAAAGTTGGGCAACAGCTGAAACCTGTTACTTCTTTTCCCTCACACTCTGTCAGTATAGCAGGGAAGTGCGGAGAAAGTTTCCTCATGTAAAGCCAAACATGTGATTCCCTTTAACCACTGCCTTGTAGCATCTCATAGTCAGTCTTCTCTGTGGCTTAAAGCAGCAGGGGAAGAAGACAGACGCTCGTATGTTTATTTATTTATTTTTTTACTATTTGTGAAAAGTGTCTGTTTTGGGGTTTGCTTATCAATCTCTGGTTGATGTGGCATTCTTATGACTGAGACCTTATGAAAAGGAATGATGTAAGAGCAGAGCTTTTAAAAGTAACGCGGTTTGCCGATCAAACCATTTGGAGTCCTGTCTAATTTTCTCTGGAAAAAGAAGTGATACAAACATCCATAGTCCAAACCACCATCATAAATTTCATGTTTGGGAGGCAGTTCATTGATAAACAGCAGCCATAGTTTTTGCTAGCAGTCATGTATTCTGCATACCATACTACTTGTAGCTCAAGTTTGAACAGGAAGTTTGTGATGATTTTAATTGAGGAGTATTAATTCAGAAACCGCTGGTGAAAAGTAACCGAGGTCTGCCACACATAGTGTGAAAGGCACACCCCTAAAATGTTTAAAATGATTGGCTGTATTTATAGTTTTAGCCATAAGAATACCACAACTTATGATTTTGAAACTGTTTAATAACATTTCTGGCATACAGATGACTTGATTTTGGGGGGGGGGGGGGGCAACCAGTTCAGGGTGTATCTTGTCTACTGATCAAAGACAGCTGGCATAAGCACCAGCAAGCCCGTGATCCATGTAAGGACAAGCGGTTGAAAAAATGAATGGATGAATGGATGGTTGCACCGCAAATGCATGTGTGCATTCTATGCAATGGAAACTTTATTGGAATTGGTACAGCCTAAACATATCTCCTTCCAAACCTACTGTGTCAAGCCTTTCACTCAGTCAAGATGTACCACTTCACAAAAGTTGCTTGAAATCACTCTACTACCTTCCTGTTAGACAGGGCTTCGGTGCCTTTTTTTTTTTTTTTTTTTTTTTTGCCATTTTAAAAGCAAATAGCCTCCATAAAAACAAGGAATTGTGAGCAAGCAGAGAGGATTGTGAATATGCAGGGTTGTTGTACTCCATGGTGGCCACTACTATTGTTTTCGTGTGAGTAAACCTTATGACTTAACTGATTTGAAGGTCTACAACTCAGAGACCTGTTGAGTCATGCTGAGTCATGGTTCCTATGTCTTGCCATGCATGCTGATTGAATCATTGTTCAATTATTGTTTGTGGATCCACACTACTGCTGTGTGTGTGTGTTTTGCGTGTGTGTGCATGTGTACATGTGTATATGCATGTGTAAATGCATGTTTATATGTGTTTGAGAGGCAATTTGACTTCTCAATGTGACGGTTTCTGGTCTGAGCTACGCTGGCCATGCCTATAAGCCAGCATTCAGAACTTGAATAATCCATCCATCCATCTTCTTCACTGATTGTCCTCACAAGGGATGTGGGCTTTTTTGTGCCTATCCAACCTGTCTCTGGGCAGTAGGCAGTCGGTAGGGTATACCCTGAACTGGTTGTCGGACAATCACAGGGTACACAGAGGCAAATCACCTTTCACACTCACAAATACACCTAAGGGAAGAAACCGTATATTCAGAGAAAAGCCAAATAGGCACGGGGAGAAAAATGCAAACTTCATACAAGAAAGACGGAACCAGAATCAAACCCAGAACCTTGGTATGGAGGCAGAGATCTTCCATCATTCCACCTGACTGGCATAATATTTGTGTATAATATTACCACATTTAAGACTGTTTCCTGATTTCTGGCAACCTTCGGTACAAAGAATAGATACATTTTAATCTATTGCATGTCTTTTTGATAAACAGTTTTGTTTTATAAAACTGAATTCATACTAGTAATTCAAAAACGCAGAAGTGTAGTCGAAATTCAATATTACCGAAGCGTGGAAGTACAAATGTGGAGTAAACTGACTGGGCTACATTGTAGTCATTTGAACAAATTGACAAAGATGTTTGAACATAGTAAAGTCTTTTCAATGTACTGACAACATTGATTGAATGTTTTGGTAAAGGAGTTTGAATGTATTTTATAACGTTGATGAAGTTGATAGAGTTTACAATAGCCCATAAATTGGTGAGTTTGACCAATCTGTTTGGATTTAGGACTACGAGTTTTAGTAGTTAGCCAAATATTTAATAAATTAGGTTACAATTAAATGAGCTTGGTAGTAACATTATGTAATTATTTCCAAGTGGCACAGTTGCCGACTGGTTAGCGTCACCATTTCCCAATACAGAAATCGAGGATTTGCATCCTGGTATGTTGAATACTTGAAATTTTCTCAAGGAGGATATTGGGTGGGTGATATTGGGTGAATGTGTTTGGGTTGATGGAGAAAATTGCTCAATATCTTGATCAAAATGGCACATTTCTATCATTTGGCCCTATCATCAGCATAGGTGTGTTGAAATGAATAGCATTCGAGAAGCTTGGTCAAGCATGTAAACTACTAACTGACATTGGTCAAATACAACCAATTTTTCAAATAAATTTAACCTCTCATTTTTTAGTGTGTATTTCCACACTCCTGTACATATGAATATTAACATTATATCACAGCACCCTGCACACTTCAGATAGTGGCTGAAAAAGAATGGCAGTTATCATAAAAATCGCATGAGAATTTGCAGTTAAAATATAAAAGAATGTAAATAAAAATAAATTAAATACATTTACTAGTTGAATACATCACAACCTGCAATATCAATCAAATCCCCAGGTACTTTGCATGCATCTTGTTTTGGACTAAAACAACAATTTAATGTCGTTACACCACGGCTTTTTCTTTATCTCTTTTTAAAAGTGATTTTCTGTAGTACTAAAAAAAATTGGCCGAAAACAATAATGACTTATCTATATGGAATGAGCTAGACATTATTGGTTTTTTATAGAGTTTTAATCAGTTCATAAATGCCAATTCTATCACTAACTGTAAACATTTGGCATTTTATGAAGCAGATAAGCATTAACATGAATGCAGGCCTCTCATTGCGTTCTGACAATAATGGGAAAATCAACATCTAGGAAATTCAGTTTCCTGCTCATTATGTTTTGTGCCTTGATGTTGGCTGGTCTTCACCTCCTGACCCTCTATTCTTCAGCTTTCTACAAAAGCTTCAGACGTTGCTCATATGATCGTCACCAACAACCCCCGTACCACCTCCCCTTCCCCACCCTCTCCCTGCAACCGCCCCATTGTCATTGTCTAAATGTCACCCTGCAAACAAAACACTCGTTCATACGGAGCCGGAACAAAACACAGCATCCTCCATTCACACTGCAACTGTCACACACTTGAACAAACAAGGAAAACTTCTCAAAAAGAGAACAGCTTGTCTCATTTCTTTTTTCTTTTTTTTTTAACCATTGGGGCTGGGGGCTAGACCTTCTCACCCTGGATCAAAAAGGGTATCATGACAAACGTGGCAGCGATCCCAAACATGATAGCCTTTCCTATGAGTCTGCGTTCGGCTGAGTGATTTGTGAATAGAGGTCAAGAAAAGACCCATTATGGCCAGGCCCGTGTGGCTAATTACTAGGCATTCAGTTATGTCTGTTGTCCTGTGGGCATACAGTTATGTCAGTTGTCCTGTGGGCATACAGTTATGCCAGTTGTCCTGTGATGTCTCCTTGTCTCAAGGTTTGTGGGTCTCTGTTGTAAGGCGAGTATGACTCTTGCGTCAAATATGTGTCCTCTGGGCACATCTATGGGCATATCTCTGTTCATGCCTGTGCTGTTGTGGTCTTGTCTTACAAACTGATCTCAGATGCTCTTGATTTAGAGCAGTGTGGTCCTATAGCACCTGGATCAACTGACATCAAAAGATGGATAAACTACAGGTGTTGATTTCTGAAACAAACTAAATAAATCAATGGATGGACTCCATCTTGACAAATCATGTTACATTCGCATCAATCTCTATGATGGCTGAAACAATAACTGATCTGATTAGCATATAAACAGGTGAACAGAGATCATCAGAAGGATTTCAGTCGGACTGATTAAAAAAAAAAAAAAGTCTTGTAATATCCGGCTTATGTCACTGGGATACTCAAGTGAGAATGGCAACAATTTATGCGGGAAATCTGGATGCCTCATTGGGTGTCCTTTTATCCCCCATCCAAAATAAATCTGAAAAACGGTTTAATGCTATTTACAAATCATGCAAGTGACTTGCTGCCCAGTGGAAACTAAAATCTTGTGGCAAAACAACAACCTCAACTTCAAAATTGCAATGCTACTGCTTTACAAACGTATATTATATATTATATTCATCCGTCCATCCATTTTATGTCACTGCTTATCCTCACTAAAGTCACTGGCATGCTGGTGTCTATCCCAGCAGTCTCCGTAAATGTATGTAAACATATTTCCTTTCGATCACAGTCTTTTAATGTTCAATCTCAAGACAAGACAATCAATGGCCTTTTTTAAAAATCTTGGAAACAACCCTTCAACAGGTGCTGTTTTAACAAAGCACGGCCAGTGAAAACTGTTCAAAGATTAACTTTGACTACACCAAATGTTTTCTGCCCTGTTTGCGCAGATGAAAGAGCTGACTGAATGGGCTTTGCGCTGAATGAGATATATAAGACTTTTGTCTACAGCCGAAGTTTCCACTAAGAATCCAGCCTGACTTGGAGCTCTGTGCAGGGGTGCTATGGATTCTTCCTTGCAACCGGAATATTTCTGGGCAAATAATTTATCGTTTAAAAACACGGGTCTTTTTTTGCAACTGATATTATAATAATGACAATACACGGTTTTTAATGAACAAAAATGGCCCGAATATTTTGATGACTATAGCTTGGTTTTTGTTTTCATTGGTTCCATGGAAAAAAATGAATGATGAAGACAAAGGTGTAGATAAAGTCTAGTGTATTATCTGTCTTTTTGATGATTTGCTGTAGGTGTCTCGGTGTGTGTGTGTGTGTGTGTGTGTGCTCCGTGCTTTATCAGCAAACAGATGTAACGGGGGACATACTTTATCAGTGTGTCTCTGCTTTCCATCCCCACAACACATACATACATTCTTTCGTGCATGCAGCAGATGAGAGGGGATGCGCCAAAACAGTTCAATACAGCGTCCTGTGTCACTCTCATTGAAAGCCCAGCTGTGATGTTTGGTGATCCATCCAGAGACCCATCCAGACAAGTGGTATTGATTGACCATAGCACTGGTCAATGGCAAATATATGTTTGGGTTGGTCGTGCAATGTGGTCAGCCAGACAAAAGAGCCATCTGTGGTCAGGAGGTCACAGCTTTGCTCTCATTGTAAAAGTGTAAAAAGTGTTCAACTGGACTAGCAGTGCACAATAACCGCAAATACTGATAACTTTCTACTTCTGTGTATCGATACTGATAACTTGATACATGAGGTCTTTTTTTTTTTTTTTGTCTTTGAAATGATTCTTATGCAGCCTAGAATAAAATGAAAGAAATAGTTCCATCCTGCTTCCTGCTTTTGTGGGTTAGAAGGATGCTATAAGGAAATAAAATGTTCTTTTTCAAAATCAGCCTATTCCGTTCAATAACATCATGCATTCCTAAATTGGACAAGTTTACCTCATGATTTTCTAATTCAAAGAGGTAAATATAAATTATATACTGCATATAGGCATATGTATATATATTTTTGCATGCTTTGACAATTGCACTCGTTGTGAAATGTGGCTTTTTGAGCACTCACACTGCCCCGTATTTCATTTCTAGACTTAAATGCACACCAAACATGTTGATTTAAGCCCCACACTATAATTTGGTAATGTAATTTATACATTCTGTCAGACTCAATGCGGCCCATGAGAATGGTGATTCATGAAGATTTTAGCCTTCCCTTCCTTTTTACATGAAACCTCATAAAATGCTGTTTAGCCGCAGTAACCGACTAAGATTGCTGGATGGATTACCCGGAAAAGAGATGTGATTGATGAGGGTGTAAATAAAAACATTGGTTCATGTTTTTTCTCAACTTGACAAGTTTCTGGGTCTAACTTAAACTATGCTAATTAGTTTAGAGGGGCAAAGAATGATGTTGTCAAAGAATATATTCTTGAGCGTGTGTAAGTTGATGTAACGTACATGACTTGGTGGAATGCTTGTAAAAAAAATTTGATCCCTTAGTTGGCTTGCTCTCATCTGTCATCCCTCCGGTTGCGGGTTTTGAGGTCCCAGAGTTTGTTCAGAGCTTTGTTTAATCTAAATCCTTAGGATTTGTTTTTTTAGACAACGTGTCTGTCTACACTCACATTTCCCAGTTCGGAAGCCTTCGGACTCAAGTTCCTCACCACGCCTCCTGAAATGACCCAAATACCCGTTTGACATGGTTTGGGTGCCTTAACCCAGAGTGAGGGATGCACGTAGCTCTAAATAGTAATAACTACTTGCTTTACATAATCTTTCCCAATTTAGTTAATGGGTATGCAGTCAAAATAGTCCTTTTAGGGAGGAAGAGTTATTGCCTCATTGTCTTCGTGTTGAAGTTGTTTGTTTGTTTCTCTCTTGGAATGCAGTGGGAGCTTTGCTGAGATCACAATTTTCCTTTTTTTTTTTTTTTTTTTTTGTGGAAGACTCTCTGGTCAATGATTGCTCCAAAGAAGTTAATCGTTGTTCATGTTGATATGTATCAAATATAGAACACAATTTTACCATTTGTAAAATGAGTTTTTAACTTGTAATGTTACAATGTTGTATTTAATATTTTTCTGTTATTTTCCAGAGTGTTAGTGTTAGATTTGTTTCTTTATCCCAAGGTAGGACAATAATAGTTTGTTTTTTTTAGGCCAATACCTTTTCTCAAAAAAAATAAATAAAAAACAGAGAGCTCATTTCGAAGAAAGACCTATTTTTCTTGGAATTTTATTAAACTGATGCCTATTTTTTTTTCTTGTAATTTGTAGCTAATAACTAATACAACCACTCTACTATAGATTTGACTAAAGAACAAAAGTTACCTGTATTTGTGGCATACATTTAATTAGGTTGAGTCATTGCATTTTTTTTTTTGGGGCTTGTCAGTTGTCTGGTCTGGTGTAGAGTTACACCGCCTGGTAATGTTTCACCCCTGTCTAATACTTAGTCAATAATCCAAAATATTGGAAGCCCATCTTCTGTAAATAAAAAATACAAAGATTGTAAAGATAGTTTTATAAGGCGGCGCTTTGGAAGTCGTCGATGAAACAGTAATACTTAATTACGTGGCTGGTAAAAGTATAGGGATAATATTTTTAAAATTGTTTCACAAACATGCAGGTGGAAGATACCACTTTCCTACATGTTTTAAGTGAGTTAGTCTTTCACATGATTTATATCAAAATCACAGGAATCCCCTGCAGTCTGAGTCATTAGGGCATGTGGTCCAAGAGTCAAGAGACATCTGTGCCACATTCCTCTCTCATTCATTCGAGTCTAGTGAACCCAACTCACCCCCAACACTATGCATTCACAGCGGTGGGATCGCTGTTAGGTTGAATTGTGGAGTAACACATACTATTTATTGATTATTTAAAAGTACACAGTCACCATGAGCTCATTAAATCGCCACACAGACAGCACAAAACCAAATAGGTGCGTATTGATGGAGACGGGCCATGTGCCAGCAGATAACATGGTCATTAGGAGGAAGCAGACAGTGAAAAAAGACGGAAGAAAGAGGAAACCTAAACCTCCTGGGAGACTTTTCCTGTCTCTGTGGCAGTGTTCGACATTACGACCAACATAAAGCTTTGGCTAAGATGACGTTAACAATAGACGCTGCCCTAGAATTAACGTTGGCTTGTAGAAAAGAGATCAGCCTATGTGTCACTTCAGGTCTCCACAAAGTGACTAATTAATTTTCTAAGGTACTGTGAAAGGGGGTCGCACAGCTTAACACGCGGTTAAGCACTGTGTGAATGCATAATAAAATTTGACAATTTATTTTTGCTTCACCTTATTACAAGATATCCTAGGTGTTGAACTTGATTTACATTTGCACCTTTAGATTACTTTGTACATCTTGTTAGATGTTAAGCCACTTT
This sequence comes from Hippichthys cyanospilos, assembly GCF_059441005.1. NCBI lineage: Eukaryota > Metazoa > Chordata > Actinopteri > Syngnathiformes > Syngnathidae > Hippichthys > Hippichthys cyanospilos. The sequence continues at coordinate 4,556,572 of NC_142383.1, forward strand.
AAACATGCGGGTTTAAAAGAGCTTCATCAATATGTTATCACCTTTTGTTTAAGAACTGCTACCAACAGCATAATTAATTCCTTTTGCATATATTGTACTTTAACCTCAAGCAATCTTTTAATTAGAGTGCAAAGTGAAGTCTTGAACATGGTTGATTTTTTTTTTTTTGGTCTCGTAAACCATCCAGTATGCTGCTGATAATATTCAATGACATAATTGAAATGTTAGATATCTTGCCCAGGTCTAAAAAAACTCAAAAATCTATAAAAAAAGAAAAAAAATACATGGCCAATTGCATTTACTTGCACTTAGTGCACAGGTGTCAAACTCAAGGCCCGGGGGCCTGATCCAGCCCGCCACATCATTTCACGCGGCCCGCGAAACGCCCATTCCAATTCAAGTTTCCGGTCAAAATATCACAGTTGTAAGTCAATTTGAAAATGTCTCTGATTTCAAAACCAGTTGGAAGTGTGACAAATACACCCAAAATGTATTTTATCACAGTCATCCCGGCCCTCTGACAGAAACTGTAACTGCAACGTGGCCCTCGATAAGAAATAGTTTGACCCCCCTTACTTAGTGTATTAACAAATAAAGATTTTGAAAATGAAATACATTAATTTCACACACTACCGCCTTGTAAATGTAAAACTAAAAATCTTAGCTTCATTTAAAACCAGGAAACCCCTCCATGCATCCATTTTCTAAAGCCGCTTATCCTCACTCGAGCCACTGGCTTGCTGGTGTCTATCCCAGCAGTCATGTTGAAGTCAGCGGGGGAACAGGAAAACCGTCTTTGAAATAGTAGTTTGGCTAACTTTGTGTTGCTTAGAAGCAAAACCATTGTATTGGTTGCCAATTTATTTTTGTCAATGAACTTACTCTGTTACTTGTTGAGAAACTTAACCTGTTGCTGTTTCACTTTGCGATATTTTGGTAACTAGAATTTTTTGTTACATTTTGACCTTTAGTAATTAATTAATATGAAATGAAATAATCTTTTTTTTTCAATTAATACTGGTCAGATTAAAGCTGATATCAGCCCCAATTTCTGATCATTTCATCATGTATCCTAAATAAATATAATGACACTTTTAAAAATCTGCTTAATCACCAGAGTAGCAGTGATGTCACCAAGGCACACTCAAATCTAAGGCAGAAACAAGTCCTCAAGTTATTCACCTACCTCCATTAAAAAAAAAAAAAAAATCCATGCAGTTTTTTTCTACATGTTAGAAAAAATGTCAAGCCTATGACAGCAACACTTGTTAATGCTCTGCATGACAGTAAAACAATAACATTGACATGGGGCATCTGTTGACAGTGTTTACCAGTAGCTCGCGTTCCATTATAGCCCTATCATAATAGCATAATTTATAGACATAAATCTGAACATTTTGATGCTAATAGCCTAACACAGATGCTGTTCTTACTGATCACATTTTAACAAACCATGCTGACTCAAATATACTGTTTCAGCCGGAAAATTTGTCTGACAGGCCAAAATTAATGGGGAAGTATCGGTCTAAAATCTAACATTTTTGGAGATGAGTATTCTGCGAAGCACAGGATAAATTTAAGTGAAATATATGTTGATCATCAAACATTTTTAAAAGTTGGTCATTCACAATTCTATTGCTTAAAACTCACTATGCTTAAAATTGTTTTTCACCAAGCAAATATATATATATATATATATATATATATATATATATATATATATATATATATATATATATATATATATATATATATATATTTTTTTTTTTTAAATCTGAATACTCAATATTCAATTCATATTTTCTACATGATATCCGAATATCTAAATAACTTGATAGCTGCAGCCCTACTCAGAATCCTTAGCTGACCACATCTTGGAAATAGCATTATGCCACTAGGTGCTAAGTATCTGCTTTTGACAGTGAAAATAATTATCGTTCATCTGACTAAGCCATAGTGAGACATTGAGGTCTTTCATGCAATGGAATGTGTGCATAATGCAATTCAACAGCTCGTTGGAGAGGGTCAGTGTTTGGTTGACAATGATATGTTTGGCTGTGTAGAGTAGATTGAAATTGAATTCCTTTTGGATGAACAACTTACAAACACAAGTGACAGGCTCCTGATGCTGAACTACTTTAATTAGCCTACTCTAAGTGCAAGGGGAGACTTTTAAAATGGTTTCAGATCTTGCAATTTTATCATTCTCAATAAAGCCTCCGGATTTGTCTTTATTATTGTTGAACACTAACACAGTAGCAGCTTCTGTTTGCACACAATACATGTCTACGCATTTGATGTTGCATTTGTGTGAATAGAAATTCAACTTCACTTGGTGTAATTTGATGTGTTCTGTATTCTGCAGTAGGTACTGTTTGCTGTTCCCAGAGGAGAGAACTTTTGCTGATCCAAAACTGTGCTGGGAATGAATAAATTAAACAAATAAAAACACAATTACTTTAACCAATGGCGAAAATTGAAGTATGCCCTTGTGTCTGGAAATTAGTCAGTAGTAGAATGAAACATCAAATTAAGAGGATTGATAACAGATCAGTGCGCATTGCTCTGATTTGTTTGTGTGCATGTTAGGAATTTATTTAGGAAGTAAATCCCCAGCAGGCAGGGCCGAGTAGTACAATGTGGCGGTGTCAGGACTTACTCATCTGTGTTTGAGGAAGGGATTATGAGGGATGAGAGACCTACATCCGTGCAGAATGTGAGTAAGGGGAGAACCTGCAAAGAGAGAGTCCATTTTCTATCAACAGACGTGGTCTCTTTTGCTCCTTTGTTTTTCTGCATCATTGAACCAGCTTATATCCGAAGTACGTCTCCATACTGTGCATGCGTAAATTTTCACAAGAGAAACTTTGATCCCCTTTTTATGTGCCCATGCACTCTGCTCAACTGGCACAAATGCATAAAAGAGGAATACACTCTGGTTGTCCTATTTTTGCCCATAACTGTGTAACCCAGGTCTAAAATACACACCTTGACATTCTGGACATATGAATACAGTATATAGGCATGGGAAGATATTAGAATCTGAGGGTATGAAAGCATTGAGCAAACATATCACGATATCGGGGTATTGAAAATACAGCTCTAAAATATATGATTTTAAAATCTTTTTTGGTAGCCATTTTTCAAGTTTATATGAACTTTTTTTTTAACAAAATATATAATGCTAATATATTTGCTAAAATAACAAACACTTACCATGCACATTAATGTTAATAGAAATAAATACACAATATTTTGCACAATGATTGATTTGAAATTAACTACTGTTTGAGTGATAGTTTATTTCAAATCAATCAACTGCTATGTGTATTAATTAATTATATAATGTAGATTATGTCATTTCGTGTTAACAAGGGTTTGCTTATCTTGACCCACACTTTAGCCCGATAGACTGCTCACGTCCATAATGGCAGACAATGCGAAGGGGGGAAAAAAAAAACAAAAAAAACTTTAGGGGTATGTCGGATTTGAATGGTTTTAAATAATCGTGACTTTGAAAGAAAGAAAAAGAAAAACGGTGGATTTTGAAACAACAGACCAGCAGAACATCCACAAACCTATTTGAGGAAGACCAGTTTGTGTTGAAACACAGAAACGCTAACTGCTACTGTATAGTGTCTTGACAGCGGAGTTCCCCACCAGCACAGCCTGTCCAGAAGCGTCGGCAAAATTGAGCTTTTTGCTGTGCAGTCAGATGTTTGTTGTTTTACACCAGACAGCACTGCTATGGTAATTCATCATCATCAGTCGATGATGTGTACATATGGATACTGTACACTGCGACTGGCTGGCAACCAGTTCAGGGTATCCAGCACCTACTGCTCATAGACAACTGGGATAGGCACCAGCATGCCTGCGACCCCAGTGAGGATAAGTGTCTCTAGAAATGGATGGATGAATACTGTACATCATGCATCTGTATGCTTAGCAGTGAGCTCTATATTTAACTGTATTTAACAATGCCTTTTTTTGTATAATTTGGATTTTTTTTTCATTGATTACCGCATTATGCAGACTTAAAGGCATTGAAAATCCATTCATTTTCTCATAAATTCACAGTGTGCCTTATAAACACTTGGGCCTTATAATCCAATGCACCCTATACAGTTTTCCCTACAAACATACATGTGGGGGAGCGGTAGGCGAGTGGATGGATGCATGAGGGAATGAGCAAGAATGACAGCACAGGCTGAGGCTGGCGCTTTTAAAAAAGTTGTATTGTGTGTAATGGACGGCCGGAGAGCTGCGGGGAGAGTTAGCAGGCCGCTCATCACACACTGCGTGTTTTGTGTTATAAAAGAAAATTAATTTAATATCATATTTTAATATGAAATTAAGTATTTTTGGCACAGTTCAACAAAATTCCCTATTCTTTAAAATAGCATGCATAGGTAAAAAAAAGATTGACCTCAAGAAGGCATTCAAAGACTGAGTGGACTTAGTGAATGTCAGAAAAAACGAAAACAACATGGGACATAAATAATAGATGCATATTGTCTTGAAATCACAATATTGTGCTCAAATTTCTTCACAGAACCAAGTAAAAAACAAAAAAGTGATGCTATGGCAAATATTAATTTTACTCAATTAACAGTAGTGCAAATAAAAGGCATACTATTGCCCCTCATAACATTTAAACAACATATAATTTGTGGAACTGATTAATTACGTAATTGATCACTCTGCAAGTTATGACCTTATAATCGATTTTGGATGAACTCAGCGTAAAGTTTACGGTACAAGTCTCAAAAACAAGTTGTTTGAATGTTTTTTTTAAAGAGGAATTCAAACAAAAACAAGACTAGGATCCTTAATTTGCAAATACAAAAATAATCGGTAGCAACCGGGCTGGGATGAGAACACAGGCGTCACTGCAGTATTTCTTTTTGTTTTGGATCTCATGACTATGGTGATGGTTATAAGAAACAGTGTATTGTTGAGGCCTATTTTAATGTAGCCATTACTTCAACTTAAAAAAAACTATGTAAAAGATTTGATCATTTTCTCCCTCACTCTTGTCACTGCATCTTCAAAGCTCACTCCAAACTGTCAGACCCAAATCAAGGGAACAGATGAAAAACAAATGGGTTTTGTCTGGCACACACCAGGAAGGGAGATACGTTTATCAGACCTCAGTGGCAGTCTTTACCCAGCACAGCTCCACTGGCCTTAACCTCCTTCAACGGTCTCTCTTCCTCCTCTTTTCCCCTACATGCCATTTTATCTGTGGAATGTGCCAATGAAGGAGAAAATGGCGGAGGATGTCAGCGTTGACAGACCAGCACTCTAAGCCGACACCTTCACTTGAGCCCATGCAGATTAGATCCCAATTTGAGGCCCCTAACAACCCCTCCTCCATGACTTCCATCAATTCTCACCAACCCTTTCAATATCTGGAACCAGCCTCCGTTCTTCACTCGTAGGAGTGCAGTGCAACTTATCTCAACTGTCACACAAAAAAGAAATAAATAATACTGCCTGGCATTTCGGTGATTTTAAAATGAATGGAAACTGAAGTTGGCACTTCTTGGCTTAAATTATGGATGGTTCAGCAAGTTTCTAGAAAGCCAAAAGTCCCTAAAATATATTGGAAGAGGTGTCCTGCTTGAGGGAAAAAAAGTTTCTGCAATTCTTTGCAGGGTGGAAATTTGGCAAAAAGTGCAAGAAGTATTTAAACCCCAATGCATACTGTAAATATTGGCAAATGTAGAGAATTGATAAGGCGAGCATGTGCAGGGCAGACATGTATTACTGCAGAAGATATAGTCAGCAGCGCATGTGATGCGCACAGTTGGAGATGTGGTGAAACCCATAGTTGTGCCACTCAATTGGGAAGGTGATAAAAAATATTTACCATAATAAAGATCATTTGTTCAACAAAATTGAATCCTTCTATGATTAAGTGGTATTGTCCTACACTCCTGTCATATTTCTGAATAAAATATGATGAAATCTACCACAATCCAATCCAGATTGTCCCATCACCTACCTCACAAATGAGGCATGATTTTAGCAAATGTAAAATCTAACTGACATTTTGTAACCAAATTTCCAGGTCTGCTGTGAGTGCTAAACCTGACTTGCTCTATCACGGCGAAGAAAATGTTTCCACTTTTCTGCTTTTTGCCACCAAATTATCAAGCGCTCTGTGTCTGCCAGAACACCAGTGAAATAGAAAGTGGTCCCAAAAATGGTGAACTAGACTTACCCGAGCATGAAAATGAAGATGCACCCATTTGAGCACCAATCGCACAGGTGCATGTATATGAAAATAGGACCCTTAAGATCAATTTAGAGCTCAAATGAAGGGTATGTTGAGATACTTTGGTAGGGTGCAAGATTTTAACAGGGTTCCTGCATCTGTCAACAAATCTATTATATTGATATCAAGGCCGTTACAGGAACATTGCATTTTCTTTTAAAATTAAAAATGGATTAATTGGAATCAGAATCCACTTACATTGTGTCACCTCGTTTACAAAATGCCTTTATTTTGATAAATGTTATATAGGTGGGCATTGTCACTTGGGGTGCAAGTTTCTGGCAAACCAGCCAGAAACAAAACAGATGATGTTACATGATCTATCTTATGGAGTTGCTGAATAAAATAACTCTAGAGAGACGACAAATGTAGTTCCAAAGTTTAATGGATCAGACAAAAATAGCACAGTACTTTGTTTTAGGTCTTTTTTTTTTCCATTCAAAACTGCAAGTTAGGGATATTTTGTTGAAAAAAAAAATGACAGGGGAAACCTCACTGAAAAATGTGTGAGAATGACTGACGTAAAGAGAACCACGTAAACATGTCGAGAACATTCCAACTCCACACAGGAAGGTCAATGGCCGAATACAAATCTCCGATCTCAGAAGCGGGAGGCGGATGCGCTTACCACTCAGGCACTGTGCCACATCCCCACTATCTTAATCCTTCAAATCAATAATGATGTCAAGTCACACTTTCAGCTCGTTCTTTACTCTTAGGCTCACGGTTGTGTTCAAGCAACCATTCTGTGCTTAGAGACCACTTGGGCCCATTTAAAAACTCATCCATGGGATTATTATCCAATTGTGCTGTGTTGGCTGTCAGCGCCACCCACTTAGCATAGCCACAGATGTGCCTATCAGCCGTTGCTGAGTCAGAATCTATGACTTGTCATTTTAGTGAAGCGGGCCCACTAAGTGCTTGACCACCCTGATGCTTTGCTCCATTTATGGTGTGTCTTTGAGTGGTTCAGTCATGACGGGAGGCCCCGGGGCTGAGCTGGCAATGCCCAAAAAGGTTTTAGAGCGCAAACTAGTGAGTGATTGAATGCAGCCCCGTTTGAAATGTGTGGCTCCGTCAAAGAATTGTGTCAAACCCGCGATGATGTACAATCTGATAGAGGAAAGACATTCGGTTTGTGGCTGATGACTTTCCCTCTCTGACCATTTTCAAGTTTACGCTCATGAGCATGGCTTTGTATGGATTAAACCGTCAGTGCGGGCTAATGTGAAGAATAACAGCTCGGGTGTTTATGTCACTACAGAGCCGCAACAAGATAGCAAAGGAAATATTTGTTCCTAATTGACAGAACACGTCATTACGAAGACAAATATAGAATCAGATGGAAACATAAAGGATCGCCTGAGTAAAATGATTCATTTGCGCTTGATAAGACGGATTTGTTTTCCCTCTCTAACCCCCTCATGTCCTCAGTCTTCTGATCCCAGTCAAAATTTAGGATAATTAAATGCAGGAATGCTAGTCTAATGTGAGGGGCTTTCATCAAAAATCAATTAATCACCAGGAAACTCTAAATAGGCAAAGATTTGTTTTAATGGTTCTGCTGCAGGGGCTTTTTGAAAACAGTTTACACAAAACATATGTGACAAACAAGACCAACAAGACCTTCACAGACTAATTATGTTCGTGCTCCAAAAATGTCATAATATGGATTTTATGCTTCAATGATAGCATTATTATTGCGAGATGTCGCAAACATCTGATTTTCCTTATGTTCTGTTTTTTGTTCTTCAAAGTGACATGAACACAGCTGGCTTGTGACCCATGAGTGAGGTCTTAGCTCACTTCCTTTACTGTTTGAGCCAACTAGGCCCAAGAGTCTGCACAGAAACTTGATACAAATGACTAAATGCGCATGTATTCTGTCCAGAAGTTAAATAACACAGAACAATGGACAAGAGAGGGACATTATTACCCAACCTCAGTTTTTGTTTGATAAGTTTGATGATCATTTTAACATTTTACATTAATGTTTACAGCATTTACAACAGTTGTACACAATTAATAGTAGCGTCATTATGTATAATATAAATAAATGTATAATCTAACATTCTATCCATATATACGAATATACTATATATAAACAAATCCAACATCATAATATTGTGCATTCCTGAGCCTTATGACGATAAAAAAGACGTGTACAACTGATACACTCTGCCAAAAGAGAAAATAATAATAATAATAAGAGTTACGCAACTCATTGTTGAGAATCCAACACAGACAATGCTGACTGCACTTCGACGGCAATTGATGGCACATCTATTAGCATAAGAACCAAGATTCTAATGCTAAAGGCGCCATATTTGACATTATCCTCAGTTCTTCACACATGGACCAGAATGGGTAAAAATGAATGGAAAAGCTATCTAAGTAAGCAGAATTAACACATTATATAAAGCAATAACTGAATGACCATTTGACTCTAAATTTGCCTGGAAGTTCAATTACTGTGATATTTTTTTTTTTTTTTTTTTTAACATAACTAACCTACATTTGTTCAGTTAAGACAAATCTGGAGTCTGGCTACACCAGCCAATTGCCTCTCATCTGCACACTGCTACCAGAGTTCTTGTCATCTGACACCAGCTGCATGCTAACAGGGCCTGTGAGAGGCTCTTCAGACCGACAGACGTATTCACACACAGACACACACACTTGTGCATACACGCATTTACACTCACACAAGGCCCTGCGCTTCCTGGTGACAAGCGTAGAGGGACGAGAGCCAGAAGGCACACAAGAATGCAGTTTCACTCTGCCGGTGTGGCGGTCGTACGAATTAGTCTTCCTGGCTTATTTTGGTCAATACTTTTTTTTTTTTTCGCCTCTGGCAACTGACGCTCAACTGACCTCGTGGATTTAAAAAAAGTATTTAATTAACTCAAACACCACTGAACTTTAACTTGATGGTTTATTCATCCTGGGAGGAAAACAAAGTTATCACAGCACAGGCATTCAAACATACAGTACCCTTTGTGTAATAATATAGAATCAACAAAGTGTATGAGCAGGATTTAACAACTTTGTATCCTGATCAGATTACAATGTTGCAGGTGGTACACTGAATTATACTACACTAAATCTTGATCAAATATTACAGAGTAGGAAGTATCATATCACATCATGATTTTTCTCCTGATATCATGAATGCAAAATGAAGATGTGTTAAGTGTATTAGCAAATATGTTGAAACATAAATGTAAACACATTCAAACATATCTATTTACGTATGCAAATAATCCCAAGTCATTATGGGATATAAATGTGAAGTTTTTAGCATTTGACAAGTATGTACTTTAAAGTACATCTAAACATAATCTTTTCATTTTATTCAAATACTGTATGTTCAAATGTACATATTTGCCAATGTGTTCAAGCATTCTTGTGTTCAAATGTATTTATAAAATGTCATAACACCATTTTCTCAAAGTCAAAAGATGTGTACTGCACATTGATAGTTCCATGCTTCTTGTATATTGAAACTTATAAAACATGATGGCCAGCTAGTGTACTTTACTGTGCTGTGTGAACTTTATTCACTTTTATTTATGTAGCACTTTCCAACAGGCATTGCTGCGTATAAAGTGCCGCACATGTGGAGAAATTGGGCATGCAATAAAATACATAGTGAAAACACAAATTAAACCAATAAATAATAAATGAATACTGTAAAAATAGAAAATATTTTGTTTTGGATTAGACTCAAGCATATGTTGACTGCTTGCTGTAATGAAGTACTCCGTAAAATGAAAATATTGGACGGTGCCAATGTGTGTGTATATATGCAGGCATGTGTCTTGACCAGAACGTAATCATGTGAGGGATTATGGGGATTTGAGTTGTAACCTGTCGTGAGAAAAGACGATCGAATCAATTTTGAGGGAAATGATGGATGCACCCTCAGGCCCAGGCATGTCACACACATCTAGCCACAAAAGCAGAGGTACAATGTTTAACAAATGTGTTTTCTCCTCTCTTCAGCTACTTGCACACACAAGTCCACACCCGTAGTCTACTCAGAGTGGTCAGTAAAGCCACCTGTGCGGTTGGTGAGATGTGAGCAGTTTGCTTTACCTGACTGATGATGGCTTTGACAGTCAGGGTAGCAGAAAGGCTTTGTTGAGGCGGATTAGCTGCCTGCGGCTTCTCAATGGGGTTACGCTCAGGGTTAGACCCAGCAAGTGCAAGATGATAAAGAAATGCAGCATTCTGTGACCTGTAGGTGTTAAACTGAGACCTCTCTTCTATTGAGATGACCTGAAGGTGCAATGCGACAGGTTGAATGTGTTATATGATGTCTTCAATCTTTGCCACGCACAGTTTTCCACATGATCACTTGCATCATCTATCAATCTGCCTATTACCTCCCACAATGACATGCTTTGTTAACAGTGTGACATCCAATTAATATCACCCAGGAATTAAATTCTAAAAAATTTACATGGAAAATATCCAAATGTTTGTGTCCATATGTGATTATAATAGCTCAGTCTGCTGCTGAAAGCCACTGTGTTTGTGTAATTGGATGTTGTTCACAGAGTAAACGCTATCTGAGAAGTGTTGATCCTCTGAAGTGTTTTATGTGTTTTAGCGCAGTGAGTGTTGAGTGTGCTGTGCATACTGGGTGGTTGACCATGCATTTGAGAGCCGTTGTGTGTGTTGATTGATCCAGGTTGAAAAGTGTTTTCAACTAAAGTTTTCTAGCATTGTTATATTTTATGGATGCATCGTAGTCGCGTTTTATAAGAGTGTCGATGTGCTGCCGGCTCCATTGCTTCGGTCTGTATAAACTTTTTAAAAACTGTGTTAAAAAGAAAACAAAAGGAGAGCACTGTGTTCCAGACCATAATGTGCAACAGAGTATACAGTGCAATCAATGGATACATCCATTTTTGGAAAATTTCCTGTCAGTTGCATTTGGGTCTAAGGTGCATCAGGTTATAAAATGCATCAGGTTTTATGGTGCATCGGGTGCAGTCTCAATGCACAGTTCTATATTTATGGCACATGTACAATGTTTAGTACAAATAAACAAATAAGATGCAGTCTTAATGAACTGGTCGATTTTTAGAAGTCATCATGTATAGGATAAATTGGATTATAAGGCAGATGGAGTTATAAGGTACACCAGGTTAAAATGTGCCCTCTCAATGAACAAATCTATTTTGGGGAATTTCCATATACAGGGCACACAGGGACTGCTATTGGCTGGCAAGGGTGCCCCACGCCTCCTGTCTAAATACGGCTTGGATAGGCACCAGCGAGCCAGTGACCCTAGTGAGGATAAGAGGCTATAGAAATTGAATGGATGGATGAATGCATAATAGTTTGCATTGCATGATCTTCCTCATATGTATACAGTATTTTCACTCAATCTACTCCATAATATGCTAAGAATGTAAGTCTATTATTTATTAGTGGTTCATTATTACTGCCCTCATTGCTCTATTACTGTTTTTGTTTGTTTGTTTGTTCTTTGTTTGTTTTTGTTTTATTGTCTACCTTATTATTGGCTCGATTATGGAATGTAGTCTGCTCCGGGAAGTGAACAGAATAAGAATTTCATTATGTGGTATTACTATGCATTTGACAATAAAACTTTTGAATCTTGAATGAGGGCATATGGCGTCCACTGGTTGTAGGGGTCAAAGTTCACTGGTCCTGCCTTCAAATGATGGGCAGCCCATGACATCTTTCCACTGTACTCTCAATGGCAGTAGTTGTTCAGTAGTGCAGAAGTCGAAGTGTCCCTTTATACAGGAACAATGACAACACTTATTACCATGTTTGATTACACAGGAAAAAAAGAAATATCAGTATCCCAATTATAAAACATCAAGTTTGCAATCCCACCATGTTGTCATGAACATGAAAGTCCCAATTGTCCAATAAGTGCATTTGCTGCACTTCCTTGGCCAAATGGCTTGACAAATTAGTTCTAATTGGCGCACACATCAAACTTGTGGCTCTTTTGATAACCGGATGCCCCACCCACTACTCCTACCTCTTCGGGTTCAAATGCAATGAGAGGAAGGATGTACATTAAGGGCCACACACTTAAAGTCATAAAAAATAATGATAGCTGATGATTGTGAGCAGCCACAGTCCAACCAGTCCTTCAGTCCATTATGTGAGGACTCAGTGAGAGTGCTCATTTCTTTTTACAGCCTTTCTAATGATTATGGATGAAAAAATATTGCACACAAGATGACGCTGCTCTTTCCAAAAGGTAATAATGGTGGTCAAATGCCATTCAGAAGAGGAGAGTGTGTGGAGTGGTGCTAGTAACCATGGATCTAGAAAGAGAAAAGGATTTCATGCAGTGTTACATAGAGTTAAAATGGCTGCCCTTGATTGAAAAAAAAGGGCAATTGGAGAGTTGAAGGAAGTGATGGTGGTATAAAATAAGCAGAGATGAAAGGTAAAGATGACAGGTCCACCCTGCTTCTTTGTTTTTGTCTCCCTTGGGGCTGTAGATGAGAGATGAGGGAGTCATTCACAGTAGGGCTGTATATTTTTCTTAACCTGACCTCCACTGACCCTCCCACCGAATACCATTCAATATCCGATTTTTTCCCTTCTTTTTTTACCTTTACATAAATAGGCAGACTGCATGAAAAGAAAAAGTACTGAATGAAGACTTAACAGAGTGTTGACGACATAAATTGGAAACAACTGTAAATTAAAGAGACATGAGTAATTAAAAATCACCCATCAGACTTCTCACATACACATTGTGCTTAACTTGTGCTAAACTTGGAATTTTTTGACCAGCCCCTAATGAAGCATGACTCTGAAGTCTGACAATGGCTATCCGTCATGGAGCATGGAGTTTGACTGACTTGTGAATGTCATCGAAATTAATTTAAATAATACAGCGCACTTTCTTGTAGCAAGCAATATATGTGGACCATTCCATCTCATATGGTTAAAATGTAAAGAAAGCATAGTTCTTTATTGAAGTAATCCAATAAAAGATTTTAATCAGAATTCTGGGTTTATGACTAAACATGTTTGGAAGTATGGTCATGAAAAATGTTATGCATGCTATTCTCAGTGGTATCAAGCAACCGTCATTGCACCACAGACCAGGCAAGTCACTCGAACATATTTGACAACCGAGATTGAAGCAAATAAAAACAAATGGTTCAACATTTAACTCGCCATTGCTCCACGATGACTGTTATTTGTTGCAATAGTCAAACTGTAGCGACATGTTTGAAGCAGAAAAGGTCCTCTTTTCCCCTAATGTTTTCATACTTATGTTAGATCTTGTTGTCTTTGGTACCCCTGAACCTTTTATTTATTTATTTATTTTTATACCTGCAAGATTTACAACAACACTGATGGTGCCGCCACTCACTGTCAGAGAGGTCGGAGTGTGAGAGCAGGTGTGCTGCGGTGTGGACACCAGAATAGCATCACCTCTCCAATAACAATTACATGAAGTGGTGTGTTAAATGAGGCGGCAGACGGTTCAGCGGCTAAGGCTAATCACTGCAGTCTGTTTCCCTAAACCAGGCCAATAATGACGGGCCGACCGGCGGAATCGACTGCCTGAAAATGCTTTATTTGACCCAGGTGCACAGTGGAAAAAGAAAGGACGGATAAGCAAAGAAAGACACTTGCTAAATGCTGACTAAGACATTACAGGAAAAAGAGATACACATGTGTCGAATGTCTCCTCGCATGTGTTGCTGAGATGGAAAACAGCCTGAGATGAGGAGATCTATAAACAGTGGTTCCATTGCTCCTTTATGACCTTCTCCATCAGCACATCCAGTTGTAAATCCTTCCTCAAACTAACATGCATCTGCTGACATGGCTCCTTTCTTGTCATCACCAACTTTTTTGATCCAAGAGAGGACACTCATCATAGTGAGGAATAGGTTGATAGCTGATCCAGGGTCCTTTATGCACTCCAGAGATACCGTTCATGAGACATGCGGAGCTGGAGGTGCGTGTCTTGCATGTGAGTTGAGTTAAATATTTGAAATGCGCATTGCTGAATGTGAGTGGCCAGCAGCTGGTGATATTACTTTTGTTTAGTCTCCCTATCAGATCCAGATTTCCCTCTCCCCTCAATAATACCTAATGGGATCTTCCTAGATAAATACTGGACAGGCTTAAAAACTAGTGCATCTTGATTTGGTATAGATGCAGGCCTCATTTCACAGGTTTGGGAATTTGGCAGACTGTGCTGCAGCATGCTAGGCACGTGCGTTTGGTGGATGTCATTGTATTTCATTTCTAAATATAACAACAGTGCACGTCGGGCCTTTTCAATCATTGTAGAAATCAATTCAGCAAACGCACTCTGGGAGTCAATATTTGTTTTCCCCTTACAATTATTCACCAGATTTTGGAGAATACAAAATTGCAACCATACTATGGAGATCAGTTAAAAAACTGAGATTTATGGTCATTTGTGTGTGAATGTACAATGAGTGGGTATTGATCAGTGTCAGATTCTGGCAGTATGGTAACCTTGAGCCAAGAATACCATGATAATAAAATTACAGCTCTAGTGTTTTCTTCATTGAAAACAATCTATTGAATTTTTCAACAAAATATTGAATATTTGGTACATTAATGGTAAATGCAGCACCTCCTGCTGTTCATAGTGAAAATCAATCTAAATTTTACACATTGTCCCTTTAAGTAAAATAATGTTGAATGCTATCACCAAACCCTTAAATAAGCATTTATGTTTGCCATAAACACTTTGTTTAAGTGTCATAGCTTGAATTAGATTGATAAAGCTTTGTCCAATCATCTCCTAGAAGTGAAAAAAATAAATGCACAATTTACCGGTTATAGACGGTATTAGCAGTTATTGAAATTTTGAATTTTTAATATGTGGTAACCTGTCGGCCCGCATGCCTAACTATGGGTGGTGAAAAATAGCCATTGTGACAACATCCTCATAGTGATATGCACACACACACACGTGTAGTTAAGAGCACTTAATTTCCTTAAAATGCATCAAATTAAAAAAAAAAAAAATGTTACAAGTAAGGGACAAGGAACAAATTCAGCAAGACTAGATGTCTCACAAGACTGAGTCCACAAGAACAAGAAAAAAGATTTGATTAAAAATTATATTATAAACTATTAAATGAATTAATTTTCCACAGTTTTCAAGAAATCATGTTAAACTGTAAATGCATTTATTTGATAGGTTCATTTTTCAACATTGGTCAGAACATCTCTAATACTAATACCGTATGTCTCGTAATACAAGTCAAGTTTGTTTTTTTTCCTCATTTTCATCCTTCAAATTAGGGTGTTGAATAACTCAAAACAAGCCATTTTTTTTTCTACATGTCTGTGTTTGAATAACATTGATTTGAAATAAGAAATATCAAGGCTTAAAATGATTATATATACCTCTAATTTGACATAGCATGCATCTAAGTGTGTTTGCACAGGACTTCATAGAAATGCACTTTCGTAAAGCGCCACCTTATCACCTCTGTTGTAAACAACAAGTCTCCTTCAGGGCAACTATCCATGCTCCGATCTCACAACAGTTGTCACTTAGGTAAAGAAAGCTTGGGACAATATCCCAAGTAAGATGATCAGCAAATAATTTCCAAAGACCTCCTTTTCAAACAATTTGGACGAGTCTGAAGATGGCCACCCGTGGAAGTGTAACGAGGATGTTTGCGAAAATGACGAGCAGGAAGAAGAGGATGTCTGGGAGTTAAATGGGAGGAGTTATGTGGGGTGTCAGACAGTGATGATGAGGGTATTTCGATGAATTCACATTCAACTGTGTCAAAAAAGAAAGCATTGAAACTTCAAATCATTTTATTGTTGCATCGTTAGTTTCAGCTTTTGCGTCAAACATGTACAACAATGCCTTGCACTTGTCTCGCCCCCCCACCCGCCCCCAATAACCGCAACAATATGTTTTATGATGAACAATGAAGAAATGTGTCTAAAAGTATTGTACTTTTGTCATTTTAATAACATATTAATAACATACACTATGTGAACAGCCATGATCTATGTAACCACTAAAGTCAGAACTAGACTTATATTCGTGTTTTTCTCAGTCACCCAAATTGAAGTAAAAAAAAAAAAAAAAAAATAGAACATAGGTTGTCAACCTTTATTTGAGGTCGACTTGTACTCCAAGAAATATGGAAGTTAAGAAACAAAATAAAATATGTACGGGTCCTGTTAGCTGTGCTGTACGACTTTTTTTTTTTTTATGCTGTGTTTACTAATTGCCTCAGTCTTATTCGCCATATTTTTGGTCAGCATCAGAGTGCAGTCATTTACGTCGATTAAATTGCCTTTGAAAAGTAATCCGACTGTACTCACCAACCAGTATGTTGCACCTAAGTACCACTAGCTAGTGACTGGTTTATCCTACAAGCTATGCTAAATGATGAAATCAACACAATGTCAGTGCAGTATCAAGAAGTTTTTTAGAGCCCTGAATTGGTGATTGACGGTAATTTCAGAACAACTTTGTGTTGTTTGTATCGAGAGTCCCAACTTGCGACTTATTCCATGTAGCATCAAACTCAGTGTCCAGTCAACTGCTGTCGCGATATGCTTTCAGGAACAATTTTAAAATAAAGGCAATTTGTATTCATACGTTAATTGGTGTAGTAATTTTGTCACATTTGATGGGCGTAAAAGGCGGCGCGGAGCATTACTAACGGTTGTGCTTCTTTCAAACACATTATTGTATTTGTGGAGGCAGACAAAGCTAAATGACCCACTTAAACCACAAACTATGTGTATATCATAAAATAGGTCAATTAACCCCAAAAGCTCAGAGTATCTCAATTGGTTGACCACTAACATTTCAGACCCACCAGGCAGGTATGATTTTATTTTATGTTTGCCGGAAACTGAAAGCACACATTTTGAAATCACTGAGGTGACTCAGTTGTTGAATTGGGGTGGTAACTGCTATGCGTAATTTATTACAAATTGTCTAGTTACAGATTCATGACAAGTAAACCCCTGTAGCTCCCCTTGCCTTTCTGTAGGTACATTATCCCATATTACTGTATTCCTCTCAGAGATATTCATGTTGGGTAACAGTATGAATTCATTGTGTATGCATTGAAATTTGCCCACAAACAACCAAGAAGTGGAACTATTACTATAACTGACTGCTTTGCACATTGGGGAATATGTGAATGAAGAACTTGCACCAACACCTTGAACTGAAACGCCTCAGCGGTTGTAATGAATATCAAATACACACTTTTACTTTTTAAAATCTTTCATTTACTAATCAGAGCTGGGTCTCAACATTTTAGCGGAGATGGTCTCTGATTTGTTGACTGATGGACAAGACTTTGACAGACGCCCTGTGTCAAGAGGACAGGCTGGCGTGGTGTTATGAGGACCGTCAGGGGCAGATTGAGAGGACCAGGTGGTGTTTCAGCTCGATACTGGCATGCGGAGCACTTCTATGTTTAGCTCTTACATGATGTTACATGTGCTGTTTTCTGAACCTGCTGCGGGAGTTGAAAGGGAAGAAACTACAGTGTGACTACTAAGTGGTCACTGGCTATTTTAAAGTCAGCTGACTACTATAGCTAATCATTATTTTTGTAATTGTAATTTGTTAGCTAGCTAATATTTTGTAAAGTTAGAAAGCAGCATGCCTGCAACTATATGACTCTTGGTCTCCTTAAACACCCTCAAAAGAGGGATGAGGAGTCAGCAGGCATGTGGCATTTTTAAGTTTTCCAAAACCTTACAAGTTTTGGTGGAAACTCAAGGACAGTCTCAGTGGCCTCCTTTGTGTGTTGTTCTTACTGTTATTTTCTACCAGTTGCATTAGCCTACTGATGCCCTTACCTGCCTCAGTTAACCAAGTGACCCTCAGCATGCATGAATTAGCAGACTCCCTGTGGAACACCCCAGCTGTGCTGCCATGCTGCAAGTTATAAAATGTGTTTTTATAATAAGATTTATTCAAATCATCATATTGTTTGTTTCTTTTGCATTATGAGATGCAGGGGTTTTAATTGGGAACCAAACTGCCACGAATGAATGCACACGCATATACACACACACACACAGTTACAGACACAGACATTCCGTACACACAAACATACACAAACAGGACCTACGGGAAACCTAAATCGCACGTGTACTTTCCCACCCTTCTTCCAGACCGCTCAAATGTTCTCACATCATTCTGGGTTCTTGTCTTTCACATTCCTTTCAGTGGTTGATTTGCCGCTTTGCTGCACTGTGTTTCTCTGTCTCTCAGCAACTCATATGTTGTCTTGTTCCTCCCATTCCAAGCTTCCAACAAAACACTCGTTGGGATTTTTTTTTTTTTTAAGGATTTCCCCATAGAGCACATATTACTCAACCAAGACAGCTCTACCACGCTTTGAAGTGTGTGAGACCCCACTCGTGGATAAATGCTGGTGTTATAATATGTGTATTTGAGCATGTGTGTGTCTATGTGTGCGTGTATGTCTTGGGGGGCAGCTTGTCATGGGTGGTTGATTGACTCCAGACGTTGCGGGTTCCCCTCTTTTGCTGCTGTTCCCTCCTCCCATGGTTGCAGGTTTAGAATGTGTGGTGAGCAGCGGCATGAGGGGCGGCCGGAGCTCCCTGGGGTGCAGTAAAGTGATAGGGGAGGCCGGGGAGCTTAGATCGCCCCTGGGGAGAAAGGTCAGGGGTCTGAGTTTGCACTGTGGTGATCAGGGCCATGCTCGTCAAACACACTTCGGGTGTGAACCGCTGCGCATGCGTGTGTGTGTGTGTGTGTGTGCATGTGTGTGAGTGTGTAAGTATCTGACTGTTTGTGTATGAATAAATGCAATCCTTGTTTTCACCTCAGATCACAATTGAATGCCTTCTTCCAAATAGCCAATTAAGTGCACACCAAAGTACTGTATATGTGCTTATAGGAGACATTTTTCCAGTTGGTCCAAAATACTGCTGCTTGTCTATCAATTGGAGTTCATAAGAATGAGCTAACAACTCCAATTCTGGGCTCATTTCACTAACTCTTGTACATGTCTTCAGTTCTTCTTCGATTCAGTTCATAATTAGCTTTATTTTAGTGTTTTTGGGGGATTACTGCTTGATAGTTGATCGGGGATAGTTGTTTCTCGGTTCGTCCCAGCTTCAGTATGATTAAAAATTGGCGCAGATTCCATGATGTTCGGTTCATTGGCATCAGCTGAAAAAGATCAGATTTTATCAGATTTATTTGAACCATCGCAAAAGTATTGTCATAATAAAGTTATTATATTGGCAACCCTATATTCAAATACAAAAAGAAGCAAACTAGGACAATTTGAATGTGGTCTTTTTTTTTATTTGTTTCTATGCATTGCATTGGTCAGTGGTTCTCAAAGTGGGGTCCGTGACGTGACTGCAGGGGGTCTGCATAATAAATTATTAAAACAAAATATATGTTTGTTAATTTCATTTTCTATTATCTTAAATTGTCAGTGTATTCATGACTTCAATAAAGCACAGAATTCAACCTGTTTAATATATTTTCAAAAATGTAATACTTTAGAAATTTATCAAATAGACCCACGTAATTTGCGTTTTCATATAAGAATTTGACCCTCACGCCTGTGGGACTTCTGCTATCTACTTAGCTATGGACGTGTTTGTTCAGCTAGTGAGGAAAAGACAAAAGAAAAGTTGTCCAATACAAATTTGGATGTATGGAAAACAGTGATGGACCACCCAAATAACTTGTGACTTTTTCTTGTTGTTTTGTTTTGTTTCCGCAAACCTTTGCAATGGGTGCTCTGGGAAAATTTGCTCTCCTAAAAGGTGTCCCTGACTCCAAACAGTTTGAGAACCTCTGGCATATTAACTGTTTGACATTCATTTTGGAACAGCACTGTGTGAATGTGATTGACATTAGAACAGCACCGTTTTGCTCACGCAGCTTGCTCACTCTGGCAACCAAAGATGATCAAGTTGGTTGAGTGCTGTCGTGACTATGCTTCCGTGAATAACTTCAAACTAAAAGCGTAATGACATTCGTGTCATATGTAACTTGTACCATAAGTATAGTTTATTTTGAAGGATTTTGAGGACCTCTTCAAAAGCTTTTTTGACTACGATACAGTGGCTTAACAGACAGCCTAGGCGAATAAACAGATCACTTCCCAAAGATCACAAACCAACTAGCCCCTTGTCAATAGCGGGAGGTTGGCTGCTGGAAAAGTAGATCTTGGAGCAAAAAAGTTTAGGCAGGCCAGCATTTAGAGGATGGGCAACTTATGAATGTTTTCTGTTCATCATTCATAAGTGCCCTGGGCTCCCCTGCATCATCATCAGTACGCCATTTTTCAAGCAGAACTCAACTGTAATCATCAGTGTACCGCTCCGTCATTTTACTTTACCAATCTTTCTGTTGTCACTTTTTTACCATGAGGTGTGCGTTTTACACGTTTTTGCTAGCCCGTTGTTCATCATCCATCTGCAAATATGTCAGTGACGGACGGCCAAAATGGCCACCTCAGTCTCAAAGGAATGCCCACTTCTTTGGGTGAGTGACAAATGCAATGAGAGATGAAAACTCCTTTCTGTTCCTGCTTTGTCGTTTTTTCTTAAGTTTTCTCATCATTTGTTGTCGTTCATCTGCAAAATGGGTGTCTGTCTGTGACGGAACCACAGACTGTCAAAGGTGATGGACTGCCAACATCTGACAATCGTATTTGTTTTTAGAAATATTGGATTTCTTCTTTGTAATCCTGTGTTTTGTTTTTGATTTGTTTTTCCCTACAAAGTACAAACATTAAAAACTAATTAATATGTGCTTCATTGGGCAGCTTGATGGAAGAGTAGTTAGCACGTTCGTCCCGTGTTCAAATCCAGCCCACTCCGGCATTCCTGTGTGAAGTTTGCACGTTTTTCCAGAGCCAGCGTGGCTTCTTTCTAAGCATTCCGGCTTCCTTCCACACTCCAAAAACATTCATGGCAGGTGTATTGGACGCTCTAAATTGTCCTTAGGTGTGATTGGGTACATGAATGTTTTTTTTGTCTCACTATGCTCTCTGATTGGCTGTCCTTTGCCTACTGCCTTTACGCAGGCAGCTGGTCACCAGCATGCCTGCGACTCTCGAAAATGGATGGATGCACTTTCTTTTCTGATAGTCTTTTAAGATCAGACTTACATTAGTCCAGTCTTTTTCAAATAGTGGGGAGAAACTACCAGGGATTTAATGTTGACTTGACTTGATCTGTTTTGCACTTTACCTTTCATTCTTCCGCAACCGTGATGGACGGTGATGAGGTTAGTCCATCACCTGGGCTGAGACACTGACCAAAGACTGGCTCTCAAGCTGAATAATGGACTGTCACTAACCCTTGACCTAAGCTCCCAGTCTACGGTGTCAGATCAATATCTACTTGCTGAGTGGCAGCGTCGGACGCTTGCTCTTAGAGGTCATTTTCAGTGTCCTCAAAAGGGACATCTATGCTATCATACCAACGCATAGCGTTGCTTATAGTATTCAGCAGCAAACTTGCAACCAGCAGTTGATGATAGGACATTATTAATGGGGTTATTTTAACGGGACCTTTTCTGGGCCTCCTGGAGTTACGTTGGCATCAGGCTGCATGCTCTTGTATGTCGGCGCTCATGTGCGCTTGTATGTCAAGATAGTCAAGTATGAATACTATGTGCTAGCCAAAAGCGGAAGCTTCCTTTTGATCAGAAGTTGTATCTTGTAAACTGGTGTCATGGCAACCAAGCAACAATCGTTGATGCAGAGGGGGGTTTATGACTCCTGGTTGTAGACCCTTGCGGTTTTACACCATGTTGAATGACAGTGCCCTGTTGTGCGCACATGTGTCCGTATAATGCGTGTATGTTGAGTGACTCTAGTCTAACCCCATGCTGCTATTGTGGCTTTGACCTCCTCGTTCATCAGAATAATCTTGTCACTAATTAACACCGGTCTGGCATGTCTCCACTGTGAATGTCATGATCGGTGTTTTTTTGCTGGTTTTTGTTTTGTTTGAATTTTTGTTGTTTTCCTTGTGTCCCTTTCTCCCATGTCTGTCTTGTTAGGTTCTTGTCTGTGCCTGTGTGCTCCTGTGTTTCTCATTGTCTTGTCAGTGTGTTAATGTTTTATAACAGTTTTGTTTTAATACAGTTTTGTTGCTTAATTTTGGTTTCTATTTGGAATTTTTTGATGAGCAAACCCATTTGAACATACTTGCATGTAGGTTCAAACAAATTTACAAGTATGTTTGTTATATATTTTCATTATGTTTGAACTTGTATTTACAAATATGTTCAAATGTATTTACAAGTAAGTATGAAAACATTTAAAAATATGTTTGAACGTACTTTTAAACTTGTAGGCCAAATGTTTAATATATATATATATATATATATATATATATATATATATATATATATATATATATATATATATATATATATATATATATATATATATATATATATATATAATATAATATAACCGTATATATAATATATATACGGTTCATATAAATATTAAACCGTAGCATTTGTTCCCATAATGGAAGGGGTTGTTAAAGTGCAACCCCTGTAGCATTATGGGGAAAATTGCTATGTTTTCGGCATTTAGATTACAAGTAATGTCCAAATGTAGTTCTGTGTTTGAACAAGTTTGCCGGTAAAAATGTTTATTCCATATTTTCAACTCCGCGCTTTTATACACTTACTAGTATTTGTGTTGCTATTGTTTAGTCCACCCTGCAGTCCAGCCTTGCTTTAGCTCGTTCCCTTTAATAAGGTCCACATCTATACCAATGAACCCTTTTCTGTTGTTATTATTATTATTATTATTATTAGTAGTAGTAGTAGTAGTAGTAGTAGTAGTAGTAGTAGTAGTAGTAGTATTGTTGTTGTTGTTATTAATTATTACTGTAATTGTTTTCATTAATAATATTATGTACAGTTACTTTCATTTCATGAAACGTTTGTGCTATTTTTCCTTAAACTTAAGACTACTAAGTAATCATTATTCTGTTGGTGAACTAAACTTTATTATAATGTATGGTAAGAAAATGTCATGATAAAACACATGACCACTGAGAAAGTGAAATTAGGTGGAACATTTTTTTTTTTAATTTTGCTCTCTCAGAAAAAAGTATAAATTGATTGTTTGATGTTTGCATGTTCCAAATGATATAACCTAGGCTATGTAATCAATGTCATTTGACAAATTTTGCAGTAAAAACACACAGTACAGTAAAAACACTTTGTGTAGACATTGATTTTGATACACACAAATGAATGTGAATGATGCATTATGAATAGAAATCTGTATGCAAAGCTTTACATAGCACATTACGCACATGGTGGGCTCCAGCTGTATTCAAAGAGTAGTGATTTGCACAGTCAGGACCACCAGCTTCCATAAACAGACTGCACTTGTACATTCTTCCTGTCTGTGGTTCCTCTCGCTTGCTCTCCAGCCTCTGTTGTATTTCTTAGGTATCTTAGGTGGCTTCCCACAAGCAGAAATGTGTTTTCAATCTGAGACCAATTATTCATCTCCCTTGGCTTTGTTCCCAACACAGAGACAGAGGGGGGGAAAAAGCAGAACTGTCTATACTTTACAAGCTCCATTTTCCCATCTTACTGCTGTCAACTCCCCATCGAACTGAGTCCCTTGACAGGGACATTATGTGTTTAATAACTGTGTGTGTGCTTGTGTGCGTGGGTGTGTGTGTGCTCATGAGCAAAATCCCACAAACAGATGTGTGTATGTAATTAGCTAACTCTGTAATAATGACTTAAAATTCCTTGCGGCAATACTACGAATGATGGGACATGCGTAGAGAGGGAGAAAGGTTGATGCAGACTCCCCTGCCTGTGGGCAAATTGCCTGACCTCATTTAGTGACACCATGTCACAACCTTTGCTTTCCACCCCTATTTGCACAGAGTACCCTCTAGTGGGAAACCCAGGGAGCTCAGTTGGATGTTAAAAAACTTTGAGGACAAGATTGTGGAGGAGTAAATATAAATACCACCCTATCAGTCTGTATGTGCGTCTTTGTGTCATTACATGTTAGTGAATGTGTTTAGACAGGAGTTTAATTTGTTTCTATTAGCCAAATGCCCTTCCTTATTTGTTCAAATAAATTTGGGAAGCCAATCCGTGACTGTAGTTATAAGGAAACACTTACCAGGTAAACATAGTTCCTTTCATTCATTCACACTATATTTCCAATTTCCCAATCTCTGGATCAAATCAGTGCATTATACACGACCATTCTCCAGTCGATCATCTAAAAGCGCATTTAATGCATGATAAATCAAAAGAAAATATTTTACTTTCTATGCTTCCCTCCATTTCTCTTTATTGGTGACTTGTGTCAAACGTTTCCCCTCCCTCATAATTTCTTTTCATCACTCACTCGTCAGTCTTTTTTCTTCTCGATCGTTTTACAATCACTTCCTTTTTCCTTCTCCGAATGAAACACTGTGTTTGCTTCTCTCCATACTGCCTTTGTCATACCTTAAAGGTTCCAGGCCAACACAACAGATGGGGATAAAGAAAGCAAACAAGGTAGGGAGTTGACTGAAATGAGGGATTATCTGTAGTTATGTGCCTTGCTAAGAGCTCCAGTTACAGATTCATTGATAAACCCTTTAGTGGCTGAGGCATTCAACTAATTCCGAATCATTAATCCAAACTGCAAATGGAATTAGAATCATATATTTTATTTTTATTTACAGAGGGCTCATTATGTTTAGAGAGGGTGGAAAGTTTGTTATCCACCCCCAAAACAAAACAAAATACCATCCCCCCAAAAAATAACAAAGAAGGAAAATCCATTCAATTGAAATTGTCTGTGTATGCTTATTACGTAACAAAGGCACCACAAGCAACCAAATCTTGTAGAAACTCTAATAAATAAAAGTTCTATTTGAATATACTGTGGAGTTGATGGTTTAAAAGTAATTCCCAAGACACTGTCAATCTATTCTCATAGTTAAGTTTATGGTATGGTTGAGCTAATAATTCAGATTCAGTAAGTATAAAGGATACCGAGGTACAGATTAAACTTTATAATAAATACCATACAAATATGGAAAAAGCTCGAGGTTAAAGCAATCTGTTTACATTGACAGACTGGGTTTTACGATATAGTGACTCCGAAATGCCATTCTAACGTAGTCTTAGATATGCTTACTTTTGAGTTACCGGTAATTGAAATCGTGGTGTGTGTCATATTACTGCCAGTGATAACACATTTACATCTGTATTTCATGACCTGGGAGGAAAACTGTCTCTAGAAGGCACAGTGGGGGATTCCGGATCTTCTTAGGGCAAAGATAATAAACATCAAAGCAGAATGAAAAAAAAAACAAAAAACGTTGTTCAGCTTATTCCTTAATCGAAACCAAAGGACAGTAAAAACTCAAAATGGTGTCTATTTGACTACATCTTGACTCTGGCTGTGCTTTTGTAGCTTTGCACTATTTTATTTCTGTTACTAAAGAGCATCTACGTACGTTCATCTGGCCAACATCTGGGTTACCCTCTTATGCTCACTTTAAAGGATGGGAACATCCTTTCCCACTGTAACATTTCCCACCTATTGTGCATATTGTTGTTCATAAAACCTGTATTAAGAGCATAACAGTATTATTTGAAGAAGAATCAATGGTCATTTAGAATCCATACTAAAACAGGAATTTATTTGACTTTTCACACCACTGGATGGGAACCCGTCCCTTACTTTACACACAGCTTGAAACACAACCTGGTGACACCAGGCTTGATTGTAAGTAAGTATGCACAGAAGATATGCGTCTCAAAAAAGTTTGTAGCGTACAGACATGTTTGACCCACATGTTGAAACAAATCATTCGATGATCCGCTGCTAAGGTCAGTGGTTGTGTCGACCCCGGACATCCTCTCATCATGGTCGATCTTGCTATTGATGGCATCATCTGATGGAAATAGAAGTCTGTATTACCCTCACCGGGAAAACGTTTTTTTTTTTTCAAAATCTGAACATAAATCAATCTTTTTCATTTTCTTGCCTTATCTTGCTTGTTACTGTGTTTTCATTTCCTTGTCATGGCATCTCTCGAGGCATTTGTATATTCTTTTTGTGTGTTGTGAGTTATAGTCTTTGAGCTTTAAGCCTTGCTGTAAAACTCTATTCAAGTTTTCCATGACATACATTTAGGATTTTGTTTTCAAAGTATCATCTCTGGCAAAAGAGCCAAATCCTAAATGATTACAACCTATTTCTGTTTGATTGCAAGATGTGGCCCCTGACTGCTTGAATTCTCGTTTGGTGGTAATTTGGTGGCATTTGTATGCAGGGGAAGTGTGAATTGTTCACTAGAGACTGCTTTGTAGAAGCTTGTTGAATCCGGGAGTAAACATCGTCCCCACTCCAGACACAATTTCAGACTGACGACTACAAAATTGACCATCTTCAAAACCTCGTTCAAACTTATCCAAACTTTGCCATTGATTAGTTGGAAGTTCCTCAGTTTGGGTCAGGTTTGATAGAAAGCTGCTGACGAGAAAAGTTAAAGCTGACCTATGGGGTTCAGTAAAGACATGAGGACAAAGCAAGACCAGTGCTTCTGGCTAAGGTCATGATACCGTGGAGCCACTTGCCCTCTGCTAGTCATAATATAAGCAAGGCTATGGGAAGACATGTGTTTGCCTGGAGCCAAAATATTGGATGGGATGGGGTTTTCTGGTGAAAACATGGTCTTAAGTTTCATATTTAACCAGGATATTATTAGAGAAAAAAAATTTGAGTGTAAATGACAATGCCACAAAACACACATCCACTCCTCTATGCCCACTAATCCTACAGCACATGTACATTTTGTGTAGCAACAACCTGATACCCCGAACACTTCCCATCATGCTACTCGCGTCTCATGTAGCCCTAACATGTCAGCTGCAACAGCTGTGTATCAATCCTTTTCTTTTCCGGTTTTCACCTGGCTACAGATCAGCAACTGTTTACCCAATAGCATCCACATGTAGCAGAACCTGGCTCACTTTGTGTTCTGGATCCAGCTAATTCCAGTCTTACCAAACCAAACAAACCTGTTGTGTTGTTTGGCAGCCGCATCGGCCCATCCCGTTGGATTCTTGGACACAGTCGCTGGCTTGTTCCCCCTCTTTGCGACTTCTGTGTCAGTGAACAGAGGAGTATTCAAGACCTCTGTAGCATGTCAGTGATCCTGATCCAAGGCCCATTAGCAGCAATAGTGACACAGCCAGCCACTATGGACTTAATCGCCGTCCGCTAAAAGTCTCAAATATGCAACCTTATTAAGCCCCTTTGGGAATATGTTTCCAATCATCCTCGTGTCAAATGAATACCTGTCTTATCCCTGCTGAATTTTTACTCTCTGTCTCTTTTCCACACAATTTACAGTAGGCGAGATTTGGTAGCACAGTTAAGCTTTAACATGTGTGTCATTTTCCTAAACTCATGCACAAGCTGTTTAAAAGTTTTCCTCTGCTGATGACGATCACATTCCAGAATGGATTCCTCTTTAGGCGAATTTGAACCAGAAAATTAACCCTGTCTGGGTCTTTAATGTTTGCACCACCGCAAACCATCACCACTTAGCACTGACACTAATACATGTCTTTGGACTGGTGAAGGGGGTATCACAGGAGGCTTTCTGCCAGATTGATGGAATGTTGTGAAGGGATTCGGTATAGTCTTCCAAGTGGCTTTACGTAATTGAGTCAGGCATACTGAAATGCAATACTACATAAATGTAGCCTAGAAACAGCTGATGAATAAGATTATGAATAAGCTAATTTGATATTTTATAGATAGATGCTAGTACAAGTAAGGAAGAAACATTAACAAAGGGACATAAATATCTTAAACATTTTAACCTGAAGGAAAAGGTCAAGTCAAGTTTATTCATTCAGCCCAGGATCGCTACACTCTATATTATAGAGTGTATAAGGTTGGTATCAGCACTGAAACGATACCTTTTCACCCATCTCTAGTTAAGTTTCCTTTCAAAAAAATCTTGCAAGCTTGGACCGTGAAAAATCCTACAATTTCAGAGTGTACTCACCAAACACATATAAACCTATAGATCAGTTCCAAATGCATTTATGTTCTCTAACACTTCCAGATATCCTAACATTTTATTCTGTTCTGTCTTTTCTTCAGGTTTTATCGGGGAGATTACCACATTGACGTGTGTATAAATGACTACCTTGACGTCTACTGTCCACATTACATCAGCCCGGTCCCGGATGAGCGGGCCGAGCGCTATGTGCTTTACATGGTGAACTATGATGGCTACAGCTCATGTGACCACACTGCCAAGGGCTTCAAACGCTGGGAGTGCAACAGGCCTTTGTCTTCAAATGGACCGCTCAAGTTTTCTGAAAAGTTCCAGCTCTTCACACCATTCTCATTAGGCTTTGAGTTCCGTCCTGGCAGAGAGTACTACTACATCTGTGAGTACTCATTTTTACCGTTGACAGAAACCACTCAAAACAAAAACTTTATTTCATTAATCTGTTACGTTATGCAGGCTTTGACATTATTTGTAACATTTAAGTCAAACGGTTACCTTATGTGGTAATGGACAATGGTTGGCATTCCATTTGAAAGAAAATGTAATAATATTATATTAATATAATATTTTTAACCGAAGATTTTTGTTGAATTCCAAATCATGCATTAGTGTTTTACTTTCCACTATGCAGTATTTTGAAAATGTTATCACTTTAGAAATGTGAAAAAGATGTTGAGGAGCAATACAACAAAAAGAAAGAAAAATAAATCTGTAACTGGTTTCCTGGGGTGTGAGGGTCAACCCAAAGCGCAAGTCACAAGGAGAAAAATACTTTGACTGTTTAGGTTTTAGACTGAAGTGTCTTGTGCTGCTTACTGGCTGAGCTCGGCTTTCTTTTTTTTTTCCTCGTGAGAAGACTCAGGAAAACAAGCAGCTGGAAACGTATGTTTTCATAAGTGATGTCACTGCCCTGAAGCAACAGAACAGAGTGACTAAACCACATACAGTGGCTCCCGTTGGTAGATTTGTGGTATTTTGATCGCATTTCAAGTCGAGGACAAGTAAATGTAACCAATAAAAAGATTGTCAACTCACAACACATATTTAACGTTGGAACAAGACTACATTCAAATGTTGGGAAAGTAAATGTTTTGTTTCTCACAAATCTAATCTCAAATTTACGTCTGGAATATTTCTGCAGGATTTTGATTTTCTAGGTTGCATGATTTATATGAGATGTTTTTATTGGCTCTCAGGATTTGGTATCCGCTGAAACTGACAATATGTGTACGACTCTGGTACCCTGGCTATTGAGGACAGCAAATAGGGTCGGCTTTTAAGCTTGACCAACATGTTGATCATGGCATTTCAGTTTATAATCTTTTCACGCTGGTTGTTTGAAGACTCACGCAACATCAACAGTAGACAGTCAGTTTTGTAATGATGCATGGCCATTTTTGCTGCTGTTTCTCTACGTTTGTTTTCGAAAGGGTGAACAGTGGGTTATAAAAGTGAAAATACCCTGGGGCCTTAGCATAGACTGTTGCTGTTGACTGGAGGCCCATCAGATGCTCAGTGCTATACATAATGGGCAAGAAAATAATGTGATACAGCTGTTGAATATCTCACTGATGCAGAAACAGATAGTGAACTCGGACTGCACGTTGGTATTATGCTACGCTTATGCTAATTTTATACACAGTTAACTATGTTTTAGCAGCTGCCGCCTTTGGTCCCACTGCAGACCGTGTCGTATTGGAACAAAGCATAACAATAGCCGATAGCTCATTGAAGCATTGCGCGTCAACTTCGGGTTGGGATTCTGTAAGTGACAAAGTGAGGTGGGGGTGGGGGTCATGTCTGCCTGCCTCTGTGAGACAGATACTCCTTTATCCTCCTCCACGGTGATTGTCACTGGCCCCAGGCAGGAGGGAAGTGGAGGCGGGGTCACGTCAAATAGATGACACCTGCTGTTGGCTACTGGCCGTCTGGCAGACATGCATAAAGGCCAAGCAGTATTGCCGGCTGGTCTAGCGAGGCCAAAGGTTACGAAGATGACTATGAAGTCATTGCTGCTGGCTTCTTAAGGCCTCAGAGGACGGCATGTTTTTCTTATAGAGCTGTAGTAGAGCAAGGAAAGCCTGATCCTAATCTCAGGGGATAGAAATCCAATTTTCAGAGGAGACAGTTGAGAGTCTGTCTCTCCCCGTGTGAGAGAGATGACTGACTCCCTGTAAAGCCCCCAACGCTTCAAACGCCCAGGCTCAGCGCTTGTGTACACTCGGCGTAGATCTACATCGATAATGACGTGGGCTTGGACAGCACAAGCAGCTTTCCCTTTAACTTCTCACAGAAACACAAGCACAAAAGGCCCCAACATAAAACCGATCCTTACACAATCTGATCCCTCAGTATTTATATCAGGGTCTGGCTAATTCCCTTCGCAAAAGAGGCCTTACATGTCTGACTGCAATTCTCTGTTGGCACCAAATCTGAAATAATCCTGATCATGAGGCTGCAGCCACATCCATACATACTATACTGTGTAACTGTGTATGTGCGTGTGTGTGTGTGTGTGTGTGTGTGTGTGTGTATAGTAAGAATATCGTTATCAGTCACAAAAGGTGATGATGCACAAAAAAATACATATATAATAATATATATATATATATATATATATATATATATATATATATATATATATATATATATATATATTTTTTTTTTTTTTTTTTGTGCATCATCACCTTTTGTGACTGATAAACTGATAATGATATTCTTTAAAATAATTTAGCATGTCTTCATACATTTGGAGCTAGTATCCAACTACTTTCTGAAACAAAGCTGACTAACAGTTTAAAGCAGTATAATTCCTACTATTTGAGAAAGACTGGTATAAAGTATTAAAGCGTGTTACACAGGAAAAATCAATGACACTAATTGATCTGAAATGTAATGGCCGAAGTCCTTCAAACATGTTATTCATATTTTTTTGTGTATGTCTAAAACATTCACATTATGCATACATAACTGGGAAGGCCAAGTCTGGTCCTCAAAAGCCACAATCCAGCCTGTTTTCTATGTTTCCCTTAACCAACACACCAGAAACCTGATACAACCCTGATCATTTGATTCAGGTGTGTTGGTTGAAGGGAAGTATGAAAAACAGACTGGCTCGTAATTGATCGTAATTGACCACTAATGATGTACATTATAATATTTCATATTTTTGGGACACGTATCCCCTTTCACATAAATTAACCTATTCAGAATTTTCCCCAAATTCACACTTTAGAGGCTTGTATGTTTCTCATTCAAAATATTCTTGATTTTCCCCAAATTACACATTTTTCATCCCCAAATTCACCATTCATTTTCAATGGTCAGGTTTTCCACAAAGGTTGTTCATAATTCGTTCCAATTTCCATCATTTCACATTTTTATCATTTCTGTTTGAATTTTATATTGTTCAGCTCATTTAGTTACAATGGGAACCATTTTTCAACATGCCACAAATGCCATAAATTTTACATTTTCAACATTAGATTACAAAAAAATTCCAATTACAGAACAGAACAGATTGACATTGTCACTATTTGAATTTCAAAAACTACAGCTCATTCAATGTGCATGGCCAAAATTCTTATTTACTTTTGATTGTGACAAATAGAAATTTCCATTCATTCTCAATAATACAATCAGAAAAAAAACAACTTGCCTTATTCTCATTACAAATTCTAAATGTTCAACTCATTTAATTGAGGATAGAAATGAACATGCCAAAATGTTCACTTATCACAAAAATATCACAATTCTTCAGTGACACGTTTTTAAAAAACATTAAATTCAATATGATTTCACATCTTTCAATATCTTTCGTTCTCATTTCAGCGTTTTCAGTCTCTTTCCACATCTTTAAAAATCATTACATATTTAAATATTTGTTTCACTTAGTATGTCACTCTTCACAATTCCCCCCAAATTACAAAGGTCTAGTTGATCATTGCACCTTTTTGTTGTACTATTCTCACTTCCTGCTTCTCATGCAAAAACAGGTAAGGTCATTGAAGCACACATAGCTTCAATATTCGCAGCCCTTGAATTATTTTTTTTCCTTAAACCACAGAGAATGGGGAAAAGATTTAGAGTAGATTTTATGTTTTTGCATACAATTTAAAAAAAATTGACAAACCATATAGTTCTGCTCTGAGTGGAAAGTGGAAGTGGAATAGCAGATACTGGAGTGGTACTGGAGTTTCTGTGAGTGGTTGTGGAGCTCAGCTGTGTCGCTTCAGGATAGAAAAGCCAGACTGTGGCCTCAGTGGCAGACATGAGCAAAGCAAAGGATACATGAGTGTAATTGCTAGTTTGTTGGAGTCTGTGGAGGGATGTTTGGATTTGCTGGGAAAGTAAGAGAACAGAACACAGTAGAATCAAATGTGAGTGGCAAACTAAAAAATTGAATACATTTGAGGTGCGAACCTTAATGAAAACACAAGAATATTGATTCCTACATGACGAATGTATATGTGGCCACTAAAAATAGACTGTATTTAAAATATATATATATTTACATGTATTTAAAAATGATGTATTCTTGTCATTGTCTCCATCATATGACACCAATGGTGCATAATTGCACTCACAGTCATAGAAAGAAGAGCAGTTGAGTGTTTCCCACTTTGGGTGCCGATATTTATTTTCTTTTATTTCTAAAGTGGTTTGGCCTTTTTAGCATTCAAAAACATGACAGCAGCCTCCAGTATTTTTCAAGCGTGTTGCAACAGTTTGCTGAACGAACGCAGCAACAACGCAGCTATTATTTTTGTGGGTGTCCTTTGTGTTATTTGAAAAAGTTGGACATGCATAGACTGATTCCCTGTTAGTATTTACTCTATCAGTAGTAGAGATGCACAATGACTATTGTTGTTTTTTTCTCCACTAATAAGATGCTTATAACATACCACTTCTCAATACAGATATGATAACTGATATTTACTGATATAACAGTTGTTGCAGCCTAAAACAGAGGTGTGAAACTCAAGGCCCGGGGGCAAGAACCAGCCCACTACATCATTTTATGTGGCCTGCAAAATACTGTTTTGAAGTTCCTGCAAGTCGTCTTAAACTTTTTAAAATTTGTGAAGAAAAAAAATATATCATTTTTTTTGTTCTCAATCTCTCTTTTGAACAGTTCGTACTGACCTCTGATCTCAAAATTTAGGTAAGTGTGTGAGGAACACACTTAAAATTTATTTGACTTCACGATTATTCCGGCCCTCTGACAGAAACTAAAACTACAATGTGGCTCACGGTAAAAATGTGTTTGATACCTCGGCATAAAAGAATAAACATTTCAATTTCACGTTACCAGAGAATTAGTTTTAAAAAGTGTTTAGTGACACCAGTCTCATTTTTTACTGCTTTCTGGTCTGTTGTCTCCTCAGACAATATAGCAATCTCAAAAGTGCTAATTCATATCCATACCTATTGTATTTCTAAAGGTAGTCATATGTTATCACCCCGACTAGTGTTTTATATATATTTTAGAGTAATGCTTCAAAGAATATATTAATTAACATGCCTGTGCTTTCTGCCTTTTTTCATATATGAAGATTTCTTCAAGAACAAAATAAAAACAAATGAATAAAACGATCACTCACCATCTCCATTTCAACAAGCCATGGCCATTTGTATTCCAGCAAGTCCAGCAGGATGCAGTAAAGTGTCACTGTTTGATATCCATCTGTTTTCTGAACCGTTTCAGTAATTATCTTAGCGATACCTCGTTCTAGCTGCTCTACCTTTGTGTTTGTTGCCCCAGGCGCCTACTGAACCTGACAAAAGGCCACGCAGGTCTCGTTGGTCGGCTAACTGCAAGCTCTACCTTCAGCTAGAAATACAGTTAAAAAGGAAAAGTTGATACCACAACCATCAGGCCAGATGATCTTGGCTGTGGCACTCATATAAGTAAATGGGTCCCATCACAACCCCCAAGTGTTAATATTTTAGGCAAATATTGTTTTCTTTAGCAAGGGGAGACTTCAGCTGGTTGCATGTGTATCTCCTTATTTTTTCAGTCATTGAACAGTTCATTCATTTGTGCTTTGTTTGCCTTGATCTTTGTTTTTTTGGCGCCGCCTCTGGCCGCTGTTGATATTACATTTTGAAGTGAGAAGGATGGTGTGGTTTTGAGAGCATTCAGTCGGTGACGCACAAATTGTTTTGTCTCAGTGATATCTGGTTCACAACATTCCTACAAAGAAAATATAACTTACATACTTTCTTACAATTAAGAAAGTACAACTTACATACTTTCTTTGTAGGAATGTTGATGTATGATAATATGGCAAAAATGTGTTTGTTTGTTGATCCAACAACTTGTGAGTGTGGATACCATGCTAGCTAATATTAGTTCTTATCTTCATCATGTTATATAGTGATGACCTGTATTCGTTTAACTCCTTCACATTTTCCTTTGTGACAGGTATTTCCCTTTAAAGTAATAACTTGTAATTTGGTTTTATGATTGACTTAATGTAATTTGCATACGTTTTTGTACAATTTGAGTCCCACTCTGCAATAAAAATCTCAAGCCTTGACCAGTCCGTGGTGATAAATAGGTTGGAGACCACTTTTCTAAGTGACCGAAACCAGGGCAACATAAGTGTATTTGAGGTGGCTTTTAATATTGGCATTTACTGATATTGAATGAAATGACGTCATTGTTTACCATTATCGGTCCAATAATTATCAGTCCGATAATTATTGTGCATCCCGCATTAGTCGTGGTGGTAAGAAAGTGCTTTAATATGGACTAATTTCAATGAGCTACTTAAACATTTTGAGGCATTTCATGTGGACGTTATCAAATTCAGTCGGGTTTTAGGCTTCCCTCAGAAGTTCAGAAATTGAAAGACTATTCAACCACTTTTTTGTAAATGTAATTAAACTATATAACAGCTAAAACAATAAAAATAGGATTTTTTTTTTCCAAGTTTCTACATTTGTATGATCCCCTAAAGAACCTTAATAGGCAGATGCAGTGTAAACTTTACTTTGGTTGGTGGTCTAGTGCAGGGGTTCTCAAACATATTGGTGTCAGGGACGTCTTTTAGAAAGCAAATTTTCTAAGGACTGCCATTGCAAATGTTTGTTGAAACAAAACTGAAAAAAACCACATAATTTAAGCCATATCTAAGCACCTTTTTTATTCACCAACAGATACAAATATATTTGCTACTTTGCAGCTAAACTGAAGTTTAGAAAATAAAAATTACAAATTGCACTCCCCTTGTAACAAACCGGGCGAATTTCCCCC
Organism: Hippichthys cyanospilos; assembly: GCF_059441005.1. Taxonomy (NCBI): domain Eukaryota; kingdom Metazoa; phylum Chordata; class Actinopteri; order Syngnathiformes; family Syngnathidae; genus Hippichthys; species Hippichthys cyanospilos. The sequence continues at coordinate 4,592,211 of NC_142383.1, forward strand.
CAAAAGGCTGCTGACAATTATTTGGTCAAAAACAGCATTATAAAATAAAATGCCATATTTACTGGCTTCATCGCCCCCATAGCAAGCAATTGTCGACACAAAATGCATTTTGACAGATTTAAAAATTATTACATTTTTAAAAATATATTAACTCATTCACTGCCAGGGTCGTATATTTACATTTATTTTTAAGAGTCCGGACAACCGATACTTAAGTACATTAAGGACATTAATTTCCAGATATTTCAGTATTAAATCAATACTGAAGTATCTGGGATTGAATGCCTGGACTGTGAAAATGTGAAAATACATCCGGCATTGCATGAGTTAAACTGGTTGAATTGATCAAGAGTAATGAATACTTTCACAATTTAATATAAAATAACATGAAATTAACACAAAGGTATATATTTATTTATTAATAACCCAAACTATTTCACAGACCCCCTGCAGTCTGGCCACGGACTCGCAGGGGTCTGCGCACCCTATTATGAGAACCTCTGCTTTATGGAACCTTCAAAAATATTTTAGTAATTACCAATACGCAGTTGCAGCTTAAACCTTACTTTGGTTGGTGGTCTAGTGAATTAGTTCGCCACTGTGATATTGATACATCTATTGCCCTTGACATTTATTGAGTGAAGCAATACATGTTTTATATTAGTCCAAGAAATGTAGGACTAGCCCAAGCCAACTGAATAAGACCGCACAGCAAAATCATGGCAGCACACTTCAAAAACACAAAGTTAGACTCGTAAGTTTTATCTGGCTGAGCGGTAAGTTATTGGATACTGGTTGAAATGAACAGACAGAGCGTGATTGGCATTGTTTCTCTCACATGTATTCGCCCTCAGCTACTTGACATCTAATATTCCACTCATGGCGAGGTTTACGACGACTTTCATCTCCTCTTACAGCCATACAGCATCTAATACTGCACTTTTTGAAATGAGAGCCTAGGTCACGGGTACAAGTGGAAAGACTGAGATTCATCGCTGGATCAGAATCTGTCACGCAGAGTTTCTACATGAGTGTTAAAGAATGAGTGTCAGTGTCAACAAATACCTCTACAGTCAGTATGTCCTCGAGGACAGACGAGACAGGAACAGGATATTTGTGACCGGTTAAGTGTGCCGTGTCTTGTCACAGATTTCTTAGCCGATTCTGCAGGTTCATGTGAACCGGGATCATTTCGAAACAGTCTATAGAAGAACTACAAAAATCACAAAGGAAAAAAAAGCCTGAAGTTTTTACTAGATCTTTGTCGTGTAAATGTACCCTTCAAGCAGATTGAGGCATCAGGAAATGACCGGGGTCAGTCCAGAAAGAGGGGAGATTGTCAGACGAAGATAGTGCTCGACCACACATCAAAATATTCCAGGCAATAGTGGAAGGCAGCCCAAGTGCTCTTGTAGTCTGTGAATGACTTTTATTTAAGGGAAAAAAATTAAACGTTTCACAAACCACTTTAACTACTGCTGCACATGTTGAAGGTGAGCATAGTAGAAATGAGGGATGGAAATGTGCAAATGACATTGAGTTGCTTTATGGGAATGTGCTGTGGATGCAGTCTAAACGTTTTTACACCAGGATGAGGAAGTTCAAAAAAAGAGATAACGTTCCTCTGGGGTGGAGTATTTTAAAGGAGATGAAGCTGAATTCCTTCTCTTAAAAAAAAAAAAAAAACACCGACCTTGCCAAGTCGTTCATTCTGAACTTAAAGAGGAATGTTATTGTCACTTAATGAAGGGCAAAATGTGCACATTTAGAAAAAGCACAGACCGGATTTCATTAAGTACGTATTTACTGTCATACACAAAAGGAGAATATTCAACAAAAACTTATTTAAACGCACAAATAACTATTTTTTTACCAATAGTTCATAGTAAACTACAACTGAATTTGAGCTTTTTATATTTTTGTCGATTAGTTTTTGTGAATAGTGGCAAATGAGCCAAGATAATTACTGTATTTCCCCAAATGCAAGACGCACTTGTGTGTAAGACACACCCTTAATTTTGGGGTGACATTTTGGTATTTTCTTTGTATAAAACACACCAACGCTGTGCCAACATTAATATTTTCTTGTATTCATGTATTTAAATTATGTATTTCTTGCGAGTTAAGTTAAGCATGTTACAGATTTCCCACATTGCCTCATCACTGTATTGTTGAATGCACTTGAAGCACTCGTGTCTTTTTTCCTCGCGACGCCATTTAAGTTTGTTTTACCATAAATACTTGAAGTAGAGCAGCATCCATGTTTCACCAAGTTTATGATATGTGTATATGCTAGAAGGCCATAATTAATAAATGAGTCAAATGGATTAATTCTATGTGTTTTCTAACCAGTGAACTCTTAATTGAATCAGCTGGAAACATAATGTTTCCTCTCGGTTTTAGTAATATACCTGTGTGTGAACTAGGATGGACTCGGACTTTGGTACAGTTTGCCCACTTCTTTTATTGAAAATAATGCCGTAACAACCTCAGCTAACATAAGCAGCTGTTAGCTGCAACAGCCACTTGATGCTAACAGCCAATTGGCGTCATCTCCACTAGCGCTTCCCATTACAGTAATTATTTTAAGTAAGAAATACGGCCGATCTAAAAACGCACACCTGTGAATCAAAACTCAGCTCATGTGGTTGACAGATCAATATTCCTCGATTGATGTCAAATAAAAAAATAAAAATAAAATCACATTTTTTTAGTTACCGTTTATATAACACACCCATACTTTTGGCCTTCATTTGGGGGAAAAAAGGTGTGTCTTATATTTGGGGAATTAAAGAAGATTACATTTTTGACTAGCTGCTACTTTACTGCAAAAAAAAATGTCAATCGCTGTTTGTTTTGAAATATATCTGAATAAAGAAAAACTGGAAACATTTATGTTATATGTGTCTAACTGGCTTTTTTTTTTTTTTTTCCCACAGCTTCCCTCACAGACGCCAAAGGAAGACGGAGCTGCCTTCGTCTCAAAGTCTTTGTTAGGCCACAAAGTAAGTTGTTCATTGTAAGGACTGTAGATGAGTGACGTTGGATTTCAGTAATCACACGTCTTCTTCTCTCCTCTTTGTGTTTCAAGACAATTGTGTGCGAAACACTGGGAGCGTACAGGAAGGGGTCGACTTTGACGAAAACAGTCACAACAGTCTAGAACCCAGAGGTTGGTCAAAGTTTTGGGCTGTTTGCGTGTGTGCGTGTGTGTGTGTGTGTGTGTGTGTGGGGGGGGTAAATGTTAATTTAAAATTTACCTCTTTTTACTCATTTTATGATCACTAGGAAACACTACATAGTGCACTAGTTCAGCGACAATATTTGAATTATAGTATGTACAATGCTTTCATGTAATTATTACATGCGTGTGTATATTTCTGTGTGCATCTTATGACCATATTTAAATACCGTAGGTCAAACTGTGCATGCGTAAAACTATAATTAATGCAAACTTTTCTGTAAATGCATGTCGGTCTGTGTATCTCTTAACTCTTTCAATTGCTCATAACTGCTCATAATTCTGATCAATTCATGCATATAATCTTATTTTTATGCTTACTCAATTTCAACATACAATCAGCTTACTGACATACTGTACTTTGCTTTCTGTATCCGAATACACATATCACATTTCTGTTTATAGCCTTAAAGGGACACTGTGTAATAATTTGACCGTTTTTCATTACGGACAGCAGGAGGTGTTGCTATAACAAACATGGCAGCAGAGACGTGCCACCCCCCATGTAATATAATTTGATGATAACTAGACCTACGAATATATTGAAAACATACTATTGGTCGTTAAGAACAGTTATTGTGCAAGTCACTGTCGGTACTCCTCCAACTGAGTCTTATTAAAAAAAATAACACGAACAATTAAAGAGAACAAAGTGGAGTCGTTTAATACCTTCAACGACAGCTAAAATTGTTGTGTTGGGGTTTTTTTTCAAATAATGAAAATAATACAACCTAGGAAACTAATAGTAGAAGGAACCCTGTGATAGCCATTTCCCCCGTGGCAGTTACTACCGGTTGTATTTTATCCTGACAACTTGTCTGGCACCTGAATTCGTGCTGTGGCTTGTAACATTACCACATCATTTTACAATGTTTACTGCTGCTACTTTTAGTCAAAAGTGGATTTCTGTAGTCCTTATTTGACAATTATTGTGGATGCCTGAAAAGACTCAGCATGCCTCACTGTGAAAACTTCAAATCCAATAAAATAACATTTTCATTGTTTGCGAATTATTTTTACCAAAACTAATTATAAAACCTTTTGAAAAGTTCAAATCACAATAGAATATTGTAAGTCTAACCAATTAAATGCAATGGAAAAACTAAATGACTATTTTTCTAGGTGGGTAGGGGAAGTATTTAATGTAAGTGGTGTGAAGTAATTTCTGTCTTCTCCGTGTAGTATTTAGTGGTTTTGAAATAGCTCCAAAAACCACAGCGCAGTCAAATCATTATTTTATTGGTCCCACAGAGATTTTATGGGGTTGGGAGTGCATGCGTGCTTAACCTCATGATGCTATCGTTACTATTTGTAAAATAAAGACACTCTCAGTCTGTTTAGTTTAAAAATCCTATTTGATAATTTGCCAATTCACTAACAACAACGATTATCTTTTGCTCTTTTCAGATGACATCAGTCACGAGTCACCAGAGCCTTCCCGAAGAGACGTGAGCTCCGCCGCCTGGCGCTGCTGTTCCGAGCTCCCGCTTAGCTTTGCCCTCATACTCCTGGCAGCCATCTTGTCTTTATAGCGTTCACTTTGAGGAAACGCCCAGGAATTGACTGTCCCGGTTGGACCACATGCTGCCCGACCCTGCAAACCCTCCCCCTTAAGGAGCACTTTTTTTAATTACATAAAATAGAAACAAAAATAAACACTGACAATCTCTCTCATTGAAAGAGGAAAGGACCGTGAAAATCGTTTAAGCATCTAATGACTGACCTTGGAGCAGGTGGCCCATGGGAAAAGAGGCAGAATCTCATACTATTCATCTCTAAGATGTTTAACATTTATTTGTGACAGAAACACACACACACACACACACACACACACACAAATGCACATAACACCAGTGTTCACATTCTTTTGAGAAGCGCTGCAGGACCACTCAAACTTTCCAGGATTTGTCTGTGTCCTCACATGAGAAGATCGTTGGTTGCCACAGGTCAGAAAAAAGGAGATTTTTGCTTGTATGGGGGGTGAGGGCAAGCCTCTCACAATGTAACCTTCCTCAGGTGATAAAGGTGTTGAACAATTTGTTAAGAGACTCTGGAGTAGCCGTTGATGAAAAGATTTTGAGAACATTAAAGAAGCACTCATTTTTAGTGGCAGGATTGAAACAATTTAGTATTTTTTATGTTCATAGAGCACGTTTCAGGTGTAGCAGCCAACACGGGTGTATAGTAAAATATTGGAAATTACGTGCAAGATTTTTTATTTCTTTTTTAATCCTGGCAACGTGTTTTATTTATTGTGATTTCTGTTCAGCCTGTAGCTCTAGTAAAAAGGCAATAAACACTTTAACACAATAACTCATCAGGATAAGTACCATAACACACATTTCATTTGGAAATACCATATAATAATATTAAATATAGTTTGTGTATCTGTTTTTTTGTTTTATTTGGGGGGTGGGGGGGGGGGGGGTGACTAAGTCCAGGAAGACAGAAAAGAAGTCTGATGTGCTATCAGGGTGTACAAAGTGTGGAATATGTGTTCAAATGTGTTATTAATGAATGTCACAGTTGTAGGTTTCCTCTTGCATTAATCCTTTTGTGAATCACTGTCATAACACACTTATTGTATATAGTAACACATGTCCTAAAGAGTTCTGGGATGTTTAAATGCATAAACTGAAGTATATAAATAGCAATGGTGGGTTTAGTTCTGTTTCAGATTTGGACGAATGTTGATGATGCAGCGTTTGGCACTACACCTTTTGTTTCCACTGAATCAAAAATCATTCATTTGCTCATGGCATTTTGATGTTTACCAACTTTGTGGGAACAGAAAAATAGAAACAGTCTTGGATATGTTTGGTGTGGAAGAATTTACCTAAATGCAGATATAGTTCAGCTTTTATGTACAGGTGCCCATATATTGTTCACATGCTGTCATGTATAAAGCTTTTTTGTTTAAAAAAAAAATACACTACACTGGTGTACCTGCCGATTGCTGCTCTGAAAAATCAACTGCATAGAAAGAGGAAGAATAGTTGTCTAATGGTAAAAAGTAAAGCCACTACGTGCAGTAAATGAAACAAAGCAAGATGTGCTTAGCATAATTTCTTTGTTGTGCCAAGCAATAAAAAAAGGTTAACACAGAGGCCCATAACATTTTCCTACAGGATGGAAAGCAAACTGCTTTGTTAGCTTTATTCATTTTGGTTTAGTCAAGTGTTAGTCCAGTAAGTTTAAAGAATGACAGATATTCTGTGGATAAACTCAAATAATATAATCAAAATAAGAATGGCAGGTTTTTTTTTTTTTTACATGCAAAATATCTAGTTTGTAACTACTCTACAAAAAGAAGAATTTCACAAAGTAATAATTTTGTAATTGATAGTTCACGTTTCTCTGTGAAGCGCACATTTACTCTAGATTTCTCATCTAGATTTCTCTTCTAGATTTCTGAGAATCCTGCTAAATGTGGGTGCTACATTCATAATTAACATGCATGTTGAAGTTTGATGTTTCGTATCACTACATTCACTGACTTATTTGCATCGCATGATATCAGATGCGCTTAACTAGCTCCCCGTCTATGTCTTTGGATGTTTTTATTGTGTTCGCATCCTCGCAGATCCATGCAGATAACAAAAGATGGACTTAATGGTTTCATTCCTTTCCTGCCTTCCACCGCCAACCTCCGTACGTCTGATTTCCGCCAATAGTCTACTCACCATAAAATTGTTACCTTCGGCCATGTCACCATGAGAAAAACACCCGGTTTCCTGGATACTGTGTATCCAACAATGACTCTATTGTAACATACAGTGTTAGATACTTTGTTCACACCCATCTTGACGGGTGATCAGTGAAAATAATGTTTGATATTAGAAAACGTTCATTTTATATGTATTTTATACAAAGCAGATGCATTACACCGACGGGACGTGAAAACGTGGAGAATATTGAACATTCAGCGGTCATCTTACACTCATGAATCATGGAAAGGGCCTTAATCAAGACCAGATGGATCCTTTAAGAGCTACAAAATCTACTGTCTGTTTTTCTATAGAGACACTCCAGTTCATACAGGTGTTGCATTACAGTATATCTCAGTGGTCCTTTGTTGATTAATCATCACCTCAAGCTGTATGTGACATGTGATGATGTTTCAGGAGGTGATTTTAACTTGTATTGCTGATGTTTTATATGTTCTGAACAAATGGTGTCGCTAGACGTGTTGGTCCGAAGGGTCCAGTTTCTCTTTCACTGCGTTTCTGGTTTGCAGTTCTGCTTTCTCATCCTTTGCACATACAAATGCCAGGGTGTGCTTTTGTCTGAGAAAAGATTTGTGTTACCTTTGCATCAAACACCTTCCCAAACTCAATGTTTGTTTTAACATTGTAATGAGTGTAACCTTTTACCCTCTGTTTCCTCTCTTGCTAGATTTCTTTTCTACAGAAAGGGTGTTTATTTGTAAATACACGTGTTGGAGCAGCTATAACTAAACAATCATGGAAAAAAAGATGTAATAAATATTTCTTTGTCATTGTAAGTATGGCGTGTGATTTGTATCATTAATGATGTTGCAAATGAGTGACAAAAATAACATAAAAGCTCAGTTGGAGTCTGTTTGTCTTGGTTGTCGTGATGCCGGATCACAGGGGCTAAGTTCAGAAGTAGAACAGCTGTTTATTTCGGATTTGAAAGTAATATGCAAGCTGAAAAAAAAAATAAAGCTTCGATGAATGTTGCAGAAATGTGGGGGTGCTTCTGGAGGGTTAACCAGGAATTGGTTTCATACGCCCTTTAAAACCACACTGTGTGGTTTCTGCATTTTGAATTTAAATGGATAGCCACATTTTTACAATGCATGCACCCCGACAGACCTGCACATCTCAGAAGGCGAAATCATTCACTCTTTTCATTGTCACATAGCAATCAAAAATCACAAAAGTTAATAGAGATTTTGGCTTTTCTTATTAGATTGTTAAGGTAACAAATTGAGATTTTACTTTGATTTTAATGAGTTAAGTAAAGATCATCACATTTAATAAATACAAATCAAAAGTCTTCACTGACTTCTAATTTATTCAGTTATTGAACAGGTTTTGTATCAACATAATGGTATTATTTCTGAATGAACTATAGTGACATAACACATACCAGTGGATTGCAGAATTTCTCTACCTGCACCTGGATCCAATCCAACAAAATCACTGTCCACTGCTCAGGGGGTTTGATGAAAAAAAAAAGGTTTTAAATTAGTGTTGCGGTATGAGTTGCTGTTAGTGCTGGGAGATAATATCAATAGATATCGATATATTGCGATACAAAGTGACGCAATACGTATATTGCAATATCATGTTCTGTTTCCAATATATCGTGTATTGGTTTTGAAATGCCTTATTTTCATAATATTTAGTTTGTTTGCTTTTTTTTTTCTTTAAATCAATCCACCCCAGAGTGGTTTATAATGATTTTTTTCAGATTATGAATCGTGTTTTACATGTAAGTCATTCTAAAACACCACATTAAATGTTACAATACATTAAATTTCAAGTGAGGCCATTTTCCAAAAAGTGGCGGCAGAGGAGGAGGGCAAACAACATAAAAAGAAACCTTTATGATATGCCCATAGCATCTTTTTCATTTCTGCCGTTTTATTCATATTTTAGGCATCCGCACAGTGTTCAAGACTATTTCCTGAAATTAGTTTTCATTTTCAGGTCTAATTTCTGATTGTTGGAATTTTGTGTAAAAAGACTTTCTACATTTCCACTTCATGTTCTGTCTGCTCCTGTTGCCAAAACTCCGCTCCTCATGCGAAAGCAGGAACACTCAGCGAGTCACATCACTGTTTGTCAAATTCTCAAACGTGGTAAATTAACGGAGGACTTGCCCTGGTAACAAAAGAAAGATGAGCCATTTTTTGTTTGTTTGTTTGTTTGTTTCCAAGTGCACATGCGCCTGAAAATTAGGCCACAAATGTTCCATCTCTTTTAATGCCTTTTCAAGATTTAAGATTCAAGAGTTTTATTGTCATATGAAAAGTAACACAATGAGATTCTTATTCTGTTCACTCCCCCGAGCAGACTACATTCCATAATCGAGCAAATAATGAGGGAGGTAATAAAACAAAAACAACAACAAAAACAGTAATGGCAGTAATAATGAACCACTAATAAATGAATAGACTTACATTCTGAATATATTACAGCGTAGATTGAGTGGAAGTAAATGTACATATGAGGAAGATAACATCATGTATTGCAAAATATTATGAATTTAGCAGCTTTCCTGCATTGTTTCAAAAGTTTGCTTTAAATATAAAAAGAAAATTCTATTTATATCAGGAAAACAAAAGCTCCCTCGTAAGTCTGTCCTGTGACCACAGATCGTGTCTGAAGGTCACTCTCAATGAAAATGTCAGCCATCGCGAAAGGAGAGATGCCTCATAGCTTTTTTTTTTTCCCTTGCCGATATGTCCTAGACAAGAGACAGGAGAAAAACAATATAAAGCAGGCTCTCTCGTTCCTGTCTTTGGATGTAATTACACATCATTTCAAGGTCAAATCTGACTTTGATCATGTGTCTTTTTGAAAGGCATGCAATATTGCTGACATTGGAGCCAGATTGCCCACCCCCAAAAAAAGCAGGACAAGTTAGGTCCCCCTGTTATGTAGTGTTTTCATTATCAAAAGTTGTAATTGTAGACGGCATTCATGCTAACACCACTGCAGGCTCCTTTCATCCCTCTTTGGACAAAACAAGATGATTTGAGACAACACGGACAGGCATGATGGGCAAACTGAACAGATCAGTATTGCCGTGATGTGCTGCGAGATTTTTTTAACTGTCAAAGAATTTGTCACGGCATTCATGAGAAAGTCAAGAGGAACGTCGTCAGCTGTAGCGAAACGGGGTGAATGCAACTAAACCCGACAGTACATAATAGGGCGTATCAAAACTTGGAGGCAGTCCACCATGAGACGGCTAGCATATGTATTTCCAGGCATCTCACTGCCTTTCAAATTGTGTCATGTTCTTCTGAGTCCAGTGTGTGTTTTGTGTGGCTGGCATTTTCTGGCAATGGCAAAGTAATGTGAAGTGTGTGTATAAATAAGGAGCTCATCTGCATCTTTTGTACTTTTGTAGTGAGTTGCTTTTATACAGAAAACTAAAATTGGAAACCTGGTTATCGTTTTATAATACAGGTATAGTATTCCCTTATTTGATGACCACAAGTTTTGTCTGCACATTATAATCCAACAAAAGTGTACTAGTTAGGCAGTTTAGGCAGTTAGTACTAGTTTTGCACCATGGAGCTGCTCTCATTTTAGAATAGATTATATTAATATAAAGTGCAATCATCTTTTTATAAAATACATGTATTATTTATAAATATTATTTGGCATGCAGTAGGAAAACATGAGTTAATATAATATATATATATATATATATATATATATATATATATATATATATATATATATATATATATATATATATATATATATATATATTCAGAAAACCCCACCGTGTAGGATTTGCCCCCTGATGCTTAACTCTTGTCATACATCCTTCATGTTTAATTCTCACCTGCTTGAAAATGCGCTACTAATAATAACTTGCATCCATATAAAACGTCACAAAAGGAATGCATACAAGAATTTGTAATGGAATCACTATGACACAATTTAGCAATAAGATGCTACTGCTAAAAGAAAATATCCTGTTAATGCCACAGCATTATGAAGCTTTCATTTAAAAGTGCGACTACCTGCAGAAACCCTGCTATAATCTCATGGTGCCCCCTGAAGTGACTTCATGAACTCCCCCCCCATAAAAATCACTGAAATAGACGATGCACCTTATTTTAGAAACTCCATCTGGATTTATACTTTTTTGTGTAGCCTTTTATCAATACAAAAATGAGTAAATTCAAGCAACATTTTTCAAAGGTTGTTTCTTGATGATTGAAGGTAGGTTGTGAGAATGTCTTGCCCTCGATTTCCAAATGATGACCAGTCTCTTGTTATTTTTGTATTTGGTCTTTATAAAATATGTCACTTTTGCTATGCTACAAGAATGAATGAGTGACTCAAAATGATATAAGAAGCTGGATGAGAAATAGTTTGAGACTTTTTCTGTTTGTTCTGCTAAATCATTTCACAACTGTAAAATATGGTAATTATCTCAGTAAATTAATTCTTTACAAACTCATTATCATATCACAAACCTGCTTAATAGATAAGTATCACCTTCTTTTAAAATAAACTCAGGCCATTACAATAATGTGTTTAAATGATCACATTTGGATATTGGAATCAAATGGTGCAAATGATCACTTCAGTGCAACGAGGCGTAAAAAAAAAAAAAAAAAACAGAAGGGTGGACGTGTTTTCTTTGAGAGACAAAAATTGTAAAACTAAAAGATTGTTTTCTGTCACTTCCTTCATGTGCAGTGCACCCCAAGTGGCAGACTACATGGCGGGTGATTTGAGGCTCATCACTTTCATTAAATCAGCAGTGATGAAACTTGCCACCTTGGGAGAATGTCACAAGGAGCAGGAAGTGTGTCTGCTCTTGTTTGGTCTGCCAGAGGAGATGGAGTGTCAATTGACAAAGCCGCTGCAAACTAACGCCTGGCCAAACTGCAATGAAATGTAAAACAGAGAACAGGTCAAAATGAAAAACACTTGTCATGCAGCATGGTTGTTGAGTGTCTCCCTCCCGGCAGGAATGTTCTGAGTTGAAATTGCAGATGGGGTTTTTGAATGGAGTTAGCATGCCGCCCCTATAGTTGCATTTTTTTTTTTTTTTTTTTAGTGACTCACTCGCATGGCCCAAAACAGTTTTTTTGTTACAGAAAATTCAGCTTATGAAACGCCTCAACAGAAAAATATTGTCTCTGGTAACGGGAGAAAATGGAATAAAAGACACAAGACAACAGCGCTCGAGCCAACATGAATGTAATGTAATGCATTATCACAGACCGTGATGTTACAGTTTGCGATGTGTTTTTTTGTTTTATTAATATGCTGGCTTGCCCACAAATGAGACAAAAGTTTTTTGCATTGTTGTTTATTGTGATCTTTCACTTTTCATCTTTCATCGTTCCATCCACACCCTATCTCCCTAGAATTAACAAAAATAAAATTGAGATTAGCTATGGCTAACACTGTACACATTCACATAAAAACACGTGCAACATACCACAATGGGCTGTTGCGTCTGACGTTAGTGTTGTTAGAATGCTGTTAGCATGTTAGCAAAGAGATCACACACTCGCATCTCTATTTATGAAAGATTCTTACTTCTCTGTCAGTTTCTTTGAAAACTAAATGCTCAAAGGTGCCAATGAAGTGTGTGACTATGATAGAGAAACACGTTTTTGCCAAAGACACCTGGATATAACATTTCTCAAATATTGATTACGGAGCAGACCTTCTTGGTTGGAATGCCCTGATGTGAAGACATACATATACGGACAATAGTGTGGATGCTTGATGCATTATCTTACATTATATTGTTCCCATTTACAGCTTAACAGCTTCTTGCATTATAATGAAAACAGGTTGCATGGAAAAAAACAAAGAAAGAAATAGAACAAGCTAATAAAATATTCCTGGGTAGGGATAACATAAGCGGCAGCAGTTAAATGGATAAGTCTTCTTAAAGACTGTCCTCCAAAGGACAGTTGTGTCATTGATGTGATTGTGCTTTCTGATTTACCTCTCCCTTACCTGTTTTACTGTAAGTCACAGTGGACATTTTTTTAAACAAAAACCATCGAAAAAAGTGGAGTGAAATGAAAGAATGCAAAAGATGTGTTGATGGGATTAAAAGTTAACTAAGATTCAGTATTTTGACTTTCGTGAGGTTTCACTAGAACGTCAAAATACCCAACATATTTTACAGAATGGCATGTTACCAGTTTGACACCCTCTAATTTATAATCCTTCATTTAACTTGATTAATTTTCCTGTCATGTCAGTCCCTAAGAATGTCTCCCGCGGCTTGTGTTAATTTGATCTCACAAGGGGAGCCTCCTGTAAAATATCCAATTCAGGTCTCAATGCTTCCACTTCATTTTTTTTCCTTTCTGTCTGCTTCAATTTAGTTGCATGCTTAAACAGATGGAATTTGGCTAGGGTCTTTGGTAAACAAACCTTTTGGGGGAAGAATAAGATAATATCAGTAAACCAAATAGTTGTACAATCTTCCTTAGTAGCAGTGACCTTCGACTTTGTGGCAATACAGACCTAAGCCTTGAAGAGAAAGTTATTTTTGAAGTCATGAAAAATTACATTGGCTGTCATCAGTGGACGGCCTGTATTACAGAACTCCCACGTATTCCATAATGGGGACCACAATAGCACATAGACCACTTATGTGCCCCACTGTAAAAATGAAGCCTTGTTCAGTTTTATGTTAGCCATGTGTATTTCCACTCAACACTACGAATAAAGACTGCGTTGAAAGCGAGCACATAAATAAACAGCTTACTCCCTTAGTGTCGATGACTTCAAGATGGGTGAGATCTGTGACAGGTGATTGACTGAAGGCCAATAGAATTATCCTAACTCTTAATTCTCTTAATCAGAAACAAAGATTACTATAAAGCCCTTATCTATGTATATCATATTTTGATGACATCAAGGCACAATTCAAGTCCTTTATTTTCCTCCAAAATTGAGATTATGCATTATGTTTGGATGCTAAATTGAAGTTGGATAAAGTTTGACATTTGCAGTACTGGTTTGTTTTCCTCAATGTTCACCAACTCCCAACGTTTTCTATATGTGAAAATGTCCAGATCTGTTAAATGAGACTGCACCTTGCAATCCATTCGGCCTTCTAGTCTGTATATTATGCAAGCAATAATGTCTTGTTTGTGTATTGTACAGGATAAAAAGCAAATCAACGATCAGTGTTTTGAGTTAAAAGTTACACAAGTATTGTGTAAGTCGATTATTTGATTGATTAATCAGACAAAAATGAATGATAAATAAGTCACTGTTTCAAATTGACACAGTAGAACAAAGACATCAAAATATTAATAATCGTCCATCCGCATTTTAGTCAATAAAACTTGATGACTTACGAATGTTTCTGACAACTTTGTGCGCCATGTTTGTTTTTAATCTCGTGGTTAATCAGGAAGAAAAGAACACAGCTTTGTTTGGATAATGCTGTGAGCTTCACAGGGTTAACCTTGATGATCAAGAACATGATAATGTGACCATGCTTCCGGGAGTAACAATGAAAATAAAATCATCCTAATGCCATTCGTTCCATACATTACTTGATATGTAATGTTTTACTTTGAAGTATTGTCTGGCTTCCTTTATAACTAGCCACATCATCGGACAATTCCACCAGGACACTTGCCACAGTACTGGTTTGCAATGCTCTGGCAAACATAAACAATGCGCACATGGCTAATTAATTTGGTGATTTATTCATGTGTAGCAACTTTGGCTGATTTTACATATCAGATGCAGCTTTATGATGTGGAAACCAGACTTGGTCTACTTTTTGGCACCTAAAAAAAAACCGAAAAAAAAAACTTGTAAAGAAGCGAGAGAAAACATTCAAATCATTCTTGATCAGTAATTTAAAATTCATCCTAAAATGTTTACATTTATCACATAAACATTCCCCAAACGTTATAAGAAAATAATGTTTCTCATTGGGTAAATGGGTTCTACTTACTTCTACTTGCTGCATAGCTGTGGTTTGTCAGGTATATCAGTGAATCCTTTGACAACGTGTTACAGTAACATAACAACAACATTAAAACATATCACAGGGGATTCAGGGCCACTGTAGACAGCGCAGAGGCAGGTGTTCCTCCCACCCAGGAGGCCACCCGGCACTAAAGTACACACCCGAACACTGTTACTGTTTGCCTACATAAACACTTGTAACCTCAGGAGGTCTTATGAGTCAACTCACTCGCAGGGCAGCGCAACACAATTTAACATGCACAAGCAAATACACAACCTGTCAAAGGAGGAGTGATCTATGCCCCAGTAGAATTTGTAGAATATGAAACATAGTGACAGAACATCTAAAAGCAACTGTTGGGGATGTGTGTGAGTTGAGTAATAAGTAAGAAATGTGAATGAGTCCCCTTTTTGGGATGTAATGGATATCTAAACATTTGATAATGCATCTTTAGTGGCCATCCTTTTCGACAGTGAGACAAAAAGCCACCAATTTGCCATAATCATTTGCTTGTGGTTTACGCAGTTTAATGAGAGACAAAATTTTTTGCTTTAACTCCACACGTGTAATGTTCATAACATCCCTGTATGGAATGTTGAAGTTATCAAAATATATTCTATGAATACTATTCCCTTTTAATGTGTAATGATTGGTGCTCCAATATTAACACTGTATAATGTGTAGCTACATAATCACCGGTAAATGTTGTATGTATGTTGAGGGCTTTCACCAAATCAGCCATGCACATGTACGCGCATGCACACACAAACACAAAACTGTAACCATGTTAAATATGCATGGCCAGAAGGACTCTACCATCACATGCTCTTGTTGTTTAGAACTTTACAACGCTGCTTTGTCATTTGTGAGCTGATCCGACTCAGCCCTCAATCAGGGTCATCAGTAGGGCACATTTTTAACCAAATCCCAGAGGTATGATTAGCACAGATTGTAATGTTATTTATGAGGATATAAATTTAAATTCTTTGCAAACAGGCCTATTTGTGTTTACAATACCCACTACGAATGTTACCTTGAAGCGCACTATTCCACCTTGTAAATAAAACGAGGCAAAAAGCTTGTGTAAGTGGCTGACTGAGATTGCACATCTTGAGGTTTTTTTTTTTGGGGGGGGTTTGTTTGTTTTACTCCATTCTGTTTCATAGCCCTTTAAGCATTGCGGATGACTGTTAAAGTTTGTTGCACGGGTTAGTGTTAGTGCTGGGCTGCACATTTAATTTCATTTTAATTGCAATGACAATTTAGGCTATCAAACTGGTCGCCTGCTAGACAGACAGATAGACAGATAGGTACTGTTTATGAATATTAACACTTTACTTACATACTTAACGTGTGCCAAATAAAGGCCATTTTTGCCTGTATAAGACGATCAGCCGAAAGCGGCCGCTGTGCCCAGTAAAGGGATCAGTGTCGTGGACCCTGTCCAAAAAAGATACTACAGCAAAAATTTGACATGAAGTGCATATGGTGATAGACTAAAGCCTTGAAATAATGGAAGAGAAATGGTGAAAACACAATGAAGATGTCCATGGGAGATCTCAACCTTTGTGTTATTTGCAAATACAGATTGCCTATATTTTCAAGAAGAACAATGGAAACGTACCAGTCCTTGAGATTTCCTATACTGTACTGTATTTCATACAGAAAGCGGGCGATTGAGGCCCAATGTTATTATCTTTTCTATATAAGCTGTAATTGCTTCCTTTGTGATGAAATTTGTCATTACCTTACATATTTATTCACTTAGCTTATATAAATATAATGCTCCTGGGTAACTTTTTTTTTTTTTTTTTTGGTGGCTCTATTTTTAAATTTTAGTTTAGTTAGTTTCTAATATTTGACATTCACTTCCTAATTTAAATAAATATCAGAAGTTACTCACCAGTTACTCAGAACATCTTTACGGTAGTTTTTTTCACTTACTACTCATTTAATTATTTGGAGGACTCATTTTCGTTTTACCTGAAACAATATAATTTTTGTTTAGTGTACCCAAGTCTGCTCTTCAGGGGGAGCATTACCCATTGTCTGATAGCATATTCCCAAGTGATTTCATATTTGTAGATACAAAAACAAAATATCTCATAAGTGAGAAGCTTGGAGTATGACATATGGGCCCTTTGGAATAATATGCCATCTGCTTCAACCACCAAGTTGCTGGAAGTAAGTCAGCAGTGTGTATTTTGAATGAGTTGGTTCATGGGTTGTCCCACATTCAGATCTGTTAGCTATCATACAGTTCTTTATTGTCCATTTACACAGCTCAGCGAGGCGGAATGTTCCATGCCTGAAATGTTGAAGCAACGTTTGTCTCTTTGTGTCTTCTGTGGTCAGGTGGAATTGAGTGATATATTTGTGGAAGTTTATATAACATAAATATGGTAGCATTTAAGTCACTCGTGTGAGATTATTGCTCTCGTTGCCTTCATAAAAAATACACAATGTGAAAATCATCATTCACTTTTGTTGAGATTGTAAAATACATTACATGAAGTAAAGTAGGAATAAATGTGATCAATGGTAGTTGAAATTTGGATACGGAGCCGATGCACTGGAACGTTAAAAGTGTTTGCATTGATTCATGAATACATCCATGTCTTCTTTGGCAAGTAAAAATAAACTTTTTGTCCAGTGTAATGATTGTTTTCCTTTGGCGTCTCAACAGAGCTCATGAGAAGCAAAATTTTCCAGTCTGCTCTTTCCGTACTGTTCAGTCTGCTGATTGCGAGTCCAAACTGACATCGGAGAGAGAAAGAGAATATTTGTCCTGGATTTTGGTGTGTCAAGAAGAAAATTATCCATGTGCTGAAATAACAGTGTACCGCAGTCATGCGCAGGTCTGCTCTTCTGGAGGAGACAGGCAAGGTGTGTTTAAAGCTACGAAGAAACACGTTGTGCCATGTCAACGCTCAAGCAGCGAATTAACGTGTAGGCAGGGTCAAAGGCCAACCACTTTCATAACGAAACACAGCCGCTGCTGAAAAGTGCCACATGCCCCCACCAACTCTTACAAACACTAGGCTTGTAAGAAGGGTGGCGATTTTTCTCATTGTAAAACTCAGACAAAATACTTTGTACACATACATCAGGCAAAACTATCACATTTTCACTTACAATGGCATTTATTTGCTCAACTACAGTCCTTAAGAGACATCTATTAGCTTTTATCATTCCAGATCATTCCGTCTCATGTCTGCTGGGCCACGAGCAAGCCTGTTTTTTGTTAATATGAGAACTAGTGAGCTATATCTTGCAGTTGTGTTTCTGCGGGCTAGTTTGTTCATCGGCACTCCTCGAAGATTGTTTTAAGGAGCCAAAGTCTTACATGAACTGGAACGAGCAGAAACCAGATTTGGGGAAAAAACAGGTTCCCTGAAAGTCAATTAAAGGCAAATTTAGGTGGCTGCATAGCCAAATTCAAGTATTTCCCTGTTGATTTCAGACTTGATACATGAGCAGGCCTTGCATATGTTCAGCACAAAAAAAAAGCGTACACAATTAAAACGCAAACTCATTTAACTTTTTCACTTCCGTTGGGACAATGCGTCCCTACACTTTTCAGAAAAAGGCAGTGGGCATAGGAATGGTAGCAATAAGATGAATGGGATCCTACCTGTTCATTATCCAACTATCTACCAATTCTAGTGCCATTTAGCAACTTTTTCATACACAAAAAGCCAGTGCTGGGCCCACTGTCAACAAGGTAGGTTCTATTGTACAATATCTGGTGAATTAACCATTTAGTACAGCGGAAATACATTGATAATATGTGCTATATAAGTGTGTTACTATAGATTACACTGATTACTATGTACTTCTCTGGTACAGTACATTATTATTATTATTATTATTATTATTATTATTATTATTATTATTATTATTATTATTATTAATGATAATAATAATAATAATAATAATAATAATAATAATAATAATAATAATAATAATAATAATATGGTTGCTATTATTAAATCCTATGGGACAAAAAAATTCCAGGGCCTGTAACATAATTTATGGAAGTGGTAATTTTATAACTATTTTTCCAAGTATTCCAGACGTATAAACAAGTAATATATGCCATAAGTTTTTGTTATCCCCCACCCCCTGCAGAACAAAAAAAGAATCGGTAGTGAAAGGGGTTAAACAGCCACTTCAAGGCTCTTTCCATGACGCAAAACCAATAACAAATTACATTTGTATTACTATAGTAGTAATTCAAACTGTGACTGTTTGTTCATAAATATATATAAATTTGTATTGTACTTCATGGGATAAAAATCTTATTTAGCTATTTTCAGTTGTAAAACGTTAATATTTTGGCTTTAATTAATTAAAAAAAAAAGATTTTTCATGTTGAATTATCCCCTTTAAAAACATATCTTGCCGCTTGCTTCCGACTGAAAATGACAGAACATCTACATACTCAGGGCTCAGGCAATGATCAACCACACAAACAGGTGAGCTGTGATAGGTCATTAAGTGAGGCTTGAGCACATGAGGTCATTGATTAATTGAGAGCAAATCGGTAAACTGTATTTTTAAAGGTATTGTGCATGAAAAATCATTTAGTTATCAAATTAACTAGAGATGAAATATTAATCTCTTACTGCTGAAATGGCGAAATACGTTTCTTATCCCTTGTGACTGATCACTGGGGAACAATTAATGCCAATAAATTGATTGGCAGACAGACAGACAGAAAGACATCCCATACATAAATACTATGAATACAGATTGTGAATTAACAACCAACCACAACAGTCATTTGATTTATTGTCGTTTAGGAAACAGCATGTGCATTTATTTTCTTAAAAACATTCCACTGATTATCCTTTACCAGTCTACCAACAACAAAGGTAGACAACAACAATAACATGCAGAACAACAGAATAATATGGAAACATTTCATTACATACGACAGTCCTTACTGCTGACTCTTTGTCTATTATGGTGCCAGGTTTCTTTCATCTGACCACACAGAAAAGAGGCCACATGTATGACAGCGGGTCTTTCCATCTCTATGCTAGATGTGGCTATCTTTGTCAAGACAAAGATGTAATGAGATCTTATGAGTCAGCCCATGAGTGCCCCCCCTCCCCCCAGCCAAAAACATCCAGGGGCAGCTGCAGGTCAAACCTCTCTAAGTGATTTATGTTCTTCCTTATCAGCCATAATGAGTGTTCTTACAATTAGATGGAGGCAGGCTATCAGAGACAAGCACCACGTCAACGTTGACCCGCACGGAAACAAGTCTCCATAATGACGACCAGGGTGAGCTCCGGGTTTGTGCTTTTAATAGGCGGAAATCACAGTTTGGCGCGCCGCAGCCGAGGCTTGTTACGCGACCTCAGAATACGCGTCTCGCCTCGTTATCGTCAGGAGTCAACTTGTTTTCTTTTATTCGCACAAACATCCTGCTGCACACTTTGAAGCTTTTTAGTAACCTTGTAAATTGCACTTTTTAGTAGCAACACACGTCTAGCCGGTGTCATCGTTTTTACAGAACCTGTGACCTGTCGTGTTTGTAATACAGGAACAAATAAAAACAGAGAGAATGTCAAAAATCTTGCAAAAAGGAAAGTTTATCATGATTATTTAGTCTTGATCACATTCATTTCATATTAAGATTCATTTTACCTTTTTATTCCACAATAAAAGGGGATCATCATGCTCATAAAATGAAGAGATGTCCTTACTTTATTTTCATACAACCACTGTATAAATGGGTTTAAATGAGCACATACTGTTAGGCACACCGTGATCGTGTGGCCAATATACTGTAGCCAAATTCACTGGCAACCAAATGGAGTGACCCTCCTCTCATAAGGAGTAAGATTAAAGTTTTATTGTGACTACGGAGAAAAATTGTGTGTTTTGAATATTTTCCCCCTGACTGCAAACTAAAAATGTGTGGGTTTGACTTTTTTTCTTGTGACTATGAATAAAAACCCTGTGAGTATCAAGTCTTTACAAAACAATTCTCACTATGACTATGAAGCTTCACAACACGTGTCAGCGCACTTAACTCTCGTATGGATTATCACTGTTCTAATACAAAAACATATAATTTCAAAACACAAACTAAGGATTCTGAGCAAGAGACTAGTTTTTGCAAGTACCATATTTCTCCAATGCTGAGAAGATCCACCCAAAAAAGGAAACTCTCGCAAAAACTTCTACAGAATTCACTGGATAACCCACAGGTGGAGACGGGAGTTGAAAGCTTTATAAATGCCCCTGGATAATCGTAATCATAATGCGATAATTGACTCATACTGCCATTGTTTGAGGTCTTTTTGGTATGACCACTGTCCACATCATAACTTGTCTGCTGAGCTCCTCTGTGAAAATTCGCACTGTCTAGATAAAAATGTGTTTCTGCGTATTCAACGGTTTGAGGAACCAATGATTACAATTTGGCTTGTCTTGAAAAAATGGCAGACCGACGATGATGGAAGGGGGACGGGGCACTGTCGACTGTCGAACCAGCAAAAAATGTAAGATACCCGCCTCGGATATTTTTGGGCATTTTTTTCGTTAATATAAAGGACAATATAGAGGTGGGCAGTCCGTCACTGTTGGACTGATAGCTGATAGCATTTTGAAAACAATAAGCCGGATAAAACACATTTTTTTGTATCCGTTGTTGTAACCCTCACCTGATCTCTCACCGCCTATGTCACCTGTCACCATTGTAATTGTCACCACACCTGCTCTAACGGTTCGTCATCGACTTGATTCTTCAAAATTTCTGTGAAATTTTTGAACTGCCATATACTGTACTTGGGAGCATGGACGTACACATATAACACAGTCTAAATTGGCAGCAAGCACACATACATGCACACATGAATAACTGGCTTGGTGCTGGAGAAACTCCAGAAAGTGTGTAAACATTTCAAAACTGTCTAAATTATCCAAGTGCACAAAAAATAAAGGTAGAGGGACAGTAGAAAAGCTAAACCTGCTGCTCTATTTGGTTTATACAATTAGATGTTGCAACAGTAAATCACTCACAAGATTTGTTTGACAGTAAAACGTGATACAAAATGAAGAAAATGTCCTTTTTAAAAAAAAAAAAAAAAGAGTCAAATTCTTTTAAAAGTCATGTTAAAACTTCAAATGCAGATGTAAGCACATGTAAATCAGCGATGGAGGTGAGCACCACATTGGCCCAGCCTGGGCCGTGTTGTTTTCTAATTTATAAGAATTGTCTGGATAAATGCATTTTACATGTAACAAAGCAGCAGAGGAAAAAAAGTAACATGGCAGAGTGTTTCTGTCTGCATTTAATCTCAGTGAGCCTCCGTCTTCACCGAAGCCAAAATAATATTTTTGTTTAAGTTTGGATACCTTTCTTATCATCAATGTGCCAACAGCTATGCAGTTGTGATTCACGTTTTTAGTGAATGATTAATAACACATACAGGCACATCCAAAGATCCTGGCATGTCTTTGCTTTCTGTAAATACATTAGTTTTATCGTTTAGTGGGGTTTTTTTTCCCCTCAATGCTTAATGTAATTTAAAGACGTAAGATATCATTTCGTATGAACTACAGTGTTTGATTTATGTGCAATCCTATAAAACTGAGGTCCCATGGACCTGATAATTCATAATATATTTGAATAGGCAGTTAATACATCACCGAAAATCATTAGTTTCATTTGATGTATTATAATATTCATGTGCCCTGCATGGCAACCAGTTCAGGATCAACCCCGAACACTGTCCCACCACAGCTTGGACGGTCTCCAGCATACCCGCAACCCTCGTGAGGATAAGTGGTCAAGATAATGGATGGACGAATGGATGGATGCAATATTCAATTGTGCAGCACAACATTTTGCATAAAAGCAAAACTCAGCGCTTAACGGTGAAGATAAATACAATTCAACTTTAATGTTCTTGTCTTGAAGCACCCCCCACAAAGTTAAGTTCATCATATTCTATGGACTGCTGAATATTTATAAGTTGCAATTTGAGAAAGATGATATATATATTTGTATATGATGCTACAATTAATGTTATTGCTAAGTTTAGCCAGGAGCATTAATCATGCTGTTTTCTTCTTGAACTTTATTCCCTGAACTTCAGGCCACGGCTGTCCTTTGATAGTCAGCAAGCAATTGCTCCTTGTTTAATAAGCACAGGAAGTGTTTTGCCACATTAATCATTGTACTGCATAGTCGGTGACATCTTGTGCAATTTTCCAGCTTGAGGTGCTAATGCAGCTCACCGGGCCAAGATCTGTATAATGCAGGTGGATGAAGTCAGAAAAAAAAAAAATAAGTAAAGGGAAGCACTCACCAAGTGTGATTTTATTTCTTCTTTTTGGGGTCAAATTCTGATCATTTCAATGTTACGTCTATGTTATTTCTATGATGCATTAACACTTTGACAGCAATGTAAAAACTATTGCAAAACTAAATAAACCTCATCTTTTGTAAACCCTTCATATTTTTCTTCTTTTTCATATTTGTAAATTATATATCTGTTTTACCTTAAGTGTATTTCAGACTTCCCACACTGTGAGGGGTTAGTGACCACAGTGGTGAAAGTGCTTGACGCGATTGTTTTTCTTTTCCTTGGGATGTGTCTCATTTTGAAATAAATACCAAAAGTTTTGCAGTTTCCGTGTTTTACCAATTTTATGATAGTTTGTATATGCGAAAAGACCGCAATTGATAAACGAGCAAAGGGTGTTTTCAAAGGATCCTTTCCGTGTTATCTAACCAGTGCTACTCTTCATTAAATCAGCTGGAGACATCATAACTTTTGCACGATCTTCTCCATTTTAGTCCCATATTTTTCGGACTATAAGCAGCGATCTTTTCCTCATGTTTTGAGCCCTGCAGCTTATAGTCCAGTGTGGCTTGTCTTTGTTTTTTTATTGTTTGTTTGTTTTTTGTTTTTGTTTTTGTTTTGCTTGCCACCAGCAAGCAAATGTGTGTATCTGTTCGAGGTGTCAATTTATGGAACAACTATCAAAAAGAACTGAAAAGATTTGAATCAATGGCTGTGCTCAAAAAGATTTAAAACAATATATTATTTAAAAAATATACATATATTTGTCTAAATTAAATAAGAAGAAAGTATAAAATTTGGGGTAAATTTGTGATGTGTAAATTTTATATACAGTAATTTTATTTATGTATTTATGATATGAATTATGTAAAATGTGTTATGTTCACTAAAATAAACTATCAAACAAAGGAAGACAAAGAAAGATGCTATTGAAGTATTGATCTCGATTTTGAACTGCTATTTAACTAACAGATCCATCCATCCTTCCATTTTCTATAAATATGTTGGGACTAAACATGCAGGAATGTTCAATCTGTTAAAGAGAGGATGTTGCTGTTGGCAGACATTTACAAAATAATTAAATCCGGAAAATACGGTAATATTTCCGTACTCAAATAAGGATGTGCTCAGATGTTTGGTGAGTCTGCTCGCTTCTTTTAATGAAAATAATGCCATAACAACATCAGCTAGCACTAACTGATGTTTGCTGCAACAGGCACTTTTCTAATGGCCAACTGAGGTCCACTCTCTAACTCAGGGGCGTCAAACTCGTTTAAGATTGCGGGCTACATGACGGAAAATCTATTACCAAGTGGGCCAGACCAACAAAATCATGGTATATTTTTTAAAACAACAATTACAAATGTATTATTCTTTTATAATACTGTCCAAAATAAAACAAGTACAACATCACTGTTAAACATCAAATATAAACTATTACGCATAAAATATTTCAAGTTTTTCATTTCTTAAAAAAAATTCTGATGAATTTTATACTTTACAAAATAACCTCGGGGGCCGGATTAAACCCATTTGCGGAGCAGAACTGGGGCCTGGCCGTGTGTTTGACAACGCTCCTCTAACTCATCCTGTTGCAGTAACTATTGTAAGTAAGAATACTGCTGATATAAAAATGCACATATTTGCATTAAAACTTGGTTTATGTGGTTGACGGATTACACTTCCTCAAATAATCCTGAAAAAAAAATATATAAATTTTAAATTACCGCTTATAGGATGCACACATACTTTTGGCCTTCATTATTAGGGAAAAAAAAAAGTATCGTATATTTGGGGAATTTCGGTATGTTGTCACAATAACGATCCTTTAATAAGTACTAGGGATGGGACGAGGCACAAACATCTCACGTGAGTGACATACAAGACACAAGATAAAAAACAAAAGTAACACTCGTTCAAAATTAAGAATGAACCATTTAATGTCACGTAAATCAGGGTCCCCAACCACCAGGCACACAAAATAATGATGTTTGGAACTGATTTAGTTTATCCTGTAACAGTTCATTTACTTTCTGCTTTGTTTGACTTGTTAGGGTTAGGGTTGTTTTGCTGTTGATAATACATTTCGGAGTGAGGAAGGAAAGCGTGGTTTCTGTTGAGAGCAGTCACTGTTGGGAACACACACGTTGTTCTGGCTATAAGTGTCTGTAAGTTGTACTTTCTT
Organism: Hippichthys cyanospilos; assembly: GCF_059441005.1. Classification (NCBI taxonomy): domain Eukaryota; kingdom Metazoa; phylum Chordata; class Actinopteri; order Syngnathiformes; family Syngnathidae; genus Hippichthys; species Hippichthys cyanospilos. The sequence goes on from NC_142383.1 coordinate 4,617,649, forward strand.
TGTAAGAATGTCATTTATGATGATATGAGCAAAATTAGTTTGTTTGTTGATCTAACAACATGTGACTGTGGATAACAAGTTAGCTAATGTTAGTTCTTATCTTCAGCATGTTATATAGTTCTCCCGCTTTATGCGTTTAGCTCATTAGTATTTGCATTTGTGCAAGGTATTTCCCTTTGGTAAACGTTAACATATGCAAAGTTTTGCATTGATAACAACTTATTTGCATCTAATTAACATATTGTATTGAAATGAACAGCGTTTGTAATTCAGTTACATGATTGATTTAATCAATGTAATTTGTGTAAATATTTTGTAAGATGTTTAATTCTTGCATATGCAACTTACCTGAGTAACTGAACTAAAGCGATGTTTGATATTAAAGAGATAGACTCTGACAGCGTTTGTTTAGTGTAATTTCTTTTCTTTACCATTTTACAATATAAATTATGTGCACATTATATTTTTTTACACTTTATACTTTTGAGCGCCAACTGGTTCATGGTGATAAAAAGATTGGGGACCCCCGATGTAAATTACATCAACAACATGACAAAATAAATAAACAAAGCATCACAGATAAAATATGTATATGGCTGGAGACTGCCTTGTTCGTGAATTAAGACTAAACATCACCTGACAAAAACATGTTGAAATTAAACCATTTTAAAGGCCCCAGAGAAGCTGCTTTTTGTTTTATTAATGTCTGGAGGAGTAATAGTATGATATGGGCGGACAAAAGCAAAATTAACTACACTGATTTATGTCATGTCTTTTTTGGCTTTCAAATGGGGATTATCTCCTTGTGACTCACTGCTGCCCCTATCTCAAATTTCCTCAGTTTCCAGGCCTGGAGGAACCAAGGAGCTCTTCATAATGGACCCAAACTAAAACCACAGCCATCTATCATTGGGCAGCGAGATAGAGCAGATTTTTGGCCATAACTCACACTGAGGCCCTTCACTCCTATAACAGCATTTAGCCAGCTAATAATGATTTAACGGACAGGTTTAGACAAAGATAAACAGTAATCTCATTCTCGATGAGAAGCTACTAATTTCTTCATAGAACACAGCAAAGAGACGGGCTGTCTACATGAGGAAATAACCACGTGCACATGTCTTCCATATGGCGTGCAGAGCCCCCAGGCGACAAGACAAAACCATAGCGGGAACTTCCTGGGGAGATGTTCACGAGTCAACTTTGATCATTTTAGGCAAGCAAACTCATACTAATGAGCGACGATTCCATTCCTGGTCATAAAAGAAAGTATTCCAACTGTGCCCTTACCATTAAACTCCACTGCGTATACTGTATATCCACAGCTTTAAATCTATTTCAAGAATGCATTCCTCTCTCCACTTTTTATGGTGTACACTGAATTTTTGTCATGCCTGCAGTTTGTGTTGCTTATTCTCACTTTCACACTATTTGTACAAGCAAAGGTTCTCAAGCAGGATGTCCCCCAACGATTTATAATGTGCAGTATTTACCTTAGGATGTTTATCGTAAAGTGCCGGAGAGCTGAGCAGCACAGTGGTGCAGAATCTCTGTTTTCTCACAGTAAGAGTCTTTCTGTGAAGACTGGGCACGTTCTCCTAGCTCCTGCGTGTTTTTCCTTCCAAGTTTTGTCACTTTCTCCCACGGCCCCCTCTGTGTATCTAAGGCAGCTAGGGTGCCTTAAAGTAAAAGAGCCGAATGTCAAACCAGCAACAGGTTACTTGCATATTGTATACACTCACCTGTCAAAACATTAGGTGCAGCTGCTCCAATGAGATTCAATAACTCTAAAGAAAGTAGACGTAAATCTCAAACTGTGTTACAAAGTCACACAAAAAAAAGTGTATTATTGTGGGTGTCATTTTTACAACACCATTTTGAGAGCATGTGTTAAGTAGGTTTAAGCTATGCAGATACCTTTTGAGAAGGAGCATTTGAGAATTTACATTTCAGACAATGCTTGATAATCAATACTGTATTCCATTATTTGGCAGAGTTTTATTCACCAGCATACACACACAGCCATCGAAGGTAACGTGATGGGAAGTCATTATTCCCATCTTTTAAGGCAGACTGTAGAGGTAGAGTGAAACAGTACCATCTATTGGACAAACATTTGCAAACTACGTCATCACAACATATTCAATATGTAGCAATGAAAGCTCAAAAGTAGGATGAAGTAGATGCCAAGTATAAATGCTTACACCAATGCAACCTAATACATTGTATGAACTTGTATGAATGTCGCATTTTCCTGAGACGACTGAAAGTTGTGAGTCTCTGTGGGCCGGTCATGAGTAAGACAAGGCTGGGATTTCAATTTCAGTTTCAGCTGTATTTCAGAGTCATTTTTTTCATGAAAATGAAACAATCTTGCTTTTTAAACATGATGCGATTGGACAAATCACTTGCGCATAGTTGAGCAAAGCATTTTGGGAAGCAAAGTGACAATCTCACTCTGATTGGCTCTTAGCCAGGAAATCCAAGTTAGTCGGTGAGGAATTTAAAAATAAAGGTGCAGTAAGGTTATATGTTGCTTTTGGTTTAAGAACAAATTGTAAATCGTGTTTATTTTCGTGTTTTATTTATTTTTATTTTTTAGTAGGATGATGAAGGTTACATTTTTTTGGGAAGGAGTGGCGAAGATGACGGGAGTGAACGACTGACTGACGATTGACAGAACCACGAGGTTTTGGCTTGAAATAATGGCAAACCGGTGATCACGGAAAGGGGGGCGAGGGATGGCACTAGCACCAACGATTGAAAACCGTATTAATAGTGCATTTTACTGCTTAATTCAAACTTGAATGGGTTTGCCATGGGTCCCAAGATTGCTAGTGATGTTAAAGAGAGAAGATGATTTATCTCTACATGAAGCTGGAGATAATTAAGAAATACAAAATTAGCCTAGGCTCCCCCTCACCAGGGAATATGGGCATCTTTTCTATATTTTTTGTTTATGATGTTTTCTAAATGTATGCATATATATATATATATATATATATATATATATATATATATATATATATATATATATATATATATATATATATATATATATATATATATATATATATATATATATATATATATATATATATATGTATCTTTGTGTGTGTGTATTCATATATTTATACTCATGTACACACATACAAACACACAGATGTGGGCATTTTTCATATTTTTGCTGCTCCTTGTGTAACTATCTGTACACAATACTTTGCCCTGTTTTATTTTGTTGGCTATTTTTATTTCCACTCCATCCCATGTTTCCACTTCTCATGTGAAACATTTTTCTTTGGACTGCAAGGCCCCCATAAATTCCACAGCACAGACACCAGCAAAATATTGCTGAAGCTAATGCAGAGAAATGAACAGCACATAATTTTGATTTTTATCTGAAATGTACTACCATGTTGATATACTAATTTTAACAGCCCCATGACAGTGATTAATCACAGCTCACTTGTTTTTTTATGGATGCGGTTGAAGTGAAGACAATATTGAAGAGGCTGTGCAAATGTTCCCTGCTGGCTGTTCTTTCTTCACACACATTCCTGGTTAATGTTGTCGTGTTTGCCTTGATAAAATCATTTAGCCCATGTGAGCTGGGCCAGAGGTTCCATACTGAGCTGCAGAAAAATGAGAAAGACATACATAGAAGTGAAACATATGCTTTCCAAGTAGTCAACATTAACGGGTCCATCCTTCAGAATCTGGACTGGCTTATTGTACCGATGAAAGGAGTTGTAGCTTGCCAATTGCAAACAATTGTGATCTATCCTAAAAGTTGTTTATTTGTCTGCTATGGATAGACAAACTCGAAGCGACAAGTGGTATTATTTAAATTTGCCATATTGTGAGATGACAATGACCAAAACAAGTGCAGATGGATATCTGTGTATACTGTATATATACACAGTATATACTGTATGTCCCCCCCAAGCATGAAGGAACAAGTATTCTTTATCCTAGCCACATTCAGCCAGTAGAACACAAAGGTGTAGAGGGGATTGCACATTTTGAAACATAGCACTTAGTGTAATTAATTCTACCTGCTGAGTTCAGGGCGATCCCAAGGTGTTAACTATGGAAATGCCATCTGGTTCATTAATTGGAGGCTATTCCAGACTATTACTGTTACTTACAACATAGCCTCCCACACCCTCAAGAGAAGTTCAAATACAGAGGGTGAGAGAGAGAGAGAGAGAAAGAGAGAGAGGAAGAAGAAAGTGAAAGACAGAAAAAGAGAGACAAAAAGAGTGAAACAGAAAGAGAAAGAGAGAGAGGGTTATCGGGAGATAAAGAGAGAGATAGAGAGAATGGGGGAAGAAGAGAAAAGAGAGAGAGACAGAAAGAAGAGAGAGAAAGAGAGCGAAACAGAGAGACAGAGAGAAAGAAAGAGACAAATAGAAAGAGGGGAAGGAAAGAAAGAGAGAGCGAAAGAGAGAGCGAAAGAAAGAGAGACAGAGAGAAAGAGAGGGAGCGGCCTAGCCTACATATAGTCAAGTTGAGAGTTACTGTAGTTGTCTGCGCTCTGCCATGTCTTTTTATTCTTTCATCAATAACTTAGGTGTCTAAAAAACACCAGCCAAAGTTGAGATTTGCCAAATTTTCCAGATCCACATTTGCTAATAGCAGTCAGTCATGCACGAAGTTTTAGATCACCGCTCTATACACATCACTCACCCATGTACCTCTTACCTGCTTGGCGCCTGATACGAAATCACTGCTCCATGTTCGATGAGATTGTGAAGAAGTATAAAATACGCTCCTGCTTCCTTTATCCACTGCCAGGCTTCGTTTTTTTTAACTGTTTTTATGCTTTGACTTGTGTTGTAAGATAAGCGTGTTTGTTGCAAAATGCGATGCTAAAATCAGCATGGGGCCACATATTCAGGTGAGGCTTTGTTTTTGTCATGTGAAGTGTAATTGCAATAAAATAGGAATGTTCATCTTTTTTTTTTGTTTCAGGCACTTTGATGGACGTTTTTTTCTGTTTTATACTAAGCTGTAACCTGTAGAAACACTGTAAAAATAATTAAGTTGTTGAAATTTTATTATTATTATTAATTTTATTATTTTCATTTGTTAATGTTAAAAAGGATACAGGTTTAGGTCTACTGATACAATTTTTATAGATAATTTTATTTATAGTCAGCACATTGAGTGTGTGGGGGGGGGCAAAAAGTTTTCTTTTTCCTATGGGAGGCTTGGCAAAAAATAGAGATGCACTGCTTTAATGTATGAAAAAATTTTACTTGAAGATAATGATTATATTTGTACTCAAGTAAATTAGTACGAGCCATTCTTTGACACTTCTTTAGCCAGACTCTTGAAAAAAATGGAAATTGATGTACATTTATTGTCTTAAAAAATAAATAAATAAAATATACAAAAAAATATACTGTTCCTGTATTTAAAAAAACAAAAAACAAATAGTATTTTCCGATATATGCAGAAATCTTGTTCACATACATAGCCCTGGAAGTGACTTCACATAACCCCAGGGTTGTAAGTACCCCCAGTGGAGAACCTCTGGCTTGCAGGTTGGATGAGTGACGTCTATGGTTTTGCAGGTTCCCCCAGTGGGATACAACTAATCAATTAAAGTTGATTCTCAATTTGGAGAATCCTCTTTGTAGTGTAGCTCCAGTTTTATCTTTAAAAGCTAATTATCATTGATCACAGACATTCTTGCCCTCGGCCCCTAAAACAGAGGGCAGGCCGCTTCTCTGCAACTTTTAACCCTGACTACTTAAGTGTGACCCCAGGGGCCAGAAAAACAGATCACATTTTGATTGTGTGTGCTTGCCTCAGCAAGCAAACATGAAGCAGTGCTTTGCTTATTATAGTTGTCACATGTGATATTGAAAGAACACTGCTCTGAAGTTATATTAATATGTTAAAAATATTGTTCATGCGGTAAAAATACTCTTTGGTCAGGTTTTTTTTGGGGGGTGGGGGGGTCCTATCACTTGCAAGTGAGCCAGCCTGACTCCACCCTCACTGCTGGGCCAATGATGTGTACCATGATGTGGAACGTGTGAGAAAGTGTGCAAGCACACACACAAACTCATGCACACAAAAACGTTGGGTAAAAAACACCATCAGTGGCTCATCAGTGCATGTGTACAGGTAATAGAGGCCATTAAATAAACCTCGTGCGTGCCTCCAGTGTTAAACAATCTGTCTCACATGACATTAGTTGATTGGTGCAGCAGGCATATCATCAATACAGTTCCCTCTTAGCAATCTCTGAATTATCCATATTATTCACTCCATCAGCCAAAGTGAGCGATGGCGACACATGTAATGGGATTCACTCTGAGAAACAAGTGAGCAGGAGAGTGGTCCAGGAAAAATGAGACAATATTCACAACGGTAATGTGCTACATGTCGCATTTGGAAAAAGTCATCTTCATTCAACGAGACTAAGTGAAGCAGAAAGCAATGGCACCACTTCTCTGAGGTGTTTTATTGACTTATTGGGTTTGTCAGAATGTTTCCTACTCCAGGGTCCAGCCATTCCCTCTATCTGTTATATCTCTGATAAACACACCCGCACTCATTTGACCCCCAACGACAGATTCAGTGTCACACTGATGACCCACTCTGACAGACTGAGAAAAAATACGGAGGGGTGAGGAGGGTGGAGTAACTGGTAGGAGTATGGAGTGGGGGTGGGTCGGGGGCGTTAGGTGAAGAGTTGGTGCTGTGAGGGTCTGGATGCTGGGCTTTTGAGGAGTACTGACAGTCTAATTAGGGCTTTCCTGTGCCGCACTTTATTTTTATATATACTCCAGAGCATCAGAAGGCCAAACTACCCTCTGACCAGGCCGTCTTGCGTTGTGTACACACATACACACACGCACACACGTACACACTTGCGCGAAAAAGGTTAAAAGGATGGAATAATACGGATCGGCATTACCAGAGAAGTGCTAATTTGTGATGCCCTCTGCTGGCAGCATCAGTATAATGTGATGCCATGTGTTAGTCCAGTCAGCGCTTCTCAAATATATTTTACAAAGTTTGTAAGTATACCTAAAACAGTATCCTTTTTAACTTTGATGCAAGGAAAAAGCTCTATAAAAAAAAAAATATATACCGTTTTGTCTAAACCAGGGATGTCAAACAGAGACCGGTCGTGAGCCGGTTTTGGCCGGCAAATTGGTTTAATCCGTCCATAGAGATTATTTAGTAAAGTATAAAAAATATCTAGATTTTTTTAAGATATAAAAAACTTGAAATGTTATCTCATTATTAGTAACGTTAATGTGTTATGATGAATATTGATGTGGTTCTTTTACTCTTTTGAACTAATAAAAAAAATACTAATACATTTGAAGTTGTTGTTTTAAAGTTATAAATATGCAGACCATGATTTTATTGGTCCGGCCCATTTAGGATTAGATTTTCCCCCATGAGGCCCGTAAACTAAAAAGACATTGACACCCCTGATCCAAACAGAAAAAAAACCAAAACAAAAACAAGTGCATCAAATAGCCTGAAAAAAAGATGCCAACACTTATTTTATCACAATTACACTTCACCTGGCAAAAACAAATTCTTTTCCCTGGAGTCATCTGCGTCTCCCCAGGCATTGCCTCGTGCCCCCCCAGGTAGGCCACCCTACTATTTGAGAAACATCGTGTTAGTCCAAGAAGCACATTTCCACGTGGTTTTCTTTTTGAAATAACATTACCATTATGAATGGTAACATTATTATTTGCAATTTTGATCATCTACAGGAAAGGTAAAGCATTACTAATATGCCTTCTCGTTGATAAATCATACTTATAGCATGCACCAGGATATTTACATAAGATTGTAAATGTGAATGGAGTGCTGTATTATTTTTTATTTCTGTGCTGTAAAATTAGTCAGTAAATATCCTCATTCCTTTCAACTGTACCTCAGGTCATTAACTGTTATCACAGCCACCCGTTTAGGCTTCAAGAAAAATAACAGTATCACTTATTTCTGTGTTGTCACAGCTAGCACTTATGCCGCTGTAGGAGATGAAACGGGAGCAAAGGAGGACATTTAATGATGTTATTACAAAGTAAGAGTGAGAAGTCAAATTCAAGTGAAGTGCTTTGGGTTTATTAGTGGGAGGTTGATGTTTTCCTTTTAACCTATGATCACATTTGTCCGTGTGCTTATTTATGTAGCAATCCCTATTTAACACAGACCACAGTGCTTTCCTAACCCTTGCAAAGTACTTTAATTTAACCTAAACTATAATATTCTATATCAAACAAAGTGTTTTATTGTGTTTGAGTTCAAAGGGACATCTCCTACTCAACACTTCAACTACTTATTCACTTGGTGGGCATACAAAACAAATGACATCACCTAGTAATTGACTGCCAGCAGAGATTTGAGTTCAACATAAAACTATGGACGAATAACATCCAATGTCCATGCGCAGTACAGTATACTACAACATTAGATGTAACATAATACAGGGAAAGGTATCATTCACTCGTGTGCAGTATACTGCAATACTGTATACTGTAAGATAATGACAGACACAAAAAATGTTAACTGCATAGAAAATGGAGAAAATGTAATCTAAAAACAATAAAATGCCCCAATGACAATTTGCCGTACATCACTTAAGTGTCACTTTAACATTGGCTTCATCTCGCTAGCTGCAGCTCCATAATAATCTTTGAGACTTTTTTACAGACAATTGACGAGTGGTGGTCACTTATGCCCTAGTAGAGGAAGGGGTAGATACATGATGTAAAGGGTGTTAGTTTATGGAAGAATAATGCAATGGATCTAAGACAAAGGATCTAAGAAAAAGAATTACCGGAAGAACGGTTTATAGAGGTTGTTTTACTTCTGATACATTACATCTCATACATTCTATTATGTTATTGTATAGCATTAATCTAGTACCTGAATATAAATCATTTATAAAGCGAAACCAAAGAAAAGTACTCGATAATTCTTGAACTTTTTTGTATTCCTTTTGAACATGTCCTCTGTTGAATATCCATCATTGCTTTATATGTTCAATGAATCAAAATCAAATTACAAAAAAAAAAAAAACCCTGAAGCAAGGCAAGGCAACTTAATTAACGATAAAAAATAGCACATTTTATTGACAGGGCGATGCCCGTGGAAGCAAGGGGATTAATTCACTGTGATATACAGTAGTTACAAACAACAGCAGCATTTAAAGGCAAAATACATTCAACGCAAAACAATAAAGACATTCAAAAATTTCCATCCATTATCTGTAGCCGCTTATCCTCACTAGGGTCACAGGCTTGCTTGCTGATGCCTATCCCAGCTGTCGACAGGCAGTAGGCGAGGGACACCCTGAACTGGTTTCCAGCCAATCGCAGGGTACACAGGGAAAAAACAACCATTCACAAATACACCAAAGGACGGTTTAGGACTCTCCAATTCACCTCGCATGCATGTTTTTGGAGTGTGGGAGGAAGCCAGAATGCCCAGAGAGAACCCACAAAGACTTGGAGAGAACATGCAAAAATCACTCAGGAAGGCCAGAGAGAGCTGGAATTGAACTCTGTGATAGATTTGAGCAAAATATTGAGTTATAATGGTACAAGTTCAAAGTGACATTACCTTGAATGATCAAGCTGCGGAGTTCTGCTGTGCTGACATCCACAAGGGACGGTAACATTGCAACACACAATGACATACATTTAACATTAAAAGATAAATAATAGTGATTGTTCATGGAAGTATCGAGGTAGCTTGATACCCTTTTCGATACCTTTTTGATGATTAATGCATCCAAGTCACCCTCGCCAGTCAATCCAGAAGAGAAACAAAGTTCAGATTGCCGCAGTGGAACACCAAGTAACTTCTGCTGCCAGCTCCTCTCCCGCTTTTTCTACAATATCTTATCTAAAATATATTTTATCTAAAATATATATGCACTTCCTGTCGAGTGCCAAAGTCAAGCCTCCTCCACTAGGTAATGAAACGGTGGAATACAGTACTGTGTAATCCTTGGGATTTTTTTTTTTTTTTTTTACTGTGTTCTTGTGATTTTAAAGCCTTTGTTGTGATTTGACAGGGTTTTTTTTTTGATAAATGGACTTTACTGTAGAATAACAGGTAAATACTGTAAAATCCAAGGCTGCCGTAATTTACACAGAAATCCATTGTAATAATACAGGGGAACGTAATTACAATAAAATAATGTAGATTAATACAGGTAATTATTGTTAAACGCTGGTCATTTTCAACAGTGTGATATGTTGTTGATGATGCTGATGGAAAAGATTTTCTTTGTTAGTGGTAAACAAAAGTCAGAAGAAAACTATAAACTCAAAAACTGCCTAATCAGCATCTTGAGAGGGGTGCAGCTTATTGCTCCAGGAAAAGAGACCTTGTCGCCAAGAAATTATGTAGCTTTAGAAGAATAACATATTTGGTAACATCTGCAATTTTATGTCTGCATTTTAATGTGACCTTACCGCTATAAATTATGCAAAGGGCAATAAACATTGTCCTTAGAGTCCGTATGATATACCTTTTTGAGGCAGCACATTACTCATATGCATACAATGGCATTAAATTCATAACTGGGGAAATATTACATGCATCTCTTGAGCTTTCCTTTATTTGTGGTTTAGGATGAAGTTTCTCAGGCGTTTAAATTATACACTGCTTCATTAAAACAAGGGTCCTCGTTCACCGTTCCTTGCGATGTGTATTGTGAATGGTCATTAAAATTCATTTAACTGTGCATGGCCAAAGCCCCAGAGAGACACACGTGCAAGCAGCAAAGAATATGTAATAACTTTGGTAGGGAGAAAAGGGGCTGGAGGCTGACAGTTCAAATCAACTTTACTTGACATCGCTGCCAATCCAAAAGCAGCCTCTGTACTGGCCTGTAAACACATTCATTTTAACCCCAAAATTGACTCCTTTTTCATACAGTCTTTCTATTTATTTACTTAACTAAAAGAGCATGCAAAAGGTTTATTATGAAAGGGTTGTGTGGGAAAACGTTTTGAAAAGACTTTCACCTCTGGCTTGTAATTGAGTTCAAATTATACAAAGAGACATTCGTCATATCAGAAGGGCCACTGAGGTCATCAACATTGTGTGATGATGTCGGTGGGAAAATGCGTACCGGGAAGTGAGATGTGGTGAGGCTCACCTCAGAGTCATGACATGAGGAGCAGTGCCCACTGAGTGAGAAGGCCCAGGGGGCCTCAACTCATGTATGACTCCCCCCACCCCAAAATAGCATTTTTCGTCTGACTGCCTCCAGACGGTTATACCTAAACATTATGTAGACTTTAAGAAAAAATAATCACATATGTCAGTCAGTGTGGTGGATTTGTTCAATGATATCTTTAAACCAACAGAACACTATGTAAATAAAGTGTACGTAACCTTTGTGACTTTCTCACAATTTGTCTGATTTTTGAGGTCTCAAGATGTGTCTTTTCAAATTTTGAGGCATTATATATACAGCATACTGTATTAATGCACTGTTTTAACTTTTTTTTTCAAAACAAGTAAAGTATACCTTTACCAAGAGCAACAAGCAGCCAAATTATACATTGTGCATTTCTTCGCTTGTGGATACAGATATTTAAAAAAGAAGCCTTGACAACATATGCCACTTAGTTGTGCACAAAAAATACTAAAGTGTGAACTATATGTAACCTGAAAAGAATTCAAGGCTTCTTACCTAGCATACGCCTGAGATGAGTTTCTTTTCAAATATAATTTATTGTAAAGGTTTATCAGCAATTTTTTTAATGATGTCACTATATCAATGTATAGCTATGACCTAAATTTTAATGACAACCACATAGCCATAATATGCCAAAGTAAAAGCCACCGATCAACTCTTTCGGTTAGAAAAATGATTAATAATCAAGAAGGTGTCAGACATTTTAGCATTTTAGGTTTTTTAGCATTGGCTTTCTATAGCTTCCAGTGTCGTGAACACCGTGAATGGATTCCACCTGCATAGCAAATAGTCCTCAAGGCTTCTGAAAACAGAAATTTAAGTGACACACAACACTAGACTAACATTTTGTAAATTACCGGTATACAGTTAAGACAATTCGATTAACATTGAACCACTGCCTTTGCTTGCAGCAGTGCTGTAAGGAAACCCAGTGTTTTAACAGGTGTTCAAAGTTTTGTGCGCTCAGAGGAAAAAAAAGTTTCCTTTAACTCTTAGTGCTGTCACTATTGATTCATTTTTAAAATCAATTATTTTTTTAATCAAATATCCAATACTCATGATCTATTTTAGTTATCTTTTCATAATTTGCCGATGCTAAATAGTTAGCAATTGCGATTAGTATTGACATGCTAGTGATTACATTTACAAACACTAACTACTGTTTAGTTCACTTATACCCACATAAATCTTAATATGTATCATATATGTACATGTAATAATATTCTTAAATAAAGTTAGACACGATTCTTCAGCAATATTCCGTGAGTAAGCTGCTTGTTGTTAGCTGTGACGAGGTCAATAATTTCCTGTTCTTCTTTGTCTTTTTCTTCTTCCCGATCAGCAGATGGCTAATACAGCACTCATGCTTTTTAGAAATCTCCATGTGCCAATATTGCCCATGATGACCCCCCCACTAGGTAAAATAACACACAGATAACATCAACCATTGGGCCACTAGAAGGTGCATCAAGACAACAAATAAAGCTTTGTGCATTGAAGTTCTCTGCATATGTATAGGTCTTGTGACATTGTGAAAGCAAAGTTCCACTCAAAAATAATTGAACATTTTTTAAAGCTTTGACACTATGTTTTTATTCAAAATAATCCCAAACATCTGATATGCTCAATTTTGGGAGGAATCCTACTCCCTTGCCCTCATTGCAGCACTGCATGGGGTCTGTGTCGAAAAACAGTGGCGCAATCATGGTTGTGGCGGAGCTTTGATTCTTATATTTTTTGTCAACCTACTTTTAAAATTGACTTACCCAATTTGGTTGACTTTTTCCCCAGCCCCAATTCTAAGACAGTAAACATGCCATTGGGGTATTACCAACGTGGCTCCCTTAGGAATCAAGGTACTCAACACACCAAGCTGACGTCAGCAGTCAGAGCTCGTGCACCGTCATCTTGGTGTGGTGAAATACCATTAGAACGTGGACACTAACAACGGAGGTTATCCGTGGTGTGTCGGAAAAGGGTTTTAGGCCGATTCAGCGTGTTAAAAAGGACCCAGCAATTGAAACAATCTTCACCGAGTGGCTGCTTATAGCTAGCAAATTGACGCACATGACGAGATTAAGTGACAAAGCCAAAAAAAAAAAAAAGAGGCCAGGCTAAAGTTGAAACCAACTTTAATAAGAACAACATAATTTATCTCTTTTTTTTTCACGCCCCAACATTGGTGTTCGGTGTGATACCTACCTGGACAGAGGAGCATGAGGAGATCCATTGTGAGTGAAAATGAAGGCAGTCTGTTTATTAGCATATGCATTGCCAGCCAATTGCAGGGCACACCAGGATGGACGATCATTGATGCATCCGATCTCAACTTAGACAATTTAGAGTGTCCAGTGCACCTGTCAAGCACCTACCATGCATACTTGTGAAATATGGGAGGAATCCAGAGTGCCTGGAGAGAACCCACGCAGGCTCTAAATAGCTACATTTTTTTCTAGTTGTTGAACTTTTATTATAAAATGTTGTATTGGCAAATGCAAAATGAATGTCCTTCGCAAACAAATATAAAGCAAATTCCCTTTTACTCCTAACTATTCAGAATTTAAAAATTCTTCAAGACTTTACAATTATGAAAATATGATAGTTCTGTTATGATGCACTGATAACGGTTATTCCTTCTCTTTTTTTTCTTCTGCAAGTATTTGTGTCGCCTTCTCCAGCTGAGATCTAACTAAAACCATGCTAACTTGCGGCCCATTAAAACTGTATTATATTCATCACAAAGAGCATTCAGTTTGGCTTGGATGAAAGTCCCCTGGGTCTTGGACTAGATCAGGTATCGGTTATCCCTTGAGCGTGGAAAGGACTCACCAGGTTGCCAGGAAGAAGGAATTCCTGAGAGGAAAATAAAAGTGTCCATGTGGATGCCAGTCATGTATGTTAGATGATAAAAGCATGTTTTTACTCAGGTCCAGACATAAACAATCATTGAAGTCCAATAAACAGTCTGCCTGCAGTGGTTGCAGGGACTCCTGAGTTAAAAAAAAAAAAAAAATATGTATATATATATATATATATATATATATATATATATATATATATATATATATATATATATATATATATATATATATGAAATACAAGAAGAGTTCTTAAAATCATGAAAACATGTGGATGTTACATCTGCTGTTAATCTTTAATAACAGTTTGACCTTTCCAACTTGTTGGGGTTGTAAGAAAAACTCCCTTACGTGATTCACTCATTTTCTATTGCTTAGCTTTATGAGTTATCTCAGTTGACCTTGTTGACACACACATCAATGGTTGCCAGTCACTTAAAAGGCACATCTACTTAACTAGAAAGTGGAGAAGGAAACCTTGCCGCCTGCCCCCTAACCCTTTTATTTTTAATGTGTAAAGCCTTCATACTGTACATAACTGACACAAATATTACTGTGTAACATAAATTTGATTAACTCTTAAATTATTTAACCTTATACAGTAACTGTAATGTTATCCGTCCCCATCCATTTTGGTTGTAGTCTCAGGGAAGGGAATAAAAAAAAAATATGAAGGTAACTGTATTAGCATATACACAAGCTGCACTAGCCACTCAGACTGCGGGCATGTTGCGCGATAATTAGTCAAAAAGATGGCAGTAGCTCAAGCATGATCTGGTGAGTAAAAAAAATTATTAAAATTAATTGGAGCGGAGAACACTCTGTGAACACATGCACTCACAGAGTTGTGCACATTGTCAGAGTTAATTTTTCAAATGCACCCAAGTTGTTATTGTGTGTCACAATTGTATGATGCCCAGTGTTGGGAGTAATGATTACAAAAATAATGTAATTAATGTAACACATTACTTGTTGCTGTAAAGTGGTAATAAAATGCTTTAAACACACAAAAAATAGTAATATTGTACTCAATACAAATGAGAGACTACAATGCATTTATAACCTAAAAGTTGTGTTTTTTGTTGAAACTAGCGATAATGACAAGGTAAGTTAACACTAATTTCCATTGCACAGTTGCTATAGTCGATAAATAGTTGTGGTTAATGCGTATCAAGATGAAGCATACAAAAAATCCCATTAAACAGTTAAACACAATAGCGGTAATGTTAGCCCCACCGAAACCATCTATTTTTGAAATGTCTGTCCCTACCTAGCAGACTGAACTTGAATTTGAATATTAACATTGAAATTATGGAATGCACTGTTTCTGCCTAAAGTATAAACAATGCATCACTATGATGGGAAGTTGAGTAATAAAGGGATTAAAATACAAGAAATATGTTCTTTTTAAAGATTTTCAACACAATGCCGATTAACTGATTTGTACTGTTTCAGGCTTAAGCCAACCTTCTACTGAATGTATAATGAGCGCAATGAGCTACATTTAGAATGGCAAATCCATATTTCCAGTTATGTAGGTGAGAGTAATATAAAAGTAATGCAATAGTAGTATAATGCCTTACATTTCAAATGCAGTTATATTGTAATGTAACTGATTACTTTGAAAGACAGTAATTCGTAATTTATAATGCTTTACAGTTTTGAAGTAACTTACCCAACACTGGTGAGGTCAAACACGACACATCCTGGACAATGTCCTGTCGTGGGGCAGTAAATTTCCGGCCTTTTGCCCAGTAGTTTTTTCAAACAGTGGCCCCTTTCAATTTGTCTTTAAATTGCCCTGAATTTGAGTCTTTGATCAACTTAATGTGGAAGTGTTTGGGTTGTCAAGGGAGACAGATTACCTCGAGAAAAACCCATGCAACAACGGGGACAAGTGTAGACAACATTGTAAAAGGCTGCAGCCTGAATTCAACACGCCAATCTCCGACCTTTCCACCAGAGGTGCTCACCACTCACCAACACACGAACCTGGAGATCAGTAAACTTAATCAAGTATAAAGCAGGGAAACCAACAGCAGTTCTAATTCTTAAACTATGTGATGATAAACAGATTATAACAACCATCTAATGAGTATGTCAGGCAATAACTGAAGACAGCTTTGCATCTAAGCTAAGTGAAAGTCATTTAACAGCAATTTTTGCCCACTCATAAATATATTCACTTACAACCAGGCGATGAGACAGAAATCAAATCAGGTGAAGCATAATGACCACCATTACTGGTGTGATGAGGACAACATCACTGTGAAAGTGAATTACATCTGATATATGAAAGGTACGTTGTAGAGAGATGTGAAAGTACTTCTCATTTGCATAAGATGTAGGATGTAATCGTTTGTCTCTCCTGTAAACATCATCTTCCTGCAATTACCGACAAATTACTTTTTTTTTCCAAATGACTTTAAGATGTTCAACTGACAACATTAAAAGTATCCGTGAATGCACTAGGAATATATATGTGACCAGAAAAGTGTCAGCATGTCGCCAGTAAACGTATTGTGAAAATGACAAATACATATTGATAAAAATATTGATTTTGAGATTGCCCTTCTTAAGGTCTCTATTTTCATTTCCCAGGGGCCAAAAGGTTAAAAATGGAAGTAGAAGTATAATAAAATAAGGGATTAGGAAATATTGTCAATCATGCTAGTTCATGTTGTTGCTAGCGTCTGGGGGAATCTATCCAGAGTTCCTCACCTCTAATGTCGTTTCACAAATGATTTAGTCTTATAAATGCTTGTAGCAAGTAATGAAAGTCAAAAATACACCTCACTATTACCCTCCAGCACAGAACCAAATGATTGACTTACATAGGGTCGTTTTGTTTACGATGTTGGAACGTCGTCATGGGAGCCGGACACACGCCGGCTTATGTAATCTATCAGCCGAAATGTTTATCCTCACAAAATTTAGTTAGGTAATCATCAGTTCCAGAATGTAACAAGTCTATTCCTACTTTTAATTCAATATATTTAAAGCAAGTTATGTCGCACACGGTCCTCTGTTGTGTTTACATGTGAGCAGAGGAACTCTCATCCAAAGATGGAAAAGACAGGAAGTCATTAGGTTTAGTGGAAAGGTTTTATGATTCCTTGCACGTAAAATAATGTAATGTAAAAATGTAATGTAAATAATATATGTAAATCATGGAATGTTTTGATCCATTCTCAATGTGGTTAATTTATGCAACATTTTGTAAAGACTCAACCATTCCATCCATCCATCCAGGATCTGAAGCGCTTATCCTCACAAAAGTGTCTGCTTTTAGCTGAATTTATTTACATGCACTAAAACCTGTTTTGTCACAAACACTAGGGCCTTTGTTTATATGCAAGCACACCCTCCTCCCATAAAATTGACAGTTTTCTAGTGATGACACAACACTGAATTGTCTGCAAATGCAAATGAACCGTCTGCATCTGTGGCAGTATGACAAGTCCACTTGATGATGTGTTAAGTGGATGAAAATAAAGTTCTAGTATGAACACGCTTAACCTTTGAAACAAAGAGATGAAAAGATAATCGCAAGTGTTTTTACCCCGCCTCATAATGTATGCAATTTGTATATGATATGACTTGCACAACTTGACACGATTGAGTGTTGATGTGTTGAAAAAAAATGTGTTGGAGCATCAAAGCATTTAAATTTTCTTTTTGGACTTCAAATATAACATTTAGGATAAAACATCAATAAACTCTCTTGTCACAATCCTTATTTTAAATATCCCATTTTAGTAATATGACAATAAATACATATGAAACACACAAACAACAACGAAAACAAACTTTCGCAAATAATGCCTCAGGAGATAAAATGCAATCTTAATGGGATCTTAAAAGTTGTTTAGGGTTTGAGACCAAGTCACCATTTTTGCCCTATTTCATGTGTTGAAAAGTCAAACCTCTCAGCTTTTAAAGGCTTAAAATCTTAAATTATGTCCTGACCTTCTATTGAAATGGACTTTCCAGTTTTGTTTTGTTTTTTTCTTTTTTTCAACAACTCCCGAAACGTTGAGGTCAATATCTTTCTCCCAAGCTACTGTTGCTTTGGATCTTTGAAAGATGTATTTGCCAAAGCTTTAAATGCATTTTGCTCAAAAATCACTTTTGAAACTAGCAATATTCAAGTTGCAATAACAAGTAATTTTACCTCTGTGTATTATATATCTTTGAAATGGTCACCATTCAGTCGAACGGCACTTATGGACAGGTAGTTATACCTCTAGACAGAAATGTAAAGTACAGTAAAACACCTCTACAACAAAATTATGTTTGTAGCCAGACATTTTTTTCACAACGGGGATTTTTCACTATAGCAAATCTTTGTCTCGGACGTAAACTTAAAAAAACATAGATAGATAGATAGATAGATAGATAGATAGATAGAGATAGATAGATAGATACTTTATTCATCCCCGTAGGGAAATTCACATTTCCAGCAGTATCCTCAAGTCGAGATATAAAATATGAGAAATAAAATACACAAGATACACATAAGTCCAGTACAGAAGTATACTTAAGGTGCTTGTTAACAGTGTAAACAGAATAGTGTGAATCGTTGGAGTCTAGTGCAAGTATAATTAAGGTGCTTGTATAAAGTGAATAGTGCAGTGCAGAGTATGAGGTTTAGAGTTTAATGTGAGCTTTTTACTGCCCCGGGTGGAGTTGAAGAGCCTCATGGCATGGGGGAGGAATGATCTCCTCAGCCTGTCCGTGGAGCAGGACAGTGACAGCAATCTGTCACTGAAGCAGCTCCTCTGTCTGTGGATGATGCTGTGTAGTGGATGTGTTGGATTGTCCATGATTGATAGCAGCTAACATGTTGTGCAATCTACAATCTGACTTAAGTTAAAAACAAAACCATCCAACTAGCCCACGTAGAAAGAAAGAAAGAAAGAAAGAAAGAAAGAAAGAAAGAAAGAAAGAAAGAAAGAAAGAAAGAAAGAAAGAAAGAAAGAAAGAAAGAAAGAAAAAATTGCCACATCTACAATAAGCATTCACTTTCATACTTTTTGCATCATGTCTTTCACTTTGCTCCATACAGCTTTCATCTTAAATTTTTTTATCCTGTCTTCAAGTGTTAAGCTTCGTTCAAGCTTGAGCGACGCACGTCAAAAAAGACATTATTTGAGCAACCATGCCCCTCCGCACGGACCAGATTTTCCGCAACACGTACCTCCCGGAATTTCTTTACGTACAGAAAACATGACGAAACATTGCTAATTGCTTATTGCTTCATGTTTGTCGGTACAAACACCTTTATGATTCAACTGAAAAGGACTAGCGTGACATATGCTTGGAAGAATTAAGATCAATTGAATCTACTAGGATTCTCATTTACTGCCACCTATAATATGGGAGAAAATTGTCAGACAGCAGGGGGAAAGCCGTACCAAGTATGAAGTGCTGCAAATGTGTGTCGGCGCATCAAGCATAAACCAAGCTAGACTTTTGCTGCAGGCTCGTTTTCACTGTAGTGAATTTCAGAGCAAGGCATATGCAAAGAAAACATTTCGTATTATGTAACAGAGAATTTTTAATTGGAGGAGGAAGTAAGAAACAGGGGTGTTTTTGCACATGCAGTTTTATTTGTAGAGGTTCTAACCACTATTGCGGTCCAAAATAAAACATGTCAAACAAACATTCACTCACATAAAAAATAAATAAATAAATAAACATTGTCTCTAAACTTGTTGGATCGTATGTCAAAAACTGCCAACTGTTTTTGGACTTTGATTAGCTCTTATTTTTCCTTTTCCTTACATCAAGGTTTGGTCTTGATTTAAAGAGGTCAGTTCTAAACATCCATGCTTAAGATGTATTCTTGGAGACTTTGGAGGCACATTTTTACCACTTTTATTTTGGTATCAATTGTTAGTCATCTGGGACATGGTCATGTATTTGTTACCTTTGTCATGTAGAGTCCTGTTTTTACTGTTATGATTGGTGTGTTCCTTGGTATATTAGCTGCCATGAACTTGCTATGGTCCTTGAGTTTACTTCATTTTGTCATATAGGACTGACATCCTGTAAGTATTTTGGCTCGAGGTTTTTATTGACACATTTTCACACTATCAAGCTCTCAAGCTGTCTCAAACGGTCAATGCTGTTGTCCTAGTTTCCCTCCAAGTCTATTGTTGAAAGTCTCGTTTTTCAGATTTAGTTTTCCACATCTGTTTTTTCTTCTATGCCCTCCTTTGTCCAACTGCTCTCTCTTGTCGTTTAGTCATGAAAAGGGTTATTTCTGTGTCCTGTCTGCTACTGGCTTCAACCGGTTTCTTACAATTGCAGCAACAGAGAGGGCCAAGATTAGAGTTTGGATATTTCTTAATGATAAGGATGAATTGAATTGCACAGCGTAGAAATGTTGAAAGCACACAAAGTCTTCTGAAAACAGCATCTGCTACGACATCTTAAACCTGAGCCACCTCGTGATCACAAACATGTAATTGCTCACA
This sequence comes from Hippichthys cyanospilos, assembly GCF_059441005.1. NCBI lineage: Eukaryota > Metazoa > Chordata > Actinopteri > Syngnathiformes > Syngnathidae > Hippichthys > Hippichthys cyanospilos. The sequence goes on from NC_142383.1 coordinate 4,638,192, forward strand.
GTTACTTGGATCCCAACGTTGGAAAATCATCTTGAGTAATGAGCCATATGCTACTTGGCCAAGTCTTAAAGAGTGTATTTTCCATTCTATCACAGCAGTGGACTTGTGGTACAACAATAGAAAGTTGAAAAAGAGAAGGCAGAATGAATGTTATTAAGTTATTAAGTAAGAAAGCAAGAATATCCTTCTTGCTGATGTAATTTGCAGACTTTATTATTTTGGATGACTCATCTCTGTACCTGTGGGTCCATAAAGTCTTTCTAATAACAACGAGGAGCATCTCACATAAATCAATTTTCAGAGCATATCAAACTACATACGATGTTCTTCATCCATCTCAGCAGTCAGTCTTTTCTAGAGCTTCATGTTTTGATTACATTTGTCCTGCAGCGTGTCTTATTTAATGTCATCCTGGTGTCACGCAGAAATACAAGTCCTATCTCTTCAAACTATAGTGTGCATAGCATACAAATTTTCCTCCAATACGTGTTGATGCTCTCTGGCTTCCCACCAAATTCATTCACATTGGCTGGACTGTCAATGCGGATTTGACAGCTCAGAAAGATTATGAGACATTAAGAATGAAAGTAAACAATGTGTCCCACAGACTTTATGATATACCTGTTTACACACAATAGAAACAAGGGCCAGCTCCTGACACTTGCAGTAATTGTCATATTTGTCACCCTCAGAAGTAAGCCGAGGCAGCAAGCAGGAGTGTTTTCTGTGATCCCATTGGACGGCGTTATCAGACTGAACAGCGGCGGTGGAGTGATAACAGTGACGATCCATATCCTGCTCCAAATGAGCAGCAGATAATGGAGACGGCAAAGCATTAGAGACACCGCAAGCGTGCATCATGTCAGCGCATCATCTTGTCTGCTGAAGAGTTATAACCATAACTAACCGTTACTGATCTACACATGAATATACATTGCCTCCATAATTTACTGCAGAACACAACAACACAATATCGCTATTTGTTTTTTGTTTTGTTTTTGTCTTTTCATTTTATAGTCCAGGTGTCTTTGTTTGATGGCATAATAACACATCCATGGAACAGGTATGGCATATAGGAAGTTTAATTAAACAGTAAGAACATCATGCAGGGGGTTTGGATACAAAGTCATCAAAACTAATCATTACACATGAGCAAGCCAAATGTCACATGTTCTGAGAAATGACAAAGTCGGTCACAAGAGACATGTGATTGACCTTTGGTTAACAATGGGAATTAAAAGGTTATAATTTACTGAGAGCTTGCACTTTCCTTCACACACAATGAAGAAAAGGCTAATTGCTGAATGTGAGCTGTAACGGCGAGATTCCATTTGAATTCATAAAATAATGAGTTTCACTTTGAAACCTTTATGTCAAACACCTGCCAGACATGGAGACTAAGCTCTCTTCTCCAATTTATTTAGCCCACTCAGTTTTGCGTATTAATATAGCTGATCCAATACAATACATTCATATTTTTACCTCATTCGCTAATATCATAGCTCATATATTTTTTTGATGGTCATGCTAGACATTAATTCATTGAACACATTGTTCTGATAATGAGGTCACTATTTTTTTTTAATCATACATTCCAACATTCACACTGAGTTTATGTTTGGCCTTAAAATCCCTTTTTATGGCATGTTGGTTGGCGGCTCGGTGGAGCAGTGGTTATAGCACGTCTGCCTCACAGTTCAGGGACCCGAGTTCAAATCCATCCAGATCAGGGTGTCCTCTGCCTACTGCCCAAAGCCACCTGGGATAGGCACCAGCAAGCCTATGACCCTTGTGATGATAGGTGGCCATAGAAAATGGATGATTTTATTGTATTTTTGGCAACATTTGTAAACCAGGATGAGGATATCCTGTCCGCACCTCCAGTGCAGCTGATTCAAATGATCAGAATCGTTATCAGGCTTTCACTGAGCTTGCCGACGAGCCGATCATTTGAAATAGGTGTGTTGGGAAGAAACCTAAAAAACTTGCAGATTAGTGGCCCTCAAGGACTGGGTATGGACTTTCCTGTTCTACAGAGAGTAAAACAGGATGGAGTTAGGGACAATACAGTTTTAAAATAGTCCCTTATCTACCCCAAAGAAGACCCACATCCTATCCCAACAGCCTTCCATGAATGATGGACACGCTCATGATCTAGTTGCATTTGTTTTCTCTGTATAAATTTGGGGGCCCATGTTTAAGACAGCGCCTTTTTCTACTTTGCTTACTTTGCGAGTAAAAGGCCAGGAGTACTAAAGACACTTCTACTTTTTATTGAAGTCCTGAGAGATAAAAAGTGCAGCAAACTGTAAACCAGAACCTTTATTGGAGATTAACAAACACGGAGGTCATTGATAACACCCTAACATTGCAACAACTGGTGACCTTGTACGCGTTCTCCTCAAAAGGGTGTTTTTCTGTAGGTCCATGTACATTTCTCCTCTTTTATATCTTAATTGGCCAAACAATCAGCAGATGAGAAACCTGTTTTTTGAAATTTGCCACTTTTCTACTAATATTTAAATTGTGAATGAATTCAGGGAATGAAGGGACCACTCAACTTTCCTGAAGAACTGCTCTGAATTTTAATACCGTTAGCTTTATGTTGTTATTATATTGGCAAAATGTGTGCGGGATTATCATGGATGTGTTGGCAAATGTGTGGTTGGAGGTTTTTGTCGACCAACAACCTCCTCAGAGATCTTAAAGGGGAGCCCTTGTTTGCTCTGCGACGCTCAAGAGGGCAATTGGACACCCGGCCACAGCCCCCCCCAAACTATTAAAGGTCCATGGCGTCATGTCTCCCTGTAGGTCCTATGGTGCCAGTCACGTCTGTGCAGTGTAGCTCTTGAGACAGCGCTGTGTGAATGGTTTTCTGTCTCCTCGTTTCCTGTGGTTGGCTAGCAACCAGTCCTGGGAGTTCCCTGCCTACTGCCCAAAGACAGCTGGGATAGCGGAAATATGGATGGATACTTACAAAAAGTGACGTCGATATAAAAACAATGAGCTCTATTATAGTATATTTGTCCCTGAGGAGTGGGTCTGTCCTTATTGGTGATGGAAATGAAAACTCCTTTGACTCATCCATGTTAGTTAAAAAAAAAGACACTGACAGCTCTCAAATAATGGCACGCTCTCCACACTCTCTTGTGCCCGTCTTATAGAGAGAGTGGCATTCTTACAAAAGCGCATGGTTACTCAAATTACCTCTTTATATGTTCCGTGAACGACAGTGGGACACCAAGGTACCATCACCCTGACGCCATATGTCTGTACCACAGAGCAATACAAAACTCCCTTTTCCAATGCCGAACCTTACGTAACCAGGGTTATTTCAACCTGAATAACTTTGTCCATATAGCCTTGTTTATTTAAAAAAAAAAAAGAAATGCTGCAACACGAATATGCATAGTGCGGTTTTATTCGTTCACAAGCATGCCAAGCCACTAGGTGGCAATGCTTTCGCCAAATTCTGTCCAATCAGAAAGAAGTTCAGTGTCAATGTAAACCAGCATCTTTGGGAACCAGAATAGAGTGATGCCGTAAATCTCTGGTTTATGATTGCTACGTGCAAACACAGATCCAGAGAATTTGATAAATCTCCACTTAAATCTCCACCTAATCTACTCGATTCAACAAAATTACATTTTCCACCAAGAAGTCTAAAGTGTGTCACTCTACACACTTTTTCTGGTACCCGGTGTGTTGTGGTTAAAATAGAATAGCTCAGTTACAAAACGTGATGTAAATCCTTTGGGGGCCAATAATTGATCCAAGACACGTTTGAATATGAGTCATATGCGTCATGGAAAATTAGATGGAGAAGTCATCCATCATTAAGAATGAAGAGAGGAAAAGAATAACAAACCTTTGGCTTCCACAACCTTCCTCAAATAGACTTGATGTCAATATTGTATGCAATATTCCAAAACAGTCACAATTCAAGGACCAGGAACAATAATCTTTGGCATTTACCATTGTTTTCGTCAAATTTATTTACATTGCCATTGCCATTAACATACATCGCTGGTGGGTGTGGACGGGCACCTGGGCAGTGGCGGAGGCAATGGAGAAGCAATGTTTTTTGGTGGAGAGCAGAGTAGAGTAGTGCAAGGTAGAAGCAGTCGATGGAGACCAGGCTTCATATACTACTCTTTTGAATGCCCACTATTTATCTACCATTCATCTCTTACTTTTAAAGTCTCAAACATTCCCCAACCTGAAGAGAGCACATCAAATGTTCCAAGCTCATTCCTTTTATAATTATCAGAGAGACCTAATGAAATGTTACTTCTTTCTCCATCCATCCATCCATTCATTTGGGGTTGGGTCACAGAGGCAGCAAATTGAGAAGGGAATCCCAGACTTTCCTCTCCTCTGTTTTAGGATTCGGTTGATAATTGATAAATGGTTAATAATTTTGAGCATATAGACTTTTACTTTGTTACTTCCGCATCTCATCTGTTTTCGGGTATGACTTCTCCTCCTCAAATCACTTATCATTTGTGATGTTGAACAAAAACATCTCACCAACTACATTCTTGTATTTATTCAGCAACATCTTCATAGAACACATCCAGCCTTCTCTTTCATATCCATTATCATTAGTCCCCACTAATATCTCTATCGGCATTATGAGCTTAATTATGGCTGTCATTTAAGCCAAGCTTTTAACATAATTGATTCCTGTGTCATTTGCATAAAGGCTAATTTGTTTGATTATGCGTGACTGTATGAAGATAATGGGGCTCAAATATGATAGTTGCGTGTAAGGTTAAAAATTAACATTGCAGAAATGGTTTTGGAAGCTAAATCAAAGTGCAGCAATGTTTAATATTTGCTTCATGGCTGTGGGCAAATATAGTCCAAGCAAAACATCAATAAAATGTGATTTTGTGAACATTTTAAATAAATGCTACCAAATACTGTATTGGTAAAATAAACACTACGCAAAGGTGAAACTGCCAATTCTGGATTAAAAAAAAAAGAAAAAAAACCTTCAACTGTACCTTCAATCGTATTTTTAAATGTTAATGTATTTTAACTTGTTTGAATACTCGTACTGTAGTCTAAAAAAAAATCCCAATAAAACCACAGGGTATATGCATGAGCAAGATGGTGGCATTATCTGTGTTGAAATGTAGGTGCATGTAAGTTTAAACATATTCACAAATATGTTCAAAAGTACTGTACTTGCAAACACATTTGACAGTAAATGCACAAATTTGTTAAAATGTTGAAACATTTGAGTGTGTTTGCAAATACATTTCAACCTATTCACCATTTAAAAATGTTCATTCCGCGCTTTCATGAAAGGACATTTGTGGCTAATCAACTCATAATAACTCATAACTCATAATAAACTTTTTTTACGTTTGAAATAACATTGTTTTTACAAATTGTTCATCTAGAAATGTTGAAACAAGATACTGGTTTAAAAAAAATGCTTGGTATTTTGAAATAAGACAGGGAATGCGATGGCTGATCTTTTTTTTTCTATGTGATGCATTTAACTGTGTTTTATTCTCTTAGTTTTAAGAATTGTTTCTGTTAATTTTTATGCATGAATATATGTGTGTCCGTATATGTGTGCATCTCTTTGAACAATGTCGCTGAACATTTTCACTGGTTGGAAGTAAAAGAAAATATATAATAATAAATTAATAAATAGAAAATAATATAACATATAACCATATCAAACGAAAAAAAATAGATGACTTAGTTATTACACTTCAAGATTGTGTAAATCAAATACAGAGGAGTTTAAAAAAAAAAAAGACTGCAATCTATCTTTTGAATAGTGTTTACCAGCTTCTGATTTCTGGAACAACATAAATGTGTAACGAAAACATTTCAATGTAAATGTGAAACGAAAAGATTTCACATTGATTTGACTTCAGTCATACTGGCCGTCTAACTTGGTCCGCTGTAAAAATAAGTCAGACGACCTTCTTCTGGATCCAGGTTGGAAGTGGTTGTAAGGAACTGATCCTTTTTAACCTTACGGGCTTGCAAAGGTTTTACAGAAAAGCAAACACGAATAGGAAGCAGGTTGTTTTCTGCAAAAACAGTACAATGAAAAAGAGGTAGGTATTAGACACGCCACAGTATTTTTATTTTCAATAACATGCTGTTTCATTTGTAACCTCTTTTGTTGACACATCCATAGTATTCACAGAAGACAGTGTTCCGTGTTCACATAGAAGCATTATGGATTTTGTAAAGAATACAAATTTCCAAAGCAATGCCCTTTTTTCTGTTTTCAGCTGTCTCTTCATGGTGTGTCAGTCATGAGACTGACTGGTGATCTGTCCAGTCAAGCCAGGGTTGACCCCATCTGTCACTCTTCATTAGCTGGGACAAACGCCAAGATTGATCAACCATGGATTTTGACAAGCAGCTTTTTCTTTCTTCACACTCCAATTCAAACCATGTAGTATTTGTTTTTGTCAAATGTTATTCAAACAGTGTCTGAAAGTAGAACATTTAAGAAGGCTGAGTCTGTGACGGTGTGGTTCTGACGAGCTGCAAGGAGGCTTTGTGTCCTGTAATTTACTGATACCCAGAGCCAATGAAGCGAATGAATCCAATTTGCAATGTCGGGGGCAATAGAGTATTAGACACTGGTGTTAATTTCTTTTCGAAATGACTTCCAGTCTGTTGTGTGTGCACTCACCCATCAACACACACACACACACACACACACACACACACACACACACACACACACAAAGAGGGGAAATTAGCAAGGAGGGGAAAATGAACCATTATCAGAGGTTATGTACAATTAAAAGTCATCCATGATTTAGAGATAAGGGCACATACTTGTTGACTTCATTTTAACACAGTTTATTCTCTGCTTTTTCTAAAGCTAGCTGTTGCCGTTGTGCAGAAATATATTCAGGGATACAAATGTGGGATTTTGAGTCAGAAATTCGTATTAATCCTCGCAGGGCAGTGCAAAGAGTCATGATTATTGACACAAGTTCACAACATGAATTAAGAAATTTGTTTTGTCGGGCTGTACACGGTGGCTAACGGTTTAGCAATCAGAGGGCAGAGGTCATGGGTTCCTTTCTGGCTCTGGCCTCTCTGTGTGGAGTTTAAATTTTCTCCCGTGCCTGTGTAGATTTCCTCCTGGTACCCTGATATCCTCCCACATTTCAATTACTTGCATAGTAGGTTTATCGAGTAGTAACTGTCCTTACGTGTGATATTTAAGTGTGGTTGGTTGTTCAATTCAATGTGCCCTGTGATTGGCTGGTAACCAGTTCAGAGTGTACTACGCCTACTGCCCAAAGAATGCTGGGATAGGCTCCAGCATACCTGCAAATTATGAGGATATAAATGGTCAACTAAATGGATGGCTGGATGGATGGGATTAGTCTGCAGGATTGTTGAATCTACACGGACCCACAGCTCTGTAATAAGAAAAGGAAAGTTTGTAAAGGTCAAATGTTTGTTTTGTTTTGTTTTTATAAAACAGGAAAAAAGGAAGCAGACATCGTTTGACTGGGTAAAAAAAAACAAAAAAAAACAAAGGTAAAAAATGATTTACAAAATATCTTCTATGTGCATCCACTGTGTAATTTAAACACAGTTTGCTGATTATTACTGTTTGTGGAGTATGAATTCAGCAGCAAAAGACACTCATTATTCTCCATCACAGATGGCTAAAAATGCATATACATATATATAAGAAATAGATGCAGTGGTTAGCACGTCCGCCTCACAGTTCAGGGACCAAGTTTAATTCCACCTCACTCCAGTCTTCCTGTGTGGAGTCTGCGGACGCTCCCCAAGCTTCCTCCCACACTCCAAAAATATGCACGGCTGGTGTATTGGACAAACGAAATCGTCCTTATATTTTTTAAATATTGTTTTTATGTTTTATATTTTATATCCCCATTTTTTATCAGACGGTTTTCGTGTGTCCAAAGTGTGTTAATAGCGTCTTCGACAGTGCTGTAATAAGAGGTTAAGACGACAATATTGCATGAGTAACCTTTCACCACAAGGTGGTAGTATTGGAATGAATAATACCAGAAGGAGCGCGGCAACCTGCAGTATTCCCATACCCCCGCTGGGTGACAGGACAGGACCGGACAACCTCACTAAATTGTTTCTGCAGACTGTCCAGCCATCTATTTTCTATAGCCACTTCTTCACATGGGTCTCAGGTTTGCTGGCAGGTGACTTTACTGACTCCGGGTATTAGGCAGACACCCTGAACAGGTTGACAGCCAATTGAAGGGCACACCATGACGATTTACTATTCAAATCCGGTCCTCAAGGGCCGATTTACTGCATGTTTTCTAGGTTACTTTCCATGGCACACCTGATTCAAATGATCAGCTCATCAGCAAGCTCAGCAGAAGTCTGACAACGATCCTGATCATTTGAACCAGGTGTGTCAGGGAAAGAAAGCTGGAAAACATGTAGGACACTAGCACTTAAGGACAGAGCGAGTATGGACACCCCTGGTTTATAGCATACGAGCTTTTGTACAGTACAGTGCTTTTGTACATTTTCTTTTTTGCTTGATTTTTTATATCAAATGACCATTATTTTTGTTTTCTTTGCAATCCAATGTTTATTCCATAAGTGGCATTTTAAATAACTGTATGTTCTTTTTTTAAGTTCCAATAAAAGAAGCAAATTAAACACGTTGTGAAATGGTTCCTAATAGTGCAGATTTTGCTAATCAACTACTTGAGAGCATTTGCTGATGAGGCCAACATACGACCAATCAAAAACCAGAGACCAGTTGTCACTAGGTAGGGATGAGGCCAAGCATGAGCTGCCATTGGTTAGGACTGGATTTCTTTAGAGAACAGCTGAGGTGCGTGCATCCATATGGTCGAACTCGAGGCCCCTTTGTTCCGTGACTGATGTGCCTCACAACTTTAAAGGCTTCCTCCTGCACTTTAAGTCCTTCTCCCCCTTCGGGTGATCTGCCGGCCGAATGACGAATCAGCTCGCCGATCTTGCAAAGTGTGCCTTTCGTTTTGTGCCCTCTCTGAACCCACCCACACCCCATCCCTTCCTGCAACCTGCGCACTCACAGCTCCAGACTTTGTTTTCGGTGAAAGGCACCATCTCAAATGTCCAATGCAGCCACAGCAGCTGCTACTGGACCTCTCTTTTCTTTGGAACAAAAGAGGAGAGAGGTCCAGGGTCTCCATGCACTTTTGTTAAAGGCCCCTCCCTTCGTTTTTCTGCTCTCTGCATCCATTGAAGAGGGCGCAGAAGTGTTGGCTGCAGCTTTTGTCTGAGTTTTGTTTTGGCAAGTGGACTTGTGGAGGGGGTGCGGTACAAGTACATTTAGCCAGCTGATGGTTTTTTTTTTGTCTTGTTTTGGTTTTTTCAGAGCACACAAACACTGACGAAACAAACTGTTGTGGTGATCGAATGCGTGTTTATGTTTCAGTAAAAAAATTGTGATTTTATATCAAACACAAACTGGCTCACTAAATGACATTCTGTCAACTACGTACAAACTATATGTAAAAAAGACAATGACAGGCGCCAAAATAGGATGTATTTAGGTTTCATTTAGTGATGAGGGATGAAACTGTACATACTGTTTCTGCAGCAGTATACAAACCAAAAAACGATTTCCTCATTTAGCGCTGAGGATATATTCAAGAGCCACCTGCACTGCCTTATGTGAAAATAAAGAGAAATATTACTAGTGCTTTCTAGCCATTACCAAAAATCGAGATGAATTAATGAGATATGTAATGAATTGCCATAATCTCATCTCATGTTAATCCCACCAAACAATTTTTGAAAAAAAAAATTCTCTCTGTGATAAATTGTGTTATTGTAGTAGATCAAAGGATTGAAAACTAAATATGGCTAAAGTCATGTCTTTTCTTTAACAGGGGCATTTGTAAACATTTACCTTCTGCTGCATGTGAGACTAGTCCCAAGAGCTGGCTGCAGCCTTTTAAAGGAATGGTGCTATTTTGTGTTTGTTTTTTGTTCATCAGTTGTAAAATGATCACAACTCATGGACCATCCTGTCCATCACACTCTTGATCAAACACACGGTGTTCCTAAGTTTAGTTTGGCAAAGAGCTTTTCTATTTCCCACTAGCAACCCTAGTGAGGATAAGTATCTTTACTGCTATTGTTAAATGTGGCTGTTGTCAAAGCTGGGTGCTTTGCATTGATGTGATAGGCTAAACCTGAGCTGTTTCTTTAGTAAGCAAGCTCCTTCTTGCAAAGAATGCAATTTATCCAAGGTGTCGTCAGGATGTTTTGTTTTTGTTTTACATAAATTCACCATTCATCGGACCGACAAATTTCACATGCTCTTCCATGTTCATGTCTTCTTTCTGTTCCAGCCTTACCACCCTCAGCAGGAGCCAGTCAAATTATGCCAAATCAATGACAGCCAATCAGTGTCCACTTTAGGGTAGGCCTGACCTGTTTTCAACCCCCCAACAATTAAAGCACATGTACAAAGAGGCCTGATGCATAAAACCAAATCTGAAAAAAATAAAGTTGGAGATGAATGAATTTGAAAGAATGCAACAAAAATATAGCACTTTAACTATGACTGTGCTTAATTCATCACAATTAACCTGTTAATAGGATGCCCTTACTTATTACTGTAAAAAAAAAAAAGGGGGGGGGGGGGGTTATTTATTAACCATGCTATCTTCTCTTTCCTACCTGAGGGTACTGTGTGTAGTTTGGCAAAAAAAATAAAGAAATAAAAAGCCAAACATACTTGTTTCAAGCTGTTTATTGCAACTGCTAGCAAGCCAGTAATCCTAGTGAGAATAGGTCGCCGAAGTGCTTTTTTTCTTACTTAAAAACATGATTCAAAAATGTTGTTGTGTATTTTAGGATGTTGGACTGGATTAATTGCATTCTTCTTCCATTCAATGAGGTAAGTTGATTTGCCATTCCAGTAATTTGAGAAATGCAAATGGGTCACAAAACAAATTAAACTCACAAGTCAAGGGGCATTTAGAAAAAATTTCTTGACTTACATGAAGAATGTGTGAAGTAGGACAATATCGCCCCATACAGTTTAGTCATGTTATTAGAGTGAAAACATCTACTATCAAGTTGAAATCAAGTCAACAAATGGTATTTCAATCGAATGTATGAAGTAAGGAATTTTTGGTCTGATGAACATTTTTGCAAGAACCCTCTTGGTTGGTTTATTTACACCCTTAGCATGTTTCATTATCTTCATTATCATATATTTGTTATAAAGTACACTGTTTGTCTAGAGATGTCAGATTAACAGATTGATTGCAATCAATTAATTACAGTCATAGTTAAAAGCACTATTATTTTTTAAATTGCTTTAATCAAACTATTCATCTCTCTTAGGCTTTCTATTTGCTGATTTGATCCGTTTGTAATCATCGGGCATCTTAAACTTGAGTTTTTCAGTGTTGGAAAACAGGTCAATCACACCCTGAAGTGGACAAAGGATTGACTGCCATTTTGTTTGTGCTTAACCTGACGGGCTCCTGTTGTGGAAGGAAGGGCAGAAGGAAGCTTTAAAAATGGAAGAGTGTGTGAGAATTGTTTGTCGGGTGAATAGTAAAAGTTAGAAAAAGATGGTATCTTTGATAAAAGTTGAGTGATAAGCATTCTTTGCTTTCTTACCACAGAAGTAGCCCCAGTTTAGCCTACCACATAAATGCAAAGCACCCAGTTGCAACTACAGCCCCAACAAATGACAGTATCAAATACACGAATGTAGTGGGCCATAACAAAACTGGCTGGAAATAAAACACAGTCGCCTACACATCTTTCCACTGCTTCCAATTGACGAGTACAAAATTGCGCAGTGACACACAGCAATTTCAGCACTTTTAATATTTTTTTTTGTGCACATCACTTATGTGGAATGTCAAAATATAATTATAAAGTCAACAAAATTGCTAATATTAGCATTTAAGAGTTCACTGTTCAAATTCTGAGCTTTTGGCGCTCAGGTTAATGAAATAATACCTCTGGGTATGTTTGAAAAAGATCAATTTCATTTTACAATTTTATTTTACAATGATTTTTTTTCCACAAACCAAAAATGCAAACATATCCGAACAGCATCATCCAGATAGTTTCAAGCCTTGATCCTACTCACAGTATCAAATCGATTTAATGGCACCCAACCAAGTGGTGCAGTGTCATGAATTTGCCATTTTGGACTTGGCACGCGTACTTTATTCTCTTGTGCCATCGCAGTTTAGCAGTCTTTTGTGACTCTGACTTCAGACCCTAGTCAAAGTGACCCTCATGTATTGTCACCATTGCCGAGTCAACAGCTGCTGTAGTCTCCACGCCCCACTGTCACACACAAAGCAGGGCCAGCTGAAACGCAATCAGCACTTTAAATCTCCTCGGCAACCTACCCAGCTCTTGCTCCATCTGCTTTTCAGCTTAATAAGCAGACGAAAGCAAGGGTGAAGGGTGTTGACTGCGGAGGCTTCTGCAACTCATTAATATCTGACTGTAGTTTGAGGAAAACAAACGCACCTCAGATAACAACTCAACAAATGTCAACCAAGATGAAACTATATACTTGCACTCGGTGTTGGGCAAGTCACCTCAAAACGATAATAAATTATTTATTGCTTATTAACTCTCATTTCAAAGTAATCAGATACATTCCTATATTACTGTATCTGAAATGTAAGGCATTACACTACCATTGCGTTACTTTGATATTACTCTTACAAACATAACTGAAAATATGGATTTGCCATTCTAAATGTAGTTCATTACACTCATTATAGAGCCAGATTGGCTTAAACCTAAAAACAGAACAAATAATTTAATCTGTATTGTACTGTAAACCTTTAAAAACAGAAACAGTTAATGCATTCCACAATTTCAATGTTAAAGTGACACGGTGTAAGATGTTGACCGTTTTTCATTAAAAATGAATGAACTAAATTATTGTAAAAAACAAATACTGTAAAAGTGTTCTTAACGACCGAATCATCGAAGGTCTAGTTATTGTTAAATTATATTACATATATGGGGGGTGGCATTCCTCCAGAAGTCTTTATGTCTGTTATAGCTACGGACAGCAGGAGAAGGAGTGTTTATTGCTGCATTTACCATAATGTCCCTAAATGACACATATACTGTATGTGTAATTTTGCGCATGCCCCCGTGAGAGCTTTAGTGACCTTATGGCAAATGTAAAAACCCTCCTGCAGCCCGTAGCTAAATCTTACACAGTGTGGCGTTAAGATTCAAATTCAAGTTCAGTCGGCTAGGTGAGGGACAGATGTTTCAAAAACAGATGGTTTCAATGGATGTTAGCAGCTAGCCTACATTAATGTTATTGTGTTGAATATATTGTTTAACATAAGCTTTTGCCTCGTGCTATTTATAGACTATCATTAATAGCAATTGTACAGTGAAAATAAGTAGTAGCCTACCTTTTCATTATTGCTAGTCGCGACAGGTATTCCACTGTGGAAAGCGGCAGCATATCTTCTACAAACGACATATTCAGCCACGAGTCTCCTCACCTCCTAAGGTGGAAGTGACATCCCTGAGAGAACAATAATTTTGCCTGCTTTGTTTTATCCTCACTCTCAATCCGCCACATATTTTCTTTTCGCTAACTTCATGTTACTATGGCTCCGCACAAATGATTTGTCAAATTACTGGTGCTATTTGTCAAAGTGGACAGCTCTTTGGATGTGGCGCACAAAGTGCACATAACTTTTATATTGTGCTTGTCTTTATCTCTGATGAACTGAAACTAATGGGTGTATGGCCATCTTCTGGACATGTTGTCCATATTCAGCTCGTTGGGTGCTGTTGTCACACTCATCTCTCCTGTAATAGGTACTAATAACAGTACATAAAGGAATAGGTAGGATTTTAAAAGAGTTTCTGTACGTATCACCCAGTGCTATCGTTTGCCAGCTTCCCTGCGTCACAGAAGCATGATTTATGCCGTGGGACGCATAATTTCAATTCAATGCGCGTCCCCCGGATGCAACTTTTTTTTAGGGAGGTTGCTAAACAATTGTTTCACACAAGGCAAATGCAGCCTGCAACGGGGGGTATGCTCTCAATGTGAGTCTTACTCTTTGAACCTTAAATTTTGTCTTTTTTACTGCGCGATTTTTGGGACTCCAAACATTTCTTTTGGGGGCCATAGTTTTTTAGTATTGCAAGTCCAGGGGACCCAACGCTTTTCAGAGCTAAAATGAGCACTGATCAGCAAATCAAGTTTGATGCTTTAATGCAGTGACTGGAACAGTATACATTTTTTTGTCAAATTCAGAACAAACGAGTAACCACACAAGGCTACAAACTCACTGTTCACTGTTATGATGACAGTGACTATTTTTTTGAATGCTTGTTTGTCCCTCTGTGCCCAGTGATCGGCTGGCAACCAGTTCAGGGTGTCCCCTGTCTACTGCCCCAGGGATAGGCACCAGCAAGCTTGCGACCTTTGTGAGAATAAGCGTCTCTAGAAAATTTAAAATTCAAGAGTATTATTGTTATATGCATAGTAATACTACATGGAATAGCTCAATACTAAGCTATAATACGTTGCTTTTATAGGCTAATGCTAATTACACAGCAGCTACTACTGGAGCTTATCTGGGGATATCTGAAATGTCTTAATATAAGTTGCAGCATGTTGCATCACTTCCAGTGCAGCTCTAAATTCAGAGCTGCCTCTTTATTGTAAAGACCTATAGCTATAGCAATATGATTGGTATGATGACCTGAGATAAAGGACAATTTAGTACACTCCTTGCTTTTAGAGTGCAAGGACATCATAAGGAAAGCCTTGCATCCATGCAAAACACTTGCTAAAAATGTTATTACTTTGCAAACATTGTCTGAACAACTTCATCATGAGCAACCTCATGCTCCCTCTTCTTCAACTAGAGCCATAAAAACTTCTGCTGTAGCAACCACATGCTGCTTCTCAAGTGTCCCTTCAATGTAAAAGTGTCCCTCCCCCAAATCTTTTCTATGTGCAAGAGAGCTGCAGCAGATGGTGCTGATGGATTTGTGTGCATGTGTTCATGCATCTCCCGTAACATATTTATTAAATTATTAAAATGAATATGAAAGTAAGTAGAATTAATGTACAAATTCCGATCACTGCTGCTAAGCCAGCGCACACATGTAGCCACGGTTTGCCGAAATTTGAATTTTGAATATTTTGCTTACAATGCAAACTCTATGGATGGACAACTCATATTGTTAGATATATTGTTGTGAATGAGAAATAGTTGTAATAATGATGTAATCATGTAATGGTTAGGCTAGAGGCTGTCTGGTAACCATGCTAATAGTTTTCTCCATCATTACCATAATAACACACACGCACATGCAAGCATCAATTGCCCCCCCCCCCCCCCCCCCCCCACACACACACACACACACACAGAGCAAAAGAAGTTTCTATGCACTTTGATTATTCAAAACATGCTCAAGAACAACAAAGATGAGGAGGGCAAAATCTGTTTCTAAAAAAAAAAAAAAAAGGTTAGGGTTAGGGAAGGCTGTTATCTTATCACAGCCCAGCTAGCCCACTTAATCATGTGGCAACCATGTTGGAAGGGGCAACATTCCCTATCAAAGGCAAACATTGACACTGAAATGAAGTTGTGACTTGCCCGTTTCTTCAAAATAAATAAAAAAATAGAGAAGGGCACCCTCCCAAACGTTCCCTACAAGATGAAGTCAAAGATAGTCTGTCTCTGAACAATTTGAGATTAAATGAATGATTCTAAGGCGTGTATACTTCAATCCAGTTTACATTTTTATTATCAATGTGGGAAAAAAAATTGCCTTTAAATACACTTTACTATAATAATACTTGCTGATATTTTTGGGTGTCAAACTAAGGTAGTTACTTTTAAACTTGAGCAAATTTGATAAAACTTGAACATAAGTCTGCAAATCAGTTCAGAAGAGGGAAATTCATGAATATAACAGGTTTGACAGGGACATGTTTTTGCATTTTATATTCAATCAGTCAGACTAAAGAAAAGAGACATGATGAATTCAAACATTTTATTTCTTTAAAATATTTTCACAATTCATCTAATATGCAAAATCATTTGACAATATCAAGATTTATTGTTTGTCCTATTTACTTTTGTTGATGAGCTTTCTTTGTAGTTTTTGTTGAATTTTTAAAGTCACTTTTAGTTTATTGGGTAAACAGTTGTTTTTTCAACTTTTTTTTAACTTCATTTCTTTATTCCAGCCGTATTCTAAAGTGAAACCTTTAAAAACTAGGCAAAACTCGTTTTTGATTTTTTTAATTATTTCTCTCAATTTTGTCATTGTTAAACTTCTAAAGTGAAACCTTTAGAGAATTAAGACAATTCTGGAAAGTGGGAAAGATTTTCGCTGACTGCAACTGTTGTCACGTTGCTCAGCTGAGAGGCCATCGCTAAAAAGTCTCTTTTTAACAAGTCCTCTCCCTCAGCACCGCTTCTTCTCCTGCTGCGCGTGCTTGGACGAGCGACGTGTGAGGCACGCCGCTTCTCCTTCCTCTCCAAACCTCATCCGCACAAAGAATGAGGGTCGATGTGTCGCCCCTGAGGCATACCTGACCCCATTCACACAAAGAATGAGAGTCATCTTGGCATGGACGGGACAAGAGGCGACTTTTCCACGGGGGCCCCTCGGGCCGGCGCCGTGCGGCCTGGATTGGCGATCCTCCTCAGGAGTATCCAGGGATGAGCAGAAACGGCCTCATCCTGTCCATCAGGATGAGTGTTTTCTTAGAAGCTTCGCAGAAAGGAGCCCGATTCCGCATCAGCGTCCGGGGAGGCTGATCTCGGGGACCCAGTCGTTCATACGCCGACTCTCCTCGCAGAACAGGTGCAGCTTCTCCAGAGAGGGGTCCTCCCAAGACCCGTCAGCTGGGTTCTGTTGCAACAAGAAGCAGAGAAACTATTTAGACGCGTGCTCGGTGCACCAAATGTTTGCGCTGCATCGCTGAGACGCACGTACCGTGATGAGGACGCAGTGAGCGTCTTCCACCTGCTTGGACTTGTCCGCGACGATCTCAGACAGACGCTGCTTGTCGCTCACTCTGACGATGCTGATGTCGTTGTCGAAGCAGAAAGACTGGATGAGGGTGAAGTGGATCTGCAAAGCGATGTCACACTCGAAATCTTCGTCCACGGCCAGCACGCAGAAGGACACGCTGTCTGGATCACTGTTAATGTGAAAAGTCACAATGTTAGCTGCTGCAACTTGTTTGATGAATTTTCAAAGAAACACAATGTGAACAGTTGAACTTATTCCAACTTACTCAGTCATTATTTTGGCAGCTTCATGGACTCCAACGGTGAGTCGATCCTCGCTCTGAGCGCAAAGCAGAGCTTCCTTCAGAGATTTTCCAGGAGACTGCATGGTGAGGTTGTATCTTACAGTTCAGTTGACGCTGAGCAGGTCGTGCTGCCCTCAAAGACTCTGCCACCTTTTATACAGTCCCGGCACACGCTCGCTGTCTGATTGGCTCTTTCGGGCACAATGGCAACAACAGGCCTGCTGCCCTCCGCCTTCCCTCTGGGACGCGTGCCTTTAGAAGTCTTCCAAAGTTGAAGCAGCAGCCTTTGAATGAAAGGATCAGATTTAGAGGCTTTCTGACCTATACATGATTTTGGAATAATGAAACCAAACAAGTGGAAAAGCCTTCTGTTCTTTTAAAGTGATGACCCCCCAAACCCCTCCAAAAATCAACATGTTTTGGTTGTGGTTCTTTAAAAATACCGTATGAGCATAGCTCAGATTGCCTTTGTTTTGCTCTGCCTTCATCTGTATAAGTCTACTCAGAAAACATGTTGTAACAGAAATCATGGAACTATTAATGATCTATTTTAGAGTCATAATATCCTCACTTACTGTACAGAGAAGACTGAAAAGGGAGTACATAACTTTTATTTGACCATGATTAAAAAGTGCTAAAGTGACATAATTTGTTTCTTGAAAGTATTCAATGTATTTTTGTTAGTTTAACACATTTTAAATAACCGATGTTCAAATTTAGTAAATACCAGAGTTTGTATGATTGAGATTTTTGAGGCTTATCATAATTCTTGATCAGCAAGTTTCAAAATAACAGATCACCGACCCGAATAGACAAGATACATAACTTATAAGCTGGAGTACAGTTCATAAGTTGTCAACAAAAATAATTATTTAATAAATAAAACATTATTTTGCCAAGGTTCAACAATCTTTGCCATGCCCAAAAGTGACAGCGAGGCATAGAAATAGCATAAAGTGAAAGTTCAATCAGTTAAAGCCAAAACAACTTGAGAGAAATAATGCATGCAACAGCATATTGTAATTAAATTACTATATCGGAATTAAATAACAGCACAAAGTAAATACAGCAAGCAAGCAATTGATGCTAGAGCAAACATTACCTAAAACAGTCACAGTAGGGCAAATAAAAGGCATAGAGTTGCCCCTCAAAACATGCATGCGACGTATAATTTGTTAATCAATGACATCATTAATTGCTCAGAACGTTTACAGTTGATCACCAATTTTGCATAAAAAGGCAAACATTGGCCAATCACGATTAAGTCGCTCGGATTGGTGCAGTCTAGTAGATACGGAGGAATTTTTTCTCAGTGGTTTTTGGAATACATTAACTTTATTTGTTGCAAAAAAAAAAATTAATCAAGTCTAAAATGAAATTCAAATGACATGTTAAGCCATGACGAAGGTTTGCTGTGTCTCAACGTTTTATAGCTGTAAATAACAATTGTCTTCTTTGATAAGAAATGCTGACTTGCATGGTGTCTAAATCCAATACAGTATACACATAGAGGCTATTTCAAATCATATAGACTTTTGATGATTGTTTTTCAAAAATCCAGAAATACACTTCATTCTATGTCCTGTATCTGTTTGTAAAACCAGTTATGGAAACATTTTGCATGTCAGTGTCGAGAAGATAAGACTTAATTTGATGGATTTTTTTAAGGCATTATCTTAATATACTGTGTTCAGAAAAGCTTTTGACACTATAGCTTGATAACGCAAAGTGACAGATAATGCATGAAGCGAAGTTATGAAAAGTACACTGCACTATTGCAACTTTCATAAGAAACGGTTTTCATAGATTTCATTGCGGTTCATGATGTCCTTTTAAATCAAATTAAAAAAAATACTTCCATACCGGTGTGCTTAGTTGTTAAAGAAAACCAACGTGAATGTGTGTCATTGACTGACTTGTAGAAATTTAATTGGAGGGCACATTTATAGAAGTTAAATGCAGTGGCACGCGCCACTAGTTTGCATACGTAAAGACCGACCTCACTCGAGGCGCGTGGCATCTGGAGATATACCTCTGAGTCTTATCTTTCTCTCTGCGTCCATTTCCATGACGACCGAGGGGCGCCATCTGTCCCCCTCGGGAAGGTGACGGAAGAGTGGACAAAAGAAGTCGGCCAGCACCTGCTGCGCGCGTGGGCCGCACACGAGGAGCTTTTTTACAATCATTTGAGAAACTTTAGTTAACCGTTAATATATCATTATCTTTATTCGGAGTTAGGCGTTTACAGCAGAGGAAATGTGAGCGTATAGTTCTAATTGGTACAATCTCGTCATTTAAATGATTGAAATGCAATAGCCCCGACTGAAGCCGCAAACAAACTTTTCCCTGTTGATTTATACGCTAATACGACAGCCCTCCAATGAGTGGGGGTTGCTGAGTGGCAGCGGGTCACCCCCCACAGATGAGGGGCTCATCCTCCAACCAACACCTGTCGCGCGATTGCAGCCGGGGACGCCTCCGCGAAGCAGATGTGCCGTAGCCACAAAGGATCTTATCGATTTGCACGCGCCTGCCCCGTGGCCATGCCATCAAATCCTCAAATAGCTCCTCCATGTTTGCTCCTCTGTCCGCAACAATGAATGAGTGAGTGCACGCATTCATATGCCGGGCAGAAACTGAAAGTTGCAAGTTTGCCAGTAAGCAACTGTTTTGTTGCTGCAATACCGTCCAGATAAGAGTTTGTTGTGGCATAAAACAGACGCTCAACTTTCTTTGCGAGTGTTTACAGCTTACACACAAGCAGGAGATTTTCATCTGTTTGTGCGCCGGAGCACTTTTCATTTGAAAAGTTTGAAGTGAAAGCTGACTGCGACGTCTTTGGTATTTAAATTTAATCAAAACTCAGACAGGACAACACATGCGAAGTTGTGAACAAAAGATCCGTGCGGCGCCCCGGGGTCAGGGTTGAACTGGGTTTAGGAGAGAGTGGTAGGGGGGCTCATCGCGGCACTTCTCCATCTGCCGTTTCGCCTCCTGTGGAACAATGAGGGAATCAATCAGCACGAACCTGTGTCCTGCACCGCCTCCGCCACACTTTTCTAGCAGTGGCACGACGCCTGATGACATTTTGGCTTATCCTGCACATTGTACCTTTTATGAGTATAATGAGTGAGAAATGCACCAATAAAATAATACGATGAATTTACCGGAATCGTGTGCAATGTTTTCTGGTTAAGAGTAACATGTAGTCATAACAATTCCAAAAAGTTGGCCATATGAGCAAAATGCATAGCAGTGAGAAATTTGCATGAAAAGTTAAAACAGTCCCTGGGGGCTCCCAGCGTAATTACATTTAAAAAAAAAAAAAAAAAAGGCAAGGATTTTTTTTGCACAGCTGATGATCACGTGGTATGTGACCCCTGCAGGAGCACGCATGCACAGCGTTCTGGCACGCGCTGCTCATTTACATGTGTATGGGAACTGTGATAATGGGAGGCTTTTCAGTACACACAATAGGGCTGCTTTATGGTCAGGCCAGCCACGAGTCCACAGATGGCATCTTCCACCTGCCCTTTCTCTGCATGGGCTGCAGGGTTAAAGGGGTGTGGGGCAGTTTGCACACTTTTTCTATGTAGCTATGCTACCATTTTATATATATATATATATATTTATATATATATATATATATATATATATATATATATATATATATATATATATATATATATATATATATATATATATATATATATATATATATATATATATATGCAAGAAATCTTTCAAACGGAGCTCACTCAACCCCATGTCACGTGTTCAGTCTTTTGTAAGTTGCACTAAAGAACCACCACACTTTTTGTGTGTGCGTAATTTGGGCTATTTTTAGATTTTCAGGCCAGGCTGTTGCATCCCATAGGAGGAGCGTGCGTGGCTCGATGACCTCCATCAATCTGCCACGAGCCAGAAGTGTGACAATAGTATTATCATACCAATACAAGCGGCTGCAGCCAATCAGAGGGCTGCATTTTCACAGCCCCGCACGAGCTGCTCTGTATAAAAGAGGCAAGGCTCTCCTCCAAGGGCACTTTGCTCTCTCTGCGGATCTACTCCACACAGCCTTATTTTGAAGCTGCCCTTGCGTGAGGAAACTCATCATCATCATGACTCTTGAAGAAGTTCTGACTCAGAAATCTACCGAGCGTGCTCAGTGTACCGGCAAAGCCTTGGAAGAGGTGTTGGTTACCGCCATGGACAACGACTCCCTCACCGTCGGAGTGTACGAGTGCGCAAAAGTGATGAATCTGTAAGTAGTTTTGTTCATTGCCAAATTTGCAAAAACCTCGATAACTTTGGAGATGATATTTAACGTTTGTCCCCCCCCATGTGCGTTTACAGTGATCCAGACAGCGTGTCCTTCTGCGTGCTGGCTGTGGATGAAGATTTCGAGTGTGACATCGCTTTGCAGATCCACTTCACCCTCATCCAGTCTTTCTGCTTCGACAACGACATCAGCATCGTCAGAGTGAGCGACAAGCAGCGTCTGTCTGAGATCGTCGCAGACAAGTCCAAGCAGGTGGAAGACGCTCACTGCGTCCTCATCACGGTACGTGCGTCCCAGCGATGCAGCGCAAACATTTGGTGCACCGAGCACGCGTCTAAATAGTGTCTCCGCTTCTTTGTTGCAACAGAACCCAGCTGACGGGTCTTGGGAGGACCCCTCTCTGGAGAAGCTGCACCTGTTCTGCGAGGAGAGCCGGCGTATGAACGACTGGGTCCCAGAGATCAGCCTCCCCGGACGCTGATGCGGAATCGGGCTCCTTTCTGCGAAGCTTCTAAGAAAACACTCATCCTGATGGACAGGATGAGGCCGTTTCTGCTCATCCCTGGATACTCCTGAGGAGGATCGCCAGTCCAGGCCGCACGGCGCCGGCCCGAGGGGCCCCCGTGGAAAAGTCGCCTCTTGTCCCGTCCATGCCAAGATGACTCTCATTCTTTGTGTGAATGGGGTCAGGTATGCCTCAAGGGCGACACATCGACCCTCATTCTTTGTGCGGATGAGGTTTGGAGAGGAAGGAGAAGCGGCGTGGCTCACACGTCGCTCGTCCAAGCACGCGCAGCAGGAGAAGAAGCGGTGCTGAGGGAGAGGACTTGTTAAAAAGAGACTTTTTAGCGATGGCCTCTCAGCTGAGCAACGTGACAACAGTTGCAGTCAGCGAAAATCTTTCCCACTTTCCAGAATTGTCTTAATTCTCTAAAGGTTTCACTTTAGAAGTTTAACAATGACAAAATTGAGAGAAATAATGAAAAAAAACAAGTTATGCCTAGTCTTCTAAAGGTTTCACTTTAGAACATGGCTGGAATAAATTATTATTGTTAAAGAATTGTACTTAAGAGCATGCCATTTCTGAAAAAAAAACCATGTAAAACAAAAATATATAGTTGCTTAATTACAAGTGGAAAACCTTAATAAAACTGACATTATACAATTTGATTTGTGCATGTGTTTTTCTCCTTGCAGATAGTTTATGCAAATAGAACATGAGAGTCATCCAAGAGGAGTGAGTGGCTTGTCCTACAACAAAAGTTTCAATCTCAGCAAATTTGTCTGAAGGGGGGTGGGTGGTTATCTGGTCTGTCATCTGCTGTCCCCCTGCAGCACAAAACAGAAAAAACGAACCCCTCCCTCATCCCTAATCTGCATGTGTAAAGCTAAGACACAATAACGCAGCTCCAGCCCTGTCAGCTCCAGCGGCCTGGACAGAGCCCCCATTGTCTGTCCTGCAGATGTCCACAGCCACGCCACGCCATCTGCTGTACTTGCAGGAGGGGTCGACCAGGGCATGACAGAGAGGGGAGGAGCTGAAGTTTCAATGTGCGCTCCTGCTCTTTAAAAAAAAAAAAAAAAAACAAGACACGTTGGGTTCTGTCTAGCTGGTTTGGACCGGTTGTGAAAAAGTGGTCCATACAGGATGTGGTGTCCCGCCAGCTGCTGTCGGACTATTGTTTACTCGCATGAACTTGGTGAAACTTTGGTAAACAGTCCCCAATAAAGATGCGGTTTCAGCTCTGTTTTGGTGCAGGAAGCCATCTGCTCGAAGCTAGAAGACTAAACATGAGTGTAAAAAAGAAGACACACTCTTTGGCACTTTATTCTATAAATTGCACCTTTTTGTTTGTTTTTTTTTCACCATAACCTCTTGGGACCATCCTTATTCATTGGTACACTGTAGTGGACGTTTGTTACGCGTGTCCAGTATAGAGGACATCCTACTCTTTCTAAAGGTGTCTCATGTGTTTGGGTGGGATGCAGTGAATTTTGCTGTCTTGGTTATACAAAATGGCAATTGTAAATAGATAAAAAAAAAAATCCATTGCGGTGAATAAAAAATAAGGGGAGTGTACTCTAATAGAATAATATTGTCTAAAGGCAGATTGCTGTGCATCATCTATAGTGGCAGAAGACGCATCCCAAAAAAATGAAGGCTTTCTGATGTTGCATATGTGTACAGTACATAGATTGAGCATGTCAATTACATGACGTTTTGGTTCAGTTGAACACAGGAATATAGCATGAAACAGTGCAACAAAAAGCCAATGAACTACGTTTGCACTAACCTTTCAAGAAACACACTTCTGCCATTTAAAAAGAAATCAAACTTACCCTTACTTTTAGTAACATTGTTTTATTATTGCAAAAAGAAGATTACAATCATTTCCATCTCACTTAAATTTGTATTTGCAAAATCCTTGGACCCCTTTTATCTGCACAAGGAGGCACAAATTCCCCTACCAATTGCAACAACTGGTATGTAATGAAAAACTAAACAATTTCCCAAGGCTTTTTCGAGGGGGCGTAAGAATCGGCTAAAATACATACATTCTGAATCCGCAAAGATGCACAACACCATGATCGTCTTCGACCAGGCACATTTATATCGTCTTTAAAAAAGATACAATTGAGTTTTGCACAATAGCAAAATGAACCACAGTGAAAATTTCTCCCTACACAAGAGCAAACATATTTGAATTATAGAATCACAAAACTTAAAAACGTTATATTATAAATACAGAAGGTTTTGCTGGCATCTACTGCAAAGGCATCTCGGCTCTTTAAAACTCGCGACTGATAGTTAGTAATAATCTTAAAGGGATACTGGGAAGTAATGACAAACAATATTAAAAGCAATATAAAAATAAAAGTTGGAGAATCCAAAACACCAGTTAAAGGAGAACTCAATATTATGAGAGCACACAAAGCTTGGAAGTGTGCCTGAGCCCCCTGTACGCCCGAAGTCCCTCCCGCTTGGGGTCCCTCACCATCCCTCGAACCATGGGCAGGCTGTCGCAACCCCTCCTCCTCTGCGCTCGATGCAGCAAAATTCGATAGACGCCTGTAACAGGGCTGCGGCTGTCGTTTAGCTGATTGTTCCGTAGGTGCGCCGAGGTAAGCCCGAGCTTCTCCAGGGAGCATCTGACCTCCTCCGCCTCCTCCTCCTTCACAAGGTCTCTACTTGCAGAATCTAACAGGCCTTGTAAGGGGCTAGCTGGTTCCGGGGATGCCAAGGACCATGGGAATTCGACAGGTAATAGCCAATCACAGCCCAGCATCTGGTCAATGGCACAACGCTCAATGGGATCTGCTTTTAGGATGCCCCTGATGAGCCTCTGACAGGGGCCAGGAACCCAAGGGGGGATTGTGTAGATGCCCTGGATGACGCAGCGTCTCAGTTTACCCATGGTTTCAGCACGGAATGGCATGGTGCCGGTCACCATGAAGAAAAGGAGGACCCCCATCGCCCACACGTCCACCGGAGGGCCCAGGTAGCAATCGTCCTTAAAGAGCTCCGGGGCAGCATAGGGAGGTGAGCCGCAGAAGGTGTCCAGTGTTTCGTTGCGGTTGGAAATCTGCGTGCTGAATCCAAAGTCTGCCACCTTAACGCAGCCGCTGGCGGTGAACAGAACATTTTCTGCCTTCAGGTCTCGATGGATGATGTTGTTACTGTGCTGCAAGGAAAATCATCATGAAGTTAAAGCAGGGCCCAACATTAAGAGTATTTTCATTTTACTCAAATTAAGACAGCAGTCATTGTAACAGCCATGAGAAAAGTGTGGTGGGAAAACTAAACATTGCCGACAAAGTCACCTGATTTTGTAGTTGTATCAGTGCCCTGAATGGACAATCGAATGTAATTTCCGAACAACAGCGTTTTGTTTACATCGGGAGCTGCTCACTTTACTTATCATGATCGTACCTCCGGGAGCAACTTCAAAATAAAGGCATACCAAGGCCGTTTGTGTCATACATTACTTGTTATGGTACACTTTATTTTGAAGCATTGGCTGGCCTTCTCCCAATGTTTGCCTGTTTTACTATAATGCAGTAGCTTAACAGGCAGAACTCCCCAGCCCATAGACCGCGAGAGGTTGTCTGCTGGAAGTAGATCTTGGGGCAAAAAAAAGTTAGGGACCTGGTTTAGACAAAAACCCACTTTTTTTGGAGTTAAGTCAAATTTGCCAAAAGTGATTTTCAGTTCAGTAGATTTTTCACTTCAGCTAATGTATTTGGACACACATTTGGGGTCAACCAAACGACAGCAGCAACAACAACAACCTTGATATTGATTTGCTTATTTTGACCCAACTTTGGGAGCTAGATATCCAAAGTTGGCATTCTCTCACCCGATTTGGGTTATATTTGACTCAATTGTTTTTAGATTATACTGTAACAAATGTACTTAATCTGATCTTCCCTAAAATTTTGAATGCACATCCACTACTGCTCAGTTTGTCTATATTTTGTAATTGCTTCTCTCTAACAAAGAGCTGAACTGCATTCATACATTCAAATGGTTCTAGTTTTGTCTTCACCTGAAAGCCATCCGCTCCTGACTTTTGTGAGTAGCATGACTGACTCACCATATATTTAATGGCAGAGAGGATCTGTGAGAATGTGATCTTGCTGGTGTTGTCTGCAAGTTTTCCCTCATTGCAAATCTTGTTGTGGAGGTCTCCCCCACCAGCGTACTCCAGCACCAAGTAGAGGCGGCTTGGCGTCTCTACGACCTCATAGAGGCGGATCACGTTCGGGTGCTGTATGGCGTTCATGCTGCCGACTTCCCTGGAGAGAAGCCGCTGCGCCTGATTATCAAATCTTGTCTTGTCCAGGATCTTTAGGGCCACTTTGTCTATGAGAAATACAGAGGATTCAAACACACTGGCAATGAATCAACTCACAAGAATACAGGTGAAGAAATAGGAGGGAGCAGTTGAGCACGATAAAGAAAAAATGGTAATGAACATCTGTAAAGGTGTTAGAATCACTTCTCACCAAATAAATATTAACAATAATAATGATAATATATATATTTTTAAGCTTGTTGGCCCAGAAATTAAATGAGACTTGCAGGGAATCCGCTGCCTGACAAGCTGCTCTAATTTCGTGTTTTACTGAATAAAAGAGTTGATGGATGATGATTCCTATTTTGATGACAAAAAACAATGTGTCTGATGGCCGCATGTTATTTTGAAAGTACGGGTCAAAAGTTATGCGTCTATGACGCAGAGATACAGGCAAACGAGAGCACCAATAACCTGATGCAATATAATTTTGTTTTTGTTGTAAACTAGGTTGTCATGTGTGCAATTTGAAGTATGCATTTATATCATATCATTTATACTGAGTACTGTATATCATTTTACTTTGTGCAACTGACACAGCATCATATCATCATCATAAATGAGGTAGGTTCTAGTTTTCTTTTGGGGCTTCAGTGCTCTGCAATGCACAGAAGTGTGATGCTGCCATAGTGGTGTCAACATTTTTGACTGGCAAACTTGTTGGAACATATTGGCAAGTAGTTTGACTGTATTTATTAAAAACCCATTTGAATGTGTTTGAAAATGCATTGGAACACATTTGTGGGATGTTGTATTTTGTAAAAGAAAGCGACATTTGTGCCCAAAAAGAGAAACATGCCTGTTCAGTCTCCACATTGAGAGATCACTAAGCATGAAGAAGAAAGGGAGGCAATGTTTGAGTGAACACATTTTAACCACTTTATGTATGTACAATGTCCATCAGGTGGCAAATCCTACTTCACAAAATTATTGCTGGGACTTTCCGGTCCCCTTTAACCGCAAAAAATGAGTGAACACTGTAATTCGTGATTGTGGTCTACACAACCCTAGTGAGTTTAAGCACCTTATGAATGTGGATAGATGGATTGATGAATGAATCACACTTGACATCTTGATAAATACAGTACATCATAAAGTCAAAATATTGATATTCACTGATTGGACGGGTACCTTTTGTCAGTGCATGAAAAGCCAGCTTGACTCTGGAGAAGGTCCCATGGCCAATCTCTCCTCTAACCTTGTAGAAGCCGACCCTGCGGCCAATGACGAGTTCTTTGATGATTCTTTCATCCTTGTGCATGTCCATCGTGAGCTTCTGCAGGGGGGTAAGGCATAGTGGGCCATCTGCTTCCTCACCCTCTTGCTCAGGGTCTGAGCTGTCTGTAAGGCTGTAAAGGCTGTGGTGGAGTTTGGGGCTTGCTACTTTGATTTGTCCTGCGGGCATTTTTGGATGATGCTTTCATCTGCAAATCCATTATAATAAAGTGTAAACAGAACACAACATATCCAGCAACTTCTGAATCTACAGCATAACATTGCAAACACAATCATGAATTCTAAAAGTTTGGACAAAAATAACCCAATTATGCATCAAAAAAAGGAACAGCCTAATATTTGAGTCAACTTTTGTTTTAATACAAAACAACCCAATTTTTGATGCTGTCCTGTTTTCTTTTTTTGCCCAAAATGTAACATTAAATTTCATTGTCAATTACTGTACAAAGGGGTGCCCAAAGATTTTCTTTTGAGGGAGGCAATAAGAGCCCGGCCCCCCTCAAAAATAAAAGATATTAAGGACCTTTCTTAACCATTCTTCGATCTTCGAAAAAAACAAAACAACAAAAAAAAACATATATATATATATATATATATATATATATATATATATATATATATATATATATATATATATATATATATATATATATATATATATATATATAAATTAAAGCATTATTAAAAAGTTATATTGAGAAGCCAGTAAATCTTTTTCTGTTTTTTATTTTAAAGGTGACAAAGCAAATAACGTAGTATTTTTCATGATGTTTGAGTGATTAGGTGGCTGACGCATATTGGCATCCAAACCAAACAGAGCTGCCAAATGTCATAGGTTGTCTCAATTACTGAACGCCAATTTATTAAGCCAATGACAATGAAAGTTCCAGTGCAGCGCAGATTCAGGTCACCAAAACACTTCAGACTACAGCACAACTTTAATACATTAATGGGATGAAATGTATGAGTTAAAAAAATGTATGGTCACATTAAACAATTGCTGAACTTCCCTTGGGTGAACAGAAATCCTGTTCAACCAGGACAGGTCCAGTATTTGCCCTTGTGTCCGCAAGTCTCAGCAGATCTCGCCAGCCTCGTGGTTTTGTCCCCAAAACAGGGATGACATCTTGTAGTCTTGTAGTCATCTTGACATCTTGTAACGGTAGTTCTTTCAATTTTTTAAGTTGCAGCGCTGATCTTCGCATTGCTTGGAAAAGTAAGAACTTTTTTCAATACAGTATTGTAATATTTGTAGTTAGGCATGAGAAAATTGTGGGTTGTGGCTGACAGCAGCTTGGGAGGACGTGTTTGTGAACGGTTTTGTCAATTATTCTTTCAATAAGCGATTGACAAAACTATGATTGAGTGAATCCTTTAACACGTGCCTAGGGCATAACTGTATTACAGGCAGCGGAGTAATGGGTTCAGTCCTATTCTTTATTTTTTTTTTCCCCCAATGCTCCACTGAATCATCTTGCAGGCCAAATTTAACCTCATCTCAGGCTGTATGCTTGACACCTCCGGTCTAAGCCTTACCCTAACCAATTCAAACCTACATTTTAAAACAAAGTCTTGTCCCTCAAAAAGAGGTTTGCACTAGTGTGGCGCTAAAAAACGGCTCCAAAGGACAAGATGTACCCACATAGTCAGTAAAAACCTGGATCATGAGCCAAATACTTAAGCCATATTGGAGCAATTTCCCGACTATTGTGGTTAATGTGACTAAAATTGTATAATTTAACATTACACATAAATATTTGCATCCTATTGCATCCTATTGATTGTGATAAACTGGGATGTCCTTCAAACATAGTTATTTAAAAAAAAACTGTTCTTTTTCAGTTGTAAACATTTTTTTAGCATTGGCCTATATACAAAACAAATTATTAGTCTTTGTAGTACTAGCTGTTGTAGTAGACAGGTGCATTGCAGCCACTTTTTCAATGCCATGCCAAATGATATGTTTTGCATTGCCCATGAAAATAATAGATGCCGGACTGCGGATGTCCCCCACTTCCACACCCCATCTGTACTCTAAATTTTGGTCCAACAATACCGATGCATAGATGCAAGAACTTAATCAAATACCTTGAGAAAATTATGTTCTTACCAAATTTCCAAACTGCTGGTTGGCATCAATACACAGTGGAGGTATCCATTTGGAATGAGAATACTACCTCCAAACCTTGGACTTGTGATCCACAACAGTCCTCCGATGCACTACAAAATGTTGGTGAGGAGGGAGGTTTCTCCCTCAGCTCCACCCATGCGTCAACCTTTTTCCTCATGAAGGGAAGATGTCTTAGGCTGGTGTCATGAACTATAATCCTGTTTTAGTTTAAGTCTGCCCAGATCCTCTGAAAAGGCTGATATCAGCTCACCAGAAAAAAGGGCACAACCATCTCAATGACACACGTGATGACAGTGAAACATGGACCCTTTCAATTAGTTTGAGGTTGTGGTAAAAGTGGTGACAACTGATCTATTAGCTTTTGTGAGATGAAATGTTACGCAACTGTATTACACAATGTTCTTGGTGAGATTAGCACTAGGCTCCCTCTCACTGTCTGAGTAGCACAGATAATAAGCTTACAAAGCATCGTGTCAAAGCTTCACCAGGAGGAGCTCCTCTCCCATTCAGGTGTTTTGACATGGTGATCAGGAAAGTGGGAACACTGAGACGGACAGCAAAACATTGAACCTTCTACTTTCCTTAAATTTTGTTTGGTCAATCAAGAATCGGATTTTGTGTTAAGGTAAATGACAAAAGACTCTTAAAGAAAAAAAAATCATGGACCCTTGTTGGTTATTAACCAGTTCAGAGTGTTCACAAATTTTACTCCAAAATCAGGTTGAAAAACTCAAGCTCACCTGCAACATTAGTGAGAACTATAGTATATATTGAATAAGTTCAACTACACACTAATCCATTAATTTTCTACTGATTTTAATGTACTCAAGCATTCACATTCACACAGATACTGAGAACAGACCTGCAGTCTGACAAATGCACTACTATGCCATTAGTTAGGAGTGAAACTACAACTGATTTGAATCAGAAAACAGGTTTTGATTTCACCGAACCTAATCGAAACTCTACCATCCTTGCATTTATCATCATATTTGTCAAATCGTTTTTGTGAGATGCACAACAGACATTAATTGGTTTGATGTTGCTTGTTCTTTGTATTTAATTAACTAGAACAGTTTGGTCTTTGAAAAGCCTTACCATGTTGTTAAATATTGATGAAACTGACAAACGCTACTTCCATATCAGATCGTATTCACAGTGAATGGATCTGAATCAAATCATTCTACTTGAAAGTGTTCTATTCCTGAATCCTATCGTAGCATAGTTATCGCGATAACTGCATCAAACTGTATCAGTGTGTGTCAAATCAGCGTTTATTAGAGAGATGCACACACCTAACATCAGTGATGCTGAGTTGAGCTTAGAATAGATTTTTCAATGGCAATTGGTCTCGTGTTTTTCTACTTAGTACTCAATGCTCCGCCTGCCGGCCGCTCACTGATTCGGATATCTGATTGGATTTAAGACTTAGACAGGAATACAGCCTGTGTTTAACCGTGATCTCAGTACACTGGTCACCTGCCAGGATGACACTGCAACTGCAAGTCAATGTATGACAGTACACAGTGCACGGGAGAAGATTTTCCTGTTAATTTACCCTATGTCAAATACTTGAATTCAAAGAATCTGGAAAAGTTAACACCCTGGAACATAAAGAGTTGTGAATTGTTGCTTAAACCTTCAGAAGTGACAGGGCAGCAGCCTATTAGTGCTATTAGCCTTCAAAGAATTTAGGTCCTTCTTTTCTTCAAACGGCTGCAGTGGCTGCCAATACGCTGGCTGTCTTCCAGCTCTTTGATTCTCTGACGCAGAGCCCCGATCTCTTTGTTTTTTTCTTCCTGAATGAACTGCAGCTTCTAATAGGCAAACAAGCACAGTCAAAACAAACAGGTACATCCTCAACATCCAGACAGCATTTCTCAAAACAAGACTGTTGCTGATGTCCCCCCCATTTCAACAATTGAGTTCCCTCTGGTCTAGGAGTTCATATATGTCAGTACTTCTCAAATAGTGGGGCAGGCCCCCAATGTAGGGGGGCGAGGTGATGCCAGGGAAAAAGCTTTGTTTCTGTCACGTGAAGTGTATTTGCAATAAAATAAGAATTGTCAACATTTTTTTATAATCTGGCACTTTGATGCACTTGTTTTTTTTCTGTTTTAGACTAAGCTTTAACCTATATTAATGTAAAAATATTTAACAGTTGCTATAAGTTGATTTATATTGCTTTTTTCTTTTGATAAGGTTAAAATGAATATATTTAGGTATACTTAGCCATACTCCACAAAAGGAGGCTGGAGCGAGGTGGATTTGAACTCGGGTCCCTGAACTATGAGGTGGACGTGCTAACCACTGATCCACCGAGCCACCTTCAAACTTGTATCACAATACCAATTTAGATGTAAAGTACATGAATACGATTGTTACATTAGCAACAGGCACAGAAAACGAACAGAAAGTCAGCACGGCAAAAAGCGTGTATTAAATATCAGCAATAAGCGGCTCTAAAAAAATGGATGGATAAATGTATGGATGGATGAATGTTGTTTGTCCTATTTTTGCACCACTGAGTACAGAGTTTCACAAATATTAGTGTCAAAATTTCAATTATTTTAAATCCATTTAGCATGCATCGGCCTTATTTATTTTT
Source organism: Hippichthys cyanospilos (assembly GCF_059441005.1). Classification (NCBI taxonomy): domain Eukaryota; kingdom Metazoa; phylum Chordata; class Actinopteri; order Syngnathiformes; family Syngnathidae; genus Hippichthys; species Hippichthys cyanospilos. Next base: position 4,670,616 of record NC_142383.1, read on the forward strand.
AATATGTTAAAATAGATTTCAACAGGTGTGTCGGGGAATGAAACCTAGAAAAAAAGCGGGACAGCGGCCTTTGCGGACCGAGTTTGGACCATGCTTTAGACCATGAATACCAGTCAAAGTAAAATAAAAAAAACACTCACCCTCTTGAAGAAATTTTGTGCCGTACTAACAGACTCATGTTGTTTCTGCTGGTGCTGGCTCATTTGAGCTGTATTCTGAACTCTCCCTAACTTTTCACCAAACTGCCAAAACATAAATAAATAACTAAATAAATAAATATGGTTAGCAAGGATGCAACAACATAATTCAAAACAAAAGTTGAAGTACAGTAGAACTCCTCCACAACGAAATCATATTTGCAGCGAGAAATTTTTCACAACAAGGGACTTTTTACTATAGCAAATTTATGTCTCAGATGTAAACATAAAACACGTGTTGTAAAATTTACAATCTGACTGAAATTATAAACAAAACATTTTAAAAAAAAAAGAAAGAAATTGCCAAATCTATGGCCAAATCCTTCAAATGCAGCTTTATAGGTGTCATGTATCATTGATTATGTATTATTTTCCTTAAATAATAACATCAGTATTTTCTTATAGGTTTCAAAAATTAGGTTTTCGTGATAATATTATTATAGCTACGGTTTAAAAGTATTTTTTTGAGAAACTCGATGTTCACAAACAGTAAAACGTTCATGAAATGAAAGAACAGAGAAGTTCAGAAAATTAATCGAGATGCCTACAATCTTTTTTTTCTTAAAGAGTCAGAATTGATAATTGTTTCAAACTGGGATCAAATGGAAGAACCTGAATCAGAACCAGAATTGTCCAAATTTAAAGAATGCCTTATGGTAGGCATGACCATGTACGCCAAATCAACACCAAAAACTTCAGGTGCATGAAAACCGTCCCTTCACTAATTACTGGAATGGTGTTGCTACTTAAAGTTATGTTGTCTTTAGTCTTCAATGAAAACATTACCACACTATAATTAATGATCTCTATTTAACTTCTGGAGATGTCTTTAACATTCATTTAACAGTCATTAATTACAAGACTACACTAGTACCACCTGCTTTGTATATACCATTTTTTTTTTACTGGTGGCCTTAAAACATACACTTAAAAAACATACAAAATATAAAACCAATACTGTTGGAGGACTTTTTTTTTTACCTCTATTTGTAACTTCAGAAGCTCGCTTTGCTGTTTTGTCTCCTGGTCCTTCAGCTTCCTGTTCATCTCCTCCAGATCCAGATCTTTTTGCTTCAGTAACTTCATAACGTCAGCCTCTTTGGCTTGGACTGCAGCGATAGAGATTCAAAAAATATTTATTCTGTTCACACCAAATGAGAAGCTGTTAGCAATTTTGAAGGTAGCAAGAAGTGAGTGTCATAAAAAAAAAAAGAATAACTACCAAGGTAATATAGTTACGATAAGATGACTAATTATCTTGCAGGTAAACACAAATTAAGATCCATTTCCAGCTTATTAGAAAAGCACCTCAATGTACAATATGGTCCAACTAGCGATTGTAGTTATGTTCGTGAATTCAGTAGAACGGCTGCACTTCATTGGGCACTCCAGCAGACGTGCCCTCTGATGCATCTACTAATATGATTTAAAAAAGTAGAATGGAACTTAGATTTGCAAAAAACATGTCTAATTCTATGCATAGATGGTGTAACATGATTTTGATGGATTAGAAAAGTGCTTCTAAATTATTTTTTGCAAAAGACTACCTAAGGAAAGAGAAAAAAAATTGTGCCCCCCCCCACTTATTGCATTGACTTTAAAAAAAGATATTTGTCCATGAAAATGACTATTCATTTTTAACAAACAAAAAAAACTAACAATATAAATCAACTTTCAAGAAATGTAAATCTAAATCTCAAATCTCTAAATCTAAATGTCAATACTTATTTGCCCAACTGAACCATTTGATGCTGGAAACAAATATGAAATCAATAAAAAATAAAACATTTAAATTGATCTGGAACATTATCACGGGAGCACACATATCTTAAACATTAACCTGAAAAAAAGGTATAAAACATTGTACAGATTTTTTTTTTTCAAAATCTCATTAATCATTAATGATATATACGAAAAACAATGTGGTTGACAGCAATTTAACAAGTTAATAACCCCCACACAGACACCACCTGGCACCACCTGGTGCCATGGATGTGCAATCACACTTCACATGGCAAACAAAGCATTTTCTCCAGTCATTACCCCCCAAAGGGGGCATGCCGAAGTTTGATAAGCACTGTATTACTGTAGATGAAGGTGGAGGCATACGTTTGTGAACGTATTTAGGAGGAGTTTTTTTTTTCCATTTTTTTGTGTAAATGTGTTCAATACATAATTAAACAGACCGCTAAATTTGTGATACATGACATAACTACACTTTACAGTTGCCCTGATTATGACCTCATTGCCCAAAGCCCACATGCAATATAAAATCTCTACAAGACCAGTAATTTTACACATTTCATTCTGGTCGATTATTTTAATAAAAGTTCTCAGTGAATAAGCTCTTGTCACATTTGGGGTAGTGCGAGTTACATTGACAGCTCTTACGTTGCCGTAAAGCTTGTTTGTGGGCCTCCTCCACCTGCTTCGTGCACTCTTGCTTGACAGTCTCTAGCTCCCTCTTGTGGCTGTCTTTTTGTTCTTCCATTTCACTGAGCAGTCGTTGTATCGCAGCCTCCCTATCCTGATAGAAAAAAAAAATGTACATCTAAAACAGATACCTTTATCTAAAAAGGAAAAAGATGAAATGTGTTCATATGATACCCATATTTAATTTTCTGATTGTGACGAATTAGTAATGAGCCACGTATCAATTTTCTATAGAGCTTTTTTTGTTCAGACTTATAAACAGTCATTAAACACCTTCGGTGACAAGTGATGCCTGTACCAAATCCAGACGAGTCATAAAGGACAGGATCAGTGAATAAAATAAAATCACAGTGAAAACTGGTCTCTCAATTTATTGAATGTTACCTTTGTTGTTCTTTGAGTTTGTTGCATCAAGATTGTCATATTGCTCTTCAGTGTCTCATTCTCCTCTAGGACATGAGAAAATAAATATTTGCCTTATCATTCTTATATGGGCCATACAGTAACCAGGTGATGCCATATACCAATAGCAAACAATAAAATTACACCAGGGATGCACCCTACAGAAAGGAATTGAGATCCTCTTGGATTAGCGACAAATGATGACCGTAGGTAATAAATTATTCCCGAAATCAACACATGTATTTGTGTTACCTCTGAGGTTGCACTGCTCTTGCAAAGTCTGCTGCAAATTATTCACGGTGTCATGTAGGACTTCCCTATCTGAAAGAGTTTAATCAGAGACACAATCCAGCATTGGCCAATGACATCTGCAGTAGTCAGTTCTTGTATCAATCGGTATATTTGCAGAACTGCATCACAAGTGAAATGTGTTTTAAGAATGTGGCTTGGGATAAAGTATGTAGTTTGTGCGTATTAGTGTGTCTTAGCAGTCACTTAATTAAATATAACTTCAGAATCTAGTGTATACAAGCATTCTATCATGTACTTTTTCCTCATACATAAACGTGAACTAAAATAAACTGAGACAATGCCATGAGTTATTAAAGCTCTCAGTTCAGTACAGTTCGAGGTCAATTACATTATTATTGTAGACCTCTCGACGATTTAATTTATAAAAAAAATATGAGTTTGTCTTTTCATTGTGATAGGAGTTGTACATTTTGTTGCGTAAATACAATTTGACGCCATCCACTTTTCTGTGATCTTGCCAGAGGTAGGCGACAAATACACGTTTTTGTGTGAGCGTGCGTGAGTGTGTTTGTGTGTGTGTGTGTGTGTGTGGGGGGGGGGGGGGGGGGGGGGGTCATCAAAATGTAGCACAAGTTGCAAACTGTAAAATATTCATAACCGTGCAAATCAATAACGTATGCGCTACGAGATTAAACACGAAATAGAAAAACTCACCTACAGTGTATCCTTTCTCTTTGGTCTCATAAAATTTCACGAGTCTATTGGCGTCTTCGAGCATCGTCTCCAACAAAGTGTTCTTACTATTTAACTCTGTGATTACCTATGAATAAAAACGATTAGAGTGTGACAACCCACGCTAACTGACAAACTTTTCTTTAGCACCAAGCCAATACTATACTGCAAGGTAGATTGCAGTGCTCTCTGTAGAGCATCACCACGACAAACTTAAGTAGCTGGGTTCAAAGTTATACATTAACTTACATTTTCGAGTGCGGTGAATTCCTCCGTGAATTTGTCAAGATTAATGCCATTCAACATTGCCATGTGGGAGATAAGGTTAGAATCAAACGTTGAAATGTTTAACTTTGGGCAGAAGAGAAAAAGGCTAACGTGCTCAATCCTAGTAGCGGCTAGCTAGCTAGTTGCACAGCAAGTACGCATTTAAAATTTTAACTGCAGGCTACATGCTAATTGTTATCTTAAAAAGTATGTTATGAGTTTGTTTTGAGTTTCAAGGATTTACTACATCCATGAAAATTTTAGCTCGATTTAAATTGATGTTATAGTTTAAACAAATTACAATAGGTTTCTACAATATATTAAGAATGTATTATCTAATAGGCCTTATGTAATGTAATGCACAATAAAACGTCCAATTGGAATAAGTAGCTTAAATTTGACGCAGCACTTTCGTGGAGTAACGATACGGATTTATTAAAATATTTAATTAAATATAGAAATTAACAAATACAAAGTATACAACGTGAAAGCTGCCCTTTCAAACAGGAGGAAATTTTTAAACCTCTAAAAGAAGGTACAATATTTTATATTTTAAGTCTTAGCTATAATTATGAATCATGGATAACAGCACGAGCACCTGAGAACACAGGCTACATGGAGGAAATACTCAGGAAGCACAGAAATCAAAACAACTATCTCTGGAACACAGAACTTTTATTTTAGCTGTGTTAAAACATAAAAAGATGCACTTCTTGAGAAGCGTTTGGAAATTAAGTGGCAATTCATAGTCTATTTACAAGAATATCTACAGCCTGTAGCAAATATATACAAAGATACACAGAACTCGCGTATATGAATGACAAGTTGCAAGTGGAAAAAATATTTTTTTCATTATTGCAACTGAGCAGAGATCTTTATTCAATGACCCACTGATGACCCAAAGTTGATAGCTAATTACTTGCCTTATGGCCAGATCTTAATCAAGGAGACATGTAGTATATAATGCAGTGAACGTTTCCTCATCATCGGGATGGAAACTGATTTTATATATATATATATATATATATATATATATATATATATATATATATATATATATATATATATATATATATATATATATATATATATATATATATATATATATATATATATATAATATATATACACACACTGTAGTGATAACCCCACCCCAAAAAAGGCGTTTCCAACTGTGCACAGATGATGCCATAAGATGGTGCCAATGTACTAAAAAAAAATGACCATGAAGCATCAACACCATGCAGCAATCATACACAATAATAAACCAATGTTACATAAATGACTATTCAGTAGTTAAATTCAACAAGTTCAGTTCAACACAAACCTGAGGGTTTTAAGTCATTAAACTAACCTTTTGCCATTTATGCACAATAATATATGTAATGAAGTTGTATATCACTGAGTATAATTACAAGAGAGAAGAGCAACAATGTTGTTTTAAGTTTCCCTTTGACGGTGTAGGAAGTGTTGTTAAGGACTGACATTAGAACAGGACATCTCAAGCAAACAAAAACAAGCAAATAAACACGTAAAACACCAAACAAGGCGACCAAGATTCCATCAGATGGAGCCGATGTAATACATTAATGGCTCTAGCCTGACAAAAAAAAAAAACAGCAGCAAATAAACAAGATTTTCAGCAAACAATAGTGAATTGGGCCATTTCCAGTTATGGCTTATGTACAGTAATTTCAGTTCTTTGTTTATAGAGTAATACACATCCTTGCCCCTAGGGGTAGTGCAAACCAGAGCTAGTTGAGCTGGTAGCAAGATGGCCATCCCTTTCTATTTTAGGTGAACTGACATTCAACACTCAGTCATTAATCATAAAGACTGTTTTAGGTGTTTGTCTTTTCTGTTGACTGAAACATTTTAACTTCAGAAAGGTCGTTGCAGGGTTATGGTGTAATATTTCCCAAAAGGTCGGGTGTCAGGTAGCCATCTGGTGTTGGCAGGACCTTTGAGGCTGGTATTGAATTTGGTGTTAGTACAAGGATGTTTTGCCTATCGACATCTTCTACCAGCGTATACGATGGAGTAGGGGGAAGGTGGGATGTGGGATTTGTAACACTTCCAAGGGATGGTTTTTGATAGTCCTCTAATGATGGACATGGACTAGAACTCACATCTTCCCCTGATGAACATAATTCATTGGAGTTGCTTGCGGGCGAAGATGGGCTCAATTTTCCTGCATTGAGCTTTGGCGTGCATGTTACATGAAGCTGAAGCTTGCTCTTGTTCTCTTCTTTTTCGGCTTTGATTTCCTTTTTGACTGTGTTTTTCTCATCCTCAGGTGACAACAGCACCTTGCCAGATGGCTTTACCTCACTTACCTGTGTATACATTGCCCCTTTGACTGAGACATCTGAAGGTGGATCTCCTACAGCGGTGTTTGGGCTTGCAGAGCAAGGTCCAGAAGCAGTAGGTGACTCCTTATTGCGGATTTGATTTGGGACAGGGGAATGGAAATGTGATGTTTCTGCATCGCTGGCGAGATCAGGATCACAGCAGCTTGCATGGCCAGAATCATCATCCCTAAAACCCATGGAAAGATGTGAACAGTTGGAAAACAAAGATCGATCCATCAGAAAATCTGTGTCCAAGTTTGTGAGTCTATCGCTCTGCTCCTCAAAGTCCAGATCGATGAATTCCACCCAGGGATCATTGGTGTACAGCTCTGGTCTCAGATCAGGGGGGGATCCCAGAATAGATGTCAATTCCTTTAGTTTTCCTTTCTAAAGAATTAAATGGAAAAAAAAAACAACAGTTGGCGACTTTTGTTTCATAATAGCAGCAAATATATCGTTACATAATGATATAAACAGACGAGGCTCATAAAAGGTCTCTCTTGGCTAACGTGGTCTTTTGCAAGGTGATCATCTGTGAAATTGCAGCTGTGATTGTCTTCACCACATGACAAAAATAAGGTGCATGGCTGCATGATGTTGAAAACAACTTTAACGGCAGGGAGTACCAGAGAGCCACTCAAAGTGGCAAAACAACACAGTCAAAGAGGTCAAGAAAGCAAACTAATTGCTGGCAACTCCTGGGTCAGATGAGGTAACAAAATACATTGATTTAGATACCTCATAGATACCTCATAGATACCTTCTTGCAATACATTTTAAAAGAATAAGAAACTGCGTGCCAATGTTTTAAGTGTTAGTGTTTACGTGCAAACTGTACGGAGGTTTAGTTCTCTATTTTAATGCTGGCTGTGATGGTGGTCATAAGTAAAATACTTGGTGACCACCCTGATACAGATTTATTTCAATAACATTTTATAATAGTAAATATTTTCCCCTGCATTTAAGTGACACCAGGACAGGTCAAAATGAGCTTTTTCATTGCCAAGCTTGTTTGCACCCATAAAAATCTAGTATTACAACATGCATGGTACCTTAAGTAGTTCAGGGTCTATTCCTTTTATTTTTGGTCCAGGCACAGGTGGTAGAAGAATGACCATCAGCCTTTAATGAGGAAAAGTTAAATGTCATAAACAAATTGAAATACAATGCATACAACAACACACTGTTTGTTCTGATGGTTTACTGCTGAATGTTCTTTTTTTCAATTCAAGTCTACCATGAACTAGGTCACACACACACACACACATATATACATATATATACATACATATACATACATACATATATATATATATATATATATATATATATATATATATATATATATATATATATATATATATATATATATATATATATAGATAGTAAATAGTACACACACACTATTGTTACTTACTTTTCTTGCTGCGATAAGATGACCAACATGAGGATGGCTATGACGCACAACGTGCCAAAGATGAGCAATGCCAACAAAGGAAATCTTGATGCTAGAAAAGTAGACACATTATATCATAGAATATAGTTTATAAAAGCAGCCAAAAGAAACAAAAATGTGCTCTCTAGATGCCTGCAATTGTGTGGTGCAGTTCTCTGTGTGGTGTACAACAAAAATCTCAACCTTTTTGTTGGGGGGGGGGGGGGGGGGGGGGGGGGGGGGGGATAGTAGGATGCAAGGGCCACTTTAAAGTGTAGTGACTAATTTATTTAACACGCTATTATCAGTCAATGAAGACATGACATAGTTATGACACACAGTTATGTTGATAAACTACTGCAGGACAACTTTTTGTTAAAGGTGATGGCCCTGTATCCCACTAGCCCTAGATCCACTCCTGCACTGAACAGCAACCCAATCCCAGCTCCACATTAGGGACCAGAACAAGAACAAATCGTAGTCAGGAGACCATTTTTTAAATCAGTTACATGTAATGGACCCTGACTCAGAAACAGTTTTTTGCTCGGAAACTAAATTCTTTATTAACATCAGTTTTTTTTTGTTTTTGTTTTTAATAGAAATGTCATAAATCTTGACATAAAATTCTACAGTATAGAACTCATTCAATTTGCTAGGAGAAATGGAACCTAGTTTTTTTACACCTTTTTTTTCCCCTAAATTGTCTTGTAATTTTTAATATACACTGCGAGCCGCTGAATAATTAATGTAGCTAATGGCTCTTGGGCCGAAGGTTGCACACCACTGCCACAAGCAGGAATTGGTAGTTGGCAGAAATGACATTAGAAATCAATATTTTATCAATAATTTCTTTTAAAGAGCCCAATAAAAATCAAACATTGTCTAATTATATTTCAAATCAATCTCAAGAACATAGTAAAAAAATACCTAGCAACCTACCATCTGTTTATCAATGCACTTTCATATTTTAGTGCATCTGCTATAGATCTTTTCACATTGGTTTCATTTATTTATTTAATTGTACCTTCAGATGGGACGTGGACAAATATAGAGTCACTGAACCCTCCAAACTTCTTCTCGCCAAGCTTTTTGCAGCGGACCCGAACTTCATAATTGACGTTACTTTGAAGCCCATAGAGAGAACGATGTGTGGTTTTAACAAGCTCGGCCTGTGGTTAACAGAATAGTCACATTTCAGTTACACTTTTTAAATAACATTTCGAATATCGTGTACTGTTGACTAATTAAAAAACAACAAAAAAACTTGCTTGAATGGAGAACATGATTTTACAATATTAGAATTTCTACAGTGTGGTTCTACAGCAGATGCTGCTTGGGATTGCATGAATATAATAATGAAATATTAAAGCACATTTCACACTCACCGTTTCCCAGTGTTCAGAATCTACTTTGCGGTGTTGGACCTCATACTGCAATGTCATCCATCCCATTTTCACATCTGCAGATGGTGGTGGCATCCAACTGACCATTATATCATAGAAGCTACCGGTTGAACTCACATTCAGCATTGTCCAGTTGAGGCCAAGAGGCGGATCAGGTTGCACTGCAGAGAGATTTATTTATTTATTTTTTTCATTATTCTCACGTGACATTTTTGCCAAACTATTTTTCCGTGTGATTCAGGGCAGGTTTATCTAAGAAATCAGTGGTTCTACAGAGAGTGATTGTTTTAAATCATGTTTTTAATAACCCTCTGTGGTACATGACAAAGATAACTTCAGTCTTGGATTACACTTACCAATATCCTGAACATTGAAATGTTTCTCATCATAGAGGATGGTTTGATCTCTTGAGCGGAGCTGAACGCTGTAATCAATCCAGACAGATGTGTGGTTTTCACTGAAGAAACACTCATTTAACCTCTCTGTGGAGTAATGAGGACACTCACTCCACTCTTTAGGAGATGTGTGCAGAGGTCTGCGAGGATGATAAAGAATGTGATCATATACACTGTATAAGAGGTGGCTGTAAGTAACAATTTAAGGTGGGAATAATGAGCATGAAAATATTGTGGTTGAGTATCAAGAAAAATTACCCTAAAGTCTTTTATTGTGGTTTTTTCTTGTAGTTTGTTAGAATCATTGCTGGATTTCAAAACTCATTAATATGGTGAAAATGAGTTACTGTCACATCTGCAAATGTAAACCACTTCTAAATTTGACCTTTAGCATTATCCTTTTAACTAGAAATGATCGCAGATTATTAAACTGTGCCTCACAGATCTAAAACGTAAAAAAGAAATCTGTCTACAATTCATATTTTTGTCAATGAAAACTAATTTCCAAAGTATAAGCCTGGTTTTGTGAAAACGTATATATATATATATATATATATATATATATATATATATATATATATATATATACTAAAATAAATTGAGCGTGGGCAATAATAAATATATTTTAGATGAATAATAATAAAATCGTTATTATACATGCATATGAGTATTGCTCGACATGAGCAAGTGGCAACACTGCTAGACAGTGACCTTGAACAAGTAAATACTTCACCATTTTAGGCCTTGTCTACACGTAGCCGGGGTTCTTGCAAAAGGGTGGGTAATGTCTCTGTTTTTCCCTATTTGCTATACGTGGCTGGGCTTTTTTTTCCCATAAAAACCAAATATTTCAAAAGCTCCAGCCAAAGTGAAGAATTGCCCAAGCCTCCGGTTTCGTGGGTGTGTTTAACCAACTTAAACGGACATTTGTGTCATCGAGCTACTCTTTTTTCCTGCCAGAGATGCAGATACAGGTGACGTCAGATGCGGAATTTCTTTCTGACTGGACACGTCAACGTCCATGGCAACAGCAGCGTCAGTGAATTTGGCAACATTACTGCCACCTAGTGACTTATCACGCTTGTACACAAATTTGAAATTTGAAACCGCACTATGTGGTTTCGTATGGACGAGACTTCTTTAAATAAACAAACAACAACAATGAGAGGGAGACTATACGGATTTAAATAACATGGTTACATGTAGACAAGACCTTAGTAGCCATAAATCAGTGGAATGGACAAAAGTGTGCATTAGCCATAAAAATGTTCTTTTTAAAAAAAAAAAAAAACACGGTGATAGTTTGACAGCTGCGCAGAGGGAGTTCCGATGTTTTTACAACTCAGCACGTAATGGTGCAGTTCCATGAAAACACGGAAGAAAATGCAATCAAAATAAAATTTAAAAATTTGATAAAATATTGGATGAATAACTTGAAAGACACTGGATCTGCCTGATAGAAAAAAAAAACAAAAACAGGACGGCCAAGAAGTGCTCTTACTTCACAGAACATTGATGTTGTACGCGAGTACAAAGAAAAATGTTCAAATTTTAAGTTTCATTTTCTACAGCAGATTTCAACAATGATTTTGTACAATAGGACACCATCTACAGGATGTAATTTTATAAAAATGAAAGGTTCATCATTTATTCTTAAATGGCATTTTTTAAGGTTTCAATAAAATATTTTTCTTCCATCACTCTTGTTAATCGTATTGTTAAAAAGTTCCAATTGTTCTTTTTTATTTCATCCCATTTTAGGGATTACACTCGGCCAGCTTGCTTGACTGTAGACACACTTTGAAATGGACTTTAACTGCTTACTTTTTGGCAATGTAGAATAAACGCACATCTTGTGGCTTGGAAAGGTTCTCCATGGTACCAACATCCCATCTGCAGTAGAAGGTCTCCATGTTTGTGGACACACAGCCGGTGAGATGTGGGAATTTAACAGGCGAGTCTAGTTAAGCATGAATGAAAAATATGAGAGAAAAGTAAAACAATTTAAAGATATTTTTTTCAAAACATTTTCATAGTTTTTGCCATAGAGGGAAGCTCAGTTGTACTTTCGTGTTGCAACTGAGCTTTCGCCTGCCACAGTGCAAACATTCCCATCTTCCTAGAAGTCATTTTCCCTGCTCTTCATTGCAAACTGCCACATTACCACAACACTTCTTATAGAAACAGCTATTTTCTTTCTATACTGACCGAAACTTTTTTTCTGTATTTAGATCTCATTTTACTGCCAAAATAGAGTCAACACAAAGACAATCACTCTTTTCTTGATTTTTTTTTTTTTTTTTTTTTACAACATAGTATGCTCACTAAAGGAAGAAGTAAACATTTACCACGAAGCATTAACCACTGTTAGTTGACTGGGTGCCAAGTTAATCAGTTACTAGACTGCAGCACATAATCTATGGGTAAACTTAGGTAAAATCGTAAACAGTAGGTTTGTTAAAAGCAGCTGTGTCATTGCTCTACAATCTACATCATTACTTCACAAAGGTTTTCACCTTGACCCAGACTTGACTTAAAAAATTGACATTAGGGCTGAATGGTTTTGAAAAATAATTTACTAACAGTTTTTACTTAGTATTATTGTATTTGAGAATTATTGTGGAATTGTTTTTTTTCCTATATATTTTAGTGCAGGCAATAACTTGATCTGTGTTGATTTACACAATAAGATAAAAAAAAGAATATAGAAGTCAGATCCTTTATCTACTTCAGAGTTGTTTCATTGAACGCTTTGACTTGCAGTTTTTTAAATGTTCACTGTGACATTTCCTTTTACATGACTATAGCAATCGAATTTTAAAAAATATCCCGGTAAATTTTTTCTGAAATATTTTTGCACCTTGTGTACCTTGCTACAGTGACATTTTAAATCTTCTGTATTTCCTTAATTAGAGAGCACTTGACAATGAAAATCCTTCAAACATTGAACACCTTGTGTTTAGTCATTGTGTTCTCACACTTGACAGAGGTAACAAATTATATTAACGGCAACCTCTCCTGTTTACATTTCTGGGAAAGCTGCAGCAGTTTGCCAAACCCAACATCACAGAGAAGAATGATAGTAAGTGTGGATGGGTCGAATACTGAGAAGCAATGTGAGAATAAGATCTGAGGCAACACTCAGTATAGTACGAGCTTCAAGGGAAGGAGTGTCAGGGGGTAAATATAATCTGTTTACTACATGACTAACAACTACTTGGAAATACACTGTGCTAAGGATGCAGGGAAAAATCAATGTTTTTGTTTTTCTTTTTCATGCTGCTTGCTTGTGTTAAGCCCATGTACTACAGCTTTCTCTGAATGTCCAAAAACGTGCATTATGTTAGGCCTCGTCAATGTTTCTTAAAATGAGGGGTCAACAAACAATTATTCCGGGTATTGTTCTGTCTGTGGTAAAAAATGCACAGACACAAATAAAACCAAATTGAGAAATGTATGCTGTTTTTTACATAATGACAACAAAATCTAAACTGCAGATTAACACTGAAGTACTGTATAAACCCTGCGGTATACTAGGTGTGACAGAAATGGTTTCAATATTAGAATCACATATTTAAGCAATATTTTGGATATTCTACAAAATTTATTGTGGTACACTACAAGATGAAACATTGTTTTAAATTAGATTTGATGGCAGATGATTCGAGATCATTGCTGACTATATCTCACCTTCTAGCATTTTCCTTTATTTAATCCATCCATCCATTTTGTCAACTGGTTTTTCCTTACGAGGGTCACTGGAGCCTATCCTAGCTGTCTTCACGCAGTACGCAGGGTACACACTGAACTGGTTTCTAGCTATTTGCATTGCACACAGAGACGAACAGCATTTCACACGCAATTTGGAGTGTCTAAATGATCTACCGTGCATGTTTTTTAGAATGTGGGAGGAAACCAGTGTACCACTTGGGTACAGGGCCAGAGTGGGACGCAAACCCGGAACTGTGAGGCGAGCGTGCTAACCAGTCTGCCACCAGGCCACCCATTCCCCTTTAATATTACACACAATTAATGGTGATTTTCTATTATCCTTTTGTATTTCTATTAGAGGTGATTCTCAACCTTTGGTCAGTGATCTACCCCCTGAGAAATATGTTTTCAGCAGAGGAAACCTTAACCAGTGCAAAGCATTTTTGGGTTGAAAAAAAGAAGAAAAAAAAAGACTTAAAACATGCCATCAGTGAATGATTACTTAACCTTTCAAACTTAATTTGTATTGGTCCACAAAAGACTTATCAACATAAAGTGTCCTTTTGGATCATAGACATCTGTTATCAAAAAGAAAAAACTTAATTATTAATAAATATTTGTTCACAAGTACTGTATTTTTCGGACTATAAGCCATGACTTTTTCCTCATGATTTGAGCCCTTTGACTTATAGTCCAGTGCGGCTTATCTGTTGTTCTATATTTCTTTTTTTGCTAGACACCAGCAAGCAAATGTGTGAATCTGTTCGAGGTTTCAATTTATGGAACAACTATGAAATAGAACTGAAAAGATGTTAATGAATGGCTGTGCTCAAAGAGTTTTTAAAATATATTATTAAAAAAAAATCTTAATTGAATAATGAATGTATAACATTTTGGATACATTTGTAATGTGTAAATTTTATATACAGTACTCAATATATGATTTATTTGTGTATTTATGATTGTACCTATAAATTATGTATAATGTCTTTTTATGACAGGTCGAACCATCGAACCATTCTAGTATGGGGAGAATCTGGCTTTTTAAAAATATTGATATTGAATAACCTACTGAAAATAAAATTTATTTGATGAACCTATATTTTCCGGAAAGCCATCCATCTTCTATGGCATTTAATTAATTCACCTGCATCTGCAAGTCCAATGTACTCATCTTAGCGGCTCGCACTGCCACTAGCCCCGAAGACTTGTTCTGCTCTTGTGCAACATTGCACATTTTTTCGTATCCGCATTTCTCAAGGACTTGTTTCACCTCTAGTTGCCGAAATGCTCCCATACATGTGACTTTTATTATCTGGGTGCGTTTCTCTCCTCTTTTGCTTCGCATGACTACGCTCTTGTGAATGAGCAATGAGCCTTTAACGTGCAGCTTTCAGGTGAACATGCACATTTTTTTTCCACTAATCAATCCACAAAACATGTCCATGATGATCCGTTGTACTATTAGTTTCTATAAATACTGTATACTTAGAAACATTGCATCTTAATGAGCATTTGTCATATGTGTATGCCTTTAGTTCCCGATCATGAAACCGTCAATTGAGGTGCTAGCATATATGCTAGTATATGCCAGCCACACCATGGAACACACCATTCGCGAGAACCTTAAAATAAGGTTGGGTATCGGCCCAATACCAAATCCTGGTGGGATTTGTCCAGACCTAATACATTTAATATAATGTATAATTTTATAATTTTGTAGTGATCAACACATGGAGGCAGTTGCAATTAATATGACAATTCCAAGTGGCAGCAATCAAAGAAAGCACAAATAGCTCTGAGTAGTCTCAAAATTTTGGGCAGGGATCTAAAACAAGAACGAACTATAGCAACTGAGGAATAGCACGTGGCGCCCCTGCTCACAATATACCTGCCCTTTCATTGTTGGCAATGAGACACAATTGCCACTTCCTTATTGATGATACCTTGGCCCGTTTCTACCACCACAACATGCAGCAATGAAGCTATGGCCAAAGCCTAAAATAATACATCCTACCTGAAATGTTTTGATTTATTTGGTTATGATAACTCAGCCGTGTGCAATCATGAGCGGCGTATATCACCAGATAGCAGAGCTGTTTACCTACAACCCTGAAGGTCTGTAAAATAAAGAAGTAGGAGCAGCAGAAAAGAATGAAGGATTCTTTTCTTTGCTTACTCTTTACCACACGGATCGCAAGAATATAGCAAGAATGGCAATCATTCTTATCCTAAAAAAAACGAGTAAAGCAGACATAGATTCTAACAAGGCAACAGAAGAAACAACAAGCTTTGTATAATGTGGATTTGTTGATATAACTTTATTTTGTGTGTAGTTACTGGACCCTGCCAGAGCAATACAATACACATTGATACAGGCTTTTTATAAGAGCATGTACTGTATTTAAAAGAGTGTCAACCTGCAAACTGTGCAGACTGCATTCTTTGGGTTGGACGTCAAAGTATGTGCTTGCATAATTTCTGTCAGTGTACAAGAGCGTACTAGACTGTCAGTGTGTTCACAGGTAATGCCTGAGGACCCATTTCTGAGATGGCAATATGCAGAGCCACTCTTTCTCAAGGAAGAATCTTGAGAAGTAAACATGTTTACAAGGCCATTTTTTTTCACTCTTACTTTTTTTTTGTTGCAGGCAGACAAAATCTTCAAGGTGAAAACAAACACCCATCTGCATTGTATTTGGCCCAAATGCACTTTCTCACAGTGACTTACAGTGGACGACAAGGTGCAATACTTTGTAAGCCAAATAGAACAATTTACGGTGTAAGTGTGTTTGTTTGTACGACCTGCAAAACAGATTATCCATGGCGTTATAAACATCTGGTATGTAGAATATTATATATATATATATATATATATATATATATATATATATATATATATGTGTGTATGTGGTGACTCATATTGATACAGTCTCAGCAGAGACATTCACCACAAGAAGGACTGTGGCCTTAAGGGAACGGCAGTTAGTTGTTGGAGTTAGCGAGGTGAGATAATGCTACATGCTAGCTGACAGTGCATTGTACTTTGAATGGTAAAAAGAAATAGAACTACCTCGACACTTTTCTGTCTCGTCTCGCCGTTTTGTAACTCCACACACACACACATACACATACACATATTTATATATATATATATATATATATATATATATATATATATATATATATATATATATATATATATATATATATATATATATATATATATAAAACTAAAAAAACAGCTAAATGAAAAATTCAATTTTTCTAACTTAGGGGATATTGGTTACTGTGGGTATTTTGGGAATGTAACCACATCAATAAACGAAGGAACACTGTATTTACCATTAAAGCAAAGTTGCAGTGCAATTAGAATTCAGTATTTTTTTCAATTTGTTGCCCATTGATAATTATGAGTAAGTAAAAAAAAAAAAAAAAAACACTTTTCACATCACAATACAGAACTAATAGTAATATTTTTAATCATATTTCATCGAGAAATCTGGCAAGAATGTTGAGATGTGTATTTTTTTCTAGATCTCCGAGCCCTATTTAACATGCATTACAAATAACACAGTGGAAAACTATGATGGGCATTCTGAAAGACATCCTGAACAGATAACAGAGTTACATAATAATAAGCAGCACAGGATGTCAGGACATGAATCTGCAATGAGGACCTTATTTATATCAGTGGATAAAACAAGGTGCATTTTCACAAAGCTTTTTTCTTCCCCACAAGGGTGAGTGGTCACAAAGTGGCGGCTCCACACTTTAAACAACTTGCTATTGTTAGAGCTCTTTTTGCAGTGTAGAATTCTGGGAAGGCGTTTTCCTAGAAATCTGCAATTCGCTCTCCATGTGGAGTACTTTGTGGTTGTGCAACACATTTTACCACCGACGCAAGACCGCTCAATTCAAGGTTGAACGAAACTCTCCTAATTATTAAATTGCCTTGGTACTCATCAAAACAAATCTACCAATGACGCGGTGTTGTTTTCCTTTCAAACCAAAAAAAAAGTAAAATAAAAAATCAGAGACATAACAATATAAGCAACAACTGAATGGTCCATAAGTATTATCTTAAAGTTGATATGATAATACGGTATCATGTATTCATTATGCATGTACATTAGTGTGACCCCCCCCAAAATACTAAAACCCCTTTTTATCAAGGTATCCTAATCAAATTTGCCAAAAACAATAGTGTGTAAATAAATCCTTATCGCTGAACACATACCTTTGTCAGAAGAAGATTCCAATGCTGATGCAGTGACGCAGTGCAGAAAAAGAAAGAGAACAGCGGCCATTACGTTGATCTGTGGGGGAAGCATATGGCAAGTGTGCTCAGTGTTCAGTACAGCCCACATAGCTGAATCCACACAGCACAGCACAGCACATCTGCGTCAGGGGCACGCCGTCCGCATTTCAGGAGTAAAAGAACTCAAACACACTCCATACTCCCTGCTAAAAATCTGACAGCAAAATATATTGCTCCTATGGCAGCTATGGTAATTATCTTTTTGCTTTATCTTGATCCTGCGCAGCCAAACGAAGTCAATTTACTGTTACATGACAAAATTAAAGCTTTGTAAGCCACAAAGCTATCAATGGAAATGATAGGAATCAATAAATGGACTCGCCCATTACTCAAATTCAGCTTAAACTTGCCCCATTTTGTGGAACATGTCTTTCCTCTTCAACTGATTACGTTGACACTCATGAAAGAGTTAAACGCATGCAACATTTTGGGCCATTAATGAAGTCAACTGGAATGTATTGGGCAGACTAAACTCCATAAGCTACAGATGACACAAGTTGTGTAAAGACACATGACATACTATTGCAATAAATGCAACCACGCATTAAGCACGTGATATGACATAATGAAGGCAACATAATATTAGATTTTGAATATACTGGTTCTGTACCAGTTCTAACAGGGAACTGATTTAGTTTATCTTTTAACAGTTACAGATTTGTGCCTTGTTTGTTTTAATCTTTGTTTTTTGGCGCCGCCTCTGGCCATTGTGCATTTTGTGGTGGGGAAGGACGGTGTGGCTTCAATTGGGAGCAGTTGCTGTCGGTGCATATGTGTTGTTCCTTCTCTTTGTGAAATCGGGCCCACAAGTGTCTGTGAGTTGTGTTTTTTTCATTGGAATGCTGTCATTTATGTTAATATGCTCAAGATTAGTCATTTATTGATCTAACTGGTGACTAGATAACATGATAACTAATGTTAGTTTGTAAGTGTTTACCCCATTAGCATTTTTAATTGTGCTAAGGATTTTCTTTTGGTATATGTTAGCATATGCAAATGTATTGCATTGATAACCATACTCGTTTGCATCTAATTCATGTTTTATGATGAACGGTATCCTTCCATCCATCTCTCCATCCATTCATTTTCTGGAGCCGCTAATCCTCACAAGGGTTGCAGGCTTGCTGGTGCCTGAACTGAACTGATTGCCAGCAAATCACAGGGCACACAGAGACGAACAACCGTTCACGCACCCAACTACACCTAACGACAATTTAGGGAGCCCAATACACCTGTCATGCATGTTTTTCAGTGTGTTTTAGAGGGGGTTCACAGCCCCCTGAGAGAACCCACGTGGGCTCGGGGAGAACATGCAAACTCCACACAGCAAGGCTGGAGCGAGGTAGATTTGAACTCGGGTCTCTTTGATTGGCGGTGATGCTATTCACTGCTTCACCGAGCTGCCCCTGATGAAAGGAACATTTTTGTAATTCAGTTTTTTATACACACATACATAAGTTTTTGTAAGCACTCACAGAAGAACAGATCTTTAACATTAAGCCATTTTGGAACGAGTGACGCCGACCAATCGTAGACCAGCATCTTAGGGAGTCATGATGCTGACCAATAGCAGACCAGCATTTTAGTGACATAATCAGTGATGTATGTATAGACATATGAGCACGGAGCGACTCGTGACCGCCATGTTTGAGGCGAAAAAATGGCTTTGTCGTAAGGTGTAAAAAACATAAGGCAGGGACGTCGTGAACCAGGGGTCCACTATATACATATATACACTCGCAGTAAGATTTATAATTTTTGCATTAGGGACTTGAGTTATGTTGTATTTTCTTTTCTTTACCGTTTTAAAATATAAATGAGTGTGAGCTGCACAACTGACACAGCTAAATTAAAGAAGAGTTAAAGAAGAGCCATTGTAACATTTCGGAAGGACAGAACATTGGGTTATGAATCAAAAAATATAATTTCATTTTATATTAATCTGTGAAAGAATTCATGACTCTTCAATTTTTAAATTTGTCAAAATATGTTTTGCATCTACAATTGTTTGCTAACGAGGCGATGACATCAGCATATTATTTTATACTGCCGTTTTTGACAAAATAAATGTCAGCTACCTCCTTGGGAGAAATTGACCCGGTTTGTTATAAAAAGGTATGCAATTTGCAATTTTTATTTTCTAAACTTCAGTAGAGCTGAAAAGTAACAAACATAATTGTTGTCAAATTGAATATGTTGATTAATAAGGGAACTTATGTTTGGCTTAAATTATTTTGTTTCCGCAAACATTTGCAATGAGGGTCCTTGGAAAATTTACTTTCTGACTCCAAAATGTTGGAGAACCCCTGATATAAACAACATGCTTGCTTAATTGTTTTGGGCAGTGTTTATTTACTAAAAAATGAAAACACAAATAAATAAATAAATAAATAAATAAATAAATAAATAAATAAATAAATAAATAAATAAATAACATGGCCCTAAAGTCTTTTTGTTTTGTCTGAATTGACAGACCATCAGGGGAAAAGGTTTGAACAGCACTGCTGGATTGTCATCCCCCATGCTTGCATGGAACCTGGTCATTGCTGTGATAGTCTGTGGGGTGTGTTGTGTGCACCCTTTTCATGTACTGTATTTGTAGCAAATCGTGGGTTTAAACCTCCTACAAACCCCATACAACAATAGGGTAAACTCAAAAGTTTTTTTGTTTTCCTTGAGTACAAACTCAGCCCGTTGGTTTATAAGAAGAGCATTCCGTTTAAATCCGGTCCAGCTTCCAATGCCAGATGGATTTTCCCCTTGAAGTGCTGTCGAGGATTGTGCAGCATTCCCAAACGTAAAAACAGTAGCAACGGCAGTGGTAGCATGTCATTTTTAAAGCATACTATCAACTCCTTAAGTTTGTTGTGCACGAGGAGGACACTAGATTGTTAGCGTTAAAGTAGTAAAAATACAGAAACACGCAGCAGAGAAACGAGAGCTGACTTCAAGTCACTCACCGCTGAGAAGTCAACAACAAGCCGCTCACACCCGCGCGATTCCATTTGATTCCGTTGATTCAATCCAAAAGACTGGAAGCGTGAACTTCCTCAATAACATCAGGATCTTGGAATTGCTTGTTTACAACGATGAAGGTCCACCTACTCTCCGTAGCATAGAAATGAGGCAATCAGCCAGTCTAGTGAGTACAGTGCAGGTCTGTAGCATTAAAACGTTGAGTTGAAGTTCTGCGCGCCATCTGTTGGTGAAATTTAGGAAGCGCCCAAAAAATGGGAGATTTCCAGGAACTGCGAGAAGTGGGACGCCTATGAAGGCAACAGAGCTGCCGCTACCATTTTAGGAATTCTTGGAGTCCTCCTCTTGGACGTGAACTCTTGAAACAAGCCAAAATGACATCTGGTCAACAATACAGTATACCGAAACAGCCTATATCTACATTTGAAAACGATCCATTTCTTTCCTACCACCTAAATGTCATACACTACTAGAGATTAGGACTATTCTTCTTTACTCTTGTTCGTTTGTCAAGTGTTCAAAGTTTCAACATAACTGGTGGTAATGACCGAAATCTGAATACCAGTATAACAAACCAAGACAAAACAATCAAAAACAAAAGTAAACCTGAATGCCATATTAAGCTAAAATAGATGTTGGTATAGCTACTTTGTGGTGAACAGGACCACAACATGGTTGTACATGGATAAATGTTGTTTCCAATTCTTCAAGTACTGGCACTTACATTAAGTGAAGGATTATAAACATAACTTGCCTGTTCATCATGTGTAATAGAACTTCATACCCATACAATTTCATAATAGTTTATAGTAGTTCAGCCTGTCAGATGCTACATTATATTTGCAACTAGAATGCAGACCAACTATATGGACATTCCTCAGTCTAGATCACAGGTTTCAAACTCAAGGCCCCGGTCCGCCACATCATTTTATGTGGCCCGTTGTCTTGTGGCAAGTTGTCTTTGACATGACAAAAAAAGATGGGACGGAGGGGGACAGCAGAATGACTAGAAATTAAACCTAATATAAATACTTGAAATTAATGTTTGATTCTTTACATTTGAATATAGTTTTTATTGAGAATATATTGCATATTTAATTTTCAGTGCAAGTGTATGTGAAATGTACCAGGTTTTCTTTTTGAAAATCTGGTCACCCTACAAATGTCACCACTGTAGGAATGGTAGGCAAGTGAAAAAAAAAACAAACTTGTGTACAGCTACTTCTGCAGTGTTATCATCCTGAAGAGAAAAAAAAAAATCATCCTAACTGACACACAGTAAATATTTTAGGGCTTGGCCGCTGTGTGAGTACAAAACAACAATGGGCCACAGGAAATTTATGGACAAGGGAGTACTGGGAACGAAATGTTCAGAATGAAACTGCTGTATAATCACTTATACCACATAAATCCAAACTTCCTCCCTCTCTCTCTCTCTCTCTCTCTCTCTCTCTCTCTCTCTCTCTCTCTCTCTCTCTATATATATATATATATATATATATATATATATATATATATATATATATATATATATATATATATATATATATATATATCACAAATCACATTTGATGACTTATGTGAATGCCAGGAGCCAGTACTCGTCCACCATGTGTGGCCTTGACCTCCCTCTTGACAAACATCCAAAACTCACACAGAAGCTTGTAGAAAGTTTTCACCAATGTGTGAGAAAAATTACAACTGAATATAAGGGGGGGATGGAATTCCATATTCTGTTCAGGTTTTGCAACTTTACAATATGTGCAACAAGTTCATGCATAATGTGTAGATGACACAGACCAAGCATCATGCCAATTTTGTTCAAAAATTATAATAAAGGCCAGATAAGACTTTATTGGTGCATTAAGTATGTGTTTACGCATGCATTGTTGTCTTAATTGCTTTAAATGTGGAAAAAAAGCATACTTGTTTTGAATGTTTTAATTCAACAATATAAACAAATCGTTGATCAAATAGGATGTGTTGACCTTTGTTCTGTTCCAGCACACTCAGTTGCTGATGTCCCTTTCAAAATAAACAATGGTTATGCAACATTACCTATAATGAAGCACTCTAACAGAGTAGAATTCAGCATATGTCTTTCATCAGGATCCAAATATAGAAACAGTTTTGAAGAGGACACTGAATTCATTAGCTTTTAGACACACTCATAAGAAGTTTAATAGAATTTCAACTGAATTCTTGGAAAATAGACCTGGCGCACAGTGTAATCTTGGGTATTTGCAAAGTGCTTGTTCTGATTTGTCAGTGGGGGGAATTCCAAAATATGGACTTCTGTTGAGAGACCTTCCTTTGCTGTGGTTTTATGTAGGAGAGTTACAACGCTGGACCAAACAAGCATCTAAAAATCTGCATCATGAAGGTAAATCTAAAAAAAGTTCAACGTTGTGTTATGTTGTAGACTTCATGGTTAATTACTGTATATATCAGATTTTGAGCTCAGATGACTGAATAACAGAAGTGTAGTCAAGTAATGCTTGTTTTTGTTTTATGTTAACAGTTGGAGTTGGTTGCAGCCTTGCCTTCTTTGGCATTACTGCTTGAGTTCCTTCTTCTCGTTCGGTAATATAAGTAACTGCACATGGTGGTCTAACACTATGTCCCGATATTTGCTCACCCCAACTCAATTGTATTTATGGCTTTTAAAACAACTAACCACTTAGTGATTTTTTTTTATTTATACTGTGCGATACTCGGGCGGCG
Source organism: Hippichthys cyanospilos (assembly GCF_059441005.1). Classification (NCBI taxonomy): domain Eukaryota; kingdom Metazoa; phylum Chordata; class Actinopteri; order Syngnathiformes; family Syngnathidae; genus Hippichthys; species Hippichthys cyanospilos. Next base: position 4,694,215 of record NC_142383.1, read on the forward strand.
GGTGGAAGAGTGGTTAGCATTCCAACTGCCTCCCAACTATGTAGAGTTTGCATGTTCTTCCCATGCCTGTGTCTTCTCCAAGCACTCTGGTGTCCACACACATTCCAAAAACATGCATGGTAGGTGTATTGGACTCTCTTAATCAGTGGTTCTCAACCTTTTATCAGCGATGTACCCACTGTGAAACACCTTTTCAGTGAAGTACCCTTAACCAGTGCAAAGCATTTTGGGGTTTAAAAAAAAAAATGCCATTAGTGTCTGATTAATTAAACTTTGGACCGTTTCAAAATTCATTTGCATTGGTCCACAAAAAAAATAAACACAAAATGTCCTCTTTTGGATCATAGATGAAATCTGGAATGACAAAGTAATTCATTATTGATAAACATTGTTCCACAAAAAAAAACAATCAATATAAAGTGTCCCACCTGTTTAAAATAATAGTCATAAATATTTGTCCACAGAAAAATAGAAAAAACACAAAGCATTCTGTTTTGGAGTTACAGTAGAGATCTGTTCACAAAAATAAATCATTAACTTAATTATTAATAAATATTTGTCTCCCAAAAATAATCAAAGGAAAGTGTCAGACCTGTTCTCAAAAAGAAATGATTATGAATAAATATTTGTCCCCAGAAAAGTATTCAACTTAAAGTGTCCTCTTTTGGGATCATAGTCGAGACGTATTCACCAAAATAAATCATTAACTTGACAGGTAACGAGAGGTGGCACGTGACAAGTTGGGTCAAACAGTATGGGGGAGAATCTGGCTTTTTACAATAATTCAGTTGAATATCTACCTGAACATAAAGTTTGTTTTATTTCCTGAAATAATACATTAATACAATAATAATTTTAAATGATATTTACAAGTTTGTTTGTTTGTTCTATTTAAAATCTTGAGTACCCCTTGAAGTTCCATCGTGTAGCCCCAGCGGTACTAGTACCCTCATTTGAGAACCACTGCTCTAAATTGTCCTTAGGTGTGATTGGGTGTGTGAATGGTTTGTCCCTGTGCGCCCTGCAATTGGCTGGCAACTAGTTGAAGGTATTTCCTGCCTACTACCCTCAGACTGTTCGGTGGATCAATGCCTCTAAAAAATGGGTGAATGAATGTACGATACTCAATGGGCATCTTCTGCAGCTTTCATTAAGTTGTCAACAATAATTCATTTTGTGTATTAGCTGTTTTCACAGCTAGTAATGTGACAGGCTCTCATTCATGCATAAAAGCCTTGCAATGTATGACATTAATCACTGCACTTGCTTTAGCTGTCAGCAGCCAATAAACTGCAGGTGGGGGTCTTTTGGAGAGTGGTCCGAATGTGATGGCTGTACCAAAACAAAGGTAACCCATCAAACTGTAGCAAATGGTGAGCCCGAAATGTAACCTTATTATAATAACACATTTCTCAGATTTTCAACATAGTTACAGCAATTGCCACTCTTTGTGTCTTATTTTTCTGCCCAAAGAGAGTCTAGCATAGAGTGGTGGAGTTATTCTTTATTTTGATATTTTTTATAGACAGGTGCAGGTAGAGAGGAGTGTTAGCTCCATAACGGATCTGAACATTTTATTTATTAGGTGCGCACTCGAACTGTGGAGGTGTATGCCCAATTCGGGGGTGCGCCATGTTCAGGAGAACCCGCAGAATCTCAACCTTGTGTGCCTCAAAAGGCGTGTCCTCTAGAAATGGGTTGTGGAGATAGATTCCGATGCACATCGGGTAAGTGAAGCATAAGCCGACAAGAGCATTTTTTCATTGAGTCAAAATGGATTTCTTTTTTATTTATTTATTCATATATTTTTTTATCATTTCACCATTTTGTCCAAATGTTGCCAGTTTACATTCTCAAATCTTCTCATTAAAGGTCAATGCATAAGTCGGTCTCTGGTGTGCAACGGAGATCAGGATTGTGAAGATGGTTTGGATGAGAGGGTCTGTAATCAAGACAACAGTCAGTTTGTATGTGATCTTGATAAAACCCCACCCAACTCTGACTTTACTGGTAGAGGGTGAGTATCTCAAACTACTCCTGCTAGACCAACTATTCTGCAGTATCGCTGTAAAACAATGAGTGTGAAAATTACATTGATGCACAGCAAAGTCATAGCAGATAATACTGTAAATGGATACAGAATTTTTAATTCACCGTAAGAGTGAATTACTTTATTATGTAATGTAGATGAAAAAAATTGCACACACACAAAAAAAAAAAAGCAGGGAATAGCGATGCCGCAAAAGGTGAACTGCATTGTAGTGAGGGAACACTGTATTAAATTTCATTAGACGCATGCTCATGTAAACTGAGCAAAAGACAATTGTTTAATTAACCACCCAAACTATTATTTTGTGTCTTTAACATTTAATTACTGCTATTGTCCTTATTACTTGAGGTTGATTTTTCTTTTTTTCTTTTTTTTTTGATGGGGAGTGAGGTTTTTTTTTTAATTAAATGTATAGATAACTTTCTTTGTGGGGACATTATTCATTTTCTGTCCTAATGAAAACTTATACTAAATTTGGCTTCATATTGTAGATATGTTTATAAATCTGATGTAATTTTATTTTTGCCAGGTATGATGTGCTGACAGGGAAGCTGCGGGCAGGTGTGATCAATACGTTGAGTTTTGGAGGGCAATGCAGGAAAGTGTTCAGTGGTGACCATAAAATATATTATCGACTGCCACAGAATATCCTCAGGTACAACTTTGAGGTGAGTGAAATAAATTCAAAGTAGTCACTGCCAATCATGTGCCTGCAATTTGGGGAAAAACTGGGGCAACAGTATTTTCAAGGTGAATTTTCATAGTCAGAACATCACACTTTATTACTAAATTGTTCTCATATTGTCAAAATGTTACCGGTACTTCCGTTCTGGTTTTGCAGGTGAAAGTCGACAATGAGGAAAGTGATGAATCCTATGAAAGCTCTTGGTCCTACATGCAACACATCCAGACCAATTCTTTAACAGGACACGACCGTCGCAGCTTTCATAAAGAGGTCACTGAAACAAAGGTAAGACATGAAAGATCATTTGCAATAAAAATGCTTTATAATGATGGTACTTTTCTGAAAAGTACAGATATTATATCGTGATCTTGCTTTTCTTTTTTTCATTACATTCTCCTTCTATCACATTAACAAAAAGAATCACAGACTCTTGATTCTAAAGAATAAAGTGGAGCTGGCCCAGTTCCAAAACTCCGCCCCTCAGTATCTGACCCTGGCTGAAGAATTCTGGAAGGCTTTAATCTCACTTCCATTCACATACAACTATGCTGCCTACCGTCGACTTCTGCAAACATACGGCACACACTATCTCTCTGAAGGATCTCTTGGAGGCGAATACCAAGGCCTGTTGGAGTTAGACCGCGAGTCGTTTTCTTCATCAAGTAAGAACCTTCTTGGGCCCAGCACAAGTTTAGGGCAAGGTGCAGTGCATGGGTGAAGCTGTCTTCCTTTTAGTTTTTTTTGCAGATGGGTGACCGTAGAAATGGGCATTTTCACTCCAGTCCGGCAAAGGTTTTTGCTCCTCTATCTTGGAGGAGCAACAGCCTGCGTGTTTTACGAAGGAGACCGGCGGATCCAGGCCTTAATTACAAGTAGGAGTTGGGGTGGGAGTAAATTACATCTCCTGCCCTCATTGGTTGATGGTCGAGCCGGGAGTCAATTGCGTGTTTTATAGAAAACCTTAAAATGACATGCAAGACACTCAAACTTTATTTCAAGAGAGAGATTAGCACTTCTATAAGGCACGCGATTGGCTCCTGGCGCGCCCATGGACCAATGACAGCAGGAGTTGTAATCTACTCCTGCCCCAACTCTTGCTTGTTTTTCAGACCTGGACTTGCCGATCTCATTCGGAAACACGCAGGCTGTTGCTCCTCCAAGACAGAGAGGCAAAGACCTTCACAACACCATTGGAAATCTCTTACCCATATTTCTATTATAATAAAATGGTACAAGTATTTAAAGTGTAAACTCTGATTGTTATCATGTTTGATTATCTACAGATTTGACTTTAATTAGACTTCCGGGCGTCGCAAATATCACCGCGGCTGCCGCCAGACTTCAAAGAATGGAAAGGGGAGAGATGAAATTTGGGGGCTACTTCGCAGTTTTCACTTAACGCGGGGTGGGAGGTGGGGGGGTTGGGTGGTCGGGTCCCAATTAACCACGAAAAACGAGGTTATACACTGTATATCGAAAGTATGATGTGTTTTGCAAAAATGTTGTAACTTGTTTGAATTGTGATAAAATAACAGAAAGAAATGATTTAACGTGGTGTTTTACTCAAAATTGTGTGAAGGTGCAACGCAGATTGACTATAAACACTGCTGGCGAAAGGTTAAGCGACGACTGTTCCGGAAAAAAGTTAAACTCGTCTGTGAAAGTTTCTCCAAGTCTTTATCATTTGGTGAAGGTGAGTGTGAGTATCATAACGTCGTGTCAGGATGTAAATCTTTGTGAAGAATTAGACATTGTCAAGTTGTGTGTTCTTCCAACAGAAAGAGGGGTGAACAAGATGCCCATTAAGGTGAAAACATTTGGGGGTGATCCATCGTTTTCAGATGTCTTGAAAGTTCTAGATCTTGAAAATCCAGAACGAAATGGGGAGGCCTATAACAACTGGGCTTCCTCTGTCAAAGATTTTCCTGACGTCATTGACATGAAGGTATGACAGCAAGCACTGACAATTGACATGGTTTTGTGTTATGCAATGTATTGTACATTGGTTGCCTTGAATGTTTTTTTCCAGCTACGTCCTCTGTATGAGCTAGTAAAGGAGGTGCAGTGTGCAGGATTAAAAAAGCTCCACCTGAAAAGAGCTATTGAAGAATACTTGGCAGAGGAGCACCCATGTCATTGCCAACCCTGCCAAAACAATGGCCAGGCAGTCCTTGCTGGTTCGGAGTGTCGGTGCATCTGTCGTCCTGGGACCTCAGGACAAGCATGTGAGCATGGAAGTGTGATTGGAGAACAATCAGGTAATGAAGACACTAATTCCAGCTCACACAATATCCCCTTGTCCCCCAATGCAGATATTAAGTGATAATCCATTCTTTTTGCAGGGGTGATTCATGGAGGCTGGAGCTGTTGGTCATCCTGGAGCTCTTGTTCTGGGGGTCAAAGATCAAGGTCCCGCACTTGTAACAACCCTAGCCCCATCAGAGGAGGCCAACACTGCTCCGGGGAGCCTGTTGAACAGTTGTCCTGTGAGGATGCAAACATACAGTATTTAAAGTAAGGACACACACTACATAAATCAGTTCTGATCTGATCTATTTCCAAAATTCATTAAGATGTTAATTTGGGTCTTCTGCCAAAACCTTGTGTGCAGGATGATGGAACCACAGTGTTTCAGCTTGTCTGTGACTCCACCAAAGAATTGCGGGCCTCCTCCAAACCTCAGAAATGGTTTCATCCAGGTGAGTTTTGTGTGAACAATCTAAAACTGCCTTCTACTGTCTGTTCACACTGCTGAAAAGACTACAGTTTACGGTTTATTTATGGTGTATAAAAACATAGAATGTAATTATTGTACTTTTGTATGTGTCTTTTTCAGGACCCAAGTGATTTTTATTTGGCTGGGAACACAGTGCAGTACTCTTGCATAGATGGCTTTTATCTCAGTGGGAACTCTATGGCTGAATGTACTGAAAGTCAAACCTGGAAGATTGGAGCAATGGTTTGTAAAAGTAAGTGTCATCTTCAAACAACATGACACACTATCAAGAAACTTCATTAGGTGCTTCTGGTATATAAAATATATAATAAAAACACTAATTCAATCTTGCAGGTATTGTATTTCTCCACGTAAAAGTCGACCTCGCTTTTAAGAAAATTTTTTTTCATTTTGGGTGAATTTTACAAAAACGCAAGTATAAGTCTGCCCCTGACTTTAGTGGCCTAAGTAGATCATGACTTTTCAATTAACACATGGTGTGTGTTATTAAAATGACAAAATAACGATACTTTTAGAGGCATTTCTACACCATATACCGGGTGACATACTGCTTATGGTGGAGATGGGGTGGGATGGAAACAAGACAAGACTGCAAGGCAATGTACATAGATGCGTAGATGCAAATGCTGAAACTGATGTGGCAACAATAAAATGATTTGAAGTTTCAATGCTTTCCTTTTTTGAAACAGCTGAATATTAATTTGTCAAAAAACCCTCACATGCCAAATAGCTCCTCCCATTTAACTTAACGGACATTATCTCCTTCATCCTTGGGTCACCATCTTCGGACCCATCCAATTTGTTTGAAATGGAGGTCTTGGGAGACAACTTGCTGATCATCTTACTTGGGATATTACCCCAAGCTTTCTTTACTCAAGTGATCACTGCTGTAAGATCAGAGCGTGGAAGCTTGCCCTTCGCTGTTTTTTCCCCCTACCTGTCGGCATTCATGCCGTCTTGTTCAAGGGAATGCCTGAAGGCTGATGGAGACAAGCGAACGGATGAAGGAGACAACTCAAGCTGTCTTTTCCTTTTCATAATGTGTCAAAGTCCACTGAAAAAAAATATTCACTCAGCCTCGCTGATGACAACAAAGAGGCAATTGGGCTGTGCTTGATGAAAGTACATTTTTGTGATGTTCTGTGCACACACTTTAAAATGGAAGCATATTTTATCAAATTAGAGGTATATAAAATCATTTTAAGCCTTGTAAATGACATATGACTTATTTTGCATTTGAATTAATGCTATTCAAATAGATATGTGGAAAAAAATATTCTGTTTTGAGTTATGTGGCTAGAAGTTGACCACCCTAACATGGGGGTTGCGAAAGGAAAAAAAAAAAAAACTTGACTTCTACCCGGGAGATTTGTTTGATTCTGCCATTGGCGAAACAATGTAAATTACATCTTTCTACTATTATAATAAAACACTTGAAGGCATAAGAAAAAATTAACAGACAACATAAAAGGTCTGGATCGGTTCAGCCCCAGTAAAACTCAGAGACATTATTCACTTATGCTCCTGTTTTATAAGTCAACATGCTTATAGTGTTTATATTCACACATCGCTCCAACAGATTTCCATGTAACATAACCAATGTTACATCAAATGTTAAATCAGCGTTTCTGTAATTCGCTTTCTTAACTTCATTTCACAGGTTCAACATGTAACAGTCCCCATCTCAACAATGACATTATGGCCACGCCCATTAAAGTGGACTATGAGATTGGAGACAGGATATCATTGACGTGCCCTGAGGGACTGATGCTGACTGGTGATGTTTCAGACGTCATATGTACTCCCAGTTTACAATGGTCTCCTTCTCCTTCCTCAGCTCACTGTAGAAAAGGTGATAAAAACATTGCTCCACACATTTGCATGTCGATCCATCCAATTTTGAGAGTTGAAGTTCACTGCAGCCAAATGCACATCAAGACAAAAAACAAATAAAACAAACAAAAAATAGAAAAGCAAAATTGAAAGACTTTAATTATCCTAAACTGAGGAGTAATTTGCATTCAATGACCCGAATGTGAAATCAGTGAGATTGGTTTATATGTGCTTTGTGACTAACTTCACTGAGAACCACTCACGGATCCATTCTGCCTTTTGCTTTAGTTTAACATTTCTTGTAATGTATTTAACCTTTCCCTTTGTTCTGTATTTTTATTTAGTCATTACAATTAAGAGTAGGATGAGACACACATTGCACATGCCTCACAAGATTGACTACTTAAGAACGAGACAGAATTTTAGCAAAATTTGCAATGTAAGATCATGGCAAACATGTTTTTTCCCTTTTTCAAAATGTTGTTTTTTTTTTTTTTTTTTTTTTTTTTTACTAAGCAGGCTTAAGTTAACAAGCTAGAATGCAAATGTGAACATATAAGGTCAGTTTCATTTTTCAACTCCACCTGAGATCTTTTCTAATACTCCATAGTTTAACAAAATTAGCAGTAACAAAACTGGGACTTAAATACACAGGACAATAATTTGGCAGACATGAAACAGCTGGACGGAACGAGAGATGGAGGGAATCTGACTGGAGGCGAGACAGGAGCTGGAACACACGGATGACAAACGGAACAATTTCCACTTAACAGACAGACGCGAGGGAAACGCAGCAAGAACCCAAAACAGAAATGAACAGAAAGCCCACATTAAATGCATAACAACACAAACTCCAACAGAACGTGACAGTATCAAGCTAACAGAGCTCCAAATAAATAAAGAAAAAGCTTATTAGTCTCCATTCTCAATGCAGAGTGTGGCAGCTTCTTTAATCCATCATCCTGTTTATCATTCACCATTTTAGTTAGCGTCACTTGTTAGAGAGGAGGGGGGAGTGCAAATTTCCCCCCCTGCCTAATCAGTCCAATTTGAAAAAGCTACCCCATCCGCTGTCCCTCGGTATGAACGCAAACTTGTGCCAAGTAACTTCGGAACCCCCAAGACCAGAAACTCAGAGTTACTGGACTCTTTGTGTGAAAGGGGCTCAGAATCTGCCTCTGAAAAGGAATCCGACTTCTTTAGTGGGTATTGGAGCCCTTTGAGCAAGCAGCTAATTTATGCTTGAGGTTGAAACAAATTCTGTCAACAGTCACTATACAGTAAAATGTCCTTGGAATTATTTGTGTTTAATGTACAGTATTTATTTTTCTGAATTGGCAAGTGAATTTTTAAAAAAAAGTGTCTTTTCTATCGAGAATTGCCCCTCATGACTCACTTGTGGAGCAATGGTTTGTGTAGTAGTAAGACTCTAGTCAGTTGTTGATGCAACATGCTTCCAGACAAAAAAAAAAAAAAACTTCCAAACAATCAAATCTCGCAAGATCCGATTCTTCAATGTCTCATTACATCTTTAGTAACCACTTTATTTACCTTAATCCAGTATCTCATTCATTATTTAAGTTATTTTACCGCTTTCATTCTTTCTTAGGCCCCACAGCTCCTACTCCTAATGAAGGCCTGAAGTGTAAACTTTGGGAGAATGTTGGAAAAAATGAGTGTGTGTGTAAAATGCCATTCCAGTGCCCGTGAGTATCCTGATGTGTTCTGTGAGTTGAAAAATTCAAAATCTAATTGAAATAATTTACTGGTTTCTCCATAACATTTTGAAGGACTTCTCTAGAGTTGTGTGCCAGGGTTAGCTCCAGCCAGTCTCGGGTGCTTGGTGTTTGTCAGCTTGGAGCTCTGCAATGTTTGGGCCGCAGTTTTACACTGGTCAATGATAGCGAGTGTGACTGGCCAGAAGGGACTACCCCTGGAACAAATTGTCAGCGTGAGTCAGGATTATTTTAAAACTATTATAGTTATCATTGTTACAAAGTTCTGTTGCTGCTGTTGTTGTTGAATGACAAACAAAATTCACAAATATAAATTTTAAGAGTAAGACTTTAATTGGATGCATACATCTAATTTGATGTACTGATGGGAAAAGTCATCAATAAAAGTAAAGATGATGAGATGACAGAATTTTTTGTATTGTTGTATTGTATTGTAATTTTTATTGTATATTGTATATTGTATACATTTTATTGTAATTGTTTTGTAATTTAATTCATTTTTTTTAACGCTTTCTGTGCCTCAGATGAAAATTCTCCTCTTTGAAAATACTTAAGTTGTGTGCCATTGAAGAGAATTATTGTCAAATGCGATTTTTCACTATTAATGGTTAATAGTTACCGTATTTTTGAACTATAAGCCAGCAAAACCCTATATTCAACAAACTGAACTTGCCTGCATGTTTAGATCCAACATTTTTATAAAAGATAGATGAATATTTTCAACATAACATAGTACTGCAGAGTTAAATATCAGTTCAAAACCAAAATCAATACTGTCTCTACTTTTGTGACTTTAGAAACACATTGCACATAATTCCTATTTCTAATCATACATGTATATACAAACATATATATATATATATATATATATATATATATATATATATATATATATATATATATATATATATATATATATATATATATATATATATATATATATATATATATATATATATATATATATATATATATATATATATATATATATAATTTACACTAGACAAACCTTTATAATAGAATTTATTCAATTTATACATTATTCTATATTTCTACTAATATATTATTAAGACTCTTTTGGAGCATAAACATTGATTCACATTTTTTCAGTTGGATTTCATAGTCCGATTGATTGACACCTTGAAGAGATACACAGATTTGCTATACCGGTGGATTGTCTCCTGGTGGCTAGCAAACAATATGCAAATAAATAAATAAAAACCTTTTTGAGACGTCCCACTGGACTATAAGCCACAGGGCTCATGAACAATAACAAAAGTTGTGGCTTATAGTAAAAAAAAAAAAAAAAAAAAAAAAATTCTAAAGAATGGAATAAGCTTGAAACATATTTTTTTTCTCAATGAAAACTAGAACTTAAGTGTTAGTATGGTACCACACGTTCGCAGGGACATAGCACACAATAGTTTGTTGGCCTCTAAAGCTGAGTGAAAATGCTCATTGCCTTTCGTGAAAACACTTGGCACTGAAAGCGTTAGTATTGTTCTTGCTTTATTTCCAAACAGCTGTTTTCCACATTTCTGTACAACTGGGGAATGAAAATCTACAAAATCTTCTCATATAAATGTAAATTATAACACTTTTCCTTTTTTTCCAGAATTAGCTGGAAGATGTCAATGCCAGAATGCATCCGAATGCCCAGAAGATTCTGCCCCTCTGTGTGTTACCTCAAGTGTTGGCAGTGCTTCCATGACGATGACTGAGTGCCAAGTGGGGTTCAGGAGGTGTGCGGGGGAAAAGCTTACTGTGATCAACATTGATGCATGTCCCAATAAAAATAGCTAATTTTCCTTCATTTAGTTTATTTTTTCTATCATTTATCAAATCTCATTCTCCCTAGTCGCATTTCCGAAAAATAGTCATCACAAAATACATGAATGGAGTACAGCATATCAGACTTCTTTGTTGCCAGTAAACCGATTCTCCATTTTGAATGACCATGCACCCAAAGAGGTCAGGTTGAAAAAATAGAATAAAATAAAATTCTCATTATCTTACAGGTGATAAAACCAAAAGGGCTTTTCTATGGTTCTTCTTATTTGTCTAGAACATCTGAGGAAATGGCTTGAATCAATGTGCCTTCTTACACAGTGGTACTAGAAGTCTTTTCTAGTAACGATGGAAAGAATTAAAAGCTTTGATTGGAGTCACAACACTAGTTGAAATGACTTTCAAAAAATGTTCATCAACATAGTAGCCCAACACATCACTGAAGTCTTATTTATTATGTCCTTGCGAATTGCAACTTTTGGTAAAAACGACATTCATACATGTTTATGCACTCATTGTAACACATTATCAAACATGTCTTTCAGTCTCTACTATACTTAAGCTGTATTATAATCAAGCAAGTGTTTACCATAAAGTGACTTTCAATCACATTAAAAAGTGAACAAAAGTGTATCAGTGGTATATTATGTCAAAAAGTACTTTAATACTGTACTATATGACTTAACAGTGCATAGTTTCTAAAGATGAAAAAGAGTAGTAGAGTATCAATAGGTTGTCCATGTGAGCGCTTTCTGTCCACAAAGTCAAATTCCAATAAATACTTTTAAAGTATTCTCCACGTGATTTAAACTGATGGCGGACACACTGAAGTCTTAAAATCAATATTTGTGGATAAAATACAGGGGTGTTCCAATTTGATATGGATATTGGTCAGATATCAGACAGCCGAATTATATTAGTCTACATACAAAATATCCAATAAGAGCACCCATATATTATACAAGCAGTCTATTCCAGACTCTGCTCTTGCTGTTCTATCCAGCAGTGCCTGAATCTGACATCCAAATGTTAATTTTGCAAAATGCTTTTTCTCATAATTTTTGTTGCTATTGTTCTTTGTTTGAATAGCATGATGATCAAATCTCTTAAAATTCTGTATAATAGGGTTGAAGTAGATGTTGTATGATGCTGATGTGAGGCCTTATTTCAAGGTATCTGTAGTCATGACGATGGGTAATACCAGTATCGGTTGCACTCTCGTAGGGGGGTTTATAATGAGGAAGTAGGATTTAGAGTAGAAAAATAGCCATTTTTTTATATTGGAATATGCACGTCTTTGTTCATTTTTTGGTCACTGTTTTCAGGGCAAATGTATGTATCAAAAATACTAGTCATACTGGTACTTTGGATTGGTTTTGGTGACTACACAAGAGCGAGTACTCTTACCGGTATGGGTTTGTTAAAAAGGTTGAATCAAACATCTGTTATACCTGCTGCTATTGTATCAGATTGTTGTCGATATAACACAGTATTCTCAATTGCAGTATGGGTATCATATCACAATTGGAGAAGTTATATTGGTCCGCCCTCAAGAAAAATATTCTTTTAAATCAGCACAAAGTTTTAAAGAATGATCATCATCATGTAAGGATTTCACATAGAGCTTTAAAATTAGTGAGCAATCTCAGAAGTCTATAGTTTAATTATTTATTCATTTTTAGCTTTAGTTGTACTTTGTAGTGCAATAAACTAAATCGAAGTTACTTTTAGAAGTTCAACCGAATGTAAACTCAACAACTGAGCGTAGTGTAATTATAATAACCACAATTTTTTTAGTACAGGATTTTCAGCAGTGAAGCAATGTTTGACAAATGCGTCTGGTCGTAATAATGCAATAGCGGATCATCTAGATTCACAGACACCCTCATTGAGGATCTCAAACTGATAGTTGGCACACTTGAGAGCAGCCATGGAGCAAAGGTTCACGCTGCGCGTCCTCGTCCTGGTCAGCAACAGACAAAACTTGTGCTTGTCCACTTGGGGACACTCCCGAGCAGCAACGCAGTCACATTTTTTGGATGCTGAAATCATGTGGACAGACATTGAAAGAACTTGTGGATTTTGCAAGAAAAAAACAAATCCAGCAACACTTACTTGAACAGCTCTCCCATTCATAACACATGTCAAGATCACACGGTTCTTTTACAGAACTTATTGAGGCAAACTTGGCTCGGAACCTGGCCCACTCCAGTTTTTCAGGATCGACTGTGTCGCAAGCACCTTCACTGACAAAAAAGAGTGGATCACCATGGCAACGGCCAGCTTGGAAGGAACAGAGGGACATTGGCACTGTGACGTTGATGTCAATGTTCAGGATACAGAGAATCTCTGGTTCGGATCTGGGTGCACATGTACACACGCAAACACACATTTGTTACTCTATGTATAGTCACAGTGTGCCAAATAAAAACATTTTTGTAAAAAAAAAAAAACAACTTACAGGCAGTTCTCCCGCTGTATACAGACACACTGAGAGCCTTGACGTTTCTTGCCTGGACCACATTGAGAGTCAGGTTCAAAGGGTTCCTCTATAAAGTGATGAAAATGGAAAACAAACGTGTAAGACTGACAGAATGTTAAACACTTCAATAGAATATAAACTGATAATATGACATGACTACCAGACAATATTTGATAAATGAGTTTAAGACATAGGTTTTGAAACTATATGGGTTTACCATCAGTGCAGTGCAATCCTGCTGGTATTGGAGGTTCCCAAGTGAGACTTTTGCTGCACCGGTAAAATCCTCGAGGCAGCGGCAACAAACCCGCCTCAACACAGTTCAAACCCACTGAATCACCAACATTGTACTCTTCTTTGCTGGGGAACAGCGTCATGTCATCAGGAATATCAGGGGGAAGACATATCTTTCCTAAAAGTAGATGAGAACAAGATATAAGAAAGAAAGACAAAAGGATAATAAATAATTCCAAGAATGTTAAACCTACTAAGGCAGCTTGCTTTTGTTTGGCTCCAAGTTCCATCAGGAAGACAATTGACAAATTGGAAACCCTCCAGGTCAAATCCTGTAAAGCACTGGAACTCTTCATCTTCACCAAAGTTATAGTACTCTTTTGCTTTCTGGGCATAAAAACATATAAAGGTTTTAATGAGAGAATACAACTCTTTCGTTTCATCATCACTAAAATATTAATTTATTCAAAAACAGCCTCTGATCCCTCCGTGACAATTCAATGAACATTCAAGTATGTAACATTTAGCTGAAAATGCATTGCTCACGTGGTGATCTTACAGCTTTGGTTGACATTAGCTTAATAATGATATTGATCCCAAGACCGAATTATACAGAAGTCTCTTAGAAATTTTGGATCTTCAGCCCAACTGCCAAAGAGCATAGAAACTTGAAATTGGAAGGGTATTGTAAATCAACTAAACTATGATGTCATAATTTGGCAGAAATCAAGATGACAGGATTACATTGTTAAATTTTAGATCTTTAGGAATCAGTAACTGAAGGGGAAGAAAATGGGTTTGTATAATTTCAGTTATTTTGCGCAAGTCACCAGATACCCAATTATTTATATACTAGGCAAACAATAAAGAGTATATTTTCCATTACATCCATTTTCCATGGCATCGAGCAGACTCTCCCAAATCATCATGAATAATTTGGGCTTTACCCTGAGGAAACTGTTTTCAGGAGCCTTTGGCCTGAGACAACCCTGCACCCCAGGTGGAAGCTCTTCCCTCAATCCCGTAGTGAAGTCATCATCATTATCACATGTTTCCTGCCTGGATGTGAATGAAATATTCATATGAATCATGAGAACTATAAAATGACTAATATAGTGAAATTAACAATTGGTGTGTAGCAGGTAGCCATTCTCATTTGAACTTTTCTTACTTTTTGAAAAGGGAGATGTGACATGTTTCCTCATCACTGTCAGGACCGTTGCAGGGCTGGCCTCCTCTCAAGGGAGCAGGGTTGTCACATCTCCTTCTTCTATGTCTCTTCATGGAAGCATCACAGCGACTCCACAGCCCCCAACAGCTCCAGGAACCGTCAACTTCCTCTGTAGGATTTTAAAAAACATGTGTTTATAGACCTGCAGCAGAGGTACTATTTGAAATAAAGAAAGAGAATAAAGTATTCAGAGAAAAGAGAATTACAATATTCCCATTTCCGACATTGCCTATTAAGGCCGTATTTCCTGGGGGTCATGTGTGCAGGCCTAGCCTATAGGATTTCACCATCAAAATCTAGTTTCATATCTGCGCCAGTGAGGGAAAAAAACCTCTAATATTGTTATTGGAATTCATTTGAGCCGTGCTTTGTCTAGTCCCTCACCTTGGACCTGTTGCCCCCTAAGATTATCGAGACCCTTGAAAAAACTATACGATGCTATAAGGCCATTTAAGGAGACGTGTCAGAGTTACAGTATCAACTAGAGACAAAACACAACCTCAGAGAGAACAATCCATCTTCTGCAGAAGAGAGAATTTCTCTAGCTCAGTATAATCATTTCTTCTCCTCTTCTGTTTTTTAAATATATCTCAAGCAGGATGTGATTTAAAATCTGAACAAAGGAATTGTTTATTTTGTGCCTATGCAACAAAACACAGCTCTGGGTACCAACCATTTTTGGAATCACTGGAGGATGTGCCAGAGAGTGATCGCTCTAAAGACTCCCTCATTCTGCTGGGGAATTTCAATGCTCACGTGAGCATTGTCAGTGAGGACCTGGGGGGGCAAAATTGTGAGTAACACCCACCCCACTCTGAATCTGAGCAGTGTTTAGTTGCTGGAATTCTGTGATTGTCATGAATTGTCTATAATGATGTTCAATGTACTAATGTTCAAACATAAGGGTGACCATATGTGCACTTGGCACCAAGACATCTTGGGCCGCAGTTTGATGATTGACTTTGTGGTCAAGTCATCAAGTTTGCAGCTACATGTTTTGGACAAAGAAAAGGGCGGAACTTTCAAATGATCACCACTTGGTGTTGTGTTGGTTATGATTATATAGGAGGATGCCGATTTAGCAGACCCTAACATATCATGAGGGTGTGCTTGCCTGTGGGACTCTGGAGGCAGCTGCCAGATACCGACTGGCCAAACTGAATACGGCTTCGGGGGTCCATGGCAAAAACCGTGGTAAAAACCTGGGTTTGGGAGGAGTTCAGTGAGGCCATGGAAAACAATGACTTTGAGGAACCTCTGGTCCAACATCTGCCATCTGAAGAACAGGGGCTTCGATGCATTGTTTACTATGATGCAGACTCTCTATAGGTCTATTTGTCTTTACCACGAAAGAAGGTGCTGAACCAAAAGCCGAAATTCTCTATTTACCAGTCGAACTATGTTCCTACCCTCACTTATGGTCATGACCAAAAGAACAAGATCCCGGGTACAAGCGTTTGAAATAAGTTTTCTCCACAGCATGTCTGCACTCGCTCTTAGAGATAGGATGAAAAGCTCAGTCATCTAGCTGGGATTCAGAGTAAAGTCATTGCTCCCCCACTTTGAGAGGAGCCAGTTGAGGTGGCTTGGGCATCTTTTGAGATGCCTCCAAGACGCCTCCATAGTGAAGTGATCCAATCATGTCCCACTGGGAGGAGGCCTCGAGAGGATGCACTAAAGAGAGTATGTCTCTCAGAGTTGGATACGCTATACTCTAAATCTGATATTTTCTGACAGAGTTGTGCTCAGTGTGGCTGGTGCTCTCCCAGGAGCAGCTGGATGAAGTGGCTGGATATAGGTAAATATGGGCTTCATAGCTGAAGCTGCTGCCCCCGCGACTTGACTCAAGATAAAGCAGTAGATAATGGATGGATAGATTAACTTGTATTTTTTTTTTTTTTTTAATTAAGAAGATTGTCGTGAAAAACATCTTTGGAAAACTTCTTTTTTCAGGTACACTCTAAAAATGTTCGGATCAAAAGTAATCCAAAATGGTCAAAAAGAGGCCCACTTAGCTTTCTGGGTTATATATTTCCAAATTTTAGGAATGAAAGAAAAATCCAATTAGCTGTACCTGTCTCTTTTTGACCAAATTTGGGTTATTTCTACTCCAACCGATTTTAAGTGCATAGGACATGTGTTGGATCGGTATATATTGAGCTAATGATAATATGTCGGGTTATGTGTATTCTGCAATGGTAAACCATACCTGAGGTGTAGTCAGGAGCTCGCTGCTCACAATTTTGCCCAAATGTACCAGTCTGGCAGGCACACTTGCACTCAGTACCAGAGAGAAACGCTCTGGCATTGTTGGGACAAGGAGCACACTTGCAAGTGTCAAACTCTTGCAAGTACTGCAGCAAGGCTTTGCTCAGGTGTCTCCTCTTGGTAGCTGCACAGGGGATCCCACGCACTAAATCTATAATTGACTGCAACTGGATAATCACAAATGTAAAGTTCCTCATTTATCACCAGCTTAGTTCCTTTGAATTAATGTGTTTGAATCTTCAATTTTACCTTGAAGTCAACGACAGCCGGATTATCAAGGACGGACTCGGCCCAGTTCTTGTAGGCGTTTCGATCAGGAACGTGGCCTTGCCTCTGCCAGGCCAGAGATGCTGCCTCTCGGGCCCGTCCGCCCTTCACCGCAGAGTAAGACTTCTCTGCCGCCTGAATGTATGAGCCTGGCTCAGAAAAATAGAAAAACCGTATTGATAACACTTTTTACCAGACATCATAAACAACGTTTTTTGTGTATGGTAGAACCTTGATATTTTTCAGTCATTTTGTTGTCAGAGCACATCGGTAGAGCTCTCTGTTGAGTGAGGACGATTGTCCATTTGGTCTCCCGGCCCAGGCAGCCTTTAACATGCTCCTC
The DNA here is from genome assembly GCF_059441005.1 of Hippichthys cyanospilos. Classification (NCBI taxonomy): domain Eukaryota; kingdom Metazoa; phylum Chordata; class Actinopteri; order Syngnathiformes; family Syngnathidae; genus Hippichthys; species Hippichthys cyanospilos. Next base: position 4,711,869 of record NC_142383.1, read on the forward strand.
TGTTTCACCTGTTGGAAGGAAACAGAAGCATGTCATGGTGCAAAATGAACACCACCCATCTAGTATTTTTCCAATTTGATAGATATTTCTTGCTACGGCTTAATTTACCATTTTATCTAAACAGCAGAGAAGTATTTTTGGTAATTAGAATTTATACAAGCAGACACACAAGACTTCCCAGTGTTACCCTACAATAAATTTACTTGACTTTAAGAATAAACACAAAAATATCAAATCAAACTAGTTACATCAATTCCATTTCTGTCTTTCGAAGACTATGATTCTCCATTTTTAATGTCATGATGTTATTAACACGCAAGTATTTTTATTCATATTAACAGTCTCTGCTAGTGTAGAAGTCTACTGAAAAGGACAAAGACACCATTTGGCAAACATTTTTTGGGGAGAAACGACTTTTTTTTTGTATCCACCATTGCTGCTGAATGATCCAAATTTCTACAGCTTAATAAATATTTGATCTAAAATACACATAATACATGTTCACCAAAATATATAAAATAATTTAAAAAAAAATACTTCTTCATTCATTTCTACATACAATGTATAACTATCCATGTAATGGCGAGGACCACAATCAATTGTTGCAATAACCTTGAGACACAACAAACCTTTATGGGCAATGAGTCTTCAAATCTTGTAGTTCCAGAAAGTGCCAAGAACGAAAAGTTAATACTGTCCCCTATGTTTACTTTACCTGAACTGGTAAGCTCCTCTCGGTTGTACTGGTAGAGCAGGTCATAGAGGCCTCCTAGTGTCCCTGAGCTATAGTAGTGAGTTCCATAGAGTTGAAAGATGTTTCTATAGAGAGGATAGTTATATTCAACCGGAAGAGCGTTGAGGAACTTGAGGAAAGGTCCAGACAAGACCAAATCGCTTGGGTTCCGGACTTTGAATGTGGACACTGGCAGAACCTGGTGCACTCGGAAAAACATGGAATCCTGACGGGAGAAAATATATCATATACTGTTAATCAATCAATTTGAGTATGCTTAATAGATCAAACAATTAACATTCAACATTCAGTTAACAATGAACATTCAATTTTTGTAAACAATAATTTCCTTTTCATAATAATATCAATTTCCTGAAATTCAGCTTAACACGCCTAAAATTATATAAACAAATAATAGCATGAATATATTAAGTACTTTAAAACAGCGATTACTTTCAGTCACCATGTATACAGTACATACATACATACATACATAAATACATACATACATACATACATACATACATACATACATACATACATACATACAGTTGTGTGTGAATGCGAGTGAATATGTGTTTTTAAGTTATGGCTAATTTATGAAGTTTGTGTCATTGGTGACGAAATCATTCTGACGTTGGCGTAAATATTTGCACTGGGTTGCTCACTCACAGTTTTCTTTGAAGCTTCAAATTCATCCTTTGATTTCATATGTGACGAAAAAGGATGGAAAAACAAACCAAAGACAAAGATCTTTTTGGTACTGTCCTTCTCAGTGGAAACGGAGCTTTTCACATTAATAGATTCAGTGTGCAGAGGGCTAGGATCCGTGCTGAAGTCTTCAATCACACCAGCCTTTATGACCACAAAATTAACAAAATGAACAACTTTGTAAATATTCTTGTCTCTGCTGTTTCTAAGACAGCATACTTTTATGTATGCTTTGTTTTAATGTTACTGGTCTTTGCAGGAGTAAGAATATATGCATATATATATATATATATATATATATATATATATATATATATATATATATATATATATATATATATATATATATATATATATATATATATATATATATATATATATATATATATATATATATATATACAGAGAGAGAGAGAGTATTTGAAGTTACCTTCATGTCAAAGTTCTCAAAATTGTGAGGTATTCGATGGTAAAGCAGTGTGCTCCGAGGCCTCTTGATGATACAACTTCCTCCCATAAACATGTTGTTCAGAACTGCCCCTCTGGGTTCATTCGCCAATGCATCAAACCTTCCAAAATACGTCAGTGGGTGTTGAAAAGTGAAAAAGGTTTAACATGGACTGATAACAAGATTGTTTCAGATATGATAGAAAGGGTCATGCAAACAAAAAAAAAAATCCTGATAAAAATGAGTTGTCAGGATTTATTTATGAGATCTCCCTGGCCTTTCCCATCTGTCAGGAAGAATCAAGGTTACAACATTGGGTTTGAGTTTCAACACCAGTATTCATACATGTATTTTTGTGAGGACGACAGATTTATGGAAACGGCAGAAAGAAATGCAAAACCAATTCACAATAATATGAGCAGTGATGAATTGACTTTTCTCTCACCCGTTCCCCACCAGGTCAGCGCCAGGAGCCACTCTCTTCTCAGCTGGACACACAACCTTGAAGTCCCCGCAGTCTCTCTCATCAGAGTTATCTTCACAGTCATTCTGTTTGTTGCAAGTTAGTGTGGCATTGATGCAGCGTCCTGAAACGGAGACACACTATATATAACCACACACGAGCGGCTCTAATTGTTTTGGATTTTTCGTTATAGTTTTTTTGTTGTTTTGTTTTTTGAACATGATTATTTTTTATTGGTGTTTGCAACTGGTGTGTTTGATATTATATATTGTGTTCGTGAAAGTCTTTAGCACATATCAAGTCCACATTTCTATTATGAATTTTAGTAAGACAATTGGTACAATTTTAAAGTGAAATTCATTCAATATTTTATCATTCAAATGATTTTTTTCATATTTTTTCAGATCCAGTAATGGTGTTCACTCAACTAGAAAAGGCATTATACTTAAATCAATGAAACTGTCAAGACAAATTTTAACAATGTTTTTGCTGTAATTATAGATATGGGTTTTTAGTTCTGTCTAGAGATTGATAAAAAACAAAAAGAGATAAATTCATTAAATTCTGTATCTTGATTGATTTAATCACATTTTTTATATTATCTGAAAAGTTCTGAGCATAAATCTCAAACAGTTTCTCTTTAAAAAAATTGTATTGTATTGTATTGTATTATTGTGGCAGATAAAAGGACAACAAAAAAGTGGCACCTTAAAATTATATTTAACAGATGGAGCTGTAACCATTTAGGCTATGCTGTATTTGAGACAAATGTCAAATACTGTCTGCGTACTTTTGTTTCCACCATCAGGAGAATTGGCGCTTTGTCACTTGAAAACGATTAGAAAATAACATTCAAATAAAACATTGTATATCCTGTCCTTTGCCAACTTGCTCAAGAGTGGTGTTTTCTTGAGTTTACTTTTACTATAAGAATCTAGATTAGCATATTTGTTGCTATTGTTTGTTGTTGTTGCAGTCACAGCTGGGCGCTTTCCATTGATGCGGTAGACTAAACTTGAGTTACTTCTGTGCCAAGCAAATTCCTTAGCAAGAATGAACAGTACCTTTATCAAAGATGTTTTTTGAGTGTTTTTGAAAACTAAATTTACCATTCATCGGACCAACAACTCTCACAGCTCTCCCATTTTCACGCAACGTGATTGTGGGTAGTTTTTTGTATTCTCAACTAAATGCCCACTGCCTTTACCATTGTCACATTTGAAGTTGTCTCTGCAATCAATTGCTACCAACTTGCACTCTGTGGCAGGATAACAGGGCCTCTCCTCCGTCAGTTCCACACTGCATGGCGCACCACCAAACTGGGATGGTGTTAGGATAGCCCTTGTCCGTAACTATGACATTAACATAAACAGAAAAGCCATTTGGAGTTTTGATTGTTGGAGAGAGAAATGAACCAATTTTATTTTAAATATATCGATATGTGTTGTTGTATTCAAACTTTAAAACTGAAATGTGCTAGCAAAGGAGTTTTTTCTGGAGGTCTAGCAATTTGCCTTGCCTGTTTTTTGGCACAGGGTGAGCAGTCAGACCAGGGCCCAAACTCTGTCAGCAAGCAATTTATTGGACAAGCCTGCACGTTACAAGCTCTCTTGTCATGTGTCTTGCACAGCTGATGACAGCTGTTCTTCCAGTAATAATCATCATATTGAATTGTCCTGTCAAAAGGATATAAAAAAACAATTTTATAAATAAATATATATATATATATATATATATATATATATATATATATATATATATATATATATATCAACATCTGTGCCTTGCCTCTGTCTTCTCTGTGTGCCATGGTTGCATGTGCGGGAGCAGACAGACCATGAGCTCCAGGGGTAACGATCACAAAAACAGGATAGTCCAGCAGATACCAAACAGAGGAGAAGGAGCAGCAGCAGCAAACTTTTGGAAGAGTCCATCTTTAGGCTTCCAAACCAGACTCTGAGGTATTAAAGGAAAATGCATGCATACAGCACTGGTACATCTAATAATTATATTAATAATGTGACAAAAAAACAGCCACAACAATTGTAATAAGTGTAGATAAAAATCATAGCAACAGAATACAACTTATACAACAATCTAAAATGCATTTGTTGCTATTTTAGAGAAAAGGAAATCGTGTTGCCACTGCAATACAATGCATAAAACAGAGATGGTTTGACTAGTTTGACTCACCACACAGAGGGCTGCCGTCTCAGAATAATTTTGGGATGTTGTCTGCACTGCAGGCAGAGCTACATCTGTACTGAAGTTTGTGTTGACAGACACTTATATATAAAACCTCCCTCTGGAATTTCTCCAGTAATCCAGCTTGTTTTGGGCAAACGTCTCTTTCAGCATTTGAAAAAGGCTTAAACTGGTGCACTTTTTTTGATAACAAAATTCTGAACACCAAGTAACATAAACCATTTGTCCCTTCAAATTACGGGAAGTAAAACGAAGAGGGGTTTCCCATCTGCAAGATGTGCTCCAGATGTGTTGTGTTGACTTTTACTTTCCCTTCTGCACTTGCACAATTTTACACTCACATTATATTGAATTCCTTTCTTTTCATGACATATTTGTTAATTATGAAAAGTGTTATGAGTAGTTAATGTACAAGAAACCTGTTTTAAATTCTGGCACTTTTTCACACACGTTGTTATTTATTTATTGATTGATTGATTTTACTAAAGTGGTACCATATACTGCATTAAACTAAAAAAAATCATTTTCAATTTGCTGTGCCATTTTTGTGAACAAGATGTCTTTTGAGAGAAAAAGAAAAATTTGCTTTTCTTTCTGAGATGGTGACAAATGCATGTGCATCCATCCATTTTCACAAGGAAGTGTGTGTGCGTGTGCGTGGGTGTGCGTGTGCGTGGGTGTGCGTGTGTGTGTGTGTGTGTGTGTGTGTGTGTGTGTGTGTGTGTGTGTGTGTGTGTGTGTGTGTGTGTGTGTGTGTGTGTGTGTGTGTGTGTGAAACCCAAACGCATGTGACCTGGAATAGTTGGAATGTTTTTCTGAAAGAGTTGTGACCTGTCTAGCATCAAATGGGTAAATATCAAGGCAGATGTTTTTAAAGTCCAGATAAAGAGTCTTTGAAAATTGGGAAGGAGTTTGCGGCCTGGTCTTTTAAACCTCTGTTATCATCACATCCACTCAAAAACAGTGATGCGTCTTGTACAGGTGGTTATTAATTAATCTGGGAGCAAGTGAGCCACAGGAGGGCCTTGAATTGGCATGCATGCCTGATTTATATTATATTATACTAGAGTTTTTCCATCCCTAAACATTTGGATGAAACCTTTTTTATTCAATAGCTGAGTACAAGTCGAGTTTTTTTTTTCTTTATTTTCAACCCCCATATCGGCTTATTCCTGCATAACCCCAAACCAGATCAATTTCTTCCACATATCCATGTTTGAATAACATTAATTTAAATGCAAAATAGGTACTTTCATGTCATTTACAAGTCTTAAAATGATTATATTTACCTTTAATTTGATATAGTATGCATCTATTATAAAGTGTTTTCACATAATATCATAAAAATGCAATTTTGTCAATTGTAGCGTAATTGCCTCTTTGATTTCAACGAGGGTGCGTGGATCATTTTTGCAGCGGACATTGACGTATTATAAAAGGGAAAATGCTGATTGACTTATTGGACGTGTGCTTGAACGGGCCGTCATGGATGTCGGCAGGTGGGGGGAGGGAGAAACAGCGAAGGGCAACCTTCCGCGCTGTCATCTCACAACAGCTGTACCTTGAGTAAAGAACATCCCAAGTAAGATGATCAGCAAATCGTCTCCGAAGACCTCCATTTCAAACAAATTAGATGGGTCCGAAGATGGCTAGCCCTGGAAGAGTAACGCGGATGTTTGAACAATTGGCAAGGAAGCAGGAGAGGATGTCGAGGTGTTTAATGGAAGGAGCTATTTGAGGTGTCAGATAGTGATGACTTTGAGGGCTTTTTGACAAATTATTATTCAGCTGTGTCACAAAAATAAAGCACCAAAAGTTCAAATCATTTAATTATTGCAACACTAGTTTAAGAATTTCCATCTACTTGCATGCACACATTGATTGCCTCACTCTTGTCTCTTGTTTTGTTTTGTTGTTTTTTTAACCCATGGTGACAGAATGAGGAGAAGAATGGGATCTGGTTCCAGGTATACTTGGCACACCATTTTCATGATGGACATTCCAAGAATAACTGGATATTGTGAGCATTGGCCAGCTGACCTCTACGTTTGCTAGTCTGTCACAGCCGCTAAACGTTTTTGTCCATCATTTTCATAAAAGGAACTATGAGGGAATCATGTGGCAAACAGCTTCTGAGAAACGCTCCAAGTTATATTGCTGGGTCATATTGGGTTTGTCAACTTGAATTGCTTCAGTAATGGAGCGTCAAGACACCAAATATCAGCTGGGCACTTAAAAGCTACACTATTTTTTAAAATGTTCGGGGACACCTGTCTCTGTATTGAAGAGTGTTAAATTTCGTGGCAAAAAAACAATGGGACAGGGCCTGCTTTTAGCATTAGCCTCCATGTCCGTAGAAAACGACTTGCTGATGGACCTTAAATGCACAGACAAATTGCTCAAAATAGCCGTTGACGTTTACGCAAGGAAAGAAAGAATAATGGATTTTATTTTCAAACATCTGTGCAGAATCCACACTGGTGAGTGCAAGCATTACATTTGTATTTTAGTAATGATTGCTAGTTATTAAATCAATGGGAACCAAATTAAACGTCAAAAAGACAAAAATACATTATATGAAATGCTTTGGGAATTAGATGTTGCTTGATTAGCTTACTGTATTTAAGTAGAAATAAAAATGATGTCATTGAAGTCCTAGGGTTTAAAAACACTAATTTCATACACACAAATAAATGCACACAAATTGGCAAATATGTTCAATTTAGAGTTTTGAAAAGAAACGAACACGGATGTTTATAACAGTATATATATTGAAAACTGTAAATTGCACATATTTGTCAATTTGTGTAAATTTGTGTAAATGACAATCTAGTTAATATTAGTTAACCATATGTCAAGGTAAGAAATACCTCCCCAACTGGATAGAAAACTTTATTCACATTATAAAATTAAGCTGTACATACATAGCTGTTGCTTGCCTACATAGGACACCAACTACACATTACATGCTGTGAAAAAAATACACATAAAAAGAAATGTTTCACGTAAACACAAACTTTACAAATGGCAGGGTTTGCAATACGTTGCTTTTACATTCAGTGGGGAAACGACTTTAGTATAACAGATCAATGTTGCAAGTGATTTTTGTCTTTTAAGAGAAATTGTGTTCAATCTGTGCGAAAGAGAGAGCCGTTCCCCCTCCCCAAAAAATGTAAAACCGTGAAAGACTGTTTGGCATGCTGTTGATCACAACAACTGCAAGGTCTACTATTGTCCACTAGAGGAGGCAGTGATCAATTCATACACACAGTATAGAAAATTATCATGACGTAATTGAATCGTTATTTATGATATACTTGGACAATTAGCATTTGGTGTGTATGTGCGAGAATATAAACACAGAGGTTGGATGAAGCCAGTTTTTTGAGAGATTTTGCCTTTTTTTTTTTAACTGGAGAATCTGATCTTGGACTGCTGATGGAAAGGACAACAGTGGAGATCATTAAAACTAAATGTCATGCTAATAAATCTTGCAGTTTGAGACATGTCATAGTCGATTGTAAAGCACCGAGCAACCAATACAACCATGCATCGACACTATAAGGGTGAAATCAAAGACAAACAACATCTCAAAAGAAAAAAACATTTAAACTCATCAAATCCATCCATTCATTTTCTGAGCCGCTTGTCCTCATAATGATTGCAGGCTAGCTGGCGCCCATCCCAGCTGTCTTTGGGCAGTAGGCAGGGTGCACCCTGAACTAGTTGGCAGCCAATCACAGAGACAGATGATTATTAACACTGACAAACATATCTGAGGGCAATTTGCAGTGTCCAATATACTTACAGTGCTTGTATTTGGGATCGTGGGAGAAAACCCAAACGGGCACGGGGAGGACATGCAAACTCCACACAGGGAATGAACCTGAACCTCAGAACTGCAAGACGGTTGAGCTAACCACTCCTCCACCATGCCGCGACATCAAATACTAGCTGCAATTCCCATTCACCCACTCAAAAATGATATACATATTTGGAACCAGTTATGAGTATGCAACATGACACCAATTTACCATTTTGTCCGTTGTGCAACTGCTGTGAAACATATAGTATCAGGGACGAAAACACTTCATATTGTGGCACGTTATGACAGGACACAAGCACAGTGGGGAAAACAATAAATTATGCTTGTGCATAGCCCAAATATATACAATTTAATTCAATATACTTAAAAATAGTGATAAATGCAAAGGAAAGTGATGCCATCTAACATCCTGAAAACAAAACGAAAGACTTAACTCTGATACCTGAACCTAAACCTGCAGTTTGTGGAAAGACATAGCCACTCATTATTAAACGCTGGAAGAATGCCTGCCGACCAGGTGAATCCAGTGTACTGTGTAAGGATAAAACAATAACAAAAGTATCGATGTACAGTGCATGGTGATTTGAGTTTGAGCTGTTAACCAGACACCATGCAGCAGAGTCCGGGGAAGCGTCTCTTCCTTTGGCGGACCAGCGGGTGTGGAGTCAGATTCAACAAGCTGCTGTCATCTGTGACACATAAGCAGCACTCCGGTTAAGGCATTACATACAGTATAGCACAGTGACATCTCCAAAATGATACGCATAACATACATGTTAAATTATTTGAAGGCTGTAAATTGTCCAGACGCGTGAATCTGACTGCTTCTTTGTCCAGGTGGGTCAATTTTTTTTTTTTTTTAATATATAAATACATTTATGACTGGGAAAGTAAACACATAGCTTCAAAAACATAGTTGCAAAAGTGTGCACACCCATTCATAACCGCTGAGATTTTTAGGCCACCAAAATCTTTCTTCAGAAAATGGAGAAAATAAATACATTTTCTTTTTGGGGGGCTGAAAGGTGGGTTGAGAAAAGAGCACTGCCCAGATTTCACTTCTTTGCTGGGACTACAGGCAAAAAAGAACAACCAAGTTCTACAACACATACTTAAAGTGGACCAGATTAAACCCCTGAAAAATTCTGATTGTTCTGCTACTTTTTTGTATTCCCATTTTATCGCAGAAGCCATTGTCTGCAGAGTGCTTCTGTAGCATCAGATGGAAGTCATTGTTCCAAGATATCAGTCAGAAAAAGGCTAAAAAAAAACAGCAGTGACAAAAAAACAGACCACAAATAATCAAAAAGACAGGGAAAACTCACCAGAGAGATTGCCAAGAGGCTAAAGGGAATGCCAAAGGAGCCATCGGAATTTCTGGCAAGTACTGGCTGTTTAGAACTTGTGATAACTGTTTATAACATGTTACAACAATCTTCAGTCTTCTTCCTATTTCTTCATTTTTACGGTGCCGAGCGGCATGACAGAAGACTTATTTCATTAAAAAAAAAAAAAAAACACCAGAAAGTGTTGTGCAATGAAACCAGCGTTTAGCTGTTTTTGGACATAATAGTGAAAGGCATTGAAGAAATGTTACTTTGCCAATCATGCAGAAATGCTTGTACATGGCAAGGTAATGAATCTTGTTTATAACGCCCGTTGAATCACAGTGTATGTGTTATTATTCCTTGCTCTACAAAAAATAGAACTGAATTGTTTGGTGAGAATTTTTTGCGTTGCATAAGAAGCAAACGCTTATATTTCACAAGATCATTATAGTACAACAAATCATTATACAACAAACTTAATACATGATAGATTGTAATTGCATCAGGAGTAGTTTTAAAAAACTATCACGATTGTTACACACCTTGATTTTTCAGTGGCAAAGGCATTGTGTCCCTGAGTTTGCTGAGCAGATTTCTCATCTCCTGCATATCTCTGCCAATACAAAGACACAAATCTGCATTTTTATTTTATAATTTTACACACACATTAAAAGACAACCATTATATACCATTACTGGAAAGTTACTTTGAAAAGTCTGCATACCTTTCTATGTTTTCAATATGGACTCCAACCAGCCACGGATCATGAGGATAGTCAATGGGCGAAGAAGAACGGTCCTCGAGGATGGGCACGTCAGAGCTTTCATCCACTCTGAAGTCCATCTTCGGTTCTGAGTCTGTTCCTTGCGGGGCGTATGCAACATAAGATTTCAGGCACTTTAATGCACTTGTTTTTTTCTTTCAGTTTTAGACTAAGCTGTAGCTCGTATTAACGCTGCAAAAAATAATTAACAGTAGTTTAAAGTTGATTTATATTGCCTTTTTTCTTTTGTTAATGTTAAAAAGGAGAAAAGCTTATGTATACTTATACAATTGTTATAGTTAATATTTTTATTTATAATCAGTGCGTCGAGTGGGGGGGGGGGGGGGGGGGGTCTCTTTCCTCTGAGGGGCTTGGCAAAATATAAATAAGCACTGATTAAGCGGTACCTCCACTTCCGAATGCCGCTTGTTATGAAAAATTCAGCTTATGAAACGCCTCAGCAGAAAATTATTGTCTATATTAACAAGAGAAAAATCAAGAGATGAAAGGCGACATTGTTGGCATGAGACACAAGACACCAGCGCTCGCGCCAGCAAGGCTATAATGAAATACGTTATCGCAACCAGTGATGCCTCACGTATTTCTTACAGTTTGTGATGCATTTTTAAAATGTATTAATACGTCTTTACTCATTTCATCCAACTTCCCACCAACAATTTACACCGTAGAACTGAAAAACATAAAATTGACATTGGTGTAAGGGCCAAATGCAACATTTCTAGCATGTATATTTGGGATGGCGCTATAGCTTATATAAGTGCCACGTTTCCAGGTGAGGTGAGGGAGGATTGAACCGGAAGGGCAAATGATAGGTAAGTTTTAATTTCAAATGTTGTTTGGGAAAATTGTTTATTTGCACTATTTTCAATTATGGTTTATGTTTTGAATATGCAGATACGGATGTCATACTCACTGCCGCTGAAAATGAATTCCTGGACACAACAGGTGCTACTGTCAAATGTCAATTGTTTGATACACACTACCATTTAGAACAAGAAAGGCGCGTCAACCCGGTCCATCCACATCTCAATCCTCGAGAGCTCCGTAAAATGGAGACTCTCACAATTAGCTCCAGCTAACATTGTACATGTTCACATAAAAACAGATATGGAACATACTCTACCACTTTGGGCTGTCGCGTCTGACGTTGGCATTGTTAGGACGTCGTTAGCACTTTAGCTATGACATCACACAGGAAGCACATAGCATGGCTCCAAATTAAACTTAAATGCTCAAAATATTAATAATTAAAAAAATTTTATATATATATATATATATATATATATATATATATATATATATATATATATATATATATATATATATATATATATATATATATATATATATATATATATATATTGCTCCTGTGGAATTGTAAATGATTCCTGGATCACTGGAAAATGTACAAATTAAACAAGTGTCTGTCTCTGCACTCATCACCAACACACCAGGAATATCTCAAGGCAAAAAAGAAAACTGCATTCATATTGTCAACTACCACAATTAATATGATGAATTTAAAGGGTTTAGGAGCGTTTTATTTTTGTTATTATTTTTTACACAATATATTTTGATCACCATTACAGCTTTTGTGAGTTTGCATTAAGGGGCATCATCTGCCTTATGATCTGATATTGCCATGCTATATTGCCTTTTATAATGACTGTACTTTTTCTATGAAGCTGCAGCACCCCCAGCAGGCACATGGACTTTAGCATCTCCGTGATGAACATCTCCAGGCAACACTGCAGCTGGATGAAGAGACGACATATCTCAGGGTGGATCTCTCCATCCTCTGGGCTGCGGGCGACAAATGAAGGGTGGACATTTAATAAAGAGACACACAGTCAGTAAAACAGAAGATGTAAAAAGATATTCCCTAAAAATAATAACACAGTATGTTTGTATTAATGATAACGCACGTGTGTAAAGTATTGATTGTATGGAGAATAATTAACAAGGAAAAACATGTGCAGACAATAGAAGAAGGCTAGGTAAAAATCAATAAAATAGCACATTTCTTCATATTGGCTGACATTCATACAGCTGTGACCTCTGGTTCTGACTGCTAGTTGCTGTAATATCAGGATAGGTCATGTTTGCACTGGTTCAGATTAGATATCCAAAGGATACATTAATTGGACAAAAGTAATGGGCGTAAACTTTCACGGTCTATTTTGGAGCTAAAGGTTTACCAAGTGGCACGAAATGCCTAGTTTGGGTTATGGAAATACTCATCATTGCCTTTGTTACAATAAATTATTTTCAGGAATTAAAAAAACATATCATAAATCACATTGCTCAAACAGGTTGACAAATTTGGTAGATTATTGCAGACAAGTGAATGTGACGAATCAGGCTAAGAATCCATAATCCAGTGCTTGTCTTCTGACTTTGCTGACAGACCCAATTTTTTTATAAGTCTACATCAAAACCCACTTTAAACCACCACAGATTGTGAATGTTTGTGCTCACAACAATTTTACATACAGACCAAATATATAAGTGCTGATATTCAGCTGACCAAAGTGACCTTATGAGAGGAATTGACAGATCAGGGTGCAAGCTGGAGAGAGGCCCAAGCATTGCATATGGTGTATCGGCCCATAGGATGCCTCCACAACATCCAGATGACCTCTGAAGCTTCAATGGCTTCCGCTCACTTTCATCAACATGCGTTTTAGGTCAATGGGAAATTGTCCATATGTGTGTAACTGTGAGTGTAAATGCATGTGTACCCTGTGACTGACTGGCGGCTACCCACCTACATGTGACCCGAAAAAAAGCCAAGTATTTAAGAAAATAGATCAATAGATACCCATGGTTGACGCTAAAACCTTTTAATTTTCATCAGAGACAAATGTGTTTTATGTCATTTCCGATAGGCTTATCCATATACTGTGATTTTCCAAAAATGTTATTGTCGCAGTTGCCCTTTTATTTTCTGCTTGTAAACTACCATTATATAGTAACAAACATGAATATTGTACAGTTTCGTGCATTGCCCAAAAAAATGTTATGGAAGTGACTGTCCTGCTTACCCAGACACAGCAATGAGGGCGAGGTCTCGGTGCGCAGCCCGGGCCATGGAACATCCTTTAGCTCGCGTGTAATGCATCTGAGCCCGCAAAGATGGACAGTCTGCTGACATTTCCCCGACAGAAATGACCTGTTCCCGGTACAGCGCCACCAGGGTGTTGAATTCCTGCACAGTCTGAACAAAAATCAACGACTTCTTATTTTCCTATAGCGGACAAGCTCGGATACTGTTTGCGTGCTTAGTTTTTTGTTTTTTTTTTGAACGACTGGCAACAATGATTTGTGTTGCACCTGCACACCCTGAAATGAGCTCAAGCGAGACAGCATTTCGTCGCGGAAGAAACTCACCATCCTGCTCCCGTCCACGGTGTTCTCCCGGTGCTCGGAATCAGTCTGCCCCCCCTCTCGTGATGGGCAAGACGCTGCCTGCAGATCTGGGGCGCTTTTTCCGCCCGCACGGTGCAGAACTCATGCATGCAGAGAGCGCCCGTCTTCTTCTGGAGGCTTGCTGTGTCCTCTCAGCAAATCACAAAGACACCACCGATTCAGAGAAGCGCAGTTAACGTGTGGAGCCCCGGCCGAGGCGAATATTTGTTCCCCGGATGAGGACGGTGCAGCAGCTTCCTCTGCATCCCACTGCCGAGGGGAGAGTCACCTTCAGCCGCTCGTGAAGGCCGAGGGGGAGGCTCCGACGTCTTCCGCCGCACGCTCACGTGTGAGGAGGGAAACAAGTCGTCACCCTCCCGCCTGACTTTGTGTTAACCCTTCAAATGCTTCACAGACAGAAGAAACCCGAATCATTGCTGAATGATCAAAAGTCTGCATTATATTTGTAGCTTGCCACACGAGTTAACCGTTTCGTGGGATTGTTCTTTCCCAGTAAATTGTCATTCTAAAGGGAAAGTTTGTTTTTCCTTCACAGTAAAATCGTGATATGTTGTCTATAATTATCCATCCATTCTCTAGCCACTCATCCTCACCAGGGTCGCTGGTGTCTATCCCAGATTTCTACGGGTAGTAGGCAGGGGACATTCTGAACTAGTTGAACTAGTTGTCAGGCAATTGCAGGGCACACAGGGATGAACAGCCATTCACAATGCCAATCACACCTAAGGACAATTTGGAGCAGGGGTGTCAAACTCATTTTTATCACGGGTCATCTTGTAATCACGACTTCCCTTACTGGGCCGATAAGATGAGGAAACCAAAATCTTTTTTTTTAATTGACTTGATTTTAACAAATCAATGCCTTAGTAGTTTTGAAAGCAGAAGGACAAGAGTTTGTTGAAATATCATTGTAGTTATTGCAACAAATCTAACCAAAATATACAGAAAACTCTCAACTTTACTTTTTATTACACATGAGTAGGTAAAATTCTGAAAATGGGTTTAGTGAGGGGTCATGGGAATTGACTTGATTTGCTTTCAAGGACCACATAAAACAATGTGGTGGGCCGGATCTGGCCCCGCGGCATTGAGTTTGACACCGGTGATTTCTATCAGGCATGTTTTTGGAATGTTGGAGGAAGCCAGAGAGCCCAGAAAAAACCCACACATGCATGGGTGCAACATGCAAACTCAAACACAGGGAGGTCAAAGCGAGCTGGAATTGAACGTTGGCACTCTGAACTATGAGGCAGAAGTGCTAACCACTCTACCACCCTCCTGTCTTTAATTAATATAAATAAATTATTTTCATGTACATAACTACCTACTAAAATACATAGTCATTTGCGAGCTGAAAATTACATTGGATGTAATCAGGGTGCACGTAAAAACCAATCACGGTTCATGTCGAAACCCAGAAAACAGATGAGCTATACCTGAGCACAGGGGATGTCATTTCCAGTGGACAAAATAGTGGAAAAATATGTTTTTAAAGGTTTCAATTGTATGTGAAAACAATTGTTACAAAATGAATGTAATAATCCCTATAGATCAAGTGATATAGATCAGCTGCGTAGGCCAACAGTACAAGTACCAGTTTCAGGTATGTGAGGTGTGTCAGAAATGTCGCAAAATATTTATGTCAATCCCAGACTACAGATTTAGCCCTTCAATTTTGATTGAGGTGATCTACCTGAATGGAATGAAATATTCCTGATATGTTATTTCACCATCTACATTTACATAACTATTTTGTCATAATAGGCACGCCATATTTTTCAACCTCCATCTCCAAATAAAAAAAAAAGTTTAAAATATCTGTCTGATCAAAAATGCACAAATTGTAATATTTAAACAGTTATTTTTAAATATTTTGGTTTAATTTACTTTCCCCCTTTGTCGCTACAAATAATGCAAGTTAATAAAAGTTATGTAAGTTAAAGGTGTGTTTTTGTGCCAAGCTATCACATACCCTGTATATATTTGTAAAAAAACAAAAAAAAAACTGTAGTTCCTTGTTTTGTACTCATTATTCCCAAGTCTGTATTTTTTTATACATTTACTTAAGTATAGGAGGTGAATCAGTACTATACTTTGACCAGAATTGTGTGTTTTTATAAACACAACTATCTGTGTTTATACTAATTTCAAATTGAGTCTGAAATATTTAAGCGTCACATATTCACACCTGTGCGGGGCTAAAAAATCTATTATTACCAATTATTTAAAATTAGAAGCATAGTTTTAAATGTTTACAGTGTAATCATTAGTGCAGAAAATTTTATGTTTTCTTTAAAATTCCTATGCATCTTCCATGATTAATTATGGCTGATTTTGTCTACACTAAAATAAAACCCAGAGACAAGATCAACTGTATTGCAAAATTTGTATGACATCAACACACAACAAATATTGCATTCTATACTTTTGTATTCACAAAATGTCTAACAGTGTTTCAGAACCATTATTGAGTCAAGGCACATATTTCACATAGGGAAAAAAAAAGTCTTGATTCTCACACAGCACAATAATGTGCCATGAACACTGGTTGGGAATTACTGGATCAACAAATGCCATGCTCGTCAACCTTGCCACTATTTATGAAAAAATACACAGTAAAATTTAGGATTTAACTCTAGCCAGCATTCAACTATGCAGTTAACAGAAGGAACACTTTTCACAAAAGAAAAATGGAAAAGTTCCATTTTAAAGTGTAAGTGTTAAATACACAAGTAGTACAAAGATATAAAGAGCAACAACAAAGCCAGCTGAATAGTTGTTCACTATGGCCAGTCCAATGTCAAAAAACCAGCCACAGATGTCAGAGATGTTGAAAGTCTGCGGCGCGAAGCCGACATGGGCAAAGTGCCAACTCCAGCGAGCCCTTCCTGCATGCCTCCTATATCCTGAAAGAAAAAAGATCAGATGACAATGGGGCACCCAAAGTGATTCATTAGGGTAGCTCAGCTTTGAACCCAGGACCTTCTTGTGACAATTCCTTTTTAGCGCTCGTCTTATCATGCACCCTTCAGCATTGGTTTGTGCATAACGGTAAGAACCACTGCATGCTACATTTCTCCAAGTCGCCTCTATATTTGCTCTCCGTGACCAACCTTACCTCTTACTACACTTAATGTATAATGTCAAGGTGTGATACTATATTTGTCTGCTTCGTGTTGAAAAATCCCGACTATCATAGGCTGTTACCATACTTGATGCATTATGAAAATTGTCAGTGTTTCAGGAAAAAAAAAGCTGTTGGGTTCCTAGATACAGTTGTGCAAAAATGATTTGGTGTCAAATTTTACATTACAAATTAGGGATGGGAAAAGATTTTGTATGACGAGTTCTCGCGAGATAAGAACGCCACAAGATATCTCGTCCCTTCACAGCACGAGATATTTTGTTTAATTCTGTTTGATTGTTGTGCCACGAATGCAATGGAATATGCAGGAGAATGTTGTATGAAAGTGCGTGTTGAAACGTGCCGAGAAATCATGCCAATGCTTCAAAGTAAACCTTACCATACCAAATAATTTATGCACTCCACCCCCTTGCTAAGCTTTAATTTTGAAGTTCTTCCTGGACGCATGTTGCTATCGTGGCGACTTGATTTTCTACTGCACAAACTGTTGCTCCCTCCCGGAGTGAATTGAACGTTGCGACTCACAATGTTAACAACAGCAAATTGTCCCTAACCCTTTCAGCCAATTCAGGGCACTCCAAAATGACTTAATTGCAGGCCTGTTACCAGTGTTTAACACAGTTAACAGTGCTCGAGTGCCCCCAAGAACAATTGGATTACATGGCTAAGTCAAATTTGTCTTCTGTGGGTTTGACGTCACGTTATCTCACTGAAAAATGATTCATGGGGAGAGAGCTATCTAAAATCTCACAGTTCAAATTCAGGTTAAAAAAATGTTGAATTTCAAAAATTTATAAAGTATCAGTCATTATCAAGTGGATATGTTATTTGGTCTTTTGTTGACATTTGTTTTTCGAGTCACCATGTTTTTATACCAAATAGCAAAATATGTAATAGAAGCAACCCAGCAACTTTCAAATAACCTGTGACGTGATGTCTTGATTTTCCAGTTGAAGAAATGAATGGTAAAATACTAGCACATATACATATAGAGAGAGTAAGAGAATGCATACACACAATATGACAGTTACTCACCCCACAAGTTTGGGAATGGTTTGCAGCAGCTGGGCAGAGGCCATTGTACACATGAGGCATTTTTGAAGTGCTGCTCGCGGGCGCGGTACACTCTCGGGAAGGAGTCTTCAACTTTCCGGTTGAGCTCTGACAAGTAGGAAGCAAGTAGGAGCACAGAGCTAACTTGACTTACGAGTCTCATTTCAACATTTGGCAAAGCTACTAACTCAAATCTCTCACGTCTCAAAAAAAAAACATTCTTAATGAAATGAATGGAATGCACTAGTGGCAGAGTGAAGGACTGAAGCATGTACACAACCTTATCAATATTCAGCTATCTTTTTGGGGAAAAAAATCGTATTCGTCAATTAATATTTCTTTGGTGTACATTTCATACAATACATACAATAAAATTTCTAACATGTAAAAAATGTATTCCAATTGCCTTAAATAAGAGCAGTACTCAGCCCGATAGGAAGCTTAAAAAACTTTAAAAAAAAAAAATCAATGAATTTAAAAGAACACTGGGAAGTCTATATGTCAACACTAAAAGCAAATCTGCTGCGTGTAGAGAGAAAAAATTGAAATATTAGGTGATCTGTAGGGAAATGGAGTGGAGCACCGAAACTTAGCCCTATTTTTCGCAAAAGTGAATAGCTTAGAGCACAACACAAACTGTTGACAAAATTTGTGGATCCCAAACTTGGAAGTGTCTCATAAATTCTGATCATTACCTATATTTGGGTGCATTTAATTCCCTTTATATAATACACAAAGCTACCTAAAACATTTACAGCAATTTGAATGTTCACAGGATGATAGCCCTAACTTTTAGAAAAACATGTTTATCATGTGTTTGTACATGGTGCAACCAGTACTTCAGGAAGATATTGACCTCAGACATTCAGGAAGTGTTGAAAGACCACTGGAAAGAATTAAGAACATCAATTGTTTTTAATGATGTAATATTGGGAAATACAGTCAGCCCCCGGCTTACGAGCACCCTGATTTGCGAACAATTCGCCTTACGAGCGTGGATCAGGGAGATTTTTGTCCTCCGCTTACGAGCAAACCTCTCGCCTTACGAGCATCCCGACAAACCAGCCATTGAGTATGTAGAAATGTTCTCGCCTAACTGCGTCCACATATTCAGCAGTTGCGTCATCTACAATCATGAACAGACACTTAAACGGTAACGTGAACGCTATTGGTCTTACAACCTCACACTGACTGTCTCACTCACGGTGTCTAAATATAATTACCATTTAAGTGTAGTGTTTGTACAGCTAAAGGGAAAAACAGCTGACATGAAATTAAATGTGCCGATTGCAGGACAAAGAATTGTCATTGGTTTAAATGTGTGTTTTTTTTTTAATTAATTGTCAATACATTCCAACCGTTTAAAAAAAAGTGCGAATAATTATCAGTCAGTCAAGGAGACGCCAATATGCTATTGGTCGATTAAGGTCACCCGGTCTCACTCACGGAGATGCTATTGGCCGGCGTCACACGTCAATCACAGAAATGCCGATATGCTATTGGCCGAACGCCTTATCTAGCTTGATGGGACAGGATGGAAGGAAGGAGAGAAAATTAGTGAAAAACGGAATGTTGTGAAGACTTTGCAAACTTTATCTGTTAGACATAGCTTCTAAAATTACTAGCAGCGGTAAAGAAAGAAATAAGAGGATGATGTTTTAGTATCTGCGTGATTTGCACCCTGACTGAAAGAGTTACTGTAACACTGTAAGAGCAATAGCCTAGCTGCGTTGCCGTATTATCTCTAAACGTTAATCACTGCACCCTGTTACGGGTGATATTGCAGTGCTATATAATGGTTGCTTGACCAAACTGCATGTCATGTTAGTCAGCGACCTCCCGGCATGCATTGGGACAGAGCCATTGTTGCAATTCTGTGAGTTGAAACCAACAGTGAACTGACGCTCGAACAAGCTATAAGTGTGGTGCCTAGTCAATACAACACACACAACCTCCTCTCCGCCTCCACCCAGCTCAATTCACGTCGGGAAAAACAGCTGACATGAAATTAAGTGTGCCGATTGCAGGACAAAAAATCGTCACAGGTTTAAATGTGTTTTAATCAATAAGATGTCAATACATTCCAACCGTTTAAAAAAAAAGTGCGAATAATTATCAGTCAGTCAAGGAGACGCCAATATGCTATTGGTCGATTAAGGTCACCCGGTCTCACTCACGGAGATGCTATTGGCCGGCGTCACACGTCAATCACAGAAGTGCCGATATGCTATTGGCCGAACGCCTTTATCTAGCTTGATGGCACAGCTGGTTGGGATGGAAGGAAGTAGAGAAAACCCTGACTGAAAAAGTTACTGTGACACTGTAAGACCAATAGCATATCTGATTTACCGTATTGACTTCGAGCATTCATCTCTGCTCATCTCTGCTTATCTCAGCCCAAGTCACGTCTTTCCAAAGGTAAAAGTCATTTTTCCTTTGTATTTGTTATTTAATGCAACTGTACAGCAGATTATGTCACTCAATATTAATATATGTATACAGCGTGATGATTTCACCTAAGGCTTCTGCGCGTTGCACGCATTCACGAATTAACATGGGTTTGGATTGCCCGCTATACGAGCAATTCGAGATACGAGCGTAGCCGCTGAACGGATCAAGTTCGTAACCCGGGGGCCCACTGTACTGTTTTTTAGAATTTTGTATCATACAACTTGGCATTTGGTGAGGCCTGTGACGAGTTTATTAATATTTTATCATAGATCCTTTATATTAAAAAAGCCACAAAATACATTTGTATTCATCAAAATCCCCCCCAAAAAACCATTGACACTTTATGTATAATGTCCAGTATTTACTAGTCACTTCCCCTATGTGCTGCATGCGTTATGGGCGAGGGGGTACAATCGCGATGATCTTTTTCATCTTCATTGTTTTCATCCCACGATACAGAATAAAATGAACTTCTCACACACGCATGTGGTTCACTTGGCACTGATGGCATGTTGTCCTTAGTAAACACTAAATAGCTATACTGTCAGATTTCTTAGGGTAGAATGAGCTCGATTCACATGTAAACAAAGGAGCGTTTAACACCCTCGCGTTTGTGACAACTCAATTAAATGCATGACTATATTATATTAAAAGTAGAAATGCTCATTAAAGAACTAAATCCTGGAACTACATATAATTATCAAAAACATACTTGTTGAGAGTAATTGTTCCAGATAAAGGATGGATGAACGAACATTTGCTAGTATCCAGATCCCATGATGACAACAACATGCCCATACAGTGATCCCTTGTTTTTTGCGGTTAATTGGGACCAGAACCCGGGATAAGTGAAAACAGCAAAATACCGTGACCGGCTCCCAGAGACCAAGCTGTCAATCAATGTGCTTACCAGCACGTTTGTAACGTGTGAGTGAGTGCTGAGCTGAGCACACACAGGCAGTTACAGGAGAGACACAGGAGAGACGAAAGCAAGCTTTTGGATCCTCTTGCCTTTTGTAATAAATTGGAATTGTAAGCGTAAACTCTGCGTTTTGATCATGTTCGGTAAGCTTCTTGTTATTCGCTCTAGTCAGACATCCGAGGAAGTGCTAAACGTATAGGCACGTGACTAGACACGGAAGACACGGAAAAGAGAGGACATACCAGTACATTTACTGTACAGGGTTTACTCATTTAAGATTAAAGTAAATATGTGCAGTAGTAGTTCAACTTCCAAGGAGTGCCAGTGACAAGTGCATTTATCGATAACTTGCCCATCTGGCATGTTTCTCAGCAATATTTTTTTTTTCTCCCCCCCAAAATATCCACGATGCACTGAGGGCGCAATAGGCGAGGCGCGAAGTAGTGAGGGATCGCTGTATAAACATCAGTCTTCTGTTCAATTTAGTGCTGGAGGGTCACGTTATTATTTTCAACATTTCTTAGTTGTGTTGTTCATTTATAAAAATATTTTGTGAAGTAACGTTAGAGGCGATGTACTCATGGAAAGTTAAGCCGAGACACACTAGCTACACATACTATGATTCACGTTATTTACTAATTACTTGTTGTCATATGCTTCGACTACATTTTAAACCTTTTGACTGCTAGGAAATGCAAATATAAACCGTAAAGAGGGTATTTTTGCAGAAATGTCAAATCATTATTTTTGACCAAAGTATCTATTCTTGTCATTTAAACATGAACATTTGCCAACAAGTAGACCTTTTAGCAAGTCAGTCACATGTGCTTCTTAACCTGCTTTTATAAAAGTATAAATATTATAAATTTCTATTTTATAAAAGTAGATATACATCTATGAGTCACAGCTAAAAAAAAAAAAAAAATGGCAAAGGTTGGAGTACTCATAAATTGAGGTACCATAGTATGTAGAGTCGATTTACGAGTAGTATGTATCAGATATACATGGAAGTACTGGCTTACCTGTGTGAAATTTTGTGTGTGAGATGATGGCGCGGCAGAGAGGGCAGGGCGTGTTTTCCTCTCGGTCCTTTGCGAGTCTGCGGAGACACGGCTCGCAGAAGACGTGACTGCAAGGTTGGCAGCTGTAAGGGTGGAAGTAGACGTCGAGACACACTGCACACGTGAGGCCTTGCCTGTCTCCCTCCTCCTCTTTATCGCCGTTGAGGATCAAATCACTCAAAATGCTTGCCTGGACACACACAACAATACTTACCATGGGATATTTTATTTACTCTCAACATAACTACGGCGGTATGTTGACTTACAAGATTAATTCTTTATGTGACCATGCTCGAAACTTAATTTAGTCAGATGCCAAATCAATTTTTCATTTAAAAAAAAAAGGACTGTATTGATGAAGTGCAAAAATAAAAGTATGTTAAAAGAGTTATGTCAAGAAAAAAATGGCTTACAAAGTATACTGTAACAAAAAAGTTTATACACACACACACCATAGTGCATTTGAATGTTGGTGTGCTTTTAATGGGGTATGGCCAAGTGACATCATGCATCAGTCAGTTGGCCAGTGTTAAAGTCTTATTTCCATGCTCTTTGTTAATGTTTATGTTTTGTAATTATGTATGACTAATTGTCTAGATCAGGGGTCACCAACTTTTGTGAAAGTGAGTGCTACTTCTTTGGTACTGAGTAATACGAAAGGCTCCAGTTTATGTGAAGACACCGATCATGTTCATGATTTCTCACAATAATTAAGGAACAACTGTCGTAAATATGTAAATGAAGTGAAATATAGTTGTTTTTAACATTCCTAGAAAATCATGCTGTATGATCACTTGTGAGCTGTTGGCCTTATGGGCCTGCGAGCCACTCATTTGATCGTCGCGGGCACCTCATTGGTGACCCCTGGTCTAGATCATGAAATAGTTGTGCAACAATAAGAAGCTGCTCATACCTAATGCACATTAATAAAAAAATAGGGTATATCAAGGTACGACTGTAAATTTTTACCTATTTCTGAAAATGTAAGGGAACTGCCCTGAGTTGCACCTACTTGTGATGTCATCATTTTGGTTCATTTATAATAATGACTACATACATTTGTTCTTAACAGGCACACATCAAAATACAGTGGGTTGTGTGAGGACCAACTATCTCTCTAGTAGTAGATTATTGAACCTGTCATCCGAAAAAAATATTTGGACTGTTTTGACATCAGAGATTTGTCAAGCCAAATACTAAACAGTAAAATATGTTTCTGCTCAGAAATGATAAGATAAAATACATTTTATAGGTTAATAATGATAGTCCCACAAAGGAGAAATTTGCAAACACAACATTACATTCTTAAGCAAGGAACAATAGTGTGATATGTAACATGAGTATAAACATGTCCCTTACCTGATTCAGCAGCCATTTTTCACGCCGCCTCTGCTTCCGCCGCTGGCTTTTTAGATGGTTCTTCTCTCGCTTTCTTTGTCTGTGTGAAGCTGTGGAGGCCAGCAAGGATCCAGGCTGAATAGGGTTGCACAAACCCATTAGGATCATCAAAGTACTGCAACTAATAAAACTACTACGTACTACCAAGTTGTCATTGTAATATTGGAACAGGTATTTGTGTCTAATGTACGATGAGGTGTCGTCACAGGACGTCTACTTACAAGATTTGTTCAAGAGTTTACAATTTCAGATGCCTTTCCTGATACACCCCACCATTTTTATTTCTTTTAATCTTTGGCTCAGAATCATAAAGTCAAAAAAAACTCATGGATTTCCCCTTCGGACAGTTTATTTTTCTGGGCCGGTGGAAAGTCCCGTCCCAACATCCAGTCTTCACCCGTCAACATATACAATTTTACCATCTCACAGTCACTACAAAAGCCGCTACACTTTTCAGGTCATGTGACATTTGCAAGCTGAGCAGTGATTGGTCATTATCTGAGCCCTGAGCAAATTATGTCATTTTCAGTCAAAGCCAAGTGGCAAAATGACCACCCCCCAGGAAGGGTTTAAAAAAAATGTTGAATTTTGCTACTTTGCGGGATACTAGACGTATTTGCAATTTTCAGCAGTAAAAAACTTAATATTTTGTCCATAATTAATTTGATGACTACATTTCTTTTCATGTACAATTAATACATTTAAACACATGTTTCTACTTGCTGTTGAGTGAAATAACACACGCTAAAAGCTCAGATAACGACCATCGCAGCTCAAATGTTTTCTGGTTTTGCAAGCTGTTCACAAGCTGATCGGTGAGTGGTTGTGACCTGAGTACGTGACGACATTTTTAATCGACAGAAATTGCCAATGTTTGTTTTTAAAAGTATTAACTGAAAGCAAATTAGCATGAAAAATAGTTGAGTTACAAATTATTTATAGACAAAATATATTTTTTTTACTGCTGGAAATACCTAAATACATTTAGTATCCCTTTAATTCATATTTTACAATCGCAAAATTAATCAGAAAACTGATTTTAGACAGGTGAAGCTGCATGGAATATATTATTGTTAAAAAAAAAAAAAAAAAAAAAAAAACATTGGGTTTGACTTCCCCTTTAAATGAATAAATGGTGTTGCTGTTTTCTTTGTCATAAAAAGAAACGAGCCACAACCAGTCCAACCAAGATATAATAAATATTAATATATATACAATAGTATATTTATTATAAATTGTATTATAATATTCTAATAATATAAATATTAGTGGGTGATTGCTTTGACCTACTGTATATGACAAGTCGTGCGTATGACAAGTCACAAAATGTTATTTTTTTTGTTTTTCTTTGCAATTGTTTTGATAGCTTGTTATTTCCCCCACAGGATTTAGTGGGCAACAAAATCAGTGTAAGCCAAGCTTCTTGCATGGTAAATAATTTGATAATTCACAAGTAATGGTAACATACCATAATCTCCTCTTCCTCCTCAGCAGTATTATAAGGAATGGGAGCTCCTCTGAGGGATGGTGAAATCTCCTCTTGGGCATTTTCAGCAGAGGAATCTTCATCTTCCTCACTTTGCACCATCTGACATTCCAGAGGTACCGGTCTTGCAGCAGAGACAGATGAGCAACCAGTGACAGCATTGATGGTGGTTTCAACGTCTTGGTCAATAGGATACAACACAGGAAGGACTGCAGACCTGAATGTAAAGTCTTCTGTAAACCAGAAACAAATAAGAGTCTTCCTCCAAGCAGTACTTCCTCCTATGAGATGAAATAAAGAACTGTGCATTTCACCTTTGGGTGTGACTTGTGAGGCTTCACCGGGATCGAGCAGGTACATGTCAGCAACAGTGTTGAGCTGTAAACTGTCTTTTCTATTCAATTTGGGCCTCTCTCGTTTATCCTGAGAGCTCTCTGTCAGTAGCAGTCTCATGTCTGGCCTCGACCATCTTGGCTGGACTATGAGATGGTTCTGCTTGTGGTCAAGGTCTACACGACATTTGCTGAAGTGGACAGTGGCATCCCGGCCACAAGGACAGTCATTTCGACGGATGAAATTGAAGCCTCCCAGACGAAACCCGCAGTTCCTACAGTTCAGCCTCCCTGCAGTCCACTGGGCCTAAGAAGAAAACAATAACTTGGAGAAACACAATTTAAGGAGTTCTGGCGTTTTATGTTCACGTCAGTTAATAATCAGTCTTCGCCACGTTGACTTGTGCATTGTACCAGGTGCAATGAGTTCAATATCCACTCTGGAAGTGTGTCAACATCCATGTGCCAAATGCTGCAAGCTGCCTTTGAACTTTCATCTGTGAACTCAATCTGGAAACATACAATAAGTAGGACATTTTTAACGTGACCCGATTTTTGTGATGTCAACATTATTCTAAATTACAGAAACACATTTGAATTACTCTAAATTGTCCAATTACAATTCCCTGCAATTCTCGATGCCATTATCAGTCACAACACCAGTCTTTATTCCAAGCAAGATAATGGCAATCTTTGAGTGTATTATTTTTAATGCAGTAGACACATTTTAGACTGCAATTAATCGTTTGTGAGTCATTGTACCGTGTTTCGATTTTAGATTTATCATAGCGCCATTCTGCGTTGTACAACTAGTAGAGATGCATCGAGAACTTAATATACAAAGTTTAAGTTATGTATTACCTCTTGTAAACATTCGATGACAACCTTCCGGCATTTCCTGCAGCGAAGCATTGCTGTTTTTTCTCACTTTGTTTCCTACCAGTTATGTCAGTGCTGAAAAACATTACAAATGTGCAATTGAAGTCACATTTTAGCAACTACCCTGTATTAAATCTCTTGAGTTGCTTTGTAGGAGGTAACTTCAACTTATCAACTCAAAGCTAAAATAAATTAATAAATAAATACATAAATAAATAATTAAATAACAGCATACTCCATTACAGTAAAAAAAAAAAAAAAAAAAGTTTTACCCAGATGGCGTGGGAGGAAAAGTAATGTCCACAAAACTGGCATCGTTAGTAAAATGTGTCGATACATGAAGACGTTTCCTCGCCTCGTTCGTACAAAAAGAAAATGTAAAGCAAAAATTGTGCCACAAAAACACTAGGAACACTTCCTGTAAAGCGCAACGCGCTACGGCAACACGAATAAGACAAAATATATAATTAGCGTATAAACAGTCACGTCAATGGATAATTGTTAAAAATTGTTTTTAAAAATAATACCAACCCTTACACCCCTGTTGCGACATTGCAGCCCACAGCTTGTAAGAAATATGGCTGTGGGTATAGGAATGGTAGCAAAAAGATGAAATGGCATCCCAGCGGTTCATTACACAATTATCTATAGATTATAGCCCATCTAGTTTCATTTTTACACTTTCCATTCACAACAAGCCAGTGCTGGACCAATTGTCAACTAGGTAGGTTGCGTTGTACAATTTCTCGTGAATTAACCATCTAGTACTGCAGAATTCTATTAATATGTGCTGTATATGCATGCTAAATTACACTGATTTCTATATGTATTGTAGACGTTTGGAGATCATTTTCACTTCCCTTGCACGTTTATATTATTATTATTATTATTATTATTATTATTATTATTATTATTATTATTATTATTATTATTATTATTATAAAATACCAATGGGACAAAAAAGCCCAGTGAGATTTTTTTAAACTAATTTACCAACATCCTAGACTTATAAACACGTAATACGTGTCATATATTTTATTTATCATCTATCTATCTATCTATCTATCTATCTATCTATCTATCTATCTATCTATCTATCTATCTATCTATCTATCTATCTATCTATCTATCTATCTATCTATCTATCTATCTATCTATCTATCTATCTATCTGTCTATCTATCTGTCTATCTATCCATTTTGAGATTTGGAGGCATTTTATGTTTAGACGAAAGACACAGACATACAGGGATAATCAGGTACTTTGTGTAAATATTTGCATTCAATCCAATCATAATATTTTACCTCTTTTTTTAGTAATAATTAGGAAGACAAGAACTTCTTAATGGACAACATAATCCCTGCAAACTATCACTACTGATATGTACAAAAGCAAGTATATTCAGGGGTCTAAGCTTTCTCTTTGCACCCTCACCCACAGTGACGCACTGGTATAAATAAGCGCCATCTCGCTAAGCCGTGAGCCTCAATCAGTGGAGTCGTCCGCTATGTGCGCTTCAAAGTGGGACAGTGCGCTCTGTGCCAACCGGGAGCATCACTAAATAGATGTCAAACCGGCATGGAGGACGCAAACAACACGACAGTCCTGTCTCAATTAGAGCTCCCTTTTAACAAAACCACCAAAGCAGGCGAGGACGATGAGGTGATATTTAGTTATCAAGTACTCACCTCCTTTCTCCTTTGCGCGCTCATCTTGTGCGCAATTTTTGGGAACGCGTGCGTCGTGGCGGCCATCGCCTTGGAGCGCTCTTTGCAGAATGTGGCCAACTATTTGATCGGTTCTCTCGCCGTCACCGACTTGATGGTTTCGGTGCTGGTTCTGCCCATGGCGGCGCTTTACCAAGTCTTAAACAGGTGGACTCTCGGACAAATTCCTTGCGACATCTTCATCTCTTTGGATGTTTTATGCTGCACCTCGTCCATATTGCATCTGTGCGCCATCGCGCTGGACCGATACTGGGCCATTACCGAACCTATAGACTACATGAAGAAGAGGACGCCTCGGAGAGCAGCGGTCTTGATCAGCGTCACTTGGTTGGTTGGGTTCTCCATTTCGGTGCCTCCTATGCTGATCATGCGCTCTCAGCCGAATAGCGTGGAGGAAGACAGGAAGAACCCAAAGCAGTGTAAAATCAGGCAAGACCTCTGGTACACCATTTACTCCACCTTCGGTGCATTCTATATCCCGCTCATTCTCATGCTGGTTCTCTACGGGCGGATATTTAAGGCGGCCAGGTTCCGCATTAGGAGAACTGTGCGGAAGAGCGAAAAAAAGAAAGTGGCCGATTCCAGCTCGGCTGTATCCCCGGCGCTCTTCCACAAAAAGACCCCTAGAGAGGCGCAGACTAAAAGCTGGAAAAGAAGCGTGGAGCCGCGGCCGGTGCCGTGCGTCAACGGCGCGGTGAAGCACGCCGAAGACGGAGAATCTCTGGAGATCATCGAGGTTCACAGCGGCCTCAAAGGAAACCTCCCGCTCCCAAACACTCCGAGCGCCGTGCCGTTGTTCGAGAGCAGGCACGAGAAGGCAACCGAGGCCAAGAGGAAAATCGCCTTGGCTCGGGAGCGCAAGACTGTAAAGACGCTGGGCATTATCATGGGCACGTTCATCCTGTGCTGGCTGCCCTTCTTCATCGTCGCCCTAGTCATGCCTTTCTGCCAGGAATCGTGTTACATGCCCCGCTGGCTGGCGGGCGTCATCAACTGGCTGGGCTACTCCAACTCACTGCTCAATCCCATCATTTACGCCTACTTCAACAAAGACTTTCAGGGGGCTTTTAAGAAAATCATCAAGTGTCATTTCTGCAGACCGTAAATCCCCCATTCCTCGACAGCGACTGATCCTAAAACAAAAAATTATATTGCCTATATGACATCATCACCATGCAAACCGGTATAAAATAAGGTATGTTCATTGATAAAGCTATACGGTCCTCATATTGTTCTGTAATGTCCAATTCAAGCTGCACTTCTCTGCAATCTACAATCATTGTAAAAATCAGGTCACCATTATTAATTCTGCAGCTATCATATTAAGACTAAACCTATGAAAACTTGTTGTACTGGGTTCATCTGTGAGACTCTAATTAAACAGGCATTAAAAATAATATGGGTATTTATTGATTTTTTGAGATTTTTTTTTATATAGGTCATGGGTTATATTGACTTTTTTTTTTCCAAATATTAGTTGCCAGATTCAAAATTGACATGATCAAATGTACTTTGAGTTTGGCTGAATACCTTCATTCAAATCTCTATTGAGATAGCGACCACGAGTTTTTATTGTTGTTTGTTTTTTTTTTATCTACAATACTCATTTATTCACAGCATGAAAGAGATGGGTCTGAAAATATGTACCTTTTATTTTCTCCTGTAAAAACTCTCCCTTGGAAAGCCATGCGTGTGAATTTTCAAAACACACAAAGGATGGTTTCTGTCCTGCAAAATGCCCATAAGTGGTAGAAAATAATTGTATGGTTCATTACTCCTAAAGAGGTAAATGCATGTAAATGCAAATGATAAATTTTGATTATGCTCATGAGAGGCAGGGGGAATAAACGAACATATAGGACAGTGACACGAGATCATGGTGCAAATTGTAAGTATGATCATGTTATGTGTGCATGGATTGTGGAAAAAATGGCAATTTCATTTATTTATTTTATTTATTTTATTTATTTTATTTATTTTATTTATGATGTCATGCATATCACCAGTCCATCTAAAAAGCTGTTTTTACAGGGGTGAGGGTGTGTCTCCAAATGCCCTTTCCCTCTGTCACTCTCAGTTTTATACAAACAACATATCTTGAAAGGCAGTGGAGGGGACACCCAAATGGATGCTGGAGAGGTGGTTGCCATAGAAACATATGGGAGATGCAAACTCTGGGAGCCGGAGGGGCAATTACCTGATCAAAGGCCTTGTGAAACACAAGAATACGGAGGTGTATTTGAGAGGACCGCAGCTGGCACCTATCACACAAAATGAACAGGTATTATTTATTTTTGATTATTTTTTTAAATTTATTTTTCGTTGTTATTTTTCATCACCAGCAGTGTCTGAAACAAAGTTTTTCTTGTGAGCTTTTGGTTTTTGCAACTTGACCCCACTTATTTATTTTATACGAATGCCTGATTTAAGACGAACAAAACCGAGAAGAAGAAGGCATGAAGAAATGATTAGCGAAAAAACCCTTGTTGTTGATCAGTTACTGTTATTATTTTCTAATATTTAGGCATCAAATCAAACTTATTCAACTCTTTGGACTCCTTTCTCAGTGCCCTGGCATGAATCGGGATCCTCTTTTAAGAATCACAATCAGTGATGGCATCTGGAAATGTATTCGCTTTGAATTCATTTAAATAGAATTAATATGAGTAAATCCGTTAGGGAATGGACGAAGCCTATGTTGGAATCTGTCTCTCAAACTAAATCAGATTGAGAGTGCTCAACTTTCCATTTCTCTGACTGGGATACATGTGTTGGTAAATGGTTGGCTGAACGGAACTTCGAACACCAGACTAGAATTGTTCAGTCAAACTTGCCCTGCAGAGGCAATGTAGGCACCCAGTTGTTTTATGGCCTTTCACAACCACACACATACACACACACACACGCACACACACACACGCACACACACGCACGCACACGCACACACATACACACACACACACACACACAAACACACACAAGGAATGTGTGAAAACTTTTAAGCATCTTGTATGAGAAGTGTCAATGTCTGTCCAACACAAAGCAATATTTCTACACTGGGACAAATGTGCTTCTTTAACTTTGCATCTTGCCATCTCTTTTAGTTTTTCTGATTCTTAAATATGTTCATTCATCCTTCATATATACACAGTGTATTATTGCTGACATTGAGTCTAAACCTGATAAATCACATTATCACTGATCAATTTAAAATGTTGGAAATTGTTTGTTATCTTTCTCAGTGCAATGTTAACGGCTGAAAACATTATTAAAATAGAAAAAATTGAATTATATTCGCTTAAAGGTTGTCATTCACCCCCATACAGTCAGGTTGGCCTGGGGGTGGGGGACCCAAATGCAAGGAAACTGGAACACCAGGCAGAAGTGAAGGATAAATTCAAACAATGTATATTTACTCACAAAAAATAAAACAAAAAGGCAAACTAGGCATTTAGAATGAAAACACAAAGCAGCAACAAAAACTAGGAACTCAAATACACTGTATGCTGGAAAGAAAAAGAAAACAAACAAAAAAAAAAGCCCTCAAAGACTGAAGGGAAACTGGGGACTAAATACAAGCAGACTAACGAGACAAAAAGGAACACCTGGTTAAGACACGGGGGTTAGAGCTGATTGTGTCAACAAGAGACCCGGTACAGAAGCATTACTAGACTAAATCAAACTAAAGGAGACGCTGACATGGACAAGCAAACGCAACAAAACTCAAACCACTGTATATGTTTTGCCAAGCACACTTTACTTTCTGTCATCAAATTGTAAGATTTGAGAGAGCTATAAGTTTGGATGCTGTGATGTGGGGGACACTTTTTTCAGATACAATGATGACAAATATGTTTAATCAATGAATATTATTGCCAGTTGTGACCAAGTTGACAAGCTTGAAAGATCATTTTACAAGCCATTTGAAAGAATGGTGCCTGTTCTTTTCCAGCTCTTCTTGTTTATACATTCAGATGTAGTTTCTCTGTGCTGTCTTGATCTTTTAGCTTGACTGACAAAGTGATCAACACTAATTGCACATTTGCATCCCAAAGTTTGAAAGGATTGTTGCGATATCCTGCAGAGAAGACAACTTGGCGGGCAATAACAACAATTACCATTTGCTTTCTCCACACTTCATTTGCAAGTGAGAATGGTAAAGATTGTTTTTTTGAGAAACAAAGTGTTTCAATAAAATAAACCATAACAGCACTAAAAACAAATATAGCACATATATGCAAACATATATAGGATTTGGTTCCCACCTTGTGGCAAAAATCAAGGGCACACTCACACACACACACACGCAGACACACACAAGCACACGCATACACGCACACAAGTATAAAAGCTAAGCTCGAAATTGATTTGTTTTTGCAGTGCATTTTTTTTCCCATCAGGTTAATTGTATAGTTGTAGAGAATAATTCCAAGGACCTGCAGAAATTTCAGAAGACTGTGAGTTTATTTCAATGACTTTAACACAATTGCTATGTATTAAAATAACAACTGGACATTAGCAAGCTGGTAAGCATCAAGGGTGCCCCCACTCTTGCACGTCAGCTGGGAACAGCTCAAGATACACACAACTCGAATTAGGCAACATGGTATGGATGGATGGACTATCACTACTACTGGTATATATGCTATATACAGTATATTTTCTTTTTAATTTTTGTGCCGCTGTTGTCTTCACTCACACAATACTAGTGGATTGAAATTTGAACTGTACTGCACTGAGGAAACCCAGTGCCCTTTGTCAAAACATCTGTTTACAGCACAAGTGTAAATGACACGTATTCTGAGGTAAACATTTTCATGTCACAAAGCTTTATTAGCCCAATTTCAAGGCAATGTCACAAAGAATTGGACTTCAGGCGCCTCTATGAGCAAATTGCTTTGCCTGAGGTTATTGAAAGAAATTTCATGACAACCCATAATTAGAGTTGAATATCTGGAGAGTGTTCATGACAGACTAAAGGTAAATGTAACCTCTAATTGCATTTGTGTTCATTGTTCCTTTGGTCCTTTGTTTGAGTATGGTAAGAGTCCATAAGAGTAAGTTTACACATCTTGCAGCTTTAATATGACCTATTTTAGATTATTTTCATGTTGTTACATGACTAGTCACTTTAAATGTTAATTCACAAGAATGTTAACAAATTGTTTGCATGTGCATGTATTGGTTTGGTTAATTTGCTTTGATGCTTACCACATGCCTCTGTGTGCTTTAATTGCAGTTTGACACTTTTTGATGATAAATCCAGCCAAATAGATCAATTGCCTGATCCTTGGAAAACAAGTGGTAGTTTAGCTGGCAGTGACTCCTAATACAAAACAGGAATTCGAGTGAGTGCATAAAACCAAGGAAAGCCAATTACGCAAACATTTCAATTTCAGCAGCCTTACTCTGTAATCAAAATGGAGAAAATGGATGCCGGTGGTGAAAGCAACGGGGAGACCGGGTCGCTCTTCTCCCACCCAACTAAATCCTCCAGATCCCCAACAAAGCTGACGGTTAGCTCCTCAACAGGTTCTTTGAGTAGGTCATCTGCCTCATCCAGAGCCAGGATGGAAGCAGCACTCGCTAAGGCTGAGGCCATAGCTGCGAGAGCTCGATTAGCCTACGCTGAGGAAGAAATGAACATTAAGATAGAAAAAGCCCGCTTGGAAGCGAGCCTCGGTGTTCTCCATCAGAAAAAAGAAGCTGATGCAGCTACTGCCAAAGCGGATGTTATGGAGTCTGTTGTTGCCCTGTTTAGTATGGAAGAACAAGCTGAAGAAGTATTGGGGTTCCTTCCTATTCAGACCACCCCAGAGCAGAAAGTGAGTGAATATATAAATAAACATGGCGAAGTGGAACCTAACCATAATGAAAGTGATTCCTTTTCCCAGCGGTATGATGTCACACCATACCAGGAGGAACAAGCTAGCCCTCCATTACTTCTTCATGTCCAACAAGAACCCGCTCAATTTCACCATTTGCCACAAGACAGAGGGCAGGTACTGCAAAAAAATGTAATGCAGCAAGATGCTTTCCATGCCCTGCCCCAACCAAAACACTACACTGTTGACAGTGCAACCAGTGATCTTGCCAGGTTCCTTGCGAAAATTCAGCTGGTGAATGGAGGCCTGACCAAATTTGATGATAAACCAGAGAATTATCTTAGCTGGAAGGTCACATTCCAGAATACCATCGCTGACGTTGGCCTAACACCAAATGAAGAAATCAACCTCCTTATCAAGTGGCTGGGCCCCGAATCTTCTCAACACGCAACAAGAGTAAATGCAGCCCACCTAAAGCACCCTTCTGTTGGTTTGGGAATGATATGGACGAGACTTGAAGAAGTCTACGGCGTACCAGAGGCTATTGAAAACTCCTTGCTTTCCAGAATAGAAAAATTCCCCAAAATTTCCCGCAAAGATGCTCACAGGCTCCAGGAGCTTTCAGACCTCCTCAATGAATTAGAAGCTGCCAAGCAAGATGGACACTTACCTGGTTTAGCTTACCTTGAGACAGCTAGGGGAGTGAGTCAAATTGTGGAGAAATTGCCCTTCTATCTTCAAGAAAAATGGATTATGGTCGGGTCCAAATATAAGGAAGAGAGTGCTGTTACATTCCCACCATTCTCCTTATTCTGTGAGTTTATGAAAGGACAAGCCAGAGCGAGGAATGACCCAAGTTTCAACAGCTCATCTTTCTCGAGTCACTGCCACACACCGAAAGGAAAATCAAGCAAGCATAGACACAAAAGAAAATCATGCAAGTGAGAATTGGAGATTAGTCGTGGTATTCAATTTTAATTCATGGTCTATACACACTGTCTACATGGGTTTTCTGCTGGGTTAACTTTCATCATTGATGAACTTGAAAGTGGAACAATTTGATTTTGTTCATTTTGATGCATATTATATATGATATGATATAATATGATATGATATATGATATGATATGATATATGATATATGATATAATGTATGAGATTCAGCTTTTAATTGTAAGATTAGTCGCATTTAGCGATTTAACAAAGGAGGCAAGTTAACAGGGTCAGGTTGTTCTTTTATTTTCTTCTTTAATAAATAGTCACAATTTAAAATCCATTTTTTATTTGCTTGGGTTATTTTTGTCTGATATATACATTGCTAAAGAATACATTAGTTGAAAACTAAAGTAGATAAACTAAGCATAAAAGCAAGAAGAAGGTTCATGGTTCGTGGTTCTCAATATGTCACTCCATCAATGAGGTGAGCTAGTACCACACCCTGGAGGATATAACAAAAGCACAGGCATTAATTTTAGACGATTCGGTAGACATAACAAATACTGGCATCATTTAGAGGATTCTGTACGTGTCATGAAATTACTAACAGCAAGCAGTCTTCTGTGCAAATGTGGAAGACTGAGGGTATATCTGTACTCAGTGTGAGCTGATGGTGCTTGTCATTGCTTGAGAGTGTTTTCTCTGAAACAGACGCATTAAACAGCAGCACCAATTTCCGCTCTAGCAACCCGATGATTGCCATCAAGAGTCTGCTGACGTTCTGTCCTCGACTTTTCTATTAAGCATTCAAGCTCAGTTCTGTTGACAGAGTAGAGGGGGAGAGGGTCATAGCGTGATCGGCACCGGGGAACTTTGAGAGATATCTCAAATATAAACAAACCACTTTGACGATTGACTATGTTCTTGACTCCCATGAATGTTCGATTGCATAATTGTTAAAATGATAACCAAACAAAATAATGCCGGAAAGTAAATCAACCCCTTGATCTTATGTGTTTGTGATTGATTGGTGAGGCTTAAGAGCAAGCCAGTGCTTTTGAAGGTAAGGCTAAAGTAATTGGGAAATGAACAGTGATCTAAGACGAAAAAATCGGTTCATTGTGAAACTGATATCCATCTGGTTGGCAGCCGAGCACTGGATATCCCAAAATGGTGAGTGAGGGCTGCGCACCTCACTGAGGATGAATATGGACAGCGGAGTGACTGCAGGGCAGCCCCGGCAGCTGGTCATCATCTGATGACCTTGTGCTGTCTGCTGTGGAAAGTCAATCTGACAGTACGAAGCCTAAGGCTGGAGACATACACGTGGATGTGCACATCACCAATCCGAAAACACACTTGATGGAGGTGGCAGATATTGTCCGTCGGCCCAGAATGAAGGGAAGGCTTTGTGTACTCTGTGCATCAATTAAACCATTAGTGACTGTGCATCAATTAAACCATTAGTGATCTGCATTTAGGCGTTTGAGGTGGTTACAGTGTTCAAACATTCCAGGCTGATAACAGCATGTTATGACAACTTGGTCTGAGTGTACTTTGTTCAGACAAAAAAGTAAAATAAACTATAGCTTATAAATGAGATCTCTTCTACCTTTATATACCAACCAAAAGGCATGTCTTTTTGACAGACGTGGTTAGAGAAGCAGTTTGAAATGAATAGTAAAACCAATTCTGTGGTTTTTGTACCGATTGTTCAGCATGCTTGTTCAAAAAAATAACAAAATATTTGACTCGGCATCTTCAACAACGGAGTATTTTTTCAATTGCTCTTATTTGATAGTGTTTCAAAATATTTTGAAAGAGGTGCTCCAATAAAAATATATGTCGTGTAATTAAATGATACACATATCTTATTTATTTACAAGCAGTGTGGATTTACTTTACACTTAGTGACATGTAAATGTGAAGCTTTGTATCTCAATTTATCCTGTGATCGAATGACAACCAGTCAGCAGTGTAGTTTCTGTTTTCAGCTCCAATTCAGTTTAAGTAATTACGAGCTCATTGAGACACTTGAATACATGTAACTGAAAATAGTTCTCCCTATTTAATATATGTTAATGTTCCCCGTGAACAAAGAAATTGTCCGGACCAAACATGTTCATGGTTGGATTTTCTGTAATTATAAAAACACAAATACTGTCAGTCAATCAGTGTTGGCGATTTGAAGACACAAAAGAAATGTTTATGTTTCTAATTTCATTGTATACCTGCTGTACAACGACAATAAAGTTGTTCTGTTCTAAGTCGGTTCTGTGTTTGCATGTTCTCCCCAAGCCTGCGTGGGTTCTCTCCGGACACACTTCCTCCCACGCTCCAAAAACACGCATGGCAGGTGTATTGGACATGCTAAATTGTCCTTAAGTGTGATTGGGTGTGTGAATGGTTCTTTGTCTATGTGTGGCCTGCAATTGGCTGGCAGTTTACAGTGTACCCCCGCCTACTGCCCGAAGCCAGCTGGGATGGGCATGAGCAAGTCTGTGAAGCTAAGCGACAGTAGAAAATAGATGGTTCGATGAATATTCAATAGAATATTCAATAGAATATTCATCCTAAATACCATAGAACCTATTGTATTTAGAATCACTGATCTTTGAAATAGAGTAATATTGTAATTTAACTAATTACTTTTAAATGACACTAATAAGTAATAAATAATGCATTACAAGTTTGAAGTAACTTGCCCAACACCTTACAAAGTATTCTGCTTAAAATGTACGCATGAAACTCCTTCAATACTGTTCTGTCTCAGCCAGCCTCCCAGACCGGCTCACTACCACATCTGAAAATGACCACGCTTACTCTACATATTAAAAGCTGATAAATAGATTTCCATATCTGAAGTCGTTGGGGAAGTCTTTCTGGCATCTTTTGTATGCTATCATCTTCCAGCCATCGCACCACAGCAAGTCATCTACTTCGGCTTTCTTGGCTCTTCGTCATGTGGATTCCTAAAATATTTTATAGCCATTCTCATCAGCATCCTCATAAGAAGCTACGGTCATTAGTGCACCAGTGAAATGTTTGCCATCATCATCCTTCTTATTGTGACTCTATTCCTCACCTTTCTTTTTCCTCTATTAGCATTACCTTTGCGCTCATATGCAAGCCATCATTACCGTCATCACCATGCTCATTTTCACCACCATCTGAGGGAACCTCTAGTGCATCCTTATGAGCAGTTGTGAGTATAATTGACCATCATTGCCACTGGATGTACCATTGCACTGATTGGATATTGTGACGGACATTAAACTGATTCAATCATGAGTGCGAAGCATCAGGAAACCATAACAAAAGGGTCCTTCACAACAGCTAATGAGCGATCATGATGACACCATCAAGTGCTCAGAAGTAAATCAAACCATCAAGGGTTTAAACCGGAGTCTCCTGCCAAAGGATCAAGAAAAGCCTTTTCAGTTTCGCACTGGGATGGAAGTTCCAGCTCTTGTAAAAGACATCTCTTTCATCAGCATTGGACATCAACTGTACAGCCTCTCTCTTAATAAACAACGATTATCTAGTTCTAATAGATATTCTCATCATTATTAAGAACGATGTCAAATTTACCTTGGAAAATCCTCTCTGCGATTTGATATGAATTAGCCGGATGTGAACTGGCTGCCTGCTAGATCAATTTGGATTTGAACAGAAAACACACTAATGTGACAAAATGTGACAGTTACAAAGACTTCTTGGCAATAATGACCCACATAATTACACTTGAAAAACTTCACCTTGAGATATAACCTAATTATTTAAAAAAATGGAAATGGATGTTACTCAAAATGTGATCTAATTTGCATCATAAGGATCAAAATTACATCCTTTATTTTTCTTGTGTATGGTTTTAGGATCGAGCATTGTTCCTTGCTCCATTTTCTGCTGGGTTGTCTGGGCGGGTCACCTCTCCCCTCAACCACAATTGGACTTGTGATAACGGATCTTTTAATATTACTCTCTTTGATATCAAACGATTGTGAAAGTAGTGAGCAGGGATATTGAGTGCGAGCTAAGAGTAGCTCCCTTTTGGCTTGGTCCAGAGTCAAAACTTATTAGACTGATAAATGAAAGCTGGACTTGCATTGAAGCAGGCCTTTTTAGTGCCAGTGTGTCATTTATTTGTTCCCTGAATACTGGCTAAATCAGATAGTGGCAAACCTTTCAAAGCGCCTGCCATCTGTTTGCATCTGTTGACCTACACTAGCATTGGCACAGTTACTGTGAGCTTTGGTGGCATAAAAACAGATGTTTACTTCCTCTTTGAAAGAACATATGTTTAGTTTTGGTCTTTGGTCCAGATAAAGCAATATCACAAAGGTCAGACTGTGTGTTCGATCTCTGCATCTGGTGTGCTGTCCCCTAATTCAAATGACCTTTGAAATGGAATTTTCTGCATATGTATTTCTCTTATAACAGCCTTTTCTACTTTATTTTCGGTAATAATTTAGGAATATACATGTAACAGCATGTTTACTCTCTATGTTGGTTATCTAATAAAAATATCTAACTAACTAACATGATATGCACATTAATCTCTAAAGAAATATTGTAGGAAAAAAGACACCCTTCTGTAGTTTCCTGTAACCATGGTGATAGGAAATCATCACAGTGCTCCGTCAAGGAAGTGTACCGTTTCCTGTTGTTTTTACTAGCTTCCCTCCAATTGTACATGCCTGGAATTCTGTATTTAGTACTGGAAAACTGCACTCCCACACAACCCGTGTGCTCTTGTGTCCAAGGTAAGATGTGTTTTTGTACAATTTGTTCATTTGTCCTTTTTATTTTTTTTTTATGATTAGCATAATTTAAGCATCACTGGTTCAATGTCATGCATAAGGGTAAAACTTTATGGTTAACATTGGTTTGGAGATGACAAAAAATAAAAAAGCCAAAACCCCTATATGTCGATGTCAGATAAGGAGACTAATAGTGATCATGTGTCTTAGTCAAATGTTTTCTGTATGATTTTATATATATACGGGGGTTGAGTTGTTTGGGGATGGAAAAACTGACTGAAGCCATTTTGATGTGCTTTTACATCATCAGGAATTTTAGGTGGGATTAAAAAGAGGTCAGATCAATTCAATACAGATCTTGAATCTTTAATATTTCTTTATCTCTTGAGCGCACTAACCCCAAAATGTCCTTTTATCTCTTGTGAATTGTTTAATCATTTCAGGTGTTGCATCTGCGCCTCCCTTTATTTGATGTCATTGGCATTAGCAATAAGTTTTACATTTCATTTGACTGCTCATATGAAGCTAACCATTGCAGGCAGGATGATTTATAACTGAGTACCACTCCACTCCCTTGACTCTGTTGATGAATCTTGGTAGTGATGCAGGTTCGAGCTGATGTCGCCAACAGCACTTCTTCCAAGATCGTCCCCCATCCTAAAACAGCTGTGCTGACCACCAGCCAGCCTGCCCAAGTCCAAGAAGTTGTCAGTGCCAAACAAGAGATGGATTCGGCACAACCCCCCAGGACCTGTAGCTCATCTGAAGCAGCTGGGAAATCCTGCTGGAGTTTGGATGCCAGAGTAGTGATGCTTCTGGTGACGCTAGCTGGAGCTGTCATCTTGTTGCTTCTGTACAGACTATTACAAACACGACACAGGTATGTATACATCATTTAGAGCCAAATCTTCATTGCCTAATTTGTCATGTCTAAATGAGCCATTCAACAATAATATAAGTACAGTTGAACAAAAACTACCATCAGTCCTTTTTTCTTCATGTACTACTTATCCTGTTATTGGTCATGGAGAGCTGGAGCCCATTAGAGCTGGGTGAGCGAAATGTGGACTACAAACTGGATTAGCCTCCTGTGAACCATTCTCTGTCACAAACTGGTTTTCATGGTGTTGGAGAAGCCAAGTGCAGGAAAGCAAAGAGGATTAGTAATTGCAGTACTTCCATCCATCCATTATTTATAGTTGCTTATTCTCACAAGGGTCGCAGGCTTGCTGGTGCCCATCCCAGTTGATTTAGGGCATTAGGCAGGGGGCACCCTGAACTGGTTGCCACCCAATTGCAGGGCACACAGAAAAAAACAACCACCTACAATACCTAAGGAGTATTTGGTATGTCCAATACACCTGAAATGCATGTTTTTGGAGTGTGGGAGGAAGTCAAAGTGCCTCGGGGAGAACAGGCACACGCCAAACAGGAAGGTCGGAGCCAGCCGGATTCAAGCCGGGGTCCCTTCACTGTGAGGTGGACGTGCGAACCAGTACTTTTTCATAAATTAAAAAAAAAAAGGAAAGCAAGACGTGTGGAGGAATCAAAATGCAAAAAACAAAATTCAACGAGACTCGATTCAATGCATGAATAAATAAACAAATAAATAAATAAATAAAATTGGTAGTGAATTCATGACAAAAAAAATATAATATCTGGAAAACTGACAACAATAGAAAAATCATCAATGAACAGAAACAAAGAAACCAGGGAACAAAATACAAGCAAACTGACAAGTCATTAAGGAACACCTGAAAAAGACAAGAGAGACTATATTAGCAGATTAGTCGAGAAGGGACTGAGCTGATGTGAGCAGGTTGAAACAAAAGACAAGATGTAAAGGCATATTCTACTTATTTTGCCATTTTCAGAAGTAAAAAAAAGTATTGTTTCATGTACAATATTGTTTCATGTAGATGATACCTAAACAATTTTTGGCTCATGCTGTTGACAGACAATGACATCACATATTCTCTGGGCTCAGGTAACAAAGAATCACGACTGCTAATGTCACATGAGCACAGTCCATGTACAGAGCACATGATGTTATTTTCAGTTGAGAGCATGTAACTTGTTTCTAAAGGTACTAATTGCCAGAGCTTGGCAATCTGTTACCAAATCTACAAGTCGCTGACAGAACACACATGTTCGGCAGGCACGCCTGCATTTTACATACTACTTTATAACATGAAGCCTTGAAAAAAAATACATAGACTGAGCACCGCTGAAGTGGGTTCACATCCGTCGATCGGCGTCAGCCCACACTG
Organism: Hippichthys cyanospilos; assembly: GCF_059441005.1. Lineage (NCBI taxonomy): Eukaryota > Metazoa > Chordata > Actinopteri > Syngnathiformes > Syngnathidae > Hippichthys > Hippichthys cyanospilos. Next base: position 4,754,040 of record NC_142383.1, read on the forward strand.
TCCATCTAAGTTCATGTTTTTTTATTAAGCATCATAAAGCACATGCCGAAAGAGCAGAAGTGTTCCGTCAATGACTTATGGATTTGGCAACGGATTTCCCAGGTCTGTTAATAGCACAAGAAAAAGTGCTTATCTTATGTCTCTTTATGATTTTTTTAAGTGACATTTAAGTGACAGCGGGTAGATGCCCTCTAGTGATGAACCACGCTTGGCACACCTTCTACCACTACATATTGTTCACCAAAGTATCCGAAGCAGAAAAATGGCGACAAAACATTTTAGCCACCTGCTAAGGATGCCGCGAGTGGCGCGACCTATGTAATATGGTTAACTAGACCAATGATTATATAAAAACAATGTATTTTGTGTCAATAAAATATATAATAGAACTTACTCCTTTCATACTCCCTCTACTAATAATAATATGAATAAACATTGGGTCACATTTAGGATGGTAAAGTGACAGAGTAGTTAGTATGTCTGTGTGCCTCACAGTTTTGAGGTTTGTGGAGTTTGCATGTTCTCTCCGTGCCCGTGTGGGTTTTCTCCAGTTTCTTCCCACATTCCCAAAAACATTATTGGTAGCTAAAATGTATTGGGCACCAGAACACAGATTAACCATTCTCTGTGAATGATTGCTTGTCTTTGTGTTCAATGGGCTGACAACCAGCTCAGTGTGTACCTCGCCCACTGAGACAACTGGGTTAGTTAACCCTAGTGGGAATAAGAGTCCAAGAAAATGGATGGGTCACGTTAAACTATGTTGTGTTCCGCAGGCTGAGAATGGCGAGTGCAAGACACGCTCTGGAGTATTACAGCTTCTACCACACGGCCACGTACACCTTCAAACAGCCATCTTCATATGAACGGCTTTCGAATGGCAAAGTTTCGCACAACATTCCACCTGTTCCAAATGTTGCCATAGCAACACCCGTTGCCGCCACCCCACTGCCACCCCTTCCAGTACCCCTCCAGGCCTCGATGCCACTCCAGATGACGCCTCCTTCTGTGACTCCTCCTCTTTCCGTGATCCCCACCGCTGCACCGAGCCCCCACCTGTCATGGGGTGCCTGCTCGGATGTCGATGTGTACTCTCGAATTGGAGCTTACAGGCCCTCCAGGCTCTCCAGCCTATCTAGCCATTCAAAGGTCATTCTTTTTGAACACTCATCTCTCTGACCTGAGCATGCAGTTCATCATCAACTCTGATTTCCTTCTTCTTTTTCAAATTGTTAATTGCTTCAAGTAATTACAGTATATCACAATATTGCTGTCTCTGAATAGTGATGTATTACATTTCTCCGGTGTTATCTTTGTATTACTTCTTTCAAAACAACTTTAGTAGAAAGAAAGAAGAATAATTTCAACACAAACTACAACACAACCTATTTTTGGGATGATTAGATGCACTTAAATTCCTTTTGATTTTTCAAAAATTGACATTGTGCCTTATAATCAGGTGCTCCTTCTGAATGAATGATTGAACTGAAGTGGAACAAAGTTTGACTTATTTGCTGTACTTGTTTGTTCCCCCCTAATGTGTGGTTATGCACCTTATGAACACGTTTACCGTATAACCCCATGTGCTCTATATATGGGAATACTGTATCCCTAAATAGACCTTGCTATTGATAGTTTGCGGCATTGGACTGTGTGTGTGGTGTAGTCCGAATGCTACATTATCATTGCTTTCGAACTTAGAATCGGATACATTTTTATATGTCAGAGATGTCCAACTCGTTATTTAATGTTGTTTAACTTAGTTATCACACTACCAGAGCGTGTCTTCTCCTAGCTAAAATACTGTGAGAATAATGTGGAAGAAAATGATCCAAAAATGGTCAAAATGCTACACAAGAGTTGAAGTCTCATCACTAGACTTTAGTGCAAAACAAAAAATGCTTTGAAACCAGATGTGTAGTTTGGAATACACAAATGGATTGATGCCTATACAATAAACACTAATTGCTTAATAACTTTGAAAAAGAAAAAAAAGCCAGGCATGTCAACTGTGAACTTGTAGCCTAGTAGCATGTTGTAGATCTGCTGCATGACACTAAAACAAACTGGGAATGCGTGCTGAAGGCCAACTTAACAAAATAAACATCAGCTTACCAAATAACATAAGGACATGAATGCCTTGACAGCTTTTATTTTGAAATCCTTTACAACAGTGTACCATGGGTGCCAGGTTGACTATTCCTTCTCCTGCCACTGTTACTCCCAATGTTTTTCTGAAATTGTGTTCAATGGCCAAAAGAAAGTGCAACGAACTATTCAGTCACGCTTACACTGACATGAACTTGCGGCACATCTAACCAGTGTTTACCGATGATGGCTTAAGCTCTGTTATAGCTGCATCTGGCATTAATTAGTCCCAAGCTAGCTTTGCTTGAATGTTCCATATAGGCTGACATGATAGTTGTGAATGAGTCTGTACACTTCGATGCATATTGCACGTCACAGTAGCTTTTTCTACTGATCACTTTTCAGCAAACCATGCTGACTGAAATGTGCTATTGTAGCCTTTATCCCCAGTGTCTAAGGGCACTAGGCGAAGCCCTCCCTGAAATGGTTGCCAGCGAGTCTCAGGGCACAAAGAGATGCAAACACCACACGGGAAGGCCAGCCGTAATCACAACCTGTGCATGCAAGGCAGACATGCCAAACAGTCTTCCACCGTGCCTCTTAGTGTGCTGCTTAGCACAGTTCAAATTCAAGTAAAAAATGTTGATCATCAAATATTTGTAAAAGTTCAATGATAATTAAGAGGAGATGTGCTGTACGGTCTTCTCTGTTTATAATATAACCAAGCCCAAAAAAAAAAAAACCTTTCATTTTTATCTGAATACATCATGTTCTTTTTGTAGGATATCTGAATGACGGGTGACTCTGTGGTGCAATGGTTAGCACGTCCTCTTTACAGTTCAGGGACCCAAGTTCAAATCCACCTGGCCCCAGCCTTACTGTGTGGAGTTTTCATGTTCTCCCCGAGCCTGTGTGAGTTCTCTCTGAGGCACTCCGGCTTCCTCCCACACTCCAAAAACATGCATGACAGGTCTATTTGAAACTTTAATTGATCTTTTAGGTGTGATTGTGTGGATTAATGATTGTTCATATCTGTGTGCCCTGCAATTGGCTGGCAACCAGTTTTGGGTGTTCCCCGCCTACTGCCCAAAGTCAGCTGGGATAGGCACCAGCAAGCCTGCGACCAGCATGAAGAAAAGCGGCTATAGAAATTGGATGGATGGATATCTGTATAACAAAAATACTCAGTAGCTGCAGCCGAAACCATATCCTCTGTAAAGAATCGTCCTGGCACACACACAAAATTAAAAGAAGATTTTGCTAAGTTCTATAGACAAAATTAAATAAGGTTCGATTAAAAACAACAAGCACAATTAGAGAATTTATATAAACTTTGTTTCCGTAAACATGCACTCAAAACAACGGGTATGTAGAATGCTCAAGTGTATTTTTTGAAAATAAAAATGAGAACATTTGTATACAAAAATTATAGGAACAAATGGAGATGCACAATGGTAACGTCAAAGTACATATGACATGACACTACCCAAAATTTAAATTTCTACAGCAATATGTGTTCAAACCTCACCGCATTTTGCAATGACTACTTAGGGACATCATATCTCGTTCATGTGGAAAATGCACTCATTTGAAAGAGTAGCGAGGAGCGTTATCAGCAGACGTCTTGCCCACACAGACGCTGATAGCTGCAATCAGCAGAAGGAGGAAGAGGGGGACTTGAGAAGGCATCTCGTCAGCACTGATATGGCCTTCTGTATCACCTTTGATTGAGTTCAAATCCTTAAAGGATTTGCCATAATCATTGTCATTTCGGATAGCGCCCCGCACGAGCTGTGATGTCTGAAGACAGCTGAAATTTTGTATTCTTGTTTGTCCATGAGAGAATCAAGTAAACCGCGGGTCTGAGTCATCAATGTGAAATGAATGCAATGACATGTTGACGATGATAATGCTCAAAATAAATCTTGTACTTGTGTACACTGAATTATCTAGAGCAATCTCCAAACCCAGTTCAGGAGGGTTGCGTCATCTTTTTAATTTTTTTTGCCTCCAACATGCATAATTCAAATGATCAGGATCGTTAACAGACTTCCCCTGAGCTTGATGATGAACTCAACATTTTAATCAGATGTCTTGGAGGACAGAAACATCAAAAACATATGCAGGGTGGCAGCCTTCAAGGACCGGGTTTTGACACCCCTGCTTTCTAGATAAATTGGGTTGATTATCAGACTTGATCTAAACAGTAAATGTAAACAGTTTAGTATTCAAATAAATACATAATAATTATAGTAATAGGAATAAACAACAACAACAATAATAATAATAATAATAATAATAATAATAATAATAATAATAATAATAATAATAATAATAATAATAATAATACTAATAATAATATTAATAAAAATAATAAAACTGCGATTGGCTGGCAACCAGTTCATGGTGTCCCTACTGCCCGAAGCCAGCTGAGCAAGCAAGCCTGCAACCCTGGATAAGCAGCTCTAGAAAATGGGTGAGGGATAATAATAATAATAATAATAATAATAATAATACTAATAATAATATTAATAAAAATAATAAAACTGCGATTGGCTGGCAACCAGTTCATGGTGTCCCTACTGCCCGAAGCCAGCTGAGCAAGCAAGCCTGCAACCCTGGATAAGCAGCTCTAGAAAATGGGTGAGGGATAATAATAATAATAATAATAATAATAATAATAATAATAATAATAATAATAATAATAATAATGAGGACAACAACAACAACAATAATAATAATAATCAAAATGCTCGTAATAATAATAATAATAATAATAATAATAATAATAATAATAATAATAATAATAATAATAATAATAATAATAATAATAATAATAATAATAATAATAACAACATGATTTGATTATTATTATTCTCATTATTATTCTTTTTTTTAAGGCATTGATTCCTGGTCATTGAGATCAATGACCTATCCTATCCAGCCTCTTTTTGATGGTTACTCTTACCAACACGCCTGATCCAAATGATCATCTCATCAGCAAGCATTGCAGAAGCCTGACTGCAATTCTGATCATTTGAAAAAGGTGTACTGGAGGCAGATAACCACAAAAACAGGATCAGTAAGGGTTCTCAAGGACTGCATTAAAAATCCTTTTTATTGTTTGAAGCTGCATCATGTAACAAGGTTTTCTAATAATCTACAAAGGGGGAAAAAAAACAACATAACAAAACTCATCCCACTGTGCCAGAGTCAATCTTGAGTAAAATAAAGTTTTACTTCGCTTAGATTTGAGTTTGAGTGTTTTGTACAAGTGTTCACCAGCTGTGCAGTATATCCCCCATAGACAGCAGAGACAAATCTTAAGAATGTACCTCAATTCTTATTCATTCTTGTCAACAAATTCTGAGCTTTTAGTAGCCAGAGCGCTTAGTCAAAGATGATTATAATGACTTAAAAATTGCAATTAACGGCGTGTCACTATAAACATGATACAGTTCAGGTAGTAGGTTACGTTAAAGGTTCAAAATCAAATATTGTAAAATGCCAATGAAGGGGCTTTAAAATTCCGTTCATAGGTCAACACTTAATAATTTTGTTTTTAGATTTGTTTTTGTTTACAATTCGTAGCAATTGGATGTTACCAACCGTGTCAAACGCTCCTTAGTTCTTACCTCACGAAAATGTTTAATTTTCAAAATAAAAGTAAATACTTTCTGCCACGTGTACAAGTTATTTAATATATTATGAAAGTTTCAAATAATTTCCAAGACGATTGAAGTCAGTGTGACGTCACTCACTTCGATCTAATTATTAGACGCCGTTATGATGCGCAGTTCTACAACCGCAACATTTATGCCTAATGTAAAACTTAATAGGATTTACGTTGTGTTGTATCTATACAATAAATACGACAGGGTCTTACAGTTGCAGGCCGATTTGCAATTTTATGCTTTTAAAGGGTGTGCTGCTCTCTTCTGGCTAATATTATCATCTCAATAAAGTATAAAACAGCCAGTCGTTTTTTGGGTTTTTTTTTTTTTTTTTTGGTTTGCTGTCCCTGTTTTTCAGTGATACTACTCTTTTTTGCATCACCTCGTGAAATACTATTTTCATAATTTGAAAAAAAATGGTTTTACATATAAACAGTTTATTGAAATTTAAGACTGTTGAGCTAATTGTTCAGAGCATAAAAATATGTCATTAACTTCATTAACGTTCATTAACTAACATAAGCACATCACCGAGTAGGCTTGATATTGTTTATCACTGAATATGCACCACGATTGAACTGCAGCGCGTGTGATGGGCATGACTACAAGTACTACGATTGAACAGCAGCGCGTGTGATGGGCATGACTACAAGTTTTGCATGCCACTAGATGTCACTAATCACCAATTTATTGCGATGCAGGCGTCAACAACCTTTTTGAAACAAGAGCTCCAATATTTTCTTGACAGATGTGGCGCTACACTAGGGCTAAAGCCACGTCACAAATTAATCAAATTCAATCAAAGATTAGAGGATATCTGTAGCCTACAGAAAAAAATCCTCCAATCTTTGATTTAATATTTTAAAATATATTTATACATTATTTTCTCAGCCCTACTATGTATTGGTCAAGCCCCCTTTTTGCACTGGGAGAGAAAAAATCATGGAGCCGTGCCTGGTCTTGGATACTATTATTGTTTTTGTTATTATTAGTCCAATTGAATCCATCTGGATGCTGTCTACCTCTGACACGTTTAGATTTCATCCTATTTGCTTTCAAGGAAAAATAATAGAAATCATTTTTTGTCCTGGCCAGTTTCATGAGTTTGAATCAATTTTCTTGAACTACAATTCAAAAGCAATGACTTATTTTTAGGCCCCTAACGATACGGATTATTTTAGGCTGATTTAAAATTTTCGTAAAAGAAACTACTGTTCTGATAATGATTCATCAGACGATTAATTAAAAAAAACAAAACAAAAAAAAGACACTTAATGTAATCGCAAACAAATTGTAGGTGTCAATAGTAAATATATAGTTAAAACAAATAACATTTCTTTCCATTGCATTGAATGCATTGCGTGGCACAATTAATTAATGTGTCACATGTATTTGTGTATTCCAAAGATCCAAAGATTTAGCTCATCATCAAATTTAATGGCATATATATTTAAGAATACAAGATTATGGCATGGATTTATTTGTGAGATATAACCATGCCAATGTTACTATCATAGGTTTGCAACTGTAATAGGGGTAAATTGGTCAATTTATTTCTGTGACCACTGTGTGGTTGTCTTTTATCAGAAGAACCATTAACCATCAAAGTACCTACCGTCAACAGATACATTATAATCAAATTCAAGATTGCAGTTGTACTGTACCACTGACTCATATGTGACATTTGTAACAGGAAGTGTGACATGTGGCTCAAGGTGATTTTTTTGACACGAGGAAGTGGTTTTGTTCAAAATATGATGAGGACAGGATGTCTGGGTGATAATGACGATCACACATGTTCATGTAAACAGCCAAACAATATATATATATATATATATATATATATATATATATATATATATATATATATATATATATATATATATATATATATATATATATATATATATATATATATATATATATATATATATATATATATATATATGTATATATATATATATATATATATATATATATATATATATATATATATATATATATATATATATATATATATATATATATATATAAAAAGGAGCTGAAGATGATGAGCAGCCTCTGGAATGCCTTCCACAATTTTATGATTATAGCTGTTTGAATAATTCACTGCAATCAACCAAAGACATAAAAAAAATAATCTAACAAAAATTATATTACTCAATATTAAAGCAGAAGTGTGATTACCACACATTCACCAGTATGTACAGTGTATACCATATTTTCAGCACTAAAAAGCACATCTACAAGTATTCAATTTTCTAATGTAATGCGCATAAACTGCAGGTTTTCATTTTTGGGAGGCAAAAAAAAGTACATGACTTAATCGCCATACAAATTCTTCCATTTTCCCCTCTGCATTTCAGTTATACATGTTTTTTGCAATGACAGTTTTCATAACACCCTGTTTGAAATTTTGAAATGTTGATGCTGTATATGCTCCAATTTAGAAGTAATTTATTTGGGGACAAGGTGCAAAAACTGTGTGTTATTTTAAAAGAAAGTGCAATTTAATAAAATAAATCCAGAAAATATATTTAAATAAACAAAACAGTATACTTGAAGACTTTTGGCTGCAATTTAATTAAAAGAAGTTTAATATTTAATAGAATCATAATTATGCTCTTTTAAGCTCTTGATTCATCCTGGAATTGAGAAAAAAAGACTTTAAACAGTCTTTTAAAGTTATCAAGAGGTATTTTATCCAACGACATTCCCTTTAGCGCAGAGTTATCTAGTTCTAGTGGATGCATAAGGCAGCCCCAGCCATTACTGTAGCTTTTATTCTGTGTTTTATTATCTGATGTGTCCTAAATAGAAAACTGCTTCAGCGCATTCAGTTACACTGGCGAGGCGTTCAATGACCGCTCACAATGTGAGGAATCTGAAACACACTTAACTTTACGCTCAACAAATAAATAAATTATGAATATGGACACGAGAAAATAGGAAGAGTTTAGTTATGCTATAGTTTTGACATTGTTGCCAAAGTGTTGGTGCTTCTCATACATGGCAACACCAAAAATGCCAGAATTTGTCCCCAAAATGATGTGTGTGTCTTATACACAGGTGTGTCTTATATTTGAGGGGTTACAGTCATTTTATTTGGATGACAATCTATACATTGGGATAAGATAGACGTGCAAAGGTTACTCGCCAGCTAATCGTTTTCATCATCGATGAATTATTTAAAGATCTTGTCTAACATAAAATTCACGAAATAATTATCATTTCAACAACTTAAGAGTAAAAAAATAAATCGGATTTCCACCTGCTGTTTTTGAACCAAATAATAAAACAATCAAACCCTTCTTTTAATTTGGTTTCATCAAATAATCACTAAAGTATCATATTAATCTGAAATTTAAAATCTTTTCACAGCTATAGACTGATATACGTTTCAAATATCCTATATTATCTGGAGTTACTGGAAGACAGATGAACTAATTATTGCAGCAGCTAAAAAGGAAATACAACAATATTTATATATTTTTAAGGGCTGCTTTTACATTAAAAAAATCTGTATTTTTTTCAAGATTGACTGTTAACTGGAGGTTATGAATATGAGGCTTTAATATTGTCCAATAGTCTGACCAATAACATGAACCAATGCAGAATGCCCCCAACCATCCATCCATTTTCTTTAGCTGCTTATCCTCATGAGCCACTAATTGATGTAAATCGGTGTCTTTTGAAAGTTCTTTAATGACACATCCTCTTTATGATTCACGCTGAAGTAACAGGAAAAGAAACCTTTCAGCTGTGACTTCACAACTGCAGTAACACAGTTGTGTCACACAGACATACACGTACACACTTATCAAACTCTTACTCCACTGTAAAATTCCACAGGCTGCCACTCAGTCTGCCTAAATGATGAATAAATTCTTCGTTTCATCAAACGCTTTTTTTTCATTCACTACCTCTTTCACATCGTCACCATGACAAACTTCACAGTTATCAGATCAACTGTGCCAAAAGCACTAAAATCTGACTATCATCCACTGCCAAACACCCACTGCCATTTTTTTTTTTCTGAATTCTTTCCTTATGGAATATCTGCACTACAGTAAACCAAGAAGTCAAGCACTGGTTTGCTGGTTGCTTTCCCCATATTACCTCAACTATTGAGTGTGTCGAAAAAAGTCACATGCCTAATTAAGATGTATGTACGTATGCTCATAGAATATTACAGGTTCAGGGTTTGAGAATTATGTGGGTTTAGATACACGTAGCTTGTATACCTTGTATGCTTTTGGACTCTAGATGGAAACGGAATTAACCACAGAAAACCCACATAGGCACTGGGAGAGCATGCAAAACACAGACGAAGCCTGAAAGAAACCCATCACACACTGTGAGGAAGACATGCTCATCATTCTGCCACTGCGTTGCCTAACGAGTCTTTTTTTTTTTTTTAAATCATGTGAATTTCTCTTCTCTTTATCATGAGTAAATGAATGATTTTTTTTCACCACTGAATGGATAATACTCCGGCTCGGAGGTATTATGACTGCTTCACAGTTCATGGACCCGAGTTCAAATCTACCTCGCTCCAGCCTTCCTCTGTTTCACACACACACACACACGCACACACATGCACACACACACTCCAAAAACATGCATACTAAATTGTCCTTGGGTGTGATTGGGTGCGTGAATGCTTGTCGGTCTCTGCGTGCCCTGCATTTGGCTGGCAACCAATTCAGGGTGTCCACTTCCTATTGCCCCAAGTCAGCTGGGATAGGCACCAGCACGCCTGCGACCCTTGTGAGGATGAGCGGCTATGGATAATGGATGGATGAATGGATAATACTGTATTTACATTTATCACTGTGTTTCTGGGGCTGAGGTTCTCAATCTGCTACTGTTGGGAAGGGTCCTGCACATGAGTAATATTGCCGCCACTGCCCACATGTTCCCGGCGCCCGGTGGAGAGCAGGGGGCGTGGACGACTGAGCGAAACGGCAAGCAGGGAGTAGCTGCCGATTTGAGAGGGGCGACGTGCCATGTCTGCTAGGTCTTCCTTCGTCTGTGTTTCTTTTGAATGCATGCAACAACTAGCAATCAAAATTTAGCGCTAACCTTTAAAAAAAAAAAAAAAAAGAAGGTTTCCATAATAACTGGATTCACGATTCTTAATGACCACTCCTACTGACATATGTCTGTCCACCGCCAGGCAATCACTGTATTGATAGACCCCTTCAGTAGGCTTTCATGAACGGATGTAACGCCAAAGTGATTGACAGAAAAGGCCTTAATTACGGCCATGGCGCTGCACAGATTTGCATGCGGGTCGGTCAACTCATGCCAGCACCGTAAATTGATCGACATAAAAATCAACATATTGGGATTTTCTTTCTTTTTTTTTTTTTTTTTAGATTAGAACTGGCCCTAGACTTTGCTTTTGTGCAGGGACATGCACAAGAAGGGCAGTTCAGGTTAGGAACATTGTAGATAAAGGGGACATTGGTCTTGATCAATACTATCAAACTCAAGGCCCAGGGGCCAGAGCCAGCCCGCCACATCATTTTATGTGACCCATGAAATACTGATTTGACTTCAAGTTTCTGGCTTGAATACTAAGTTTTCTGCTTTTCTCTTCCCTTCCTTCCTTCCTTCCTTCCTTCCTTCCTTCCTTCCTTCCTTCCTTCCCTCCTTCCTTCCTTCCCTCCTTCCTTCCTTCCTTCCTTCCTTCCTTCCTTCCTTCCTTCCTTCCTTCCTTCCTTCCATCCGCTCCTTATTGTCTCTTTCCTTTCCTCCCAAACTTTTAAAATGTTGGCAGCAAAAACAACAACCATTTTTTTTGTTCCCAAACACTCTCTTTTGAACAGTGTTTACCTACCTCTCCATCTCAAAACTGTGAAGAACACTTTTTAAATTGATTTGACTTCTCAGTCGTTCTGGCCCTCTGAGAGAGAGTGCAGCTACAATGTAGCCTACAATAAAAATGAATTTGACACCCCTGGTCTGAATTCACACAAAGATTTGAATATTTATGACCTATAACTTGTGTAAGAGGAAAGAAAAATCAAAGAATTCAGAAATGACTTTAAAATACTGTTTGTATGTGTTACATATTTTAGTTATCATCTCCTTGAATAATCAGTACATCTCGCATACACACTGTATATACAGATAACCACCTGCTCATAAAACATTCTACACAATGTGCTGAAGTTAATATTCAGGCATAGACGATGAGTGCTTTATTTTCAGAAGATGGAGGAAAAAGAAACTTGATTGTGTAACTGAAAAACTGAATCCACATTGTGATTTAACCATGCTTGTTGCTCCTCCCCTGCTCCTCGCCTCCAGGTAACCTGCTCTTACTCAATCCTCTCCACAAACCCGCAAGAGCCCTGCCCAGCTTCTCTGCACAGCATACTTAAGCATCAGATCAGCCCAAATGACACTCCCACATCTTTTTGGACTCAACAGATTTTAAGAGAACTAAAAGATAGGTAGCTCTCCCGCTATCATAAGGAAAAAGGTAAATCTCTTTTTATTTATTGGCATTTTTTTAATGAAATATTTCCTTAAATCCCTAGAGTGACATGTTTGTACATGTGTTTTGTTGTCATGTCCTTGGTAATATGTACTGTAACACTGTTCTTTATTTGCAGGAACAAATAAAAAAATGAATCTTCCAATATTTTCTCTAATCCTTGTTATTATTGCTACAGCATCTACCAAACCAGTAAGGCTCACTCTTATACTTACTTCCTCTCACTCACTCACTTTTTTTTTTTTTAAAACATATGTACGTCTCACTAAAATTCTTATTTTCTCAAGGCAAGGGAGAAATTTAGGAAACTAGTGTTTTATATGAAATTTAAATTGGAAATGGAAACTGCAATGTACTATTAAATCAAGTATTTTAATGTGTAGAGGCAAACACAAAAGAAATGTGAAGGGAAACCTTATATTCAATCATTTCAGATAAAAATCACAAATTGGCACTATCATTTGAATTTGTGATAAGAAGTAAAGTAGAAGTTCAAGCAAGTGTTAGTCAATGACCCGGCATCATTAAACCAATGATTGTGAGCACCATCTTTTTAATTCACAAATACTCGACACATTTATTATGACATAAAAATTAGCATTTTAACTAAGTGTGATATTTGTTACTCTAGATCAGATGTTTTGGGGATTACATTCTTCTCTTTTCCCTTTTAAGATTGATGAGAACCGGCATCAGGATGCTGACGTCACGGAAAATAACCACAGAGTAGAATCACAGGCTCAGGACAACTTGAGTGTTTTTTCTGAGTCAGTTGAGTCACGTGACTCATGGGAGTCCAGAAATGTCTCTGAAAGTGAGTCCTCTGAGCTGCCGTCCAATCAGCCACTTCCAGAATCATCTGAGGAGTCCTCGAAACAATCGTCTGAGGAGACTCCTGACAAATCATCTGAGGGGTCCACCCAGCTTTCCTCGGAGGAATCTTCCGAAGAATCCTCCGAGGAGTCTTACGAAGATTCCTCCGAGGAGTCTTCCGAGGCATCATCTGAAGAGTCTTCCGAAGAATCATCTGAAGAATCTTCCGAAGAATCATCTGAAGACTCAGAGTCCTCAGAGGAATCCTCCGAGAGGTCCTCCGAGGAAGTGCCTGTCACAGACACCGCCATGACAACCGCAGTAGATGGAAATACCCCCACGCCCAAACCTGCCACCACAAGCTCAGAAGAGCTAGAGACAACCACACCAGCTGAAGAGGTGACCGTAAGCTATGGTGTCTCCACAGAGGGTGGAACCACTGAAAGAAGAGGAGACAACTAACACAGAGCACATGCCCCACAAAGAATATGTTTCCGAAAAATGTCTTGAGTGTCCATCCAGTTTCACAACTACTTGTCCTAACATATTCAACACATACAGTATATTTTGGCAATCAACAAGTTAATATATTACTGTTAATATCACTGAAAACTGTATTTATTTGAACACTTAAGATTTGTTTGTATAAAACTCTGCTGATGTACAAAATGTGTTATTGATGTTTTCACATACCATCAGGGGTTGTATATCTAAAATTGCTCATCAGATATAAATATCATGTTCCACACAAACAAAATAAAAAAAGGTCAAAATCTATATTTTGTGACAGCAAAGGCACTTACACAATGCAGAGGGTGAAATAAAAGACACTGTGGTCTGGTCTGAGACGCTCTTGTACCACCAAATGAAATCCACGACAGGAGTTTTGCAATGGAAGATTTAATAACCGTCTACTTTTTATGTATTTTTTTTAAAACATTATTTAGTGTAGATATTAGTATACAGTGATTGTATTGATCGAACAAATCACTTTACCACTCACAGGACACTTCATTGGGTACTATTAAGTTTCAACAGCGCTCAATTATCACGTAAAAATACATATGGTATTATGACGTTCTCTTGACATTGACCCAAAAAAATATAACAGCTAACAGTGAGAATAGCGGGTGATAAAAGGGTTACTTTGCATTTGTATTTAATGTACGGGAGGGGGGGAGGTACCTTGTACTCTGTACAGAATTTAAATCAAAGAGTGGTCAGTGTTGTACAGTACTTTTGTATTCAAAGTTTCTAACGCCATCAAGTGGACACAACAAGAATTGTTGCTGATGGGATATTTAATCTTTAATGTGCTTGAATACAAATGTAATCTAAATAGCCCCCTTTACCATGTATTTCTGATCATCTATAATTTTGAACAAGCTTCTACACATATCAGATTATGGAATAGCTCTCCCCATTTTCCACCATATACCAAAAAATTGCACCCACAAATTAAGGAGCATGGTTTTGTTTAACATATTGTCCTTTAGTGCTAAGGAAACTATTTCTATTTCAACATATCAAACAGTTTTAGACAATTCAATGCTCCCAACTTTGTACCTGTGCACAATTTAGGACCTTTTTCATCTGTACAGTACTTTCTTGGGACTTTTAACATAATGAATAAAAATGTCATGAATATCTCTTTGACAGTACATACAGTATTTTGCAAAAAAAAAAGAAGCAAAAGTTCACCCAAAACTTTCATGCAATGCTTTTTTTTTTTTTTTTTTTTTTACAATATGTCTAATTGGTAAATCAATGGTTCCCAACCAGGGGTATGCGGGCACATTCCAAATGTTTAATATTTATTTTGATTTGTGACTGAGGATGAAATCCACAGTAAAATGCCTCTCATTAATCAGTTGTGCCCTGTTCGATTAGAGAGAATCATCACAATTAGGGCTGGGTATTGGGTTTTAAAAGTGTATTGCGATATATTGCAAACAGCAAAGGCATATTGCAAAACTTATTGTGATATATTGGTCAAAGTTTGGTAAAAAAAAAAAAAAAAAATCTATGGCATATATATTAAAATGACTGAAAAAAAAACGGAGGAAATTATTAAAATTGACAAATTTTATTTATTCTTTTTCAGAAGCCACACATCATTGACACCTCTGAGCACACATGAAACATTCTTTTAAAAAAAAAAAATGCATGTAACTTATTTTCATTTCAAATATGCTCTTGACTGTGTCAATATGTCCCCAGCAGTTGGTAATACTCTTTCGGATGGGACTCATGTAGCAGGAATACACAGGTAACACTTTGCCACAAGTTTCAGCACAGAATACTGGTGATAGTGCTCTTCAGCTGTAAATGAAACAGATCTGTGATATCACTCACGTTGGTGAAAAAAATATAACAAAAACCAAGGAGAAATATATTGTAATTAATCAAATGCGGTGAAACCTCGCAATTTGGTCGCGTCTGTACATTTTTCTCCTTCATATCAGGACAATTACCTAGCATAGAAACGAATGCAAAACGAAATCAAACAAAACAAAACTTGAAATCTCAGAATTCCCTTTTTATTTAAACGCATCATGAGATTCTGCTGCTCGTTAAAATGGCTGTTCGGATATTATTGCATTTCTCGGGACCACATGCATATTGTTTCCAGGGTAGATGGGCAAAGTCCTTCTTCCATGACTGGAGTTGCTCTCCGGGGTAGAATGCCCTCACACGTTGGCTCGAATTGGAGTGCGCAATTGACTAAATGGCCAGAGGGGAGGCAGGGTTGACATTAGCCGTCCCTTTTATTGCATTTAAAAACAACAACACAGCAATCCACCTGTCTCCTGCTGCTAAAACTTCCTCTCCTGCCGCTCAGGCGCCTTCTCCACACACTCTCTCTCTTGCTCACTCGCTCAACCAATCCCTCGCTTTCCAGTCACACCATATACGCAACCCTGTTGTAACATTTTCTTTGGTGTTTTTGAAGCGCTTGGAATGATTTATGTGTAAAACACGATTCATATTATGACAAAAAAATCATGATGCAAAAGCCATTCCGGAGGATTGATATGAAAAATGAAATATTACAATAGATGATATTTTGGAAAAGGAATATAATTATGATTCAATTAAATATCAAACTTCTTCAATCAAATTGCAACCAAAAAACTTCAACTATATCTTTTGTTTATTTAAAAACTGCTTCTGGATTTCTGGACAAAAGTGTGCTTTTTTTTTTTTTTTTTATAAAAACACATTTTTTGCACCTTGTCCCCATATAAGTTGATTCAAAATTGGAACATGTATAGCATATCAAAATTTCAAAGAAGAATTTTAACTGTAAAAAATACATTTAGAACTGAAATGCAGACGTAAAAATTCAAGAATTTACATGTTGGTTAAGTTATCTTATTTTTTTTGTGCCTCAAAAATGAAAGCTCACAGTTTATTCGCTGTATAAGTCGCACTGGATTTTGAGGTGCACTGTCATCTTTTGCGAAAATTCAAGACTTTTAGGTGTGCCTTATAGTGAGGAAAATATGGTAAAATAATGTTCATCTGAATAAAAAAAAAATCCCCATTGATTTCCGATATGACCTAACTTCCTTCATTATTTTTTTACCGTTCATTTCAACAGCTCATTCAGCAGCACACATTTACATCTTTGAAATTAAACACCGATGCACTTTGAGTTTTAACATTCCAAAAGTTCTAAATTTGCCCACCCCCAAAAATTCCAGCATTCACTCCTTCAACATTACTTGACCAAATCAATTGATTAATCATGCAAATTTCTCCAAGTGAAAGAAATTCAAACACATATTTGCATCATTTCCATAAATATCATCACACACATTTCACTAGTTTAATATTCAGCCTTTCAGTCTTTATGATCATTTTCTCCAGAAATTGCATTCAAACCACACCAGTAATAAATGAGCAGACAGATTACACAGCAACCCGTCATTTGTTTGACATTCTTGCCCATACTGATGAAAAACAAGATGTGGACAAAACTAACACACTGACATATTGCCTTTTCATTCAAAAATGTATAGATATATGTGAACAAAACACATTTATTTAGTCAGTTGTAGCAAATAAATAAGTCATATACAGGGTGGATTTAAGTAAAATAATTTTATTTATACTTTTGAAATGGTACAAAATAATACATTACAATAAACATGGGGGGATCCCCATGTAGTGTAAAGTAAGTAGTGAAGACACCTGCAGATTTTATATTATATTATAGCAAGCAACAAGCTAAGCATCACACGAGTGGTTGAATGGATGATGCATATGACCCTAACGTGTTTTGATTCTAATTGTTGCGCTGTTACAAGTATTTTCTTCCTGATTCATCTTTTTTTAATTTTTTTTTATCAGTGTTGACAATGTTGGACCTCATGCTCATGGAACCATAATTTGGAACCAACAGAAAAGACTTATTTGAGTTGTGCCAATGGGCTCAAAAATATTCTGAGTTCGGTCAATACTGTAATTGGTCATAAAAAAAGCATTGAATGTCTTGGATTGTCTTTGCTGTAAAAAGTGTCACCCAACTAGACAGGTCCAGCTCCATCTAACAATCTGTTGGACACCACCGGACTTTCTGGACGACTTATTTGGCGGTGATGACCACCGGCATATCAGTGGTGGTTTCAGAGTCCATCTCGTCTTCGTCTGAATCACTCTCCACGCTGTCACTCTCGTCCGAATCGCTGTCAGCGGCTCCAGGTGTGGCTGTGGCCTCCTCGCTGCTCTGCAGGTTTTCAGACTCCTCTTCCTCCTCCACATCAACGGAGCTGCCGCTATCATTCATGCCATCATTCTCTTCTTCTGCTGGACCAGCATCCTGGTTCTCAGGAGTGCTGTTATCCTGATGAGTCTGAAGCAAGCAAGGGGAATTTTAGTACAGCTTTTTGCAGACAGTTACTGCAAGGTATAATTTTGTAATTTTTTGACAGGAAACCAAGATGCGCAATAAAGGGCATTCATGGAATGGACTGCTAAAACTTTAAACGCATGATTGCCTTGGCTATATACAAGGTTTAGGCTGCTAATGTTTCAATGAAGGATAGCCGCTATTTTTTCCGCACTGTATACCCGGAAGGCTATTTTTATACAATTCTGGCCATACATGCTGCGTGTATAATTGGACACCTTTTCATCAGTACACTCAGCAACAACTTGCTAAAGTCAGGTAACTCTGTATTTCACCATTCCCACTGAGGTACTGATGTATATCTACGCATACAATAACATGATTGTTTACACACTCAAATACACATCCACAAGAAATGCATGCTGCCCCTGTTCACAGCAGTTTATTTCCTATTTTTGTGATGCCGTATTCACAAAATGTATTTTATATCAGTATCAAATATCTGCCAATATTTTACCATCCTGTTCTTCGAATGGAAAAGCAAAATATCTTCAAAGGTGATATGAAAGTAATCAAAGCTTTCTGTAGTTCTCCTGGAAGCCTACAAATATTGAGACTAGGTATTAAATTAAATATTAAAAAAAAAAAAAAAAAAAAGAAATATAAAACACAGTATGACCAGCCAACACTCTAGAGCATTTAAGAGTGTTGCTAGCTAGCAGCAAGTTAATGCTAGAGGCTGCACTGAACACACCTGACACCATACATCATTTTTTATTCAAACTAGAAACATTTTTGAACTGAACAATTGACTGAAAAATGACTTGACTAAATAATAATAACTTTAAATTGATCTTGAACCAATACCTTAAAAATCTTAACATGAAGAAAAAGGTATACATTATTGTGCTGATTTTTTCCCTTTAAATTATGAAAGTCATTAATTTGAGTTAGTTAATTTGAGTTGGAAAAAAAAAGGTGTTGACACCCATTGAAAAAGTTATGAAATCCTGTACAGAGTTTGACAATAAGCGTGTCAATGCACCGCCTGGTGCCATAGATGTGCAATGACTCCACATTGGGAGGGCGTGGCCCACTTTTTGAGAAGGACACACACATATATATATATATATATATATATATATATATATATATATATATATATATATATATATATATATATATATATATATATATATATATATATATATATATATATATATGTAAAATAATTGAGAAGCACTGGTGTAGAAAAATGCATATTTTTTTATTTACATCATTCCTTCTCAAACCAAGCTATATCATACTGAATACTGTATAATTAGAATCCAACTGAATTGTGTTTGCAATAAATAAATTTTCAAATCACATTGTCCTTGTTTCCCACCCCACATATAGAGAACTCTAAGGAATCTTTTGTGTGGGGAGATGAATACACCTAATACCACTAGTCAGGCCTTTTTTTTTTGTCGCTTTTATATTTTGTGTTGCTCTAATGAAGTGAGCCATCATCGCCAGTGTCAGTGTATGTAACAAGTTAGGGTTAGTTCGTTTAAGAGCATCCTCATTTCCTCGTTTACTTAAAGACTTAAGATCAGGCTTTGAAGGAACCAATCATTTCAGCACAATCTCTAAGCTGCCTACAGCCAAATGGACATGGACTCCTTTAACGGGATGAATGGTTTAGCCGGCAATGTCAAGTCGCCTGTTGAAACGCTGTAATTAGGATTTTCCTAAATTATGCCCTGAGTATTTTCAACTACTGTATTTTTTTTCTCGCTCTTGAAAGCTTGCAGCCAGGGCATTAGGGGTTTTGCAAATTTGACATTCTTTGGTTTTGTAGCATACAAGCAACAACTATGGTTGTCCTGACGTTAAAAAAAAAGTCTTAGTAAAGCATATTAGTAAATTTCTTTTAAATCACATAGCTCTTTATAATAGAAATATATTTACATATACAGTATATGTCATACAGTTTATGCTAGTATATATTGTTAATCCTGTTTAGGGACAAGGAGGTGAAGCCTGTCTCAACTTACTGGCCGAAAGGCGGTTGCCATCCTGACCTGGTCACCAATCAATCACAGGGCACTTACGGGGCACATAGGGACTGTGAAATGACGTCAAACTTTCCATGCACAAGTCAAACTATTAAACCACTACAACTTCAATGACCTCCTTTCGGTTTTTCACCATTTTTAATATCTGCAAATAAAGGTTCTAAATCTTCGGTGTCAAACCCAAGTCCTCGAAGGCCCTTAGTCATTGATGTGTGTTTATCATTTTTTTAAATAATAATGAAATGAGAAAGAAGATGGGTTAAGTGATCAGGACCATAATATTGTACCAAATTAATTCTCAAAAGTAACAAATATGCTAAAAAAAACAACAACATTTAAATGCTAATGCTTTCAGAACTGGAAGTTTACACATTTGGATGACTCATGTTCTCACATGTTGTCAAACAATAACACAATATGAAATGTTTGCACATGCATTTTCAACTAAAACTTTGATTTGTACTGAATTGACACTTTGGCCGCAGTGATGGACAAATGGTGGCCACACTTTAGAGTTGCATTGAAAAACGCTTCAAGAATTGTGACATTTTCCCTGTGGAAAATTAGGAGAAATGTGCAAGAAGAAACTGACCAAAAATCAATTCAAGTTGCATAATTGAGATTTAGGCGTTACTCACAATCAAGTGTGACATTTGCAGAGGTTTGTTAAATGGTTTTGGGGCTCTATTTTTGCACAATTTCCTCCCCACTACCAGTGGTCATCATGAAACACATTTTTTGTCCCATGGTCTTAAGCTCTAACATAGTTAATGGTTTAATATTTATATTATAAGATCTTGCCTGTGCATTTTTCCAACCAGCAATTTTTAACTTTTGTTTTTTTTTTTTTTGACTATGGGGCAAAGCTTGAAGTCTTAAACCACAAACACCCAGTTGGTGCCTGCAGGATATTGAGGTCTTGTAAATATAGCTACCACATTACCAATTCAACCAATGAATGAGGAATAAATGAGCCCTCTTCTGCTGCTCTCAGTTATATGTCGTTCTATAATTTATACTTTGAGTTTGAAATAATAAAATAAAACATTTTTAGCAGTCTGACGTCAACGTCCATAAAAAAACATTGCTTTTAACAACATACCGTATTTGAAAATAATTCGACTGACCTCACTCTTGTACACCTCTGGTGACTTCTCCACCTCATTGTTGACAGGCATGTCATAACCCGATTTTTTCTCTGCGTCACCGTACTCATAGGACTTGTAAGATGAAGGAGCTTTATGGTAGCTCTTCTCCTCCGCATAGACATAGCTCTTGTATTCACTGGGGTATCTTCCAATGCTGTCACCACGGCCTGAATCTGTGTCTGTGATAATGGTGGGCAACAGGGGCTCCTCAGTCACAATGACAGGGGTCACTGTCTCAGGAGCAACAGTGGAAGACTCGCCCGACTCTGAGTTGTCTTCATCTTCTTCTTCTTCACTTTCCTGAACGGGACAAATGACAACTCAACATGAATGGAGGACTCTCTGGAAGCGCTCATTGGAAACATGTCATCTTGTTACTGTGCTCAATGCATATCAAACAGCTAAACAACTACAGTATGTTAGCTAATAGTAAACGCTTTTGAAAAAAAAAAACGATTTATTTAAGGCTTAACCCTTTCAGGTGAGCTGAACCACTTACACTCAAGAGTTCAGCCTGTCGGAAATGTACCCGCTTGTTTTTGGAACGTAAGAATGAGCCTCAGTATTGAAGGCATGTGCCCAGGTTGGAACTCACGCTCTCTTCTGATTCGTCTTCATCATCATCGTCCTCCTCCTCCTCATCATCATCATCACTGTCTTTGTTTGGCTCATCTTGGTTGTCGACGGAGGGTGTGTCTGTTGTAGTCTCATCTGTAGTTTCAAAGTTGACCAAAGCTGGAGTCTCCACTGCTACCTGCAACAAAAACGACAAAATCCAAATGTTCACTGTCAAAATATACATACATTGTGAACATCTTGGCATTGCCAGGATTTAAATGTTTTCCTCATGATTTACCTCATCAGAACCATCTGGGCTCTCATCTGAAGCAACAACAAGAGGTGCTAAAAAATTCTGGAATAGCTGCAAGAAAAAGAAAAATTGTGGCACATGAATTCCATCATTGCATATAACAGACACTCTAGAAATGTAGAAAATACGTTTTTAGTTTGAATTGCAGGAGTGTTGTACCCTGAATGGTGAGACACGGAATCGAGACAATTCAGCCATCTTTTTCCTGAAGAGTGAAGAAGTTGGTGGTCGTCTGACCTGTGGACAACATCAAGAGTCATTGTGGATGTCTCTGTCTGTCTGTCTGTCTGTCTGTCTGTCTGTCTGTCTGTCTGCCTAACTTTATACCCACCACTTCTTCAGAGCTCTCTGCAGAACTGGCAAATTTTCTTGCCTGGAACGTAAAAAATAAAAATCAATACAAAATAAACTGAGTGATTTTTTTCTTTTAAACTACAATGTGTCATAGATGTCAACCAATATGATGCAAAAAGAGTAGACTGCCTTCCTTAGTGGGGACATTTTTGAGACCATGCACTCTGAACACTTGCCAAATCTCATTTATTTAAATTCAACATAGCTGAAATGGATGGAAAACATAGTTTGCAGTTCATGACACACATGTATTGAAGACAACAAAAAGGAAATGACTCACTGGTCGGCAGAGAACTGCGGCAAAGAGCAGGACAAAAACAAATGCCACTTTCATGGTGTCTGGTGTCTACGAGAACAAAGGGAAAAAGGAAGCACTTATGTTAAACTTAAACAATATAATGCATAAAAAAATGTCAAATACCCTAGATCACAGGTGTCGAAGTCCAGTCCTTGAGGGCCGGTATTCTGCATGTTTTCTAACCCTCTCATTCAAACACATCTGATTCAAATGCAGGGCTTGCCAATAAGCTAATCAGAAATAATGCTGGATACCGGCCTTGAGTACTGGAGTTCAATACCTATGCCAGGCTTGTCCAAACCCGGTCCTCGAGGGCCACCTATCCTGCATGTTTTTCATGTTTCCGTCGTCCAACGCAGCTGATTCAAATGATCAAGTTTTTTGTCAGGCTTTCGCTGAGCTTGCTGATGAGCTGATCATTTGAATCATGTGCGGTAGGAGGACAGAAACCTCCAAAACATGCCGGATAGGCGGCCCTCGAGGACTGCGTTTGGACCTGCCTGGTGGGCAGTTTTCTCTCCCCAACACACCTGATTTAAACCATTAGCTCATCAACAAGCTATGCTGGAGCTTGAAAATAATCCTAATATTTGAATCAGTGTGTCTGAGAGCCAGAACTGGAAAACATGCAGGACACCAGCCCTCAAGGACCGGAATTGCCCACCCCTGGCCTAGGTAGACAGTGTTCCTTTGCTTATCGCAGGGGTTGTATTTACAAAATTACCCGCAGTAATCGAAACTGCAGACACTGAACTTTTTTTCCCCTTCTTTTGTTCTTTTTCGTAAAAAATAAATACAATCTTTTTTGCATGTGGTTCGACTAAGAACTTGTAAAATTATTAAGAAAAATAGCAGGGTAAAACTATCACTGTGTGGGATAGGAGTTGAGACCAGCTATTTAATAATAAAAACAACGCAGGTTCGGCAAGCAACAGTAGCTGAGTTCAGACAGTTTGGGAAAATAGGCATTCTAATATTCCAGGACTGACAGGGTTGGGTCATCGGAAACACGACGCGATTTGACAAAGACTTCAAAGAAGGAATCGAATGTTATACTGCGGTATAAAGGCTAGTGACAAGGCTTGTGACATGAACCGTATGACATGACAAAACCTGCAACAGATATGGTCTTTTCTTTCATAAATCGCTATTTTTTTTGACTGGTTTGACTTAAAATTAAGACAAATTGCAAAAAAAAAAAAAAAAAAAAGACACATAAACCTGCAATGGAAAACATGATGGTCATAAGTGAAAATCCGCAATGCAGTGAATGCGATAAAAAAAAAAAAGCGCAATGTAGCGAGGGAACGCTGTAATATTGGGTTACAAAAAATAAATATGTACTTTTAAACAAAATTTCATTGGGACGTTAAAGCTCCCTTAATACTTTAAAAGAAGGTCCTGGACCCTAACCCTGTCACGACTTCCAAAAAATTGCACCATTATTATAATGTAGTTCCCAAATTGTGAAACTAATGTTCATATTAATATATTAATATGCTCATATAATGCTTATATTGAATAACTAGAAGCAATTTTTAAGAATGCAAAATGCTCAGCCACAAACAAAAAAACCATAAATGTTAAAAAATTGTTGTTGATAGTGCTTCTTCTGTCATTTTTGTCTTTTGTGTTCATATAAAAATGTTCATTATAAATAACAAAAACTATGAAAATATCATCATCCGCTGGACCAGCATCCTATCGGATCATCTCAAAGAATGATCAAAAAACAGTTCTTCAAATCAAAGTCTATAAGGTACAAAAAGTTTCCTGCAAATCACTAGTGAGGTACACTGAAAAATATACATTCTAGCATTGATATGCATTCAAGACATTTTCAACCAGTTCAAATTGCAAGCTCAAATCAATCAAAATAAACGTATGTTAGGTCAATGAAAATAACCTGTTTTGTTTACTGCACTGGAGCACGTTCATTATTGTCAGCTCACAGGAAGAAGAACAAGAACGCTTGGATTCTGGTTGTGTAATTTACTATTTATGAAGCAGTGTAGCATGAAAAGAGTCAAATTGCTGGTTAAAATAAAAGTGCATCCGCCGCAGGACCCAAAAATATGGAAACAACTGAAAGGCCAAGTGCTACACCCACTCACACAAACACAGAGCAAAAACTAACATCTCATTCCAAAACCATGCCTTGTAATCTAGCCGCCACTCGTCAGATTTTTTTTGGCTTTCCAACAAGTTGCCTGGATTTTCGGCCACACAGCCGCACAAGCAAGTTGGTCAACCTCAATTTACTCCCGCCAAATATGTTTAACGGTGAGATACGAGGGAAATTGTATGCATAAAAATGAATTATTTTCACAAATGAGGAATTATTTGTCTGTCTACTCAAGACTGAAGAAGCTAGTATAACTGTAGATTCAATTAAAGTAAATGATCCTATTTAAGTAGCTGCAGGAGAACTATTTGCTGGGGTGCAATTATGCAATAACATGTAATTCGGTTTCACTCTAATCCTCCGACTATGTTCCAGATGTTATAAAGTACATGCTGCTATTAAAATCAGTAGAAAGCAAATAATTATTAGATTCATCAAACCCCCCTCCTAAGAACTCCTTGTTGTCTTTCACATTTTATGAACGTGTACTAACCTTGTTTTGAGTAGCAGGAAGCTGAAGAGAGAAGACTGATGAGGTTGGATGTTAGTATGTTCCTGGATGCTGCGCACTGCCCTGTGATGCTACTGCACTCTCCCTGCTGGCCTTTAAATCCTTATGCTTCTGTCAACAGCCAATCAGAGTAAAGTCTGCAATGTCATGAGGTTAACCGCTCCTTGGTCCACCTCTTGTCTGTCTCCCCCACTCTTCCTTTGGTTTGTGGTGTGGGGGCTAAAGCACATACACATGTAAAGAGAATTAAATTGATCTAAGAAAATGTTACAGCATGATGTAGATTTAAAAAAAAAAGAAAGAAAACACCATCAAGACCTCTGACAATGATTCAACTTCTTCACAGACAGAAAAATGTCAGACTGAGGTCTACCCGGATTATTGACAATTTGTCTGCAAGAGCAGACTGAATCATCTTAAACTGTCAAGAGAGGAGAATAACCAGATTGTGTTGGCTTTGCCCTTTTTCTGTGGGCATATCCTGTACGTAAAACAAAATATGTCATCCATTAAAAGAAGAAACAGCAAATGGATTGAATTAGTGCATATGTGTTTTTTCAAGTACTTTCCGGCTACAAAAACATGTTACGTCATCGATATTATTTTCCTCCATGCATTTGCATATTTTTTCTCTGCATACTCCATCATTTTCCACATTGCAGAAACATATATAAGTGGGGTAACACAAGAATGTAAAATGTCTATTGCATGTGCATCAAAACATAAGTCCTGCAACTTCAAAAGTTAGCTGTTCTTGTGTCCTGAGCCAAAATATCATTAACTGTTAATGCAATAAAAGAACAATGCAACCAACAACATTGTGCAGTATTTGCAAAGTAGAAATTGTAAACTGCAACAGTTAATTTTTTTACGGGCATAAACGACCCAACAAAATGTGTTCAGTAAAAGATTGGGTCACTATATTCTTTGTCATTTCTGCATTCTGACTGTATTTGTATTTAAGCTTATGACCCAGGTCCTATTTTTATGTAACACATTGCCTTTAAAGTTAAACATTAAATTAAATGTGTGAAGAAAATGTACAAATCCAAATCTCATAATAAGCAATGACTGTTCAAAGATTGATTGATTGACAAAATTTTTGAACATGTTTTAGATGGGAATAGGTATAGGAAACCTATAAATACATATCCATTTTGACGCCTTAATCATGTTGACTCAGTTAAATCACATGCACAAAGTGGAAAAATTTGACAACTACTAGAACAAGTCAGCGTACATGTCCATATATAGACGAACATGTTTATTTGGCAGATATACAGTGATATATGCTTTTGTGGCATGTGAGTATTTTGGCTGTGAATCACTTTTGAAAGTAAATTGGTGACCGTGAATAACCGAATTTTAATTATAAGATAAATTATTAAACAATCAATAGTACATTTTATAATCATCATTTTTTGTTACTATTGAGCGATAACTACCAATGTACAAATTTGCTCAGGTTCATGTTTTTTTTTTTTTTTTTTCCACAAATTGCGGGTCTGGTCACTTATCTGTCATCTTCTGTTGATGTTTGTTCGTTTTTGTGGGTTAGTGTCGGGATTTTCTGTTCTGGGTTTTTGTGGGCTTTTGTTCATGTGTTTTAGTTCATGTTTTGTTACCCTCGTGTCAGTCCTCGTAAGCGAGATTGTTTCTGTGGATGGCCTTGTCTGTCTTGTGTTGGCCAATCAGCTCCCCCTTACAATTATTTTCAGCTATTGCTTATTCTCTGCTTTCACTTCTTGTCAGGTCATTGTTTACGTGTCTTAGAGATGGAAACATCCAGACTGATTCCAGTCGTGTGATGCTAAGATGAAACGAATACTTTTAAGAGTTGATGAATGAGGAAAATGAGAGAGAGTGAAGAGCAGAAGAGGTAACTGTGGTGGAACATGAAGTAGCAAAGGATGAGGGGAGGAGGGCATTGAAGAGGATGAAAAGTGGAAAGGCACTTAATCCTGATGATATACCTGTAGAGGCAGGGAGGTGCCTTGGAAAAGTAGCAGTGAAGTTTCTGACTGGATTGTTTAACAGGATCTTGGATCATGAGAAGATGCCTGCGGAATGGAGGAGAAGTGTTCTGGTGCAGGGGGATGTGCAGATTTGTGGTAACTATAGAGCAGGGGTCACCAACTCCGGTCCTCGAGGGCACCTATCCAGCATTTTTTCAGTGTAACCCTCCTCCACTGCACCTGATTCATAGGATGTGCTCATCAAGAAGCTCTGCAGGAGCACCAAAATGATCATGATAATTTGCATCAGGTGCAGTGGAGGAGGGTTACACTGAAAAAATGCTGGATAGGTGCCCTCGAGGACCGGAGTTGGTGACCCCTGCTATAGAGGAATAAAGTTAAATAGCCTTACAATAAAGTTATGGGAAAGAGTAGTTGAAGCTAGACTAAGGGCACAAGTAAGCATTTGTGAGAAGCAGAATGGTTTCATGCCAAAAAGGAGCATTACAGATGCAGTATTCGCTTTGAGGATGTTGATAGAAAAGTACAGAGAAGGTCAGAGGGAGCTGGATTTTGTCGTTGTAGATTTGGAGAAGGTTTATGACAGGGCGCCCAGCATTCTGAGCAGTCTTGTCAACTATGGTATTATATGAGGAAGTCTGGATTGACAGAGAAATCCAGAGCAGGACATGTATGAGGACATTAAGACAGTAGTGAGATGTGCAATAGGTGTGACAGAAGAGTTCAAGGTGGAGATGGGTCTGCATCAGGGATCAGTTCTGCGCCTCTTCTTGTTTGCTATGGTGCTGGACAGACTGACAGACGAAGTGAGACAAGACTCATCATGGATTATGATGTTTGCAGATGACATTGTGATTTGTGGTGAGAGTAGGCAACAGGTGGAGGAGAAGCTAGAGTGGTGGAGGTTGACCCTGGAAAAGAGAGGAATCAAGGTTAGCCACAACAAGATGGAGTATATATGAGTAAATGAGAAGGACCCAAGTGCAAGATTTAAGATACCAATAGTCCAGATCAACGGATAGGGTGGAAAAGAGGTAAAGAAGTGTGTGCAGGCAGGCTGGAACAGGTGGAGAAAAGTGACAGGTGTAATGTATGTGCGATAGAAAAAGTTCAGCTAAATTGAAAGGAAAGATGTACAGAACTGTGGTGACAACAGCAATGTTGTTTATCCTGGAGACAGTGCCGTTTAGGAAAAGACAGGAGAAAGAGCTGAAGGTAGCAGATATGAAAATGCTGAGGTTCTCTCTGGGTGTAACCAAGATGGATAGGGTCAGAAACCAATACATACATCAGAGGGCAAGCACATGTTGGAGTTTTGGGAGATAAAGTCAGAGGGGCCAGACTGAGATGGTTCGGACATATCCAGAGATGAGATAGTGACTATATAGGGAGAAGGATGCTGAATTTGGAATAGCCAGGCAGGAGGTCTTGAGGAACACCAAAGAAAAGGTTCATAGATGTAGTGAAAGAGGACATGAAAGTAGTTGGCGTGAGAGAAGATGCAGAAAACAGGCTTCAATGCAGGCAGTCGATTGGTTGTGGTGACCCTGCGAGAAAAAGCCGAAAAGGAGGAAAAAAAGATCCAAGCCACCATCAAAGGCCCCTATTGCTTCATTTTGAACTTTGCATTTTCAAATGGAATGTTGACAGTTTATGTTCTGCTGTACTAATTATATTTTGGGTTGTATTGGAATATAGCCAATTTCAGTCAAAACATTACTGCAGTCCTTTGGCAAATGATTTGTCTCAAAATTATTCAAACAAACATATTCAGGATTTTCACATGTTTTTCAGATCCATAAATATATATGCAATTGTCACGTGCTTGTTGATGTGTATTTATCATGACTTACCATTTGTAATTCTTGAGTGCTGTTTGCATGTTGTTAAATTTGCATTTGAATCAGCATTTGGATCAGCAGGCAACACAGAATCATGGAAATGTTTGTGGATCTTAAATACACATGAAAATCACGGCTTTATTTGTGTGAATAATTGTAACACAAATTTTTCTCTATAGATCCACGTCACGCCACAACACAAGGTGCTGCGTTCACATTCTATGTTATTATCGGAAAATGGGATGTTAGCAGATGTTGATGCCAGTGCCACAATTTTAATGCCATATCGGCACCTTTTCAAATACTAATACCACTAATCTTACCACTAATTTTACTGTTGCATTTTGTAATGTATTGTTGTTACGCTATTGAGTACTGTGGGGATATTTGCTGTTTTTGGACAAAGGAACACAGGCGTACTCAAAATTATGGCATTGGTGACAGCTGTATAAGCTCGCTACATTACTTAACATATGCAAATGTCCACTTTCATCATTACGTTTCTTCCAATGTCCCATGATAATTGGGTGTGTGGGTGATGTTTTTTCTGTGTCTGGTCTGAATATATTGTCTCACGTCTTGTTTCCATTAAGGCATGTTGGTCTGGTAGTCAGTTTATTTTTCAAAAGTGCTGTCTGTATGGCTAGTAATGACCAAAAGGGAAATTTTGACATTTCAAAATAGTACTGAAGAAAGTTCTTTAATTATTCAATTGATTTTTTATTGCTATTTCTAAGATCAGCTTACATGGTGGGGGTGGGGGTGATTAGCAGTGTGAATTATTATATTCACACTATACTATATTACTATACTATATATTATACTATAACAACATAAGTGGCACTTGTCATTAGTTCAGCTAGGAGTTTTCCTTTCAAATTTTGGTGAAAGTTGCATTTATAACACTCGTTTTTATGCTGCACTAATATTCACTTTTGTGTGAATCCATTGGTAGGTGGACAGCAACACATGAGTGGTTGAGGGTGGAGTGATAAAGTAGTGACGTTTATTCAACAGACTGAAAATGACTGCTTGTTTTGTGATTAATCCGTGGACTGTCTGGTTTCCTCACTGTTGCCATTTATAGAATGGAACAAAAGAATATACGTGTTTCATGATCACACGTTCATCTGAACTTCCTCAGCATTTTCTTCCAATTATTTTTTGCTGTGGTCAAATTTGTTGTAAACTTCCCTTCACCACAACATTAAAAATAAATTGTGTTTTCATCTACACAGGTTTATTGCTTTTTGAAATCGTTATAGTACACACACAACAAAAATGGTTTCAGGAGATGTTTTATAATAACTGATGAAGAGGTTTATCATGCATTTAATGACGAGGCCCAGTGGGAAGACCAAACTTTACTTTAAATGATATAAACCTGCCCGATGCTCAAAACATTCTGAGCAGTCTTGTCATGGAGAAACATCCACATATTGTAGTGCCATAACGCTAGCCTCTTCCTGTGCATTGACCAAGGTAAAGGCTCTTTTTTTATATGTGAATATCACAATGGCCCACAGTGAAGGAAATCTCATAGTTTGTAGTATAGGTTTGAAATAAATATTTTGTGTCCTGGAACTTGACTCAACTTGAGTAGCTTGGAAAAAAAACTACCACAGGCATTATCATGGCAACAACATGGCAACACAGACGGCTTGTCCCTCCTGCCATGGTCAACAACAGAAGAAGGAAGGACATCAAAATGCTACCCAAATGGTGGTATTTCACACAGCAGTGGGTGACCAGCTGCCTGGGACAATTTATGAAGCACAGATACATCCCATCAAAGACCACACAATGTTGAATGGGTATGAAATATGAAAATGGCCTGCTCATGGCAATACTGACTTACAACAGTTCTTCAGTGGTGTAGTTGTTCCTCTTGCGCCTTGCAAGGACTGACGTAATCGCTCACCCCTCCACCCCACTTCCACTACTAGCCTGTTATTAGCAATGTCAATCCCAAACAGTCGATACCTCTGAAGGCATTGTCGAGAGAACAACCACGGTTATTTTGTAGATTTGGGGCATATGAAAACGATTGTCTGGAACACCCTCCAAATATTGGCACAAATATCAAACATCTTCACAACCATGTGTACTCTTCACTACTGATATTTTGCTATACTGTTACATTTGTGAGTCCACATTTGCTCTACACAAGTAGTTTTCTGTAAATCCGCCTATATTTATTCATGCACACAAAAAGACATACTGTCAATACAGGCAAATGCAAGTTTTCCACAATTTCAGTCACAGCGAAGCAGATCTCAAATTCTTTTGCAACTTGATGACTGTGGAATTATACCCCATATGCAGCCATCAAATTTCTCCGCTCAGGACTGCCTTTGGTTTGGCAAGTGCTTCAGACATGTCTTGCATTTGTCCCTAAGGTTGTTATTACATATAGTTGTCCCATGACACGCGCAGTCAGATGATGGAATATTTAAGCGCTACAGATAAAGCAGCAGGATGTATCCAATGAAACAAAGTGTCTCATAATTTCTTATATTTTCATTCCCGGTTAAGCTCAAAACAACAGCAATACAATAATCAACACATGAGTGAAGAGGAGCAAAATAACTGATGTCCATCAAGTTTGAATAGGAACAAAAGGATAAGCAGTGATCTTAACACATCAAAGAGTTTATCGGGTGAAAAAGAATTGTAATTTTATGTAAAGAACACAAACTTGGTTAACAACTGCCTTTCTGCTCATGCTGACTTTTTTTGATTGGCAAAGTAGTTGCCTCACCAGGGTGTGTTCTTCATAGTTGTGGCTATGAGCGCATATGTCGCCAGGAGTATTATTGGGTGGAAAATGAGGATTGTTTTTGTACAGTTTGTAACTTATGAAGAACAGCAGTACTGCGAGCTCATTTAAGTGAGGTTGTTCTACTGACTAAGGTTCAGTAAAACGCACCATTAATATTTGTCACTGGGTCATTGTGGTGGAATAAAAACAGCCAATGGAAAATTTCATGGTACAATTGATCAGTGCTGGAATCAACATTCAGAAAAGATTTGTAAAAAGAAAACGCAAGTACTGTACAAGTTAAAAGAATAGAGAGCTTTTCACCCCAGGGTGTACAGGGATTTTTCCCTATCATGCCCCTTTTATCACCCAACTTTGTTAAATATAAATATACTTTTACTCTGAACCCCTCAAAATGTTCAGTGGCATCAGCACTATTAGACTGAAAGTCGACATGTTTTGACAATCTATGAAATATTTTAGCCTCCTATTTTTTTTTTTTGGATGCTTTTACTTTGATATCACACACCTAAAAAAATGTAAAAGCCTGAGATGGGTCCAAATTTCCCCTGGGGTTTAAATAATATATGAACCAAAGTATTGGGACATTGTGTATGAATAAAGGGAACAATCAGGATGAAGGAACCAAAGAATTCAAATCAGACATCACATTTAAAAATATAAATAAATAAATAAATAAATAAATAAATAAAAGCTGGTATATTGAATGAATAGGCAAATTATGCCTTATTGTTATGTCTTTTGTCAATTTTATCGGTGTGTTGAATCAATTGTATTTGTATTGTTGTTGTTTTTTGTTTTATTTTCATTGTTGGGTGAAATAAATAAAGTAAATTAAACTGAAATGCTGGGATGCATGTTTTTGTTTGACATACTAAAGCAGAAAATGAAAAAATACAGGACATATTGTACACTAATGTATGTACTGTAGATGATATGATGAAAATCATTTATTTCTTGCATAAAATTTTATTCCAGCAAGTGCCATGTGTAGTCAAACCTATTTTTGTTTGAGGGTGTGGCTCCTGAGGGGCTGCAAGGGTTATTTGTGTCTGTAAGGATGGCCGCTGTGGTCGTGTTGTGGTCATACTCAAACCAGACTTTTACACGCAAGAAAAAGTTGGGGTAAAGACAGAGCGATGTGGACTGTGAGACTGTTTGGAGAATATAATTGAGAAGCACTGCATAAAGGTCATGGACAGCCCATTATTGCATAACTCATTATACATTCATCTGTTTATTTGTAATTGATTGAATCCAGTCCAAAAATCCCATTCTGCTACAGCACTTTATTGCTGCACAGTTTCCACTTCCAGTAAGTAAATGATCTTTCCTCACCACAACCAAAAACCCAAAAATATTCATGTAGTCATGCTTCATTGCTGCACTTTGTTAATAAGTCTCATTATAACACATGTGCTCGATTGCAATTTTTTAATTGTTGTGGGTTTTTTCTCCCAATCCATTAACATCAGTATGTATATGAAGACCTTGTTTTACATAGGAAAAAGTAGTTCACTCTTTTACAACATCATACTCTCACACACTCTTGTGTGTATGTGAAACTGTTGCATTGTATTCCACAGTAGAGATTATGAACTATGAAAGTCACAGTGAGGAAAACCCCTTCATCATGGTTCCATCAGGTTACTGTTTCCAAAAAGATATCTGAAAAGGAAAGAGACCAGTTGTGGCTTGACCCAAGGTCCTGTATATTTTGAAGTCATCAGAAAACACAACAACATGTATACTTTAATTTGTTATGCTTTATATTGTTTGACCACCTTACTAACCTTTTTAATATACTGTACACACATTAATATGCAAAGAAAGTACTATTAAGATAAGTAAACACTGCATATACAGTCTTATTTATGTTTATTTACAGAAAAAAGCGAACAAGAAAATAGATGCAAAAAAGAAAAGAAATGGCAAACAAGAAAAAAGATGCTAAAAAAGAAGCAAAGAAAAAGCAAACAAGAAAATGAAGCATTCGAAACAAAAGAAGCAAACAAGAAAAAAGGAGCAAAAAAAAGCTTCAAGCCAGAAAAAGATGCAAACAGGAAAAAATAAGCAAATAAGGAAAAAAGGCAAAGAAAAAGGAAGCAAAGTTTGCATCTTTTTTGTTTCCTTCATTTTTCTTATTTGCGTCTATCGTTTGCTTCTTTTTTCTTGTGTGCCTCCTTAAAATGTTTTTGGTTTAATGTTTGTGATTAACTTTTTTGTTTGTGATAGGCCTCAGGGCCAGCGTAGAATTTGCCTATTTGATGAATATGATAAAAAAAAAGTAACAAGCATTGAGACAAATGAAAGATGTTCTATACTATGTCATTGTGCCCCCTTTAAATAATCATGTAAAGTGTATATGGTTATCATATACCTATTATATTATTATTATATTATTGTGTGTATCATAACACACAATATCTACAGTAAATATTCTAAATACTATGTGGGTGGCAGAGATGAAGAAACAGAAATCCGGTGTATCAACTAAAATAGAAGAGCTTTTTATAGATTTTTTTAATGCTGGCTACAACTCGAAAGAAATTTGTCTCAAGTTTGCTTGTTTTCACGAGTTAAATGTCTCATACACCCAATACCCATCTCAGTAAGACATTGTGCATTTTTTTTCTATTTTTTTTTTTTAATCTGTTCTGGGAAATAACTGTAAAACCACCATTACACTTGGGTTTTACCCCAGACTGGTCAGTGTACTGTCCCTTGGTCTAGGATGTTTACACACTTTGATGCTTATGAACAGCTCATAAAAGCTCTGAAAAAAAAAAAATGAAACCTAGTCATTGACCACAATCCAAGCAAGTGGAATCTGTCAAATCAGCAGCCATCACAATGGCCTCAATGTTTACCTGTAGGCACCAACTATTAACAATATATTTATGCATTTTCATAATTTAAAACTGTAAATAAAAGGTCTTAACAGTCTTCCGTAATAAAGCATAAATGATAAAGAATTAGAGCACACTGAATAGCAACTTGTCACACTGGATGTTTGGGGAGGATGTTTCTGTCTCAGTTTTATTCCTTGATTTACCACGCAACTGGTGGCAGGATCCAGCGCAGAAATTCAGTGTTGCCAACTTAGTTATAATACTTAGCTAATTTTTTATCCTCCTAGGTGTTTTTAGAGAGTTCAGAGGACTGAAAGCTCCTCTAAAGTAATGAGTTCACCTCAACGCATCAAGATTTCAGATAAATGATGTTTTCCGAAGCCACAAATACTGTGAATAAAACATGCAGCCTTAAAGACCCCCATTATCAAGCTGTCCGAAAGAAAAACATATGTTATTTAGTGTAGTGGATCCAATACTATGTTTTTCATTCAAATTTAACACGGCATTTGCTACTTGTTCGTATTGTCCACAATTGCCGTCCTAAATTAAAGACTGTTTGTTTCATAGTAATTTTACGTTATCCACTTACACGCCCCAGTGTGTGTTTCCGTACAATTGCGCCCAGACAAGAAGGTGTTATGCAAGCTCATACTGTCTCTTGTTTTAAACACGGTCTTCCTCTACATACGTGAGTATGTGATTACATGTTTATGCACGTGTGTTCCAACTCTAATTTGAAACATTTTAGGAAAAGTAGCTACTTCAGAACCACCACTCATGTGGCTCTCATCGGAGCAGCCAAGTGTAATTACAGATCGACACACAGTCAAGACTGACACTCCCTGGGTAGAGGCCCTGTTGCAGGGAAATGACCTTATATGGTCACTTCCTTTGTGTGATTCGAGGGCCAAAATCCCATCTCTATGACCTGCAGCAACCTTAAGCCATGCTGAAAAAGAAATAAAAAACAATTGGAAATAGAATGGAGCATGACTGGTAGGTTATGTGGCTTTGTAGTTACTGTAAAATGAAGGGCTCCAACCTTTCCCTCGAAGCACCGATTTAACAGCATGAAGTGACCTCGCTCTTCTCAAACTTGGTTTGACGACTCACTGATATTTGGACAGCTGATGGACTCCCAAAGCAGCTGATTTTGTAATTTTATCAACATCCCACACTCATGTTTTGCTTTAAAAAATGTTGCTTTTGAAATGTGTCTTTTTTTACTGTTTTCAACTTACATTGTTAATTTTGAACTATGTATAGCAATTTAATTGCTATCAAAAGACGTATGCCTGTTTAACAATTTGTATGAGTACGACACTAAATTGTATTGAGTTTGAATTGTTTTCGTATCAGTCCGGCTCTAAATAATGTTGAGTTAACGAATTGAAAACTTGCAAGGCCAAAGTATTTTTAATTCAACTCTCGTTTGCACGACTATGTAAGACACGACTTCAAGTCTTTGCATGAATCTCTCCTTTGGATTCGTGGAGTTGACTATGCAAATTGAGATGACGTCACGTCAAGCTACCAGGCAAAGTCAGTTGCTGCGAGTTACTCGCACCGTGCATGCGTAAAGCAGAAAAAAAATGCTGAATTGAAAGCGAATTGAACGGAAAACAGAAGCTTTCAACAGCTCATCTGGTTTCCATCTTAACGATAAAGTATGCACGTTTTTAATGATGCTCAAATAAAGTGTGGTACATATGTGGCCATTTAGGGCCAATTTCTTGGAAAATTGTTTTATTTTGGGAAGCTTCTGTGACAGTTACTGACCTCTGCTGGCAGCAACAAGTACTGCAGTTGATTTGGAATCACCTTTCACTTTGAATTGCTCACACCTACACTGAGGTGGAATACATCTACAAAATAAAGATTACTGGTAATTAAATTAAGATTTTTATAATATTTATCGTTGACTTATCAATTTGTTAACACCATTTAGAATCGTACTCTTATGAAAAAGATTCAAACTCGACAAAATTTTGAGTCGTACTCATATGACTTGTTAAACACACATACATCTTTTTGACAGTGATCTTACGCCATAACAGACATTTGATAGTACATTGGTATATTTGTGTGACTTTGGTGCTGGCCGTATGCATTTGGTTCCCAATGCATTTGGTTCCCACTCACTGTCAGAGTGAATTATTGTCTGCTTGTATGTGTTCCGTGATTGACTGGCAACGATTCAAGGGTGGAGTCTGCCTTTTTGTCTGAGATGGTCTGGGTTGACTCTATCTGTCTGGGTTGACTCTATCTCAACATGAACCTAAACAGGTTAAGCTGCCGAAAATGGAAAAATAAGTGATTAAATGAATACAAACCATGACAACCAAAATGTCATTCAGTTATTCTTTGTTTCTTTTTTTAGCTGGCTTGTGAACTGAGTGACCTTTTAACTCAAAAAATGCCATTTGGTTGCTTTTTATTGCACAGACACACAGTCGATATTTTTATTTTAATGAAAGTAAATCAATCGACTTCTTTGCCTGTTGCTGGTGCTTCATTAATCAGTTGTTGTGTTTTTTGACTCCTCTATTTGTTCAACATAGCACATAAGCTTACATAGCACATAAACACATGGACATGTTTCTTAACTGACTTTGCCATCTAGATAAGTCAAAATATCCAACAAATGGTTATCTTAGTTAAAAGATGAATCACTAGATCAAAGGGAGTATATCGTTTATATCATTTTAACACAAAGAAAAGAAAAGATAACACATTGTAATACACACGCAGATCCTTTGGTAGAGCTAAAAACAAATCTCGTATACAATACATACATAGAGCAAGATTCCAGACCAAAACTACCTTTTTTTTTTTTTTTTTACTAGGAAGTAGCAACCAAAGTGATCCTTTTTGCTTTATAAGCCAATCGGGTCATATTGGGTATGAAGAACAAATGAAAATGTTCAGAAAGTCAGTAAAGTAATACCCTTTATTCCCAATCTTGTTTCGATTTGTTGGTGCACAACAGTTTTTTTTTTTTTCTTTTACTGGAACTTCATGTTTTGTGCCCTTTGGTTATGTGAATGGGCATTTTGAATTGTATGTCTCATCTGAGGTTTGGCTCAGACTTTAGGGATGTTCCCATGAATATACTGAAACATTTTCTTAAAGACGTCACTAACCATCCTGTTTTTGTTTTTTTTTTTTTGTTTTTTTTTTCCATTGCACTACTTGACAGAAGTATAATTGCATTAGCTGTCATGTGTCATGTGTCTCTGTGATCGTTTTATGGTAGTAGGTGTGAATCTTTTTGGTTTGGAAAGTAAATTAGGGTGAGCTCTAGATGTGTGAATCACTGTTTTCCCACAGCTTGTCAGTGTAATAATCAACAACATTATTAATGCAAAAAAATTCCTACATCATATAATTATTGGTTATATTGGCACATTCTTGAAAAGACACCCTATATTTTCATTTCATTGAGATAATTCCTAAATTTTAAATGATATAGACAGTATGTGCATAAACAGCATATCTCTCCAATCATAATTTTAACAGCTTATCCTCACAAGATTTGCGGACATGCTGGAGCATCCAACTGTCTTCGGGCAGTAGGCAGGGTAGACTCTTAACTGGTTGCCAGCCAATTGCAGCGCACTATATATGCAACATAAGTTTTTTCTTGCATTTACAAATATCACTTCCTAAATGCCTGTGGAGTATCATTGGAGTATTCATGTACACTCGTTCAATTTACTGAGAACTTGTTTTACTGTTCTTGCTACAGAAATTAGGAACTTCAAACTTAATTGTTTTTATACCATCATTTGAACATTTGAGCATGCTCACAAATATTTGTATCAGAAAATAATTACATTTACTCTGAAGGGCAGTGTTGAGGGTTTCTTAATATCCATTGGTTGATAAGCTTCCATATATCTGTGGCCATGATGAGGTCAAACCTAATGGTCATTGGGACTGTTTTTGCAGTTTTGGGGTAACAATAATCACATTTGTGGTGGTCCAAATTCAATTTATGGTATAAAGCCATTCTCTGTGGGATGTTAGCATTTAGAAATCCTCTGTTACTTTACACTTTCACCTGTGGTGTGGCCAATCGTTTTTTGTTTGTTTTTGTTTTTTTACGTCCAAGAGTGTCATAACACCCTGATGTTATATAACTGACTGCAGAATGCTCATGTGTAATTTCTTCGAGACACACACACACACACACACACACACACATACTTGTTTTTGTTACATTGATGGGACACAAGACCAGACCCCCCTTTGTGGGAACCCACCTTTCTGAAGGCTCTACAGCCCTGAAAAAAATCAGGCAACATCCTAAAATCGGGGGAAAAATTATCATCACTTCAAATTCCCATTTAGGCAAAGTTTGAGGAATTGACCTGAATACAGACTGCCATGTGGGGACATGTTTGGTTTTCATCACTTCTGGGGTTAGTATCTATACACACCGTCTGGCTTTTCTGGCTTTGTGGGTTTCCCTTACACACTACCTGGTTTTTCTGCCATCCTGGGTACCACTGACACACGGTTTGGTTTTAGAACCTTCCTGGGTACCCCTCACACACGGTTTGGTTTTAGAACCTTCCTGGGTACCCTTCCATAGTCCTTTACACAAATGTCAGACAACTCGTATTATCACTACTTTGTG
The DNA here is from genome assembly GCF_059441005.1 of Hippichthys cyanospilos. Lineage (NCBI taxonomy): Eukaryota > Metazoa > Chordata > Actinopteri > Syngnathiformes > Syngnathidae > Hippichthys > Hippichthys cyanospilos. The sequence continues at coordinate 4,793,441 of NC_142383.1, forward strand.
GAGCCATTCCACATTTGTCACTCCAAAACAGTAATGTGAAACAACTGGCAGACTCATGTTAGTATTCTGTATATGGAGAATTGTTTTACAGTTTTTTTTTTCATGAGAATAACCAGTATTATATTGAATCTGCTCAGACTGAAGGCATCACACACTACTGCAAAGCCACTTGACGAATTTGGCAAGGGGACACAGGCATTTATTCTTTTCCCTTCTGAACTTTTAAATTGTTCGATACAGCACAAGTATGTTAGATTTTGTAGGTTTTGAAAACACTGTTTTGTGGTTTTTGAGTGCTAAGTGTTATTTTTCAAGGCACTTATCGCAATCACTGTTCCGTGGGACAGTGTAATGAAGGTCATCATGTGTTTATCGATGTCCAGGATCTCCTCCTTTACCCAATGCCTCTTTGACAGGGTTCCGACCTTTAAAAAAAAGAAAAGAAAAACATAACAAATCAAAAACACTTAAAAAAACAATCTTTAGCACAATTCATTCAAGATCGTTTCACAGTGCATTTAGTTCAGCATCCCAACTAACCCATTCATTGATGTGCTGTCGCAGTGCAACTTCATCCTGCCTTTCCACCACATACAGTATACAGTAGCTGTGCACAAAGTGATTGGTGCATTGGTCTGCCCACGTAACATGGTCTACTGTGATGCACTTGTAATATATGCCAGTCAGCCTTGTTACAATGTTTACAAAAATCTCTCTTGCGTTTGTAGCGAAACAACATAAATCACCTTTTCATACTTTTACAACTTCTGGCCCTCATAATACAAAGATTTGAGAAAATAGGTGAAGCCAATTAATATAGGTTATACCAAATGACTCGCTCTTGACTGGATTGCACTCTTCTCAATGACATTTGAGTAATACATTGCCTACTGAAAATCACCAAAGTTGGAAATGGTGACAAAGATAGCCCTGAAGCAGCCTAAAGTCTCCGTATGAGATAGCATAAGTGATTGGTAGATTCTGAGCCCATTATCAATTAAGAGAAGAGGCTATTTATGATATCAGTTTTGTACGTCAAAGACGAAAAAGACTGTTAGCTGCCATTTATGGGAGCAGTTTGAAATATTTCACGGGGTCCCCACAAACATAGTAAAACAAGCACCAAGAGTGTGTACCACATGGACATAATACCTGACTGGACCCCACAAAACCAGAAAGATCGGAGTAATTGTCAAAGCAGACACACTGTTTTATAGACATAAGACTGAGTTGACCAAAAGGCTCAACTGGACCCCACAATACACAACAATCTGAGTAAACCCTATATCAGACTGAAAACTTGATTGACTATCACAAGGGAGCACAACATACTTTGCAAGACTTGTGTAATCTGCAGAAGTCTATGAGACAGAAACGTCAACTGCTTAAGACCAGTCAGGTTGAGCCGATGGGATGCGTACCTTTATCTCTAAGCTTGCAGATCTCTGAAAAGGCTGCTGTGCAGCCCTGGTCATCGCCGGCTCTGCAGATTCGGTCATAGTCGATTGTCCTTCATCCTAAACATGTTGAACATTGATATAATTTATAAAGTAATAGGACATAAATCACCTTTTCATACTTTTATGACTTTTGGCCCTTATACAATAAACATTTTAGAAATTATGCGAATCCACTTCATCGAGTTTATTCCAAATGACTTGCGCTTGACAGTATTGTGATGTTCTGTATGACATTTGAGCCCTATGTTGCCTACAGAAAACCACCAAGAGTGGAAATGGTGCACACGATAGCCAGACACAGCCTAAAGTCTCCGTATATGACGTCTTGAGTGGCTGGTAGATTCTGAGCCCATTATCAATTACAAGAAGACACAATTTCTTATTGCAGTTTTGTCCGTCATAGATGAAAATCACTGTTAACTACCATTTATGGGAACTATTTAAAATATTTTACGGGGTCCCCACAAACACAGTAAAACAAGCAACAAGTGCTGACTGGACCCCACAAAACCAGAATGGTTGTAGTAAGTGTCAAAACAGACACACTGTTTTACAGAGATAAGACTGAGTTGACCAAAATGCTCAACTGGACCCCACAATACACAACAACCTGAGTAAATCCTATATCAGACTGAAAACTTGATGGACTATCACGAGGGAGCACAACATACTTTCCAAGACTTGTGTAATTTGCAGAGGTCTATGAGACAGAAATGCTAACAGCTTAAGGCCAGTCAGGTTGAGCCAATGGGATACGTACCTCTATCTCTGAGTTTGTAGATCGCTGAGAAGGCTGCTATGCGGGCCTGGTCATAACCGGCTCCGCCCTTTCGGTCAGTCAATTGTGATTGTCCTTCATCCTAAACATGTTGAACATTGATATAATTTACAATGTAATAGGACATAAATCACCTTTTCATACTTTTATGACTTTTGGCCCTTATACAATAACCATTTCAGAAATTATGTGAATCCAATTTATAGAGCTTATTCCAAAATGACTTGCCCTTGACAGTATTGTGCTGTTTTGAATGACATTTGAGTCCTACGTTGCCTACAGACAACCACCAAGAGTGGAAATGGTGCACAAGATAGGCAGACACAGCCTAAAGTCTCCATATGTGACGCCTTGAGTGGCTGGTAGATTCTGAGCCCATTATCAATTACGAGAAGACACAATTTCTGATTGTAGTTTTGTCCGTCAAAGATGAAAAACACTGTTATCGACCATTTATGGGAACTATTTAAAATACTTTACGGGGTCCCCACAAACACAGTAAAACAAGCAACAAGTGCTGACTGGACCCCACAAAACAAGAAAGATTGGAGTAAGTGTCAAAGCAGACACACTGTTTTACAGACATAAGACTGAGTTGACCAAGTTGCTTAACTGGACCCCACAATACTCAACAATCTGAGTAAACCCTATATCAGACTGAAAGCTTTATTGACTATTACGAGGGAACACAACATACTTTCCAAGACTTGTGTAATCTGCAGAGGTCTATGAGACGGCAACGCCAACAGCTTAAGACCAGTCAGGTTGAGCCAATGGGATACGTACCTCTGCCTCTGAGTTTGTAGATCACTGAGAAGGCTGCTGTGCGGCCCTGGTCATCACTGGCTCTGCAGATTCGGTCACAGTCGATTGTCCTTCATCCTAAAAATGTTGAACATCGATATAAATTATGAAGTAATATTACATAAATCACCTTTTGAAACTTTAATGACTTTTGGCCCTCATACGATATACATTCTACTCAATAGAGCTGACATTTGAGTCCTATGTTGCCAACAGAAAACCACCGAAGTGGGAAACGGTGCACAAGATAGCCTGACGCAGCCTAAAGTCTCCGTATGTGACGCCTCGAGTGGCTGGTAGAATCTGAGCCCATTATCAATTACGAGAAGACACAATTTCTGATTGTAGTTTTGTCCGTCAAAGATGAAAAACACTGTTAACTACCATTTATAGGAACAATTTAAAATATGTTACGGGGTCCCCACAAACACAGTAAAACAAGCAACAAGTGTGTGTATCACATGGACATAATACTTGACTGCACCCCACAAAACCAGAAAGATCAGAGTAATTGTCAAAGCAGACACACTGTTTTAAACACATAAGACTGAGTTGACCATTATGCTTGGCTGGACCCCACAACAAAAAACAACAGTTATATATGTAACAGTGGTTATATCAACCCCGGATGACTGTTAGAGGCGGTGATAAAAGCACGGAATAAGCCTTCGCACAAGCGCAAGATGAGAATGTATACCATCAAAAACCTCATGTATAGGACACCAGGGACATATATAAGGCAGCGTCACCCGTTAGTCTGTCCCTCAGAACAGACTCGCGCAAACAACGTGAGGACAAGGAATTCGAATGACAAGTAACTCTAGTGGTCATTCGGGGATCATAGAACCACTATTAAACACGTAACTGTCGTTCTATTTCACCCCAGAGGCAGTGGTAAAATCTAGGAATGACGAATAACAGCGAAGTCACGAGGAGACCACGCTATTCACCTCAACCTTACATAGATGCCCCCGAGGAGCCCAGGAGCATATACATAGAATGGGGGGCTGCAACATCCACATAGTAGAACCTGGCAAAAGTGTCAGGTGACGACAAGGAAGCAGCAGCACAAACATTCTCAAAGGGAACCCCTTTCAGTCGAGCTCAAGAAGTCGCGACACTCCTAGTAGAATGGGCTGCAGACACTCGAAGGTAAGGGGTGTTCCAAATCCCCGCAAGCATGCGTGATCACGTTAACGGTCCAGTGAGACAAACATAAGGACATAAGGAAGCAGTGCCCGCACAGGGCACTAGAAGACGGCAGAGGTCCCAGCGTCCCCAGGCGGGGGCACGAAACAAATGATACGCAAAAGGTTTGTTGAGATAGGAAGAGGGTTGCACCTTCAGAACAAAAGCGCTTTCTGCTACAGAGTGACCGCACCTCCATCAGGGTGCCTGTTGACGCAGGAAGGGATGACAGGACAGGGCATGCAATTGCAACTCATTTGGCCCAGACAACGACGAGCAAAAACGCAGTCTTCAGAGAAACCCACTTGAAGGCACCTCACACAGGGGTTCAAAAGGAGGCTGGCACAAGAAATTAAGCACTACGCGCAGGTTCCAGGCACCGGTGCATGGCACACTGTAGGGTCGGAGACACCGGGCCCCTTTCATGAAGAAGAAACAAGCAAGTGGCGCCGTATCAGGTCGCCATCAACCGCCGCGTAGCGGGCCGCATTGGCAGCGACATACACCTTCAACATGGAAGGTGAGCGACCCTTATCCAAGAGAGACTGCAGAAATTCCAAGACAGCAGGAACAGAGGAAGCCACTGGGTCCGTGGCAAGCGTCATGCACTACGACACAAAGAACTCCCATCTGTTGTTAGACAACAAGCGCGTGGAAGGAGCCCTGCCGTTGACAATAATGCACCTGACTGAATCAGAGCAGCAGCTCAGCAATGGGTCAGGCCCCTCAGAGGCCACACACACACAGGCGAAGTCAATGAGGGTGGGGATGCCACACGGGCTGGAACCTGCCAAGGGTCGGCAAAACACAGGCTGTGGAGCAGAGGGAACCATGTCCGTGTCGGCCAAAACGGCCATCAGCTACAGGGTGTGGCCCTCCTGATGGACCCTCTGAAGCATCGTCCAGATCAGGGGAGGGGGGGGGGGGGGCGTATGGGAGACAAAACGGCCATGAGTGCGCCAGGGCATCCTGCCCCAGTGGACTGCTGACCTCCATCAGAGAGAACCAAAGGGGACAGTGAGTCCACTCTAGCATGGCAAAGAGGTCGACCTCCACTTGGCCGCAACGAGCTCATATGCAAGCACAATCTCCGGCTGTAGACGCCACTCCCCTGGCGCTGAAACCCCACGAGACGAGTCCGCTACCTGGTTCAGGACACCCGGAAGGTAGGCAGCCTGCAGACTGAGCTGATGGGTGGCAGCAATTAAAGAAGGGCTCCAGCGACCAACAACAGCCTGATGGACCTGGTACCCCCCCGATGATTGATGTGGAAAACTGTCGAGGTATTGTCTGACCGCACAAGGACGTGCCGACCCCGAAGTAATGGCAGGAAGGGGATGAAGGCCAGCTGCATGGCTCGAAGTACCAGGACATTGATGTGGTCTGCGGTGTCCGCCGACGACCAATGCTCCTGAGCGAGCCTGTGCTGCCAAACAGCACCCCAGCCAGAGAGACTGGCATCGCTGGATACCACTTGCCGGCGAGACAGCACCACTCCCAGCCGAACGCCAGCAGCCACAAAAGCACATAGGTGCCACAAGGCCAATGCGAGAAGACAGCGACAAGACACCTGTAGGCATCGGTGCCGATGTCTCTTGGCATCCAAGTGAAAGCCACTCAACCATATGTAGGGACTAAGGTATAGGAGCCTCATAGGAACCACCGCAGTGAGGGTAGTCAACTTGCCTAGCAGGAGTAAAAAAATTCCAAAGAGAAGCGCGTGTTTAGGCGAAAACCCCCAGGACACGCAAAATATCATTCGCTCGCTGAAGTGAAGGGCGGTGGCCAGCATGGCCATGGAGTCCAGCAACCCCCTAACGAAGATGTTCTGTTGTGACAGAACCAAAGACGACTTCACCCTAATCCCCAACCGAGAGATGTGACGAAGCAGCACGGTAGTTAGTATCCCTGACCACCTGAGCACGAGACAGCGCGAAGGTCAGTCCAGGTACGGGAGAATTTTCCTACCTCTCGCCTGCAGGGGAGCAAGGGCAGCCTTCACGAAGTGAGTGAACACCCTTGGTGAGAGTGAGTGGCCGAACGGAAGCACCTGGAACTGCCAGTGGGCGCCCCTGAAAGCAAAGCGCAGAAAACGTCTTCTGATGAAGCGCGATGGAGACAGGAAAGTGAGCGTCTGTAAGATCGAATGATGTGAACCATTCGCCAAGACTGACAAACCGCAATACGTCAGACGTTGTAAGCATGCAAAACGGCACTCTCTTGAGGTAACGATTGAGCCCTCTCAAGTCCAAAATCGGGCGAAAACAACTTGTCTTCTATGAGACAAGGAAGGGGAATAAAAACCCCTGATGAGGCTTAGAAGGCCTTTGCCGGGGTCAGCGATAAAGGTCTCCCGGACCCAACTTTGTATGGAGGGCAGGCGTCAAAACTGCAATTTACATCCCCGGGACAGGGTGGAAAACACTCAGGGGTCTGTCTGCAAAGCAGCCCACAGCCTGAGCTGCTGAGGGGAAATACACCAGACGGCCGGCCCCAACACCTCAGTCCCGTAACCCACGGGTTCGCGGGGCCTTGGGGGAAGGGGGGTGGCTGGGGATCAACCGCCTGGGGTCTACCAGCAGGCCTCCGACGACCAGAGCGAAATCCACCGGTGGGACAAACTCCACTCACAGCAGGCACACGCGCCAAAGAGCGAGTGTCCACAGCAGCATACCATCTGGGGATACGCAAGGAACTGGGAACCCCATACATTTGGCTACGCAATGAAACACGGTAATGAGGCACATAGGCAGGAAACCGAGGAGGACCATAAATGGCCGAAGCTCTGTCGTGGTCAGAGAGCTGCACACGTACCTAACTGACCCTGAGCGACCGTTCCAGTGTCTCCACTGCACCAGAACCGCAAAATGTTCCAGGGATGACAGTAAAGTCCCGCAGAGTACGCTGAGGACTTAGTCAAGGAGGACTGAGTCAACCACAAAAGGCAGTGTGAACGCACCAAGTAGGACATTGCACGCCCGTGGTCCCTTGTCATAAGGGCAAAAGCATGTACACATGCCTCGCCAAATAACAAAACCGACTCAGTATCTCCTTTCCGCGCCACAGCCATGGCAGTGAACAACAGATGCGAGACAGTGTTGCCAATTTCGAGGCGAGCGCACACAAGCATTATAGGCCCTTGCAACGAGGTCATCCTCCATGCGACATTGTATATTAGCACAACTCCGCGTAATCCGAGCGAGCTCGTCAGGTGACAAGAGCCAAGGAAGCAACATCTTCCTCCACAACCGGCATGCAGTCTAACCCAATGTTAGCAGCATCCTGCAACGCCGGCAATGTACGCCCCTCAGAGGTAAGGCGGGCAAAGGCACTCATATCGGCCCAACAGGACTGCGAGAGATCTAAATAATGCCCACTCTGTGGGACAATTAAGGCCACAGATGGGTGGCCACGCCAGAAAAAGGGATTTCTCCAGGGAGACTGGTGACAAGGAATGTCCACCTTAAACTCCGGCAAAGCAGCGCGCAAAAGGGACATAAGTGAATCCGCATCACCAAATACGGTGAGCGACAAGCCCCTCTCAGAAGGAGGCGAACAAACAGCGGAGTCCCTAGAATCGAAGACTCACGGAAGCATGAGTCTGAAGCAGACAGAGATATAGCATCAACATTCTTGTAAAGATCCGGTGCAACAGCCCCTTGATAAGAGGACAGCTCACCGGAAGCCAAGGCACTCGGGCTGGAGGCGCTCCTGCAACAGTGCAGATATCACTTCCAATTGGGAACGCAAATAAGCAATCTCATCCTCAAAGGATAACCTCGCTAAGAGGAAGAAGCAGGCGGAGCTAGATTGGCAGAGCCTCGTCAGCCAAAGGGCGGCAAGGAGACTGCCAACTCAACAGGCGCAGCCACGGACGTAGCCTTGTTTGAAAGAACTGGTCACATCATCCACAGCCAAAGTCACTTGCGGCAAAGAAGCTGTGTCAACATGCGCCGAGTCACAGCAACGTAAACAGCGGCCACCCTGTGAGTCCGCCAGCACAACACGACAGCCACAACTGGAGCACAGCACAGAGCCCTCCATACGACCGTGAAAAGTGCAACAAAAGCTGTCAAGGCAAGAGCTGGTGCAGGACTCAACCGCTGCGAGCCAGACAAGCAAGAGACACGGGGACGAGAGCAGATTTGCCGCCAATTGGTGAGAGGAACACACCACAAAAACAGCAACCGGTACGTAACGCAGAGTAACCGCGGATGATGGACAATAGCAACCAGCCAAGATCGTGTGCGAAGCGCAAGCGACGCGGCCAGGACAGATAACAGACACATTCGCGACACCAAAAGCTGGCGGGTGATCAGGCACACAAAGAACCGTGGAAATTTCACAGCCAAGCAAAAACAAAACACAACTTTATGGCGAGCATGCAACGACGCATCTCACCCCGTGAAGCAAAGCCACAGCAAACGTTGCTCAAGTAATAATGGTAGATAAACCATTTCCACTCTTCGAGGATAAACCAACACAACCATCGCATACACCGGAGGGCAAAGAGTAAACAGCAACCCCGACTGACACAGTCAACGGGCGACACACGACGATAGGAAATAAACCACAAAAGGTGCTGTACTCATATGGCATGCAAACCAACGAGCGAGAAGGTTCTGAGAGACGGACTATATATATATATATATATATATATATATATATATATATATATATATATATATATATATATATATATATATATATATATATATATGTCCATATATATATATATATGTCCCCGTTGTCATATACATGATGTTTTTGATGGTATGCGTTTTGCGCTTGCGCGAAGGTTTATTCTGTGTTTGTAGCACCGCCTCTGGCATCTGGAGGGGGGGAATAGAACAACCCGAGTGAACCCGATACCAGATTGAAAGCTTTAGTGACTATTACGAGGGAACAAGACATACTTTCCAAGAGTTGTGTAATCTGCAGAGGTCTATGAGACGGCTATGCCAACTGCTTAAGACCAGTCAGGTTGAGCCGATGGGACATGTACCTTTATCTCTAAGTTTGCAGATCTCTGAATAGGCTGCTGTGCAGCCCTGGTCATCGCCGGCTCCGCCGATTCGGTCACAGTCGATTGTCCATCCTAAACATGTTGAAAATTGATATAATTTATAAAGTAATAAGACATAAATCACCTTTTCATATCGAGCTTGTTCCAAATGACTTGCTCTTGACAGTGTTGTGCTGTTCCAAATGATGTTTGAGTCCTACGTCCACTGAAGTGGGAAACGTTGCACAAGATAGCCTGACGCCAGCCTAAAGTCTCCGTATTTGACGCCTTGAGTGGCTGGTAGATTCTGAGCCCATTATCAATTACAAGAAGACACAATGTCTGATTGTAGTTTTGTACATCAAAGATGAAAAACACTGATAACTACCATTTATGGGAACAATTTAAAATATTTTACGGGGTCCCCACAAACACAGTAAAACAAGCAACAAGTGCATGTATCACATGGACATAATACCTGACTGGACCCCACAAAACCAGAAAGATCAGAGTAAGTGTCAAAGCAGACACACTGTTTTACAGGCATAAGACTGAGTTGACCAAAATTCTTAACTGGACCCCACAATACACAACAATCTGAGTAAACCCTATAAATGGTAAATGGACTTTAACTTATATAGCGCTTTTCTACCTTGGGTACTCAAAGCGCTTTACACTAACTAGTCATTAACCCACTGATGATGCAGCATCAGGAGCAACTGAGGGTTCAGGATTTTGCTCAAGGACACTTCGACGTGATCTTGGCGGTCGGGGGAATCGAACCCACAGCCTCTTAGCACGGAGATAACCACTCTACCACCAAGCCATGCAGCCCTATATCAGACTGAAAGTTTTTTGGACTATTACGAGGGAACACAACATACTTTCTAAGACTTGAGTAATCTGCAGAGGTCTATGAGACGGCTACGCCAACAGCTTAAGACCAGTCAGGTTGAGCCGATGGGATACGTACCTCTAGCTCCGAGTTTGTAGATGGCTGAGAAGGCTGCTGTGCAGCCCTGGTCATCACCGGCTCCACCGATTCGGTCACAGTTGATTGTCCTTCATCCTAAACATGTTGAAAATTGATATAATTTATAAAGTAATAGGACATAAATCTCCTTTTCATACGTTTACGACTTTTGGCCCTTATACAATAAAAATTTGAGAAAGTAGTTGAAGCCTCTTGATAGAGCTTATTCCAAATGACTTGCTCTTGACAGTGTTGTGCTGTTCCAAATGATGTTTGAGTCCTACATCCACTGAAGTGGGAAAAGTTGCACAAGATAGCCTGACGCCAGCCTAAAGTCTCCGCATGTGACGCCTTGAGTGGCTGGTAGATTCTGAGCCCATTATCAATTACGAGAAGACACAATTTCTGATTGCAGTTTTGTACATCAAAGATGAAAAACACTGATAACTACCATTTATGGGAACAATTTAAAATATTTTACGGGGTCCCCACAAACACAGTAAAACAAGCAACAAGTGCGTGTATCACATGGACATAATACCTGACTGGACCCCACAAAACCAGAAAGACCGGAGTAAGTGTCAAAGCAGACACACTGTTTTACAGGCATAAGACTGAGTTGACCAAAATTCTTAACTGGACCCCACAATACACAACAATCTGAGTAAACCCTATAAATGGTAAATGGACTTTAACTTATATAGCGCTTTCCTACCTTGGGTACTCAAAGCGCTTTACACCAACTAGTCATTAACCCACTGATGACGCAGCATCAGGAGCAACTGAGGGTTCAGTGTTTTGCTCAAGGACACTTCGACGTGGTCTTGGCGGTCGGGGGAATCGAACCCACAGCCTCTTAGCTGGGAGATAACCACTCTACCACCAAGCCATACAGCCCTATATCAGACTGAAAGTTTTTTTGACTATTACGAGGGAACACAACATACTTTCCAAGACTTGAGTAATCTGCAGAAGTCTACTGTATGAGACGGCTACGCCAACAGCTTAAGACCAGTCAGGTTGAGCCGATGGGATACGTACCTCTAGCTCTGAGTTTGTAGATCGCTGAGAAGGCTGCTGTGCGGCCCTGGTCATCCCCGGCTCTGCCAATTCGGTCACAGTCGATTGTCCTCCATCCTAAACATGTTGAAAATTGGTATGTTAAAAGTTATGACATAAATCACCTGTTCATACTTCTATGACTTTTGGCCCTTATACTATAGACATTTGAGAAACTATGTGAATCCAGTAAATACAGGTTATGGTAAAATGGTAAATGGACTTTCACTTATATAGCGCTTTTCTACCTTAGGTACTTAAAGCGCTTTACACTAATTAGTCTTTTACCTACTGATGACGCAATCAGGAGCAACTGGGGGTTCAGTGTCTTGCACAAGGACACTTAGACATGGTCTTGATGGTCGGGGGATCGAACCCACGGCCTTTCGGCTGGGAGACGACCACTCTACCACCAAGCCATGCCGCCCTATATCAGACTGAAAGTTTTTTGAAATTGGAAAGTTAATATTCACAGTAATTTTTTATTTTGAAAATGTTGCTAAAATCTTGTCTAGATCAGGGGTGTCCAAACTCTGTCCTTGAGAGCCGCTGTCCTGTATGTTTTGCAGGTTTTTTTCACTGACACATCGGATTGAAATGATCAGGATCATCATCAGGCTTCTGCTGAGCTTGCTGATGACCTGATCATTTGAATCAGGTGTGTCAGGGAAGAAACCTAGAAAACCTGCATGATACCAGTCCTTGAGGACCTGATTAAGACACCCCTGCTATAGATCATATTGTATTAATGGGAACATTTAAGATATGGAATAAGAGGATTGACATATGAATGGATAAGATGTTACCTAAATGACAGAAAACAGTATGTATTGCTTAATAATGATATTAGCTCATTTAAAGATGGCACTTGGGGTTGCTCAAGGCTCCGTACTTGGTCCTATATTGGTTATATTATATATGTTAATGACATGTGTGGCATTATGAATAATTTTAAGAAAGTATTATTTGCCGATGCAACGTCTTGCTATGAATCTTGAAAGACTTCAGACTAATGTGGAAGACGAATTAAATATACTGAAAAACTGGTTTGACACAAACAAATGATCTCTGAACTTAAACAAAACCAAGTTTATCATCTTTGGTTCTAGAAAAATTAAGCAGAAGGGCAAAATCACAAATGGACTCAATTACAACAGAAAAGGTAAACAAAATCTAAGTTGTCTGAGTTTTAATAAACACAACACTAAGTTGAAAACCACATATTGAATATGTTAAAAGGAACATGTCTAAAATTATAGGTGTTCTTTACAAAAGCAACAGTAGTAGCTTGCTGAGTAAGCAAATGTGGATGAGTGAGCCAGGTGGAAAAGCAACATGTCAAAACTACCCTCTAAACTACATACAACAAAATTAGAGCTTTTACTTTCCCAGACAGCAAACAGACATTTACAATATTTTGATTTCGAAAATGACAACACTTGTCAAATAGATATCCCATTCTCAATGATACCTCTTCTGACTTTTACAAAACATCTCCCCTTATTTTTAAGAGCACAAGCTAATTAGTCCTATGATGAAAACCGGACATTTGCACAAATTTTGAAAACAAGCACGGACGCACCGCACCGGGCAAGATGCAAAAAGTGGACAAAACGAGGACGTTCAGTCACTGTCAATTTTATCACATACAGCAGTTTAGCATCACTTGCGCTAGCCGCTGCTAACACCATTGACAACACAGCCAACATCGAACTCCCAAACGTCAACTTTCTCTGTTTAAACGACATCCAAATTACACATCGTCTGTCGAAAACTAACATCTTAGCTGCTTTGCTGTAAACGAATTTACTCGTTACCTTAATCTCGTCCGAATCACGATGGTGTCTACATCTGATAATATGATCACACCCGCTTCATACTGTCTGTGGTTGAAGGCATTTCGCGCGCTCTCTATAGTTTCCGGTCACGTGCAAGAGTGCGGTCACAGCATTCATGCCATGACAGTTGACACATTTACATTTAATCAGACACAGCGCTTGACAATATATAGAGGATCGAAAGTGACAAAAATAAATAAATAAAAAAAAGGTTGAAAAAATAAGTTTCACTCAATGAAAAAATATTTCACTGAATGTATTGTTGATTATTTAAATTAGTAATGTATATATATACATATATATATATATATATATATATATATATATATATATATATATATATGCAGGTTTCCTGTGGGCATGTAATCAAAGCTAGTAAGTAGGTTTAAAAGACTTGGCTTGAATGAGACATCTGAACCTCTCAGGTTTCTGCCTCGATAGCAATATGGCCACGGCACATGTGCAGTTGTGTTGCTCTCATTGTAGCTCTTTCACCCAATTGTAATCCATCCTTTTGAATCATCCATCCATCCATCCATCCATCCATCCATCCATCCATCCATCTTCTACCGGGTCGGGTCGCAGGGGCAGCAGCTTGAGCAAGGAAGCCCTCTCCCCGGCCACTTCATCCAGCGCTTCCGGAAGGATCCCCAGGCGCTCCCAGGCCAGCTGAGTGACATAGTCCCTCCAGCGTGTCCTGGGTCTTCCCCGGGGCCTCCTTCCAGTGGGAAATGCCCGAAACACCTCACCTCACCGGGGAGGTGTCCGGGGGGCATCCTAACCAGATGCCCGAACCACCTCAGCTGGCTCCTCTCAATGCGGAGGAGCAGCGGCTCGACGCTGAGCCCCTCCCGGATGACCGAGCTTCTCACCCTATCTCTAATTGAGAGCCCGGACACCCTACGGAGGAAACTCATTTCGGCCGCTTGGATCCGGGATCTTGTTCTTTCGGTCACAAACCACAGCTTGTGGCCATAGGTGAGGGCAGGAACGTAGATCAAGGGGTAAACAGTGGTAAACACTCTCTTCACCACGACAGACCAATGCAGAGCCCGCATGACAGCAGACACCGCACCGATCCGTCTGTCGATTTCACGCTCCATCCTACCCTCACTCGTGAACAAGACCCCGAGATACTTGAACTCCTCCACTTGGGGCAGGATCTCATCCCCGACCCAGAGAGGGCATTCCACGCTTTTCCGACTGAGGACCATGGTGTCAGATTTGGAGGTGCTGATGTTCATCCCAGCAGCTTCACACTCGGCTGTGAACCGCTCCAGTGAGAGTTGGAGGTCACGGCCCGAAGAAGCCAACAGCACCACATCATCCACAAAAAGCAAAGATGCAATGTTGAGGCTCCCAAACCGGACCCCCTCAACACTTCGGCTGCGCCAAGCAATTCTGTCCATAAAGATAATGAACAGAATTGGTGGCAAAGGGCAGCCTTGACGTAGTCCAACCCTCAGTGTAAACGAATTCAACTTACTGCCGGAGCTTGGTCCGCATTTCCGACAGTAAGGCGGACATTGGCAGTAAGTCGGACATCGGTCGTACAGGGACCGAACAGCCCGTATCAAGGCGTCCGGTACCCCATACTCCCGAAGCTACCCCCACAGAGATCCCAGAGGGACATGGTTGAACGTCATCTACAAGTCCACAAAGCACGTAGACTGGTTGAGCGATCTCCCATGCACCCTCGAGGACCCTGCCGAGGGTGTAGAGCTAGTCCACTGTTCCACGGCCAGGACGAAAACCACACTCCTCCTCCTGAATCTGAGACTCAACCTCCCAACGAACCCTCCTCTCCAGCACCCCTGAATAGACCTTACCGAGGAGGCTGAGGAGTGTGATTCCCCTGTAGTTCGAACACACCCTCCGGTCCCCCTTCTTATAAAGGGGGACCACCACCCCAGTTTGCCAATCCAGGGGCACTGTCCCCGACGTCCACGCGATGTTGCAGAGGCGTGTCAGCCAAGACAGCCCTACAACATCCAGAGCCTTCAGGAACTCTGGGCGGATCTCATCCACCCCCGGGGCCTTGCCACCAAGGAGTTTTTTGACCACCTCAGTGAGTTCAGCCCCAGAGATGGGAGAGCGCACCTCGGTGCCCGAAGACTCTGCTTCCTCAGGGAAAGACGTGTCGGTGGGATTTAGGAGGTCTTCGAAGTATTCTGCCCACTGATTCACAACGTCCCGAGCAGTGCCCCGTCTCCACTTTACACAGTGTCAATGATGCACTGCTTCCCTCCTCTGAGACGCCGGATGGTGGACCAGAATTACTTTGAAGCCATCCAGAAGTCGCTTTCCATGGCCTCATCGAATTCCTCCCACACTCGAGTTTTTGCCGTGGCGACCGCCGAAGCCGCACTCCGCTTGGCCAGTCGTTACCTGTCAGCTGCCTCTGGAGTCCCACAGGCCAAAAAGGCCTGATAGGACTCCTTCAGCTTGACGGCATCCCTTACCGATGGTGTCCACCAGCGGGTTCGGGATTGCCGCCATGACAGGCACCAACCACCTTACGGCCACAGCTCCTGATCCGCCGCCATGACAATGGAGGCGCGAAACATGGTCCACTCGGACTCAATGTCCCCCGCCTCCCCCGAGACATGGGAGAAATTCTGCCGGAGGTGAGAGTTGAAACTCCTTCTGACAGGGGACTCTGCCAGACGTTCCCAGCAGACCCTCATACGTCTGGGCCTGCCTCCAGAGTGGAAGAGAGTCCAACTTCTCCCGAAAGGACTGGTACCAGAGCCCAAGCTGTGTGTGGAGGCGAATCCGACTATATCTAGTCGAAACTTCTCAGCCTCGCACACCAGCTCAGGCTCCTTCCCCGCCAGAGAGGTGACTTTCCATTTCCCTCACACAGGTGGTGAGCCCATGTGAGGGGGGACCCACGTCATCCCTTCGGGCTGAGCCCGGCCGGGCCCCATGGGTGCAGGCCCGGCCACCAGGCGCTCGCCAACGAGCCCCACTTCCAGGCTTGGCTCCAGAGGTGGGCCCCGGTGACCCGCATCCAGGCGAGGGAAACTTAAATCCATTTATCCTTTTCTTCATATGGGGCCGTCATATGGAGCCGTGTTTAGTCTGGAACCTCACCTAGGACCTGTTTGCCATGGGTGACCCTACAAGGGGCCTGAAGCCCCCGACAACTTAGCTCCTAGGATCACTGGAACTCGCAAACCCCTCCACAGCGTTAAGGTGACGGCTCACCTTGAATCATTTAAATGACAAAAACCCCCCAAACTTTTCTTTTTTTTTTTTACAGTGTTTAATTCTAGCTCTTTTATGTGAGCGATGCAGGAGTGAATGTCTAATATCCGTAGCATTATATACTAAGCTGCCACTGCATCCCCCACATGTGGGGTGTTTATTGAAACGCTTTGTTTCGCCAAATACCGTATTTTCCGCACTATAAGGCGCACCTAAAAGCCTTAATTTTTTTAAAAAGCTGATGGCGTGGCTTATAATCAGTTGCGCCTTATAGATGGATCAATATTTAGATTGGGATTCGTAGATTGGGAATTAACTGATAAAGTAAGGTTCACCTGTTTCTTTTGTGTTTACAGTTGAACAAGGTTGGTCATATTGACATTGAGTTATTACGCTATTGAGAGTTTGGAGTTATTATTTGAGTTATTATTGTTTTACCTTTGAGTACAGTCGGCCCCCGGTTTACGAACACCCTCTTTTACGAACATTTCGACTTACGAGCGTGGTCCGCGAAGTTTTTTGTCCCCCACTTACGCACAGACCATTCGCCTTACGAGCAATCTGACATGCCGGCCATTGTATTTGTTCATATATTTTCACCTTGCCACATCATCAAAATCAGTAGTTAAAGCTTGTCACGGCAACGTGGAACGATATTGCTCTTACAATGTCACAGTCACTGTCTCAGTCACGGTGTCAGTCACGGTCTCCCTCACGGAGATGCTATTGGCCGGCGTCACGTCAATCACAGAAATGCCGATATGCTAATGGCCGAACGCCTTTATCTAGCTTGATGGCACAGCTGGTCGGGACGGAAGGAAGGAGAGAAAATCAGTCAAAAACGGAAGGAAGGAATGTTGTGGAGACTTTGCAAACTTTATCTGTTAGACATGGCTTCTAAAATTGTAAGTGGCGGTAAAGGAAGAAGTAAGGGGATGATGACAATAGAAACCAAGCATGAGATAATAAAAAAATACAAAGGAGGCGCGTGCATAGTTAACCTTGCTCGTGAGTATGGCCGTAACCGCTCGGCAATCTTCTAAGGGCAAGACTTTCCTTGTCGGGGGACAGACCTCGCTCGACAACAAAATGGAGAGGCTTCTTCTACTATGGATTAAAGAGAAGGAAATCGCCGGTGATATGTTTTAGTTTGAGAAAAGTTTTTGTTTAAGAAAATAAATAAATTCTGCGGGTTGGCCTCTGCTCACATCCGTCTCCACTCAGCTCAAGTCACGTCCCCCCAGAGGAAGATGTCATTTATCCTTTGTTTATCCATGCTTGTTATATTAACTGTACAGTAGATTATGGTACTAATTTTAAATATGTGTGTAAATTCGTGATGGTTTTAACTATGAATTCGCCACACGTCGCCAGTCAATGTGTGCATACAATTGACCTCGCTTTGCTACATTAACGAAAGCGACCTCGCTTTGCTACATTAACGAAAGCATTTGCTCATGCATGACACGGTAACGCTGATATGCTATTGCTCTTACAATGTCACAGTCTCTGTTTCAGTCACGGTGTCAGTCACGGTCTCACTCACGGAGATGCTATTGGCCGGCGTCACGTCAATCACAGAAATGCCGATATGCTATTGGCTGAACGCCTTTATCTAGCTTGATGGCACAGCTGGTCGGGACGGAAGGAAGGAGAGAAAATGAGTCAAAAACGGAAGGAAGGAATGTTGTTAAGACTTTGCAAACTTTATCTGTGAGACACGGCTTCTAAAATTGCTAGTGGCGGTAAAGGAAGAAGTAAAAGGATGATGACAATAGAAACCAAGCAGGAGATAATAAAAAAAAAAAAATACGAAGGAGGCGCACGCATGGCTTGTGAGTATGGCCGTAACCGCTTGGCACTCTTCTAAGGGCAAGACTTTCGTTGCCGGGGGACAGACCTCGATCGACAACAAAATGGAGAGGCTTCTTCTATTATGGATTAAAGAGAAGGAAATCGCTGGTGATATGTTCTAGTTTTGAGAAAAGTTCCCGTTTAAGAAAATAAATAAATAAATTCTGCGGGTTGGTCTCTGCTCCCCTCTGCCTCCACCCAGCTCAAGTCACGTCGCCCCAAAGGTAAATGTCATTTTTCCTTTGTATATTTATGTTATTTAATTTAACTGTACAGTAGGTTATGTTACTCGTTTTTAATATGTGTATAAAGTCGTGATGTTTTTACCTAAGGTTTTTGCACGCGTTGCACACATTCACGAATTAACATAGGTTTGGATTGCCCGTCATACGAGCAGTTCGAGTTACGAGCGTAGCCGCTGAACGGATTAAGTTCGTAACACGGGGGCCCACTGTATTTCTATATTGTGATTGAAATTTTTTTTAGATGTCATTAATTGAGTGTGCGCCTTATACTCCGGTGCGCCTTATAGTGCAGAAAATACGGTAGTTTATTTTTATCCTCGTATACTCGACCACTACACTGACATGATTTACTGGACTAAATAACAACAACAATAAACACTTACTTGTCTGTAAGCTTGCAACTGTTGGAGCTTGACACCTGTGACATAAAACATACTGTATAGTCAAAATAGGTTTGAGAGAATGACTGCTCCTTTAAGTGCAAGTTACAACAGATCACGCTACAAGCTCTGGTCCTTGACAGTCAGTCTTTTGTGTTTTTCAGGTTCCTCTCCCCATTCCTACCTGATTCAAATGATTAGCTCTTCAAGCTAGGCCTGCAGAAGCTTATATTATTGTAATTATTTGAATCAATATGTTTGGAAGGGAACTATCGAAAACGTACAGGATACCAACTCTCGAGGACTGAACTTTGACATCCATGCAATAGATAATGTTTTTTTTAAAAAAAAAACATTATTTGACTGATTTCAGTGTGTGGCATTGTAATACAACATACCTGTGTTGTGGCATTGTAATACAACATACCTGTGTTGTTTCTATTCATTGGTTTATCTTCCTGGACCTAATTCAAAAAAGAAAACATGTTTTATTTGAAGGGTCTCCTACATTTATTGATAATATTTTTTGTTCAAAATAGATCAGATGACTTATTAAAGAAGATACTCACATACTGGATTTTACTTAAAAAAAACCACCTTACAATACAGCCCAATTGATAAATCTACACGTGCTTTTCTACAAATTTCAATCTAAGGTCACCCATATCAATACTTTTTTCATCTTTTGCATTAACCCTTTCACTCCCATTCTGACAATCCATCCCGCAACTTTGCAAAAAAGTGGCAGTGGGTATAGGAATGGTAGCTGATACACGGGGCAGGAACACGCGGACAGCAGGCGGACCGGATCAAGCTAACGAGAGGGGCTGACGCAAGGAAGATCAGAACTGAAAGGCAAAACAAACCCAAAAACCCACAACTAAACTTGCCTCAACAAAAGAAAACCCAGGCAGAACGTGACGATATATTTATGTTACCCTAGATTACACTGATTACAAAGTATTGTAGGTGTTAGGTGATAATTTTCCCTTCTCTGGCATGTCCCCGGGGACGACCCAGGACACGCTGGAGGGACTATGTCGCTTGGCTGGCCTGGGAGCGCCTGGGTATTCTTTTAGAGGAGCTAGCTGGATGAAGTGGCCGGAGAGAGGGAAGTCTGGGCTTCCTGTCTTAAGCTGCTGCCCCCGCGACCCAACCCTGAAACACAACAGTAGAAGATGGATGGATGGATGGATGGATGAATGGATGGATGGATGGATGGATGGATAGATGGATCGATGGATGGATGGATAGTATCGTGTTGTGTATGGTATCGTCTATGGGATATATAGTCCCAGTGGTATTTCTTGGTGTAAACGGAAGTGTTTTTTTGTTTTTTTTTATTAATTTTGCAAACTATCCTAGAGTCTAGGATAACTTGTCTAGGACCTAGACCTATGGCATATATTACTTGTTTATAAGTTAAAAAAAAAAAAGAATCGGTCGTGAAAGGGTTAAAAAAAGGCCTGTGCTAGGGGTGATTTTAGCTGTGTCATGGGGCTGTTATGGCCTCACATATTATGAAACGCTATCCTAATCATGGAATCAGTATCTCTATTCTCCGATCATGGCAGAGAAAAAGAGTATGCACTTATCGATTGCAAAGTCTTTTATGACTCAGTAAATTATACCCTTATAATAATTATATGAGCAAAATTTGAAAAACTTACCTCCATTAATTCTACACCGGACTTCATGCGTCTTTGAAGGTATTTCTGGTGATGCTGAAATGTTGAATTCTCCATCGAAATCTTTCCATTTAATTTTCTTCATTGAGAAGTCAATCAGTCATGAAGAAGTGTCGTGGGGTAGGGGAATCAAAAGCAACAGTTTGCAGAGGTGGGATGGCCCCTCCCCTTGCCAATTTCATATCGCTCCAACTTATTCAGTATTGTGCACTTGTCACTTTGCAAAATCAGCTGCTTTTAAGCACACTGTGGTCAATTTGCATCAACATTTACAGCACAAAAGTTATGATCGTTAAAACACAAGTACACCCCTCCCAAAAAAAGTAAATATTCTTAAAGCACCATAATGCTCAAGCTACTGTGTGACATGGAATTTAAATGAAACATAATGACTGTGTTTTGTTACTGATATAAATTGTTTCAAGGTTGGGTTCATAGATTGTTGGACGGCAGCCAAGGGCGGGGACCTTGGCCCACCGATCCCTGACTAAAGAAGCTAGCTCCTGGGACAAGAAATGTCACTTCTCTGACAGGGAAGGAGTCTGGGCTAGTCTACGAGTCTGAGAAGTCCCTAGATACAGTCTAGATAAAGTCAGACGTGCCTCCACACACAGCTTGGGCTCTGGTACTAGTTTTCTCAAGAGGGTTTGGATTCTATTCACTGGAGTTGGCCATAGGGAGAGGCACAGAGCAGGAGTGGGCATACTTATTGCCCCACGGCTCTGCACCTGTACATTGGTTTCTACCCCGGAAGACGAGAGGGTAGCCTCCTTCGGGTGGGGGATGCATTCTGACTGTTGTTTATGCCTGTGCACCAAACAGCAGCTTAACTTGAGCTACCCACCCTTTCTGGAGTCCTTGAAGGGTGTGCTGGGTAGCGCATTCTCTGGGGACTCACTTGTTCTGCATGGGCACTTCAATGCTCACGTGGGCAATGACAGAGAGACCTGGAGAGATGTGATTGAGAAGAATGCGCCCCCTATCTGAAACCGAGCAGTGTTTCGTTATTGGACTACTGTGTGGATTGTCCATAATGAACACAATGTTCAAGCATAAGGGTGTCCATCTGTGCACTTGCCACCAGGACACCCTTTGCCATAGTTTGATGATCAACTTTGTGGTCGTACCATCAGAAATCCCACCGCCAAATTGGTCATTCAAGTGAAGACCATACCACCGCCTGGTGGTGTGTTGGCTCCGTTCGTGGGGAAACATGTTGATCAGACCTTGCAGACGCAAACGTATCGCAAGGGTTTGCTGGGAACGTCTGGCAGAACCCCCTGTCAGAAGGTGTTTCAACTCTCACCTTCAGCAGAATTTCTCCCACGTCCCGGGGGAGGTGGGGACATTGAGTCCAAGTGGACCATGTTCCGTGCTTCCATTGTCGCGGCGGCTGATCTGAGTTGTGGCTGTGAGGTGATTGCTGCCTATCGTAACGGCAATCCGTGAACCCGCTGGTAGACACAAGCAGTAAGGGGTGCTGTCAAGCTAAAGAAGGAGTCCTATCGGGTCTTTTTAGCCTGTGGGACTCCAGGGGCAGCTGACAGATACCAGTTGGCCAAGCAGAGTGTGGCTTTGGCAGTCGCAGATGAAAAACAACTTCTGGATGGCTTTGAGGAACTTCTGGTCCACCATCCGGCGTCTCAGGAGGAGGAAGCAGTGTACCATTAACACTGTATACAATGGAGATGGTGCGCTGCTGACTTCAACTCGGGACATCATGAGCCGATGGGCAGATTGAAGACCTTCTCATTTTCACTAACCTGTCTTCCTTTGAGAAAGCAGAGTATGGAATCTCCAATGTGGGCTCTCCTATCTCTGAGGCTGAAGTCACCGAGGTGGTCAAAAATATCCGGACACCCTGGTATGGGCTGTTCAGTCCCTGTACGAGAGTTCGGACCGCATTTCTGGCAGTAAGTCGGACCCGTGTCTGGTGAGGGTTGGACTCCTCCAAGGCGGCAGGATTGTTACGGATCACTGTTCATTACTTTTATGGAGAGAATCTCTAGGTGCAGCTGAAGCGTTGAGGGGTTCTGGTTTGGTGGTCTCAGAATTTCATCTCTGCTTTTTGATGTGGTTCTGTCGACTTCCTCAGACTGCGACATCCAACTCTCACTGGAGCGGTTCGCAGCTGAGTGTGAAGCGGTTGGGATGAAGAACAGCATCGTCAAGTATGAGACCATGGTCCTCTATTGGAAAAGAGTGGAGTGCCCTTTCCGGGTCGGGGATGTGGTCCTGTCCCAAGTGGAGGAGTTTAAATATCTTGGGGTCTTGTTCACGAGTGAGTGTATGATGAAACGGCATATCAACAGATGGATTACACTGTCTGATGTGGTAAAGAAAGAGCTGAGCCAAAAGGGAAAGTGAACCACCCCTACACTAGTAGAAGATGTATGGTTGGATAGTTGTTTCAATATCTAAAGCGCTATATAAATAAAGCACATTTACATTTATGAAATAATCTGTATTGAATGAATATAGTCCAATCTCAAATACAGTAAGCATAATATTTTAAGATTCATGAGATTTATTGTCAAATATATGGTTGTACCATACAATGAAATTCTTATTCTGTTCACTTCCCCGGGCAACGGACTACATTCCATAAGTGAGCAATAAATAAAAAGCAATAAACAACAAACAGAGACAATGGTGCTATTAATGTAGCGCAGAATATTTAATGATAAATAAAAGTTAAAAAAACATAACCTTGCATGTATTATATGGGTTTTCTCTGGGTACTCTGGCTTCCTCCAATTATTAGACATACACACCATACACAAGTGTCAAAGGTCACCAGCACCTCCTGTAAAAGGCCTTAAACTGAGTTTGTGACCATTTTAACCCACAAATCATTGTGACACATTCATCTAAGTAGTTGAAATTTTATATTCTGCATGTAAAGAGTAGACAGAAGGTTTGTGGCGATTATGACACATACACGCCATACACAAGTGTCAAGGTTCACGTGCATCTCCTGTAAAAGGCCTTACACTGAGACTGTGACCACTTTCACGCACAAATCTTTGCAACACATTCATCTAGGAAGTTGAAGTTTTCTATTCTGCATGTGAGGAGAGGCCTCAAAATAGGACATGGGATGCGCACGATTAGGTTTGAGAAAGGCAAGAAGTCCCACGACTCACTAAGGGTTCCTGCTGTCTGTTTCACCACCTAGCAAGAGGGTGATCAGCTATTTCTTCTCAATTAGCTTGTTTGTTAGCCATGGCAAACGCGCATGCTCTTTTCGTACTTGTCAAATAAAGACTAAAAAGATGACTGAAAATCTTTAAACCTGTATCAAACGCACCGGTTTTGTCTGCTAGCTAAGGACATTAGCAGTAAATTTTGCACCACATAAGTTTACGTTAAGGCAGTGGTTCTCAAAATGGGGTCCGCGGACCCCGTAGACCCGTGGGATGACTACAGGATGCCCATGAAACAAATTTGGTAATTAATTAAACAATATACATTTGCCAGGCTTGGTTTTTGTCATGGTTGAAATTTAGGGAGAGTACGCAAATGCGCCAAGTGAAGCATGTGATGTTACGCATCAGTGATTTCTGTCGCGCATGCGCACCGGCGTACCACTTATGTGCATGCCTGTGTATATTCTATGATGTAGGCCTTTACCAACAGAGACACCACTGGACCTGCTGCTCACAATTATATCAAATGTTTCAGGGTTCCAGATTAGCTTGAAATAGTGGCATTTTGCCCCGCAAATATTACAAAAAATAAACAGTACATTTTTCATCACACTTGTGCAGATATGAAGAGTATATTTATTGATTATTGAGTACAGGGCCATCATGCAAAAAAAATACAATAAATGTTGGATCCTGCATGACTCTAACAATGAATACTCATCAATTTAACATCAATACAATGAAACGTGAGAAAAATCTGAACACTTGCTTTGCAAATCATTTCACCATGTGCTCCCCTAAGGTTTGTTTCAGTGCTCCTAAAATTTTAAGCTACTGGCTACTGTTTTCCTTGTAACAATACTGTATGTCAGAAGTATTGTATTAAGAATCAAAATCCATTGGCACATACTAATCAGCTTTATAGGGAGTTGTTACCACATTGAGCATTTATGTTCAGCAGTAAATAGTTCATGTTCTCAGATATATAGTAGATAACCTTTATCTTTGAAATAAAATCAAGTTAAATCCTTTCTGAGAGCACCAAAACTATGGTTTTGATGAGGTCAAAGTTCACATTTTAATCATAAGAATCAAGTATGACTTCACCGCATTCATTTAGGTAGGTTTAACCTGGCAAAATTCTTGCAGAAACTCCCCCATGGCGTCTTGTCGGTGTCCCCACAATGTACAAAAACTGTTTTTGTGTGTGCTGCCGCCATCTTGCTCAAGGTGACCCCACAATGTACAAAAACTGTTTTTGTGTGTGTTGCCGCCATCTTGCTCAAGGTGACCCCACAATGTATGAAAACCACATTTTTAGTGTATAAAAGTGTGCGTGAGCTCGAGAGTGTGTGTGGGGTGCAGTACCATTTTCCACCAGCAGTATGCCCTACTGAGCACACACACTTACACACAAAAAAATCGGTTTTTGAGCATTGTGGGGATATCCTTCAAAATTGGCCAGGGCACTTATTAGACCTTTTTATCTTTGAATTAGTTGTTAGAATTGTGGGGACCCGGTTTTGGGTCCCCACAAATTTTTGGGTCCCCACACTGTGATTGTGCTGTCAGGTGCAGGTTCCCACAATGTAGCAAATACAAACGCACACACACACACACACACACACACACACACACACACACACACACACACACACACACACACACAAATTCCAGTCAAGGTGCCAGAGATTTTACTGTGGTGAGATGAGAGAGAGAGAGCTAAATATACAATCTAAATGTCTGGACTTGGGGAGAGCCAGTAGAAGGACTGCCACATATGCCGTAGATCTGCCTCTTTTGTGTGTGTGAGGGGGGTGTGCGGCGTGTGCGGCCCTCTTGTACTTGTGAGGACCATTTTGGTGAACCCCACAAGTTCAGCCCTTTTTGAGGGTCTAGGCATACTTTGAGAGTATAGGTTTGAATTGAATTCTGGTTGGTGTCAGGTCATCTGTTTTCCTGGTTAATGTCAGCTAAGGGGCAGATAGAAGGGAAAAAAAGCGTGTGTGCCACTGCATCTGTGTGAATTCTTATGTGCATGCGTGCGAGTGCACAGGTATATGCGTGTGTGTGTGTGTGTGTGTGTGTGTGTGTGTGTGGGGGGGGGGGGGGGTTGTGTGGCCTTATTTAGGATGACAGAAATTGAACCAAATTCACAAGCATGCACTGAATTTGTATTTGTGCCTCTTAGTATTTATTTGTGTCTCTTAGTATTTCTTGTTATATTTTTAAAACGGCAAAAGATATGTTTCATGACCTAGATTACTTGACAATACAGACTTTAGTGAGGATTGGAGAAGGAATGACATCAAATGGATTCATGCGTAAACACACTGCAGTTTCTTAACTTTACCACAATATGTCGCTACAGTTCACTTTAAAATACAACATGTGTCAACCTTCAATTTCATTACGTTTTGCTTTATTGTGTCTGAAACGTCGCGCTAGAGGGCAATATCATTCCTCAAGGGCCAGTCGCGAGCTAATTAGTGATAATCTGATAATAACAAGGTTAATAAGGTTTATTATTATTAATTATTATTATTATTATTATTATTATTATTATTATTATTATTATTATTATTATTATTATTATTATTATTATTATTATTACTACTACTACTATACAGTATATAATATAATTGTTCTTGTTGCTTAAACTGAATAAAATTGGTCAGCAATACCCTGATCAATTCATATGATTTCACATGGGAAACCCAAAAGAATGCAATAAAATAAAATATTACATATGCTGTAGATAGATAGATAGATAGATAGATAGATAGACAGACAGACAGACAGACAGACAGACAGACAGACAGATAGATAGATAGATAGATAGATAGATAGATAGATAGATAGATAGATAGATAGATAGATAGATAGATAGAAAAAAGTATATTGATGCAATATATTATTTTTGCAATATTTTTTGTGTGTGTTCATGTTTATTTTCCCACATGTTTGAAATAAAGAAATTGATTGATTGATTGATTGATTGAATATGTATACATGTCAAATATGAAAGTGTCAAACTGAATGAAATTTACAGACAAAGTAATTTTCTTCTTTATCAATGGTCTAAAGGAGAAGTTGTTGATTCAGTCTTATCGCTGTTAAAAAGGTAATGCAGTAAATATTATCTTTCTTGAATCAAGAAAAGAAGTGGTTGAGAAGACTTCGAAACCAGGAAAAAAGAGCACACAAGGAAGGCATGAGTCAGTGAGTCCGCTCATTGTTGCTGTTGTGGTTTGACACGTTTCCTGTGACTGCTAAAAATGTTGTCGTGTGTGTTGTTCTCTGTGAGACGGTGGAGAAACGTGGGTTGAGAAGCAACAGTTTGTTTTCGGCACACTTTCTGTCACGACAGGGAAAACAACTTCCCCTAAAAAAACTATACACTTTTATTTTTGCTTAATCCAAACAAACAAACAAAAAAGACTATCTTTTATAATTAAAACACCTTTTGTTCTGATATGCTGTGCGTGTGTGTGTGTGTGTGTAGGTGTGTGTGTGTGTGTGTGGATATTTTAGAATAAAAAGCACAGATTCGCAGTGCAACTGTTGTTTTTTACAGTGTTCTTCTTCTGTTGTTATTGAGAGCATTAATACCTCTAAGGAAAAAAATAGTCTCTGAGTCTGTTTGACCTGCTTTTATGGTTACCTGTAACCCGAGGGAAGGGGATAGATAATTTGAACACCTACACTGACCGGAGTCTCTCAGTTCCACAAAAAATGTGTATTAACAAAAGGCAAAATGCAACGTACAACTGAAACTCTCTCACATCACATCAAAGGTACAAACAAAAAGAGGCATAGCAAAAACGAGTCAATGTGACTAAGTCTCACCCGGGAGAAGGGTAGCTACGGAAAGCGGAAAGAACACTCAAAAACACTCTTAAGAAAAGTACCAACAAAGAATGCAGTCTCGGGAAAAGTCCAGCGTCGTTCCCCTGTCCCGGCTGCACTTAAATAGCCCATGATGGCAAATGGACGTCAGGTGCACATAAAATTTAAACTCACTATTAATGCCCCAGTTCCACTTCCAGAACCACAATCTTATTTGTCTTATCATCTTCTGCCTGAATGCCTGAGTTCCACTTGAACTGTTGATTTAATTTGGACTGTTTGGATAAGGTTTTGTGTGTTTTGTCTTATTGTATAATGTTGCTCCTTGTCTATTTCGTATTAATCGTGTCTTTCTGTTTTTTCCTGTAATTGTGTTCTTGGATCATTTATATTAAATTAATTTAAATAAATCATAGTAGTTTCTACAGTATTTAGAGTAATTCTTTGTCAGAATGTCGCTGGTTTGTGCTATTGTGTGCATTATTTTAGATATTAGGGATTTTGTTCCATCCCTGCCACTAAGATTGATTCTCATGCTTGCAAAATGGAACCTGGATTCTTCCTTTTTTCCGCAAATAAAGTAAAAATAAATAAAATAAAAATAAAGTCTTGCCTGTTCTCTGTGACAGACGAATCCAGAACCGCTTAATTTTCCCAAATTCATTGATTTTTTCTGGCTACAGTAATTCTGCCGTTTTGACATTTGGTCTTACTGATTATTGCTATTCCAACCAATGTTTGCTTTTCGACTTGCTTCCAACTTTCTCAGTAGCCTTATTTTTAGATAAAACAAATCCCTCTGGGCCATCACCTCCGGTTTTGTTTCAAGAACAATCATGAAGATCTGGGGAGGGGGGTGGGGCTGCATGGTCTTCGAGGAGCATTTAAAGCTCTTTGAACTGTAACTGAATTAAGACTGAATTGTTCATCAAGTTGCTACTCAGGAAAACAGCATATGGTTGACGAAATGATTTAAAATTCCAGTTCTGACGAGAGTTGGGGGGGGGGGGGGGGTAGTTGACTGTTAAATTTCATCCATTCCATGAGAATGCAGTTTGAGTGGTGCACAGATGATGAGGTTTGTCATACTTTGTATTATCACATTAAATAAATAGTTCATTTTCTTATGTTTAAATAAAAATTTTAAAAAAAAGAAAAACATTACTGTAACAAAAACAAAACCAAGACGCCATTGTCGTCTTGAATTAGGCTTATCCACCACCAGTAATCCTCAATAAATTTTCCTCAGTGAATAAGCATAGTAAAGTAGAATGTTTAGCTCCTGATGAAGAAATAAAATGACTTCAAATCTAAATCCAACCAATTCTGATCTTAAAATACCCTTTGACTTCATGTCTGTATTTATTCAAATAAATTCTTCTTGCGTGGGTGTTTCTGACATAATTACTGACCAGATGTTTGAGGAAGTTTTTCTAAAGGGGAAGTAAGTTCAGAATCCGACTGTTGTCAGACCCAGCACACTTGCAGTATGGATTTGGGATATGAACGGAACTGTGTTTCCTTTTGATGGTCTAATTAACCATTTGAAAGAAAACCACAGCTATTTTTTTTCTCGTGGCATGATGGAGGCTGCCCTAACACTGTGGCTCTGAATAGCTGTGTCAGGAAGTGAACTGGGCTGGCACTCAGTGGGACTGAGAGCTACAATGACACAGGCAGAGGAGCTGCTTAACTGACGCTACACTAGATGGGTGAGTTTCCTTCAAAATTAAAATCTTTTCCATCCTTCAGAACATTTATAATTCCACATTATGTGCTGATGAAGAGAAAGTGTAACATTGCTGTGAATCACGAATGCTGGAAGCTGGGCTGCCAAGACATACACTGTGAGATTAAAATAACAATAATAAGGTTGTTGGAAAGAAAATGATATTTGATCATGTTTAGACCAGGGGACTGTTAAAATTCAGAAAATTTGCATATATTCTGAGGTGAAAATGACTGTGAAACATGTATGAGTGAAGGCCAGTGAGGATGTGGGAGGAGGGGCTTATTCAAGGGGTCACCAACATTTTTTAAATGTTTAAACTCTAACCCCAACCCTTCTTGGGTGTTGATGAATGCCAATAGATACCCGTTTGATATACACTTCTTATGGAACAAATTTGCTAAAAATAATTTTAATAATATTACATTTAACTAATTTATTGCCATTCATGGCTGCAGACATCAAAGATTCCTTTCTACTAGGCTGGCGGTGAATAAGTTAAGTTTTTCACGTAAATAGACAACTATATTAAATCAAAATTACATTTTAACCAGGTTGGCAATGAATGAGATTATAGTTATTTTTAATTGAGTATATTAATTTATGCCAACGCACTGATCATATTTATGATTTCTTACAATAATTAGGAAAAGTATAACTATCAGTAATGCATTAGTGTTTTTCAATAAACATATGCCAGTGATCTCATTGGTCCCTGGGGGCGACAGGACCTAGTGCCTGAAGCTGAAGGTTCCTGATGAAGTCCAAGAACGTCTTAATTGTATTACTTAGGCCTGTATACCTTTTCTAGCGTCAAAATGTATATATTTTTTTTTCTGTTTATATCTGCCTGTACTGCTATTTTGCTTGGCAGCCACCCATTGAACTCCACTTTAAAATTTGATTTTCATTGTAAAAGTTTTTTTTTGGACCTATTTTATGTTTTGCAGTGCTTGTTGGTTTCACTTTTTCATTTCAATAATATCTTCCCATGCGCTACCCTGCTACTGTCTTACCACTTCTTAATAAGTGTGGTGTTATAGTCAATGGTTTTGGCACACATCCAAATCTTAAGCTTCGTTAATTTACTGCAAGTAATGGTTTCACTTTAAGTCCTTGTTAGAACCTCGCAGTACCGGATTAGCAAGTTCACTTAGCATTTTCAACGAAATCAGCTTCATGAATGCTAAAGTTGGTATCTGACATATCTTGTGTGTCTATAAAAAAATCAAATGCGGTTCTGTTTACTTTTCGTCTTGAACTTCACGCTTTCCAGACAGGCTAAAAATGAAACAATAATCCCACCTGCATCACTTCAAACTACCAAGATGTATATCCAAACTCAGCCACACACATACACACAGAAGGGAAATTTAGCTGGAAATGTTTTCACAAGCTTAAACAAGACAGATGTTTGACCACAGCAGGCAACCATGATTGCCACATTAGTTGTCTACATAGGAGAACGTCTGAGATGGGCCATCCTGACACATCATGAAACAGTTGAATTCCACAGATTAGTTTTTTACAAAAAATCCGACTTGGGAGTTCAGCTTTGTGCTGTAGGCAGGATTTGCCCATGGTATCATTACAACCTGCTTGAGTGAACAAATGTTCATCTTTTCCAGCATGTTGCATTTTGTTAAGTTTTAAGTCAAGACAAATACAAGAAGACAGGTACATGCATATGTTAAGTGAAGCAGTTTGCCGATCACAATGATGTGAGAAGAATGCTGTTTCCCGGATTGTGGTATAAACCAGATACACAATAATTCCTGTAAGATGACCTGCTGTATCGTCTACTAAATAGTTGCGGTGGATAGTCAAAACATCACCTCTGGATATCCAGACTAAGTTTTTAACAGGTAGTTATAGCTGAAATATAATAGAAACGATTATGTGGCTTGAACTCAATTATCCCTAATCATATTTCTGTTTAAGGATGAATGAAATTAATAGAACATCAATAGTGTGAATAATAAACCTTTGCACAAATTTGCATTGTGTTTACTAAAGTAGATGCCTCACAAAAAGAGTCGCTCATTTGTCACAACAATGACAGTATTTTTTTACCTTAAAAGAAATTAAAAGTTACTAAATTAAATCATTAACAGAGATGGGCAGTTCGTCAGTAGTGACGAACTGTCCATTGGTCCGTCACGAAAGGTATGATTGCTTATTACAAACTTTTTAGCTCACACACTTTATTTGGATGAATTTAAATTTTAGCTTTTGTTTTTTCTTTAAGGCCTAACTGCAGAGAGACATGTTTAATGGTATTTATTCAAAGGTTTACTTTATTTATTAGTAGGATGAAAGAAGCTTTACTTTTATTTGGGAGCAGGGCATTGGTGATGGCCATAAGCGATGGACCGACAATTACAATTTTCAATTTGAAAACGGCAGAACAATGATGACAGAGGCGGAAGGCGGGTTGTCTCACTGACCAGCAAAAAAATGTAAAATGCCCACCTCTGATTGTCAAAACCTTTGAGAATAATATGACACGGAATAATTTCAGTTGAATTCATGAGACTTGTCTGAGCTGTCTCTTGCGGTGCTTGCTGATAACAAAGACCTTGTGGTTTGAGACAACGTGCGTGGTAACTTACTGTAACAGGAAGTAGTCACACTTTCAAATGTCACGTTTCAGCGTATCTGCTCTTGTAGCTGTATATTAATGTTGACTGTAATTGAATATAGCTCAGCACCAATGCAATAAATTAATAGCTCCTCTTTGGCAATTATATCACTAAACAATATATACGTTTTAGTAATTACCCAGGCAAGATAGACAAATTTACCGGGTAGTAACTACTAAGATATCACAAGATCCTTTTTTTCCCAGCTTTTTGGGCTAAAAGTGCAACAAAATACACGGGTCAATGTTAAGCCACTGCATTATAGTTTTGAGAATACCACCTAAGGCGTCAAAATAAACTGCACTCTTGCAAGCAATGTAAGACACGAACAGCCTTAGTAAGCGCTTATTTTTGACTGCTTATCTACACATACCGGTGCATATCCCTGCTGTCTTTGGGTAGTAGGTGGTATACAGGCACGGGGTTAACATGCATGCACACAGGAAGGCCTGAGCTGGAAGCGAACCCACAACTGTGGGGCGAACATGCTAACCAGTCTGCCACCAATTAACTACTGTATTTCTCTGTGTACAAGTCGAGGTTCTTTTTACAAATTTTCAACTCCCATGTTTGGGGGAAGTTTACATGACTTAAAATTATTATATAAACCTCTAATATTAAATAGTATGCATCTGTTTTAGCGTGTTTGCACTTTCAAATAAACTTCATCGCCTCATCGCCTCTTTGTTTTGAACAATGAGTTTGCATGGATAATTTGTTCGGGTGAACTTTGACGCATTATGGAAAGAAAAAGACGGCTTGACTTGAGGGGGGGAGGGGGCGGGGGCAGTGACGGGCAACCTTACATGCTTTGATCTCACATTTCTCACTTGGGTAAAGAACATCCCAAGTAAGATGACCAGCAAAACATCTCCAAAGACCCCATTTCAAACAAATTAGATGGGTCCAAAGATGACTACTCATGAAAGAGAAACAAGTTTACGCAAATAGCGAGCAGGAAAAAGAGCACGTCCGGGATTTAAATGGGAGGAGCTATTTGGCATGTCAGATAGTGATGATGACTCTTAGAGCTTTTCGATAAATTCAAATTCAATTGAGTCAAAAAATAAAGCATTGCTACTTCAAAGTGTTTTATTTTTGCAACATTAGTTTCAGCATTTGGGTCGACGCACATGTACATTGCCTCCCACTCGTCTCGTTTCTGCCCCACCTCCCCCCAATTTGGGTGAAATTTGACTTATATGTGAGGTCGACTTGTATAGTATCGGCTCACATAACAGTGGATAACTAACAAAGATGTGTTTAATTTTGTTAGAGGTCATTGGTGAGCTAATGGTTACTTACCTGACTTCCGTGCAGGGAGCGTGGGTTCAGTTCCCACTCTGTGATGACGTGAACTGAAGTGTGAATGATTGTCTACATGTTTCCTGTGTTTGACTGGCAAACAGTGCAGTTCTGCCTTCACGCTTGTTTGAAAGCAGACTTTGGGTGAATTGCAAGATGCAGCAGGGACTGATACATTGCTTATGGACACAGAACTGCTCACAATACGATTAGTTTCCATTTAAATTCTTTACATCATTACGCCCTTAATTTTTAAAAGGCCTTTTCAGTTAGGCTACGGATAAATACAGGACTCCTATCTTCATCAGAGGCTATAATACTGACTAAATTAGTTTCACTACTCCTCTGAGTGTTGCACTTCCTATTAACTGTTTATGCTTTGCTGTGATTGAGGTCTGGCATTTTATGCTCTCTATTTTTCAGCGCCTTTCTATTGTTCAATATAGATTGACATTTTCATTAGACTCAATATGTTTCTTTGTTGAAAGCTTCAGAGTCAAGAAAGCAGTTGGGAGTCTAGTTAAGTAAAGCTCACATCAGACTGAATGCTGTGAGATGTGACAAAGTTTCATTGTATAAATGCGGTTTTACGTTATAATGAAATACAAAATGCTATCATGATTCATTAGGGTCAAGATACACTTGCGGCATACATCCATGTGTAAAGTGGCGTCACAGTACAGAGAGTTCTTGGTGAATTACTAAAAAAAGGAACATCTCTTTTGGTTGACAGCCATTTTTGATGTGCTGCAAAGGATGGAAAGTCCCCTATCTTTCTCAGATCCTTTGTGTCTGCATGAAGTGCATGTTTGTATAGAGGTATGGGTTTTTTTCTGCGAACCAATCGCATTGTGACTGAGGCAGGAAGGAAACCGCTTCCAGAAGCCAACCAATCAAAAGGAAACCCCTGCAGGAAATGAGTGACAGAGTTTGAAGACTTCAAAACCCAGCTGTAGAATTTAAGCAAAGATGCAACACATTGCCCTTTTTTTCTTACTTTGACCTTCCGTACATTTTTATAACTTTACAATCTATCATCTCGTAACAATTGGCAAATGATTCTGCTTCTTTTCCGGCTTCTCTCAAAATGGACTCCACCTTCCCAAATCTCGTTCGATTGAACTAGACATTCAAGCGCCATCAAACTACGTGAGGCAAAAAAAATATGCTTTACTGGGATTTGCTACCACCGGCATGTATGTTCAATCTATGAGGAAGTCCACTGTGAGGAGCTCCAAGCCGAGCGTCGGGATGTGTTTTCAGGAACAGAGGGATGTCATGTAAGTAAGAACCTTCCTGGCACTATTAGGGTCAACTTCATCTTTCAAGTGCAAAGATTGTGGAAAACCATTAAAGGTTTTCCACAATCTTTGCACTTGAAAAATGGATCTCCAAACTTTGGATTGTGCTACAAGCTGGGCATGTTCTTGTAGGTTCAGACATCCAGCTACGTTTGTTGACTTTCAAATTAAAAAACAAACCAAAAAAACACAATTAAAAATCAATCCGAAACACAAACAAAGAGATAATTCCCTAATATCCTGGAAAAAAACAAAATACTACAAGATATTCAAACTTCCATGGAAAAAATAGTGATAAAAAGACTTTTTAATTAACTTATTCAGCAAAAGTCAAAGGTGTGGTTAATCCAATTAAAATAATTGTGATACGTATGATATCTAAGATATCTGAAACCTAAAATGTGAATGTACATCATCCACTTTGTATACTATATAAATTTGATAAACACTTTGAAAAATCATTTTTAGAAGGTCAATTCTGACTTAAGCACTGTATTATGAATTATTTCAAGTTTGTCATATAGCCTTCAAATCTTTTAAGATAATGAGTTTTCATGAGCCTGTAAACTGTAAAAAAAAAAAAAAAAGCAGTAAGTACTGCACATAAGTGAGGAAATGAATTGTGTGCCTTCCGAGAAGTTCTACTGTCAGGTTATTTATGCACGCCTCTTATTTCAGATTCCGAGTTCAGTGGAACATTTAAAATGAAACACCCACTCTCAGAATTTGGAATTTCTTCAAGATGTGTGCGGGAAATGAGATCATACTTCAAAAATATCAAAGACATAGATTAACTCTGCTCTTTCTTTACCTTTAAAAAATATACATAGGATAGGTCATGAGATGTTAGATTGTTCAAGATGGTGGCATGCATCACAGTCTTCAGTTCAATGAGCAAAATTTGGTTTAGGGTAACAATAATTAATCATTTAAAACAGTGTAAATTATTGCGGTTTTATGATATCAAGAGCAATGTTCTGTATTGTTCGGGCATTGTTCCTGGGGCATTTCTTTTCAGAGATGTCTGTAATATCACTTATACATTCTCACTTATACCAAAAAAGATGTTTCAATCATTTGTTGTGTATTCACTCTTGGTAATGTTATCTGTTTGAGATAAAGCTCCTTGCCAAGTCCTTTTTGCTTGGGTAATGGTTTGTGTTAAAGAAAAATGGGACATTTCCAGGAAGGGTTTTAGTTTCTCTCCCGTGAGGGGGAGGATGGGCGTGAAATCTTAATTCTTCAGTCTTCCTGCCTTGTGCTCTTTCAGTTTCACTCATTATTGCGTTGATATCAATTCGTTTTTCCTTAGTGTGTGGTGAGAGCTAGTTCCAGTGCTATTCACTATATCTTTTGTCATAAATGTTTTTGGCACTACAAGTTGATACCACATATTCTCCATATATTTTCAAACTCTCATAGCTTTTGCGTTCTTGTAACATTATCTACGTGATGTAAAGTGTGTGCTTGAAAATATGATATTTAACTTGGCAACTTGACTTGAATGGCGGCATTCATTGAATACATTCCTGCAATGATTCAGAGGGTTGAATGCAGTTGCTATATTTATGAATAAAATACAATGTCATTCATCACACTTGCCCATAGCGCAGACTCTGTCTGCACCTGAAGCAAATTTACCAAAATGCAATCCATCACCTGAACCACAAGTTAAACCTGCTTTCAGCAGACATAACATTTAGTCTACGTTCAGCCACTAAATTGTCACATGTGCCATAGCGTGTGAAATAAAATGTTCTCAATATGCTGGAAAATCCCGCATTACGCAAATGATTGTCGAATTCTCAAATACGCTGAACTGGGATTGCACCAGCAATTGTTATGTACCTAGTTGATTGTTATAATCAACTAGGTACATAACAATGTATCTATTTTAGAACACCAGCACACATGCACTGTCAACAAAAATTGAGCCCAAAGAGCTACCTAATCAATAAACTCAATAATAATATTGAGGTTGATTCCAAATACATGAATGTTTCATCACTGAAGACTCTGAACTGCCTTTTGGTATTAATGTGAGGGTGAAACTCATTTATGGGTGTCCAGTTATTAACTGGCAACAAGCCCAGATTGTAAACTGCCTCTCGCCCCAACTCAGGAGGTTTAGGCACCAGGTCACCCGCCACCCTAATAAAGATGAACATTGCAGAAAACGAAGGGCTGGCTGGTGTCAGAAGACTCGAGCATGAATAGGAAGCAGCTACAGTATATTCTGCAGCTTTTTTCGTGAGTTAGTCTGGTGAATAACATTTTAATCATTCCTAAGAATGATTAAATGAATGATAAAAATGAAAATGTCAGATAGTTACTGCACTATTACTTTTTAGTTTGGTGTGCTCCCTTTGGGTTGGATTTGGGGAGGAAATCCAGCCCACCAGTTGATAAACAGAAGGAGAAGCCCGACCTCTGCCGCACCGAGATGATGATAGTGGTGGTTCTCACACCAGAGGACAAACCACACATATCTTCTGTGTGTCTTCTTGCTGTTGCTACGCCCTGATGAATGATTGGCTTCTCATTTTTGTCTGCATTCCTTTTCGGACTCTATTAAACTGACTGCCAAGTCATTCCTGAGGGTTGACTCGTCGTTTCAATTTTGGCCAAAATGTTGTCAGCTTTTCAAATTACAATATGACTCATGTGTTCTCAATGCATTTCTCAATGCAGTTCCTCTAGGCATGCTGGGTAGATTTATTTATTTAAACACAAAGTGGTTAAGTGCAATTTTACACAATCTATTCTCTGATGTTGGTGGGTAAATGTTACCATTGGAAATGAAGAGTGTTATTTTTTTCAGGCAATCATTCAAACATGTCACAAGCTAACCATTGCACAATAAAATTAAAGTACCACA
Organism: Hippichthys cyanospilos; assembly: GCF_059441005.1. Taxonomy (NCBI): domain Eukaryota; kingdom Metazoa; phylum Chordata; class Actinopteri; order Syngnathiformes; family Syngnathidae; genus Hippichthys; species Hippichthys cyanospilos. Next base: position 4,830,776 of record NC_142383.1, read on the forward strand.
GCCCATTAAGTATTTTAAATTATTAAATATTAATATATTAAAGTATTTCATGACAGATACTGCCACCTAGTTCTGCTTTATTGATACTTTTGCAATTACATTAATTACTTAGCACCTGTTTGTTATAGGTATTTAAAAGAACATGTATAGTCCAACAGTATATAATAGGAAAACTATTTTAAATATAATTATCTTTAAACATATGAATACATAATATAATAACAAACTACTCACACTTAAATTATTAAATATATATATATATATATATATATATATATATATATATATATATATATATATATATATATATATATATATATATATATATATATATATATATATATATATATATATATATATATATATATATATATATTATGTTTGACTGTACCGGTATATTGAGTGATTCCACTAGGTACACACACAGAAAAATACAACTGCCTCAATAAAGATAAATAGAAGATGTTATTTTTTGACCGACAGAGTCAGTGATAACAATATTGCTGTTTACACAATACACATTGTCATTTGTGTCTTATGCAATTGCTATGATATTACAAAAACTCTCGTACAGCTCTTGCAGTTTATTACTAACACAGAACACGTTGGTATTTAGGAATGCAGTTGGATTGCAGCAGATGGAGTCAAATGTTTATGCAGTTTTGTACTGTGGCGGTGAAAGGGAGTAGTTGCCTTCCTTTATTGGCTACATACACATCATCACATCACCATCCACCCTTTATCCTCTGGGGTCTGCTGATAAACTGGAAGTTATCCGTAAACTCATTTGAAGATGAAGGGTTTGACTTGGGATGTTTATTTTGACCCCCACACCCACACACATTACATGAAACCTCAGCTGAAAGACTTGGCATGAATATTTCCTGTTAGAACTCAGATTGTTTGTGTGCTGAAGTCAGGGAACTATCTCAGTTTAGGTGTGTGAGGGAGGGCGTGCATGAGAAAAAGTTTCCAGTCAGAGAGAATTTTAACTATGTCAACATGAAGAGAGGAAGAGAGAAGGCAAAATAAGTCTGGTGAACTTCACCTGGGTCCATTAGAGGTCCTGCAATAGAGCCAATGACAGCATTTATACATGGCGGTCACCTCTACGCGTCAATCTGAGACAGCGACGCAGTGAAACATCAAAACAAATGTTGACCGGAGGTAAGCAACAGAGCAGGTCTCGCCTTCTCGTATGGTGTATTGAAAGACGTGGGATCGTTGCTTCTGGCATTCATCTGGCCCAACCAAACTGCAACTGCAACTAACATTTGATGATCTGAGTGAGTGTAATGGTGTGATAGAATGAATGCAGTGGACTCTAGAGTAAGTAATTATTTTTTGCTTCATTGTCCACATTTGCTTGTCCACAAACCAACAATTATGTATCCATGTCTTACACACAATTAATGTTTACACACAGGCATTATACAGTATTTGGGTTCTTTGTTCGCTGTATGCGTTTTGTGTCTAATGTTAATAAACTACCACTAAACTGCTATGTAAACTGCTATGGCTTTGTAAATGCCTTAAGATGGTGTATTTTTTAATTGTGAAGCACATTGAGTTACCTGAAATGTGCTATATAAATAAAGCTACGATGTATTGTCTTGAAAAAGAATAAACCTTAAGCATGGCATGATTATTGCATTTAGAATGTGCTTGGACTAAATTTGTTCAGTCATATATAGAGAAAAAGGACAATGAGGGTTGAATGTGTATTTATTGTATATCTGTTTCGAAGTGTTGTATTGAGGAAAATAATCATTCTTGGAGGAACCATAGGGGCGGTTAGTGTGAATGAAGCTCGTCTATCAACTACTAATACAGTCGTTTATTAGTATGTTTGAATTTCATTTTGTCTTTTCTAAATATGACTCAAGCAGTTTGTTTGTTACGTAGTTACACGTTAACATCAGAATCTGCCTTTTCTGTTAATGCGGCTTCCCATAAATGATGTGTATTGCCATTTATTGACCATTTTTGCTTCAAAGAGCTTATCATTCACAGTTTCATTTGTTTTACAATTTGAGGTATGTACTCCCTGACTGCTGAAAGAATTTGTTTTTCTCCATTTACTATGATATGCTTTGTGTCTTCCTTTTGCTACTAAACTGTCTCACTTTCATTGTTGTTCCTCCTCAAACCTCCTTTCCCTTTCATGCAGAACCATGTCATCTCTGGAGGTGTGTTGGCCAGTGCCAATGCGAGCCATCGGTGCACAGAACCTCCTCACTATGCCTGGAGGAGTTTCTATGTCAGGATACCTTCACAAGAAGGGAGCCAGCCAGTTTAGTCTCATGAGATGTGAGTAAATGTTGAGATTGTTTTTGTTTTGTTTTTTCACAAAAATAATCCAATTTCCATAGACACATATGTAGTCAGAATGTGTCGTCAACTGTTTACCACATGAAACAACAGCAGTTCATAATGCTCAATTAGTTTAATCTATTATACTCACACTTGTAACTGGGCAATCAGAGCCACTCCTTCTAATCCAAAACCAGGAACCTCCTGTCACCAATTGCAAAAAAAAAAAATCATTGTAAAAAACATTTGAAAAAGCAGTGGTACTTCAAGGAAAATGACATGTGTACAGTAACTGTCACTTCAACAAATGTACTTCAAAGGAGGGGCATCTATCCCAGGCATAGTCAGGGGAAATCACAGAGGCCAGGGCTGATCAAACTAAATGAAACTAAGTAAACAAACTCACTAAACAAACTAAATCCATCACCATAGTATTAGCTCAGAATCTGTCTGTTTGTGTCCCAGGAAATTGAGCCCCACAGGGCATGTGTGGCCCTCGGCTATGTCATGCAGTAGTGTTGCATTAGTGTCAAACACATTGTCTTCTACAGTAGATGCAGTAGAGTGGAGGTTGGTTGGTAGGCCTGAACTGTTCATTCTATAGCTTGGTCCACTGCCATGGCTCCATAATCTACTATTCCAGGCCCGGGTTCAAGCCATTGTTCGAAACAATGACAAAGTTGTCCTTGTCAGCCACATGTTGAATGTCAGTAGTACATAACGATTTGGCAAAACTCTGACGCTGCTGCCGGCCAGACCAGCAGTCTTCTTGGCCTTGGTGAAAGTCAGCAACTTATGGTCAATTAAGGCTATCCAAAAAAGAACAAATGGCTACCAAATGGTTATCTTTATTGCTGTTTCTTTTGATAAAAAAAGCAAGTAGATGCCAGGCAACACCGACTTACTGTTAAAAGACACTTTATACCCACTTTATATTCAAATTGGTGAGCAATTGTTGGTACGTGTCCTCATTGTTGGGTGCCACTTGCCTAGGCTTGGTTTTGTATCTGGCATTCTAGCAAAGTAATGTATGCACAATGTGACCACCACAGCTGCTCTGCCATACTGTTATCTAGGGTTGGTGCCAACATGCCCTGGTAGTGAAACACTGATGGTGGTTAGTGAAAAAAAATCCTGTCTGCCCTAACCCAAACCCTTTGTTTGATATTTTTTTTAAAAAGGGCTGGCGCAATGAATACTGTTGTTGGAAGCAGATGCATGTAAACAGGAATGAGAATTCAGCAGAACCCAGCATAGCAAACTTTCTCTTCATTAACTAATTTTTGTTACAGCAAGTGGTTTTCATTATTTGACAGTTCCAACAGTTGCTTAAGGAGTGTTCTGAATACTGTACTGCAAAGTACTGTAAAATACTTGAAGAAATTTGTAGGATCCCCCAGCAGCATCACTGTTCTGGCCATCATAATGTCATATTAGTTTGTCAAGTCCTGTGTAATTCTTCTTGGTATTGGTATTTACTGTATTGCATTGGTACCATACCTTTAAAGAGCTACATCAAACCATTTATCTCAGCAGAGATTGTATTGTTGTTTTAAATGGTCACTGACTGTGTCCATTGTATAGAGAGTGTAGAAAGGTACAATAGAGGTACAACAATTTCACATTTATAGTACTAATATAATGCAATGCAATGTTTTTTCCAACAACACCCTGTTTTATAAATAGCGTAGAGTACCATTAACATTACGTATTTTCATTGTTTTTTTTCTTTAATTACAATTACATGTACAGCTCTTGTTATTGATTAAAACAGAATATCAAGTGTGTATTTGTGTGCCGTAGAGCAGGGGTTCTCAAACATTTGGGAGTCAGCGATCCCTTTTGGAAAGCAAATCTCACAAATGTTTGCAGAAACAAAACAAAAAATCATTTAAGCCAAACATCAGTGCCCTTTTTATTCAGCAACAAATTCAATTTAACAACAAGTATACTGAAGTTTTGAAAATAAAAATTGCAAATTGCATGCCTCCTTATAACAAACCGGGTCAATTTCCCCCAAAAAGGCAACATGCGGTGCAATGCGACTCCACGTGGCGCGTAACTACACGTGACGCAAGAAGTTAAACATTTTTAACTTTCGTCACTCGTCGAGTCGTAACAGCCAATCAGCTTCGGAACGTTCAACGTCTAGAAAGGGGGCAGGAATGAATCATGGCGGCCGGGTTTGCAGTCACCCAGAGCTATCCAACACGGCCAACTGAACTTTCAATACATAAACCAAGCCAAGCAAAAGCACTCACCTGGCTTATAGAATGGTGGAAGGGGGAACTTGTAATAACTGGTATGTGCAGCGTTTGTTTCCTTCTTTTAAAAGCTGTTGAACCGTAGTTACTGTGCCAAGATAACAATAGCGCAGCATTGACAACACTGTATTTAGCACAGTATTGCCACTTGACTGCAAGGTTGAAACTTTTTTTTTTTTTAGCAGACGAGTATTGCTGCAAAGCGAGGGACATGCGGTGTAAAAAAAGAATAAAGGTGCTGTACAAGAAAATATTGGCTCTGCTACATCCCAGGAAAGTGAAGGTCCTTTCCGTGTCCACTGTACAGCTCGCAGCAAGCTCACTCTGCTCCCCCCGCGTGACAAAAACTTGACAAAAGTGATCATCTTGACCCCGCGACAAAACGCCAGAGCGTAAACGACGCGCTTTGGTTCGCGCGTTCGGTGTCAACGCTGTTAAAAGATAAACTAAATCAGTTCCAAAACACCCAAATTATTTCACGGACCCACTGCAGTCAGGCCAAAAACCCTTGCTTTGAGAACCACTGCCCTAGAATACCTCATGTGGCCAGTAAGTGAATATTGGTTGCTTTTCTTTCAGGGCCATTGAGGTATATCATCGTACACAAGGGATGCGTGTACTACTTTAAAAGTAGTACATCTGCTGCACCACAGGGAGCATTCTCTCTAAATGGTTACAACAGGTCTGCAGAGTTCTCTTATTCTTTTAATTTTATAGAGCTGCTAAGATTTGTATGTGACACTTTAAGAAAGGAAATTACGTAATGCTACATTATGTTCATCCCCTCCCACAGAGTGATGAGAGCAGCAGAGGAGACAACATCTAATAATGTGTTTCCATTTAAAATGATCCACTTCAGTAAAAAACACAGGACATGGTTTTTCTCTGCCGCCAGTGAAGATGAAAGAAGGGTACGAGCAATCACACCCACACGTGTTACAAAGATGTATTATACTGTATGATTAATTGAAACTTTGCAATGATAAACAGTCAGACTGCATACTGTATGTACACCAACATAACAAATTATGTTTTATGTTGTCATACAGAAATGGATGCGATCATTGAGACGAGAGATTGATCATTATAATGAAAGAAAAGAGTCCCAAATTCCAAGGTAACATAACCGTGACTGGGCGGTTTAATGTTTCATTTGCTTTCTGCATATGATTTAGTGATAACATTGTCTTTGTTGCCATAGTGACTCTGATTCTGATGCAGACAGTTTCTATGGAACTGTTGAAAGGCCTTTGGATATTAAACACCCAATCAATAATGCAGACACTGGTAAGACATGGAGAAGAAATAGATTTTGGATGAATTCACTACTGAGCTATTCAATCCTCTTTGCATGTAGATTATGGTGAGGATGATAACGATGAAGATGAGGAAGACTATCTGAAACCAGATGGTGAGAGTGTTCCAACGTGTACAAGTAAGCACAACACACTCGCGTCTACATCACCCCCAGAGTGAAAATCAAGCAAATAAAGATCTTATACATAAGTGATGTTTGAAAATGTGTGCTAAATTTGATCAAATTAATATTTTTGTTAACATTGTTCTACATCCATTTTTTTTAAATTCATCATTGTTTAGTGATTTAATTTACTGCATAATAGGTACAGAAATGAACTGTGTAATTGTAAGAGGCGTTTATTTGCACGCGTTAGTATAGAGATTAAACAATTTATAGATTATTTTTTGTGCCCATTTGAATATTGAGTAGACTGAGTACTGCTTTGCTGCCATCTTCTGGCATAGCTCGGAAAAAGAACCAGTGTCACAACAGAAGGAATCCAATGATGCCATATGCTTTTACTGAATAAATGATACTACCGTATTAGTTGTATGTCAACAACAAATACACACGACCATTCAACATTAGGTGTAATAAACAAATATGCCATTGCATACTGAACACAGTTTTAAAAATGATTAACACAACGGTGGGCACTTTCCTATATGTGATGGTGTTATTCTTTCAACTGAGTTTTGACTTTTTGGTTTATGTTTCAAATGAGAGCTGAACCAAATGAGTCTTTTATTTCTGTAGCATTGTGCATCTGTAGGCGGAATACACATTACTCAGAGTATGGAATACATTTTTGTAAACTGCCACTAAGGGGACAAATCCTTTGCCAACTTTGAAAACAACTCAAATGCCACCATATATGTGTGGTTCAGTACTTTGACAAGCCGTGATATGATATGGTTATTATATGCAAATGAGCAACACTGTTTATAGAATAGATTAGAATGTGTTGATTATCACTGTATAGCTGGTATACAAAAAAAAAGGGGGTGCTGCTTCGATTAGTTGGGGGTCCTGCCTTTTGTCATAAAATGGTTGGACTACAGGCAGTGATGGCAGGCAATAACTATTGTGACCACTGCAAGGAACGATGTTAAAGTGAGCTGCGGAGTTTTATGTCATGCTTGGCGCCCAGCTAGTAGACTCTACAAAGGCAATTCTAAATCTGTTTAGGGATGGCACTAATTGCTGTAGCAGACATTTGCAGTAGGACATCCTCTCCCTCTGGAATACTATATAGAGATTGCTGCTTAAAATGTTGTGGAAACTATAACAGACTAAAAAAAATAAGCTTTAAAGGGTATATATTTGAATTTACATGCATAGCCATGTTTAGTAAAATGTTATTGTATGTACACGTGAAGGCATATCAGAAGGTATCTGAGATATTACAATATACGTCAAATGTACCATCCATACAAAAATATGGTAAAAACAATCTTTAAAATATGTAAACATTTCAGCAAAATATATTGTAAGTTCATAAAAACGTATACATTAAAATCCCAGAAACTCTGTGCCCCCCATTTCAGAATGGTTCCATGCAAACTGTCATTATGTCAGAATTGCCACAAAGCATCACCAGTCAATCACTAGAAAACCTTATTCAAAATGATTGAATCCTAAACATAAACAACCCTCTCTTTTGAGTCTTTTTTTTCATCCAAAACTGCTTTGCGCCAGTTAGTGGCTACTTGACTGTAAAACCATTTCACATGTGGAACATTGATGAAAATAGGTGGAAAACTCATGGCATAACATAACTATAAAATTCATTATCGGATAAAAATTGACGGATGCAATTTGACAATAAAAACACCTTACTGTCTGCCTAAAACTGACATAAAACGTTGTTTCTCCTTTCGAAGGTCGAGCCACTGGGCCTCCACCTTGTTACCCCCCTCCCCCTGTTCCACTGATACCTCAGCAGTATGTGGGACCCTGCTTTGACAGCCATAAAGTTGTACCACCACCGGTCCCATCGCACAACAGACTCCAACCTGTTGCAAACCTGAAAAAACCTCTTCCCTTGATACCGCCTCCCATTCTGAAAGACCCAAACAAAGGTCCTCTTCCTCCTCCTCCCTCCTACACCGCCCAGCTGCACAATCACCCATCCCCTATCCCGCCACCCCTTCCTCCCCCCAATTCACAGCGACCACTGAAAAGCAGAGCACAGTCGGCGGTAGCGCTGGGGACTGACAGAAGACCCCAGAGACCCTCATCAGCTGTTTCAGTCCAATTCCCCGCCACCCTGCCCATCTGTGACAAGCTAGAAACCAAGATACTCATCACTGATGTAGGCCACTGCTCTCGCGACGCTGGATGCAACCTGTCTGCTGTCAACAACCACCTCACGCAACCAAACATCAGCCGCAGCAAGCCGAGCCGACCGTTGACAAATGCTGCAAATTTTGACAGCCCGACCCTAAAACCTCGAATGGCACACCTTGTGTTGCGAACTCAGACACCGTCCAGCTACCCGCCGGTACCGTGTCGCCCACCACGATCTCCTCCTCTTCCACCTGGACTGCACAACAAGAGTACAACTGTAATAAAACAACCACCAGTCAAGCCTCCACTGCCTTCAAACAAGCCCAGAATGCAAGGCACGCCCCTCCAGTAAGTTTCACTTGCAATTTGGCTGATATATTCAATTTGGCTGTCAAAATAAACATAAAAGAAACAAGAATGACTAATATTAGTGCCGTACTGATGAGTTAAGGGATGCTAAGCTGTTCTAATGAACAGATTCTCTCTTGCTGTCCTATACCCATAAGAATGAACAGCACATGTGAAGGAGAAAGTGCAACTTAATCAGTTTAATTATTTTAATTTCCATTTAATTAAATAGGCTACTCTACATTACTATTCTACACTATATGTACTGTATACTATGCTCTGCCTTACTTTACTATACTATACTATACTATACTATACTATACTATACTATACTATACTATACTATACTATACTATACTATTGCTTTGTCAGTGCCAACCTTTTTGCTTGGGTACTATGTGCACTTGCATATAGTAGCTCAATAAATATATAGGAATTATGAGGGCAAAAGCCTGGAGATAAATTCCACACATTGAAATGATAGCTGAAAAATATATTAAATCATTTCCATTTGCATTAATTCAGAAAACAAATTATTTAACACTGAAGATCATTTTCTCCAGCTCTATAAATATTGTGAAAAAGTCTTGGCCAGCAAAATATTTGTTGTTTTAGCAATGTTCTCATGATATAAAACCAAAAAGTCACAAATAACTGCATCAAGGTTCAACTACCGGTAGTAAAAAAAATAAATAAAAATTTTAAAATTAAAAATTAAAAAAATTCATTCAGCTTTTTTTTCTAGAGGAAGGCCACTCCGTTTTTGATTTATTATTCAACATAATTTCACATAAAATAAAAGGGATACTGTGCTGTCTTGTTGTACAGTACAGTGCATTCTGGTTGAGGCAGTCCTGCTATTTGTAATGTGGTTTTTCCACCAGAAGAGCAGCACCAGAAGGTCAGAGTTTCCGTTCATCGGGAGACAAGATTGGTCAGGAGTTCAAGGAGAAACAAGATTTGACCAAGTACACCGAAGAAGACATTTCCGATGGGGATTATGATGACGTAAGAAAGTTTGACGTCATTTTTATGAATGATACTTGAATTACTGTGAACATGATCAAAACATCTCACCATATACGGTGAGCCTATTCAAGTCCAACTTGGATACTTTATTATGTCACATCAAATATTCAAACCTTAATTTCAGATATAATGCAATAGTTAAAAAAAAATGTGTAGCTAATTCAATTTTTAAATTTCCATTTTCATATTTTAAACTTTATTTACAGAAGTGGGCAGTTTATTGGTGTTAATTTACAATAAATTATTGGGAGATTTTTGTGATATTTTGATGAACATGAATTTTGAATGAATAAATCGTACATAGTTGAGCAAAGTACTCTGGAATTCCTTTCCATTCAAGTGCACAAAGTGATACTATGATTGCCTCTGAGCCAGGAAAAGCGGAAGAGCAATTTTTATTACCGCCTCGAAAAAGCATTATCTTATAGATTAAGCTAAGTAAAACCTTTTACCTGTCGTGAATGTGACAGATGAAGTGTCGTCAAATGTGAATTTTGTTTTATGTATGTGACCATGACTTAAAATGTTTTTTTAAAGCGGCTAAAATGGATGGATGGATGGATGGATGGATGGATGGATGGATGGATGGATGGATGGATGGGCTGCAGAGGTTAAAAACTATTTAAAGCATAACAATGTTCCCTATTGAATATGATTGCTATCGGCAGTCTTGTTCTGTCAGTACAGTATATATATTTGAACATAAACAGGCTTTGTGGTGTATGATTGCCGGTAGCTGATTTTGTTTAATCACATCTACTTAATTTGAATGATTTGGATTAATTTGATGAATTGAAGGCTGTTAAGTTTATCTTTTGCTTTTTGTTTAAGGCCAAATTGTAGAAAGAAGGGTTTATTATTATTATTATTATTATTATTATTATTATTGTTATTATTATTATTATTATTTAGTGAGATGATGGAGGCTTTATTTTTTTGTGGAGGGGGAAAAGACAAATAATTACATTTTTTGGCTTGAAAAAAATAGGGGACTGAAGACGGAAGGACGGTGGAGCACCGATGAATGACAGACCAGCAAAAAATATATATTATCCCCACCTCTGTTTATTTATCCATATAAGGAACTGAGTGCATAGATTCATTGGCAATGTTAAGTTGGAGTATTAAATAAAACATAACTAAACTAAATTAAACAAAAACAACTAAAAAACAACAACAAAAACAACAACTGAAAGTATGCTTTAATTCTACTCGCACATTTACACATTGATGTGTCTTGATGCAGTGTGATAAGACCATATATAAACTGAAGTAATGCATACTATTTTTTTGTTATTTCCAGATGCATCTGCCGGAATCTGTTTTCATTGACTCAACAGAAACCAGCTTTGTAGAGAAGTATGACAATGAAAAAAATGTTTATGTTGTTGGACATTTTGCAATATAGATTTGCCAAAGAACTGTCTTCCAATAATATATCTTCTCTCTAGTGGCCAACTACTTTTCTGAGATTCTTTGAGTGCGACATTAGTGCTGACCTAATTTAATAAAATATCATTACTGCATGTGTTAGTGCTTATTGTTTCACTTCTCAAACTTTGTGATGTCTGTTCCTGCAGGTTATTTAAGGAGACCTCTGTTTCTCCACAAAATGGACTTTATGGCATTAGAAACTCTGGAACCAAAACCTCAAAGGTAAAAGAAAATATACTCGATACAAGTGGTTCTCAACCTTTGTTCAGTGATGTACCATCTCTAAAATATCTTTTCAGCCAAGTACCCCTTAACCAGTACAAAGCCTTTTGGGGTTATAAAAAAAAAAAAAAGCCCTAAAACATGACATCAGTGTCCGATATATTAAACTTTAGACCCTTTCAAACTTCATTTGGATTGGTCCACAAAAAAATAATCCGCCTAAAGTTTCTCCTTTTGGCTCATAGGAGAAATCTGTTATCAAAAAGAAATAACTTAATTATTAATAAATATTTTTCAACAAAAAATAATCAATTTAAAGTGTCAGACCTGTTCTAAAAAAATAATAATTATTAATAAATATTTGTTTACAGAAAAATATTAAACATAAAGCATCCTCCTTTGGGGTTGCAGTAGAAATCTGTTCATAAAATAAATCATTAATTTAATTATTAATAAATATTTGCCCACAACAAACAATCAAATAAGTGTCAGACCTGTTCTCAACAAGAAATAGCTGAAAATAAATATTTGTCCAAAGAAAACTATTTAACATAAAGCGTCCTGTTTTGGGATTGCAGTCAAGATTTCTTCGCGAAAATAATTTGTTAACTTAATTGTTAATAAATATTCCCCCCCCCCCCAAAAAAAAAAAATAATCAACATAACGTGTCAGACCTGTTCTCAAAGAGAAATAATTATAAATAAATATTTGTCCACCGAAAAATATTGAACTTTAAGTGTCCTCTTTTGGGATCATAGTAGAGAAGTCTTCAGAAAAATAAATCATTAACTTGACAGGTAACGAAAGGTAGCAGTGATAAATTGGCTCGAATCATTCTAGTATGTGGGAGAATCTGGCTTTTTAAAATAACGAAATTGAATAACCCACTGAAAATAAAATTTGTTTTATGACCTTAGATTTTTCTGAAACACTTAATTATTTCAATAATTCTTTTTAAAGGCTTTTTGCATGTTTGTTTGTTTGTTTTATTTAAAATCTCAACTACCCCCTGAACTTCCTTCATGTACCCCCAGGGGCACCAGTGCCCCCATTTGAGAACCACTGGTCTATACTTAACAGTACGATATACATATTTGATAAGTCAGTGTTTTGTCCTCAGCTTATGCTTTGATTTAGTTTTCCAACAAAAGTAATGCTTTAACAAACATACCAATGTGTACAGGTGCTGGTGGTATGGGATGTCAGCGTAGGGAAAGGCAGAAACTACCGGTTGTTTGAAGAGGTACAAAAAACTACTTATACCTTTTCATATTTGCCATATAAAATGAGAGATGCCGCACTGAAATGTCACGCAATGAAATGTTTTTGTTTTTTTGTTTTTTTTTTTAAATCACAGGGTGATCAGGTGTTTCTGGACTCTGATGTGACCTTCCCCACTCTTTCAGCCCTGATTGAACACTACTACAGCCATCCCCTGCCTCACCAGGACTCCCTTTGCCTACAGAAACCTTACTCAAAATAAGAACCACGTGAACTTAGAACTTGCAAAAGCAAAAATGTTGACTACCATGAAGACAAACCTGCTTTAAATTAAATCAGAATTGAATCATGGCCATAGAGAGCTAAATATCACACAGATGTTGTAGTGTGGCTATGGAAAATATTTTGATCAATATAGCACTTTAAAATTTGGTTTTATAGGTGTTAAAATGACTGACATGTTGTCTCTTGTTGCTAGTTAAATATGCATTGTGTCACTCGGGCAGAGAAAACAAAATTTAAGAACCTGACAATGGCTGGCAAGGGCTGTCATAGAATGAGCTATTTTTATACGTATGTGAAATGTTAATGCTGGTCATCCCAATGTATTTATATTTACTGTCCATGATGATGATCAATACATCTGAAACAATGTATGAAAATGTAAATATTGTTGTGGAATTTTCAGTATTTAGGCAAGATTTGTAAAATAGTTTGGGATTTTTTTTTTTTGATAATATATTTGAAGCTTCAAACAGACACAATTCCAGTTAGTTAGTTCTCGGTTTATTTTCTTTCCTTGTCGGACCATTGTCGTTGTCTCTCGCCTAGCTGTCGCTGTCACCAGTCCTTTTTGGTTGCGTTGCCAGTTTATCCAAATCATGTCTTGTTTCATTTATGTTAGGATGGCAGAAAAGAAACAATGGCACGGTTGAATAATTTGGAACAATTAATTTATAAAGTGAATCGATCTTTTGGAACGTTCCAAATATCTTTTACAGCGACATCTGGTGACAAAATATAAAATATCAAATTCATTTAAAACATTGGTGCCAATTTCCCAGTAAGGAAAGTATGACTATTTTACATATGGAGAGGCCTATATATTTAGGTTGATTATATTTTTGTAATTTATTTTTGCACTATTTTTTCAAACACATTAAAAAACATAAATAAAGGAAAAAACACACCTAAAACAGAATCATTGCATCAGTAGAAAACAGTTTCATTGCTGTCATTTTTACCTTTCAACTTCCCCCGACACATTTACATTTAATAGTCATATCATAATTGAACATGTGACACCATCCTTCAAATACAGACCTTGCAACAGTATTTCAAATCAGATGTTTTGATGAACAGAATTACTCATCAAGGCCATCCTATTCTAGCTTCACAGTCATCATATACTGTACAAGTGAAAGGTTCTTTGTTCAAAAGCAGATGGCAGATAGGCAACACAAACATCATGCTGGTGTTTGCTAAATATTGCTATTCCATTGGTCTGTTGTTAATTTGCCCTCAAAATACGTTCCTGAAATAAGTACAAACAAAAACTACTGCGCTGTCCAGTGAGGGTACTACTCGATCGAAAAAAAAAAAAAAAAAATCTTGAACACACACACACACACATATATATATATATATATATATATATATATATATATATATATATATATATATATATATATATATATATATATATATATATATATATATATTCAGCAAGGGTAGTGACCTATTCAGAGACTGTGTGTGTGCCACCAAATGTGGAAGATGTTTCCAGATGATTGTAGCCATCAGTTACGGTCGCTGTCTGTGGTGCTGAAACATTTAAAAATAAAATAAAAATAGGGTGAACAGTATGCGTTTTCATGCCCTATCTCACCTGTCTAATGGTTTATTTAGTTTTCTAGACAAATTATGATGTGCTCACCTTGAATGGTTTGTTACGTTATCTGGTACGACCAGGTCCTGTATCTTAATCGAGGACAATGCAACATGGATTTGCCCAAAATAGTGGATTAGACTTTTGGGATTACAGTGCAAATTTAGGCAATAGCCGTCATATGTGAATGAAGATTTTCAGTTTGATTGATGATACGTTGAACAATTGGAGATGTTTATTTATTGTGCAAAAAAAAACTTGAATATATTTACTAAAGTACTATGTTTGAATGAAAAAGAGACTGTAAACTTTCCTGATTTTTATTTGAATGAAAATGACTAAAACCAGGCAATGATTAGTGAAAAGTATCGGTCAACAAAAAAACCCACATCAGCCATTAAAACTTGTCATAATACGTGATGCTGTCAAAACTTTAAAACATTTGTAATAATTTAAAAGAAATATCCACAAAATTTTATGAAGCCAAAATTACAAATCACAGTTTAATATAAGAAGAACAACCTTTTATTTCTTTATTCTTGATTGAATATAAACTAAATAAAATAACACAAACATTAAAAATGAAACAATTAAAAAAGAAAAGGCTTGCGCTCACCAAAAACAACAGCGGTCACAATTGATCAGTCTTTTCAATATGGGTGTCAGGTGTCCCAAGAAGTTTTTAAAAGCACCGTAGCGAATCGAGGAGCTCTCTTTACCTTCAAACTGCAATGTGCAATACTGGATATCCATGCGGGAGGCCCAAGAAATTTTTAAAAGCACCATAGCGAGTGTGTCCAGCCGTCCAGATAGTGTTTCGTTGCTGCCTTGGTTAGACAATTGAAGTTTGCAAATCCGGTGTAGCTCCAAATACCAAATCGATCCTTTGGAAACAAAAGGCATTCCCAGCAAAACTATTTGCCAGGGTTAGCTCACACCCCTGGTAGCACAGTCAGAAATACGGCCAAGTGCTTGCTGAGCATTGCACCGCCTTCCTGCAGTGAGCATCCACTCACGTCACGTTCAACGTGAGGCCTCTAGATGGCGATCTTATGACTGACTACTGCAGTAGTCTATTAAGCACATGGGCCGCTCACATATCCATGTGCGCTTGCGCACAAGCCTGCAACTGTTGAGGCGAATGCCTTAGTGCTTCCAGGAGCAGGCAGATTACATACACCCTGGGGACACAATTCTAATTGGCTAACTGACTTCTAATTGGCTAAAAACTCCAACTTAAACTACAACACTACTGTAGAAGGGGCGTAACAAAATTGATAAATATAATAATTATATATATATATATATATATATATATATATATATATATATATATATATATATATATATATATATATATATATATATATATATATATATATAGTGTGGCGAGGCGAAGAAACCACACGTTGCTGTGCTAGTGGAGATCTTTACTCTTCGCATGCCATCACAAAACTGATACAACAAAGTCCAAAACAGCAAAGACAAAGCCAACAGGTTCAAAGCATCAAAGGATCATAGCGACATGCCTACTGGGTGAGAGACATGGTCCTAGTGTCCGCCACAATAGTAAAAATGAATTTGAAATGAAATTTACTTTTTCTACATTATTGTTATTATAAACATTATAGTTTATTATCATAACGATGTCAGGTTATGTTAGGTCAGCAGAGAAGTTTTTATATGTATATAAAAAAATAAGACTTGCATGTCCAGTCCCATTAGAATGTTCTTGGTATTTTTAGAATAAAAAATTACTCAGGAAGTTGATGCAATTAACTCTGAATGCCACTGATAGCTATTCTCTGCAGACAAGGTTTTTTTTTTCTTAATAAAGAAAAAATTAAAAATAGATTAAAGCTTGAAGATCTTGAAGCAATAGTCAATATCTTGTACCAAGTTACTGTGTTCAAAATTACACTGTTGGAATACTCAATTGCACTAAATAAATAAATCTTCTTTTGGGACTTATAGAATTGATAATGAATGAAGAGCAAACATTACAATATCTAAAGAAGGCACATACAGAGTTTAAATTTGCAATTCACTGAGAAAGTTGGTATTTATTCAAAGGAAGATATACAATCTGTCTTGTGAGATCTCAAGCGGTCCTGTACCACATCAAAATACATTTAATTTCCATATGATAATTCTGCAAACAAAAAAAACTATGACAAATGAATTAGAGTGAATCATTGTGGAATCAAATGTTTCATTCAATTCCTCAGTGTTTTTAATTTATGCAACAATAACTCAATGGATAAAACATGTGGGACTGCCTGCATACAGGATTGTTCACTGCAGTGTTCCATAGCCAACAAAAGTAGTACACATATTTCATTGAAAATAATCATTACATCTGTGCGATTAACTGACGTTGGCAATCAACAAACATTGACAGAAATGTTCAGTGGCTTGTGAGGGTTTTTTGTTTTCTCTCCAAAGAATGTAAGAATCTAGGGCAGAACAAGCTTTAGGGGCTATCTGCAGCCATCACTAAGGATGAGGTTCAAGCCTCTGATAGAAACAGAGTTGATCAAATTTGGCAACAAGCAACATACTGGAACAGTCAAAGGCACCATGATCAAAATGGGGAGGAATGCTATCAGGCATTCGAGGAAGACGAGGAAGGGGCGAAAGCTCAGCTGGATTCTAAGAGATGGTCTCTGTGTTCAAATTGACTGTCAATTAAGACTGTAACAAGTGAATACTGTTATAGGGAGAAATAAATAGTACTGATTGTGTTCAAAAGAAATTACAACTAAATTAATTTCCTCATATATATTATTGAAAATACATCCATTTTGTCCCTAGCTTGTTATTAAATAGAGAATTCCATTGAGCTCATTATCTCAATTAGCCATTTTGTATATTTTAATCTGTGATATACACTCAAAGGCTGCAATATTAGTGAGATGTGTATCATAAAAAAAGTGGTATGGGTACCATTAGTGGGATAACGGTGCCTAATAAATGTCAGAAAAGACAAACAACAAAATAATCGCCCAGATCCCTTCGTTGAATTTAACTTTATAGGGGATCTCACCCCAAAATTCACTTCACAATAATGTTTTATGCAGCCCAAATAACCTAGACACTGCATTTTCCGGTAACTCAGGTGACAACCAATCATGGCTCAGTTCATGAATATCAAATGACTTGTTGGAACTCAGAAAAGAGGTAAGTTGTAATTAGTTGCTACTTGAGCTCTGAGCATAACAGCCAGTGAAAAAAAATAAATGGTGATGGGGGGGGATTCCAAGTGGATTTCATCCATCTATCCATCCATCCATCCATGTCCTTTAGTCTCTTATTCTCACTCGGGTCACTGGGCCAGTGGTACCTATCCTAGTGCGCCAGTGACACTGGCGTACTGGGATAGGCACCACCAGCCAAAAAAATTAAATTTGAGTCTCTGTAGCCTTGTTGACAAAATTAAGTCATTCTAATCAAATCTGTGTCAACTGATATCAAATAAACACAATGTAATACCCCTTAAAGGGACAGTGTGTAAGATTTAGATCGTTTTTGTTTAAAAAGTAATGGATTAAATCATTGTAAATTTCAAAAACTTGCAAATGAATGTATTCGTAATGACCAAAAGTACAGTATGTTTTAAACATAATCACAGGTCTAGTTATCCTGAAATTAGATTACATGAGGGGTGGCACTTTTCCAGAGGTGGCCATGTTTGTTATAGCTACAGACAATGGTAAATGCAGCACCTGCGGGACCTCCTGTTTTCCGTAATGAAACCCGGTCTAAATCTTACACACTGTACCTTTGAGATAGTGTCTCAAAGTGCTGTGCTGCCGCCTATTGACAAAGAGTATTCATTACACCTGATTAAACCGTCACATACAACGCTCGCAGCGATAAAGCACGCCCCCCCCTCCCAAAAAAATAAAAAATAAACAAAATTAGATCATTTTCAATAGCACATCTGACTTTATCAATACTATGCCGAGGTACGCATGTTGAAAAACACTGCGATAACCATATTCGACTATCGTTAGTCAACATGACAAATCTCATTAGGTGTCTGATCTAATATTGGTTGTGGTGATTAGCTATTAAAAACGTGTTCTATTATTCCATACCCGGGTCATTAAATGTGGCTCATTAAGGGTTAACAAGACGTCGCGAAGGAGGAGGGGAAAAAAAATCCACCTTATGACAGGATCTGTAACACGAGCAAACCGGTCTCGCACTGGCCGACCTTGAACGCCTCATTTCGGAAATGGATTTGGTGTGGAATCGAGTAAACTGGTCCACGAGCGACCAGTGAGGCGCGTGACCACTAGCCCTGGTTGGTTCCGGTGGGCGCGTGCTGGTCGCTCGGTCCGTGCGTCAATTTGTTCGCGCGCTCGCGTGCGTACTTACGTACGTATGTGCGTGGGAGCGCATGTCCGAGTGCACATGCGAGAGCGCGCGCGTGTGCGTGTATATGTAGTGGGCGCTTGAACCGCGACAGACCTTGCAGGGCAGAGCAAAGCCGCGAGAAAGCCAAGCCGAGCGGAGCAGAGCACAGCTAAGCAGGCAGCCCGCGAGCGCTCGGCTAGCTACCAACTGCACGTTCCAGGGCGAGACATGATCGCTTCCACGGCCGGAGTCCTCCTGCTCCAGCTGCTAATATGCCTCCAACGCTACACGAGTGTTCGCGGTAAGTCTTTCCTACCGCCTTGAAGGCAACGCTCGCAGCGTACAGTTGGTAACGTTAGCTAATGTCGCCGATCACGAACACCTGTCATCGTGGTACCCCCTGATTGAATGAGCCAGTTTTGATGTGCTCGTGCTTTGCGTTTGACAACAAAGGGACGATGCAGACATGACCATTTTTTTTTATTCTAGCTGAGATAGCACCATAACATCACTACAATTTTTATTGGCTATTATTGCTAATTATTCTCGTTGGAATGGGTGTCAAAAGAGGGCCTGTGTGGGTTGTTACGCAGGAAAATTCGTGTCTAATTATCCTTGTAAATGAGTTTCCTCCTTCCGAAAAACGCCCGCTCTTCCTATGCGCACAGAATCAAATCATAGGTCTCGTGTACCAGCAGTGGGATCAGAAGCTACTACTGACACTCGCATTCATATTCAAATTGATATGTACGGTATTTATTCGAAGTGGGTCAAGTGCGTTCTGATTTGAAATTGTCACTACTGCACAATCAACACTCAGGTGGCAACAGCTGAGGTTACCTGCCGCAGGTAACTTCAATGTAACTGATTAGTGTGGCGGTTTGTCTGCTACTTAATTTTATTTTACCAACCTTTTAGATTAGAGCATGTACAGTCACAAACAGGACGCGACGCTAACATTTATTGATTTGGTAAATTAGGCCTTCTGTAGCAACACATTGGGCAAAACTATTTTGATGGCATTGTCAATTTGTTGCTCAGACACCTGATCTTGTGTATTGTATTGCAACCAACCTATAAACTATATTTATGCTTGTTTTTTTTTCTGTAATCTAAGTTTAAAATATCTGAAATATGCGATCAGTAAATACTGTGATGTAAGTGTATTAAACCAATTAAGGTATGATTCTGGAGTGATTTTGCATATGTAGGCGTGTCTTTATGGCAATGAGTTCTTAACAATTTTTTTCGTTATTCATGTTTTAAATTTCCAGTGTTTTGACTGCAATGTCATTCCTTTTATTTCCTGCATTTTTTTCTTTGCAAAACTATTGAAGTGGCTTGCTCGCCTAAAAATAGATAGCCTAGATCAGGCGTGTCCAAAATATCTGCATGTTTTCCAGGTTGTTTTTTTCCTTACCCCCCCCCCCCCCCCACACACACACACACACACACACACACCTGATTCAAATGATCAGTGCATCAGCAGAAGCCTGATAACCATACTGATCATTTGAATCAGGTGTGTCGGGAAAGAATCTTGGAAATCATGCTGAATACCGGCCCTCGGAAAGAGGTTGGACAACCCTGGTGATAACCTAGTTCAGAGGTGTCCAAACCAGCCCTCAAGGGTCTGTATCCTGCATGTTTTTCCCATGTTTCTCACCCAACACAGCTGATACAAAACCATCAGCTCATCAGCAGGCTCTGCAAGAACTTAACCTTTTAAGGCCTCAATGCATCAAATTCCATTCCAAGAGGGCCCATGTCCTACATGTTTTCCATGTTTCTCTTTGCAGTACACCTGATTCAAATGATTACCTCATCAGTGACTTCTGTGGGAGGTTTATAATAATCCTGATCATTTGAATTAGGTGTGTTGCAAAGAAGAACTTGTAAAATATGCAGATCACGGAGCCTCGAGGACTAGAGCTTGACACTATAATGCCTTCAACCTTTAAATGATTCTAATCAGGTTTCATCAGTTTGGATGATACTGTTTTTCAAGCTTTGGTACTTTGTTTGCTCGCAATTACTGAAGATGGTAATGTACCACATGGTCATGATTTGTGTACATGCTAGCTGCTTGATCTTGATGCGTTATTATCCCCTCTTAGAGTTTTGCCATCTTGTGGAATTTACACACACTTATTGTCTGTGTCTATCCCTTTTTTTCTTTGCTGTCAGTGTCAGGGCTTAGTACTGTATTTCCCATGAATAGTGGTGATGTTAAAAAAAAAAAAAAAAGTAAATTTGTAGCATATCGGGCTAATCTCTCTGCTTTGGCAGTAAGCCTTCTGTAATTCACAGAATCAGAATCAAATCATATATAGAATCAGAATCATAAAACAAAATTCACACACACACACACACACGCGCGCGACAGACCTTGGCACAGCAGAGCGTAGACCAAACAGTCTTGATTCATGCTCTTGGTTACTTTAAGTGAATTATCATAATTCATCAGGATTATGACTAGAGACTGTTTTGGAATTTTTAGGAAAACAAATTGTCCTTTCGGGTTTCTTTTATTTGAAGCTTCAAATACACGCGTTTACGGAACAGCTAAGTGGTCTGCAAAGGAGTGTGCAGGGATAAGTAAAAATGAAGGTTCTTATGCAGTCACACAGGAGTGAACGCCCACAAGATTAAAAAAAAAAACAACAACTCAGAGTGGAAGTAATTAAAACATAAAGGGAGGCAAAACCATAGAGTACAATATGTCAGTGTTGGACTTATCTTTCAAGCTGCACAAAAAGTTCCCATGTATGTTGGGTGAAAGGGTCTTTGTTAAAACCAAAGCCAGGTGGTCAATTAACAAAACATAACAAGCTAAATACAACTTTTTGTAATTTATTTATGTTTGCTAATATAGAAAAGCCTTGTATAAATCCAATGTTTAAGTAGTACAAACCTTTTCTCTGCTTATTTCAATTAAAAAAAAAAACAAAAAAAACGTATCTAACATCAGTGGCACTCCCCGGTAAGGTTTTCGTTGACGTCCTTTCATGTCAGTGGCACTCAATGTTTAAATAGTTTGCAACCCATAGTATGTGTCATCCCTTATATACATTGTCCTAATAAGCCAACATAAAATGTGTAGAAAAAGCCAGAGTTTCTGGGGAAAATCTATACTACCACAGGATAATTGCTCAGCATTATCTTGGGTCTTTGCTGACTTGATCAGAAGGGAGGGGAATCAACCTCAAAATCAATACAATTATCAGTTTATGTACTGTTGTACAGTGGTCATAAGTAAACTAGCAAACGTAACCTCTTGTCTTGGATTCTTTAAGATTGACAAATAACTCAAATGGAAGTGTTGGGCTTAGATGTCTGTCAAGGCTAAATAATCCTTGGATTCCTGTGCTGGAACATACTCGACTGTTCCAATTCAGGCTTGAATTGGCAGTATTTGACTTAACTAAGTTGTTGTAGAGATTCAATAATGGGTTACTTTAAATGACTTGGACTTGTCACCTTCGCCTGTTAACATTCCTTCACATCTGTTTTTCAGTTTAGTGTTTCGCATAGTTTTCAATATTTGAATTTAGTAAACTATCATAACATCTACATTGACTAAAATGATATCTTTAATCCTTTTTTGTCGATAAGGGTACAATAAATATCTTATGTTTATTCATAGTTACTATGACATTTGTCAAAGTGTTGAGGAATTGGAGGCTCAATTTTCTTACGATTTAAGAGGGAGCGTTTGACATCTTGACTTGCATTAATTTTTCTTTCTTTGATATTTGGACACATTGAGGCTTGTATTGTACACAAAATAACTAAATGTCTCAGAGAAAAAGCAGTCAAGTACACGCTCTTAGCGTAGATCTAAATTAAGAGTCTCTAAGCAAGGCGTCTCACAAATTAGATCAGCAGCAGCAATGCATGCCCTGATTAAAATGGATGTACTGTAGCTTCCTTCCACTGTTATTATGATGGCACGCTAGACCCAGTTCTTCAGCATGCAGTGTGGGGGTGCGCTTGGCTCCTAAAGTGGGCGGGGTGGTGGACTGTAAGAGGAGGAGGGGAACACACTGCAACAGTTTGTGTTACTAGGGAAAATTGCATTAACGTGACCACCAGTGTGACTGCGTTTGTATAAAGCACAGTGACAGACTATTTTTAGCAGGACACATAAATGCAACTTGGTGTTTATTTATTTTAGAAAGTACATCTTTATGATGGTTATTTTTTATTTTCCAAATGTGTGCTTATTTTCTCCCCAATTTATTTTAATATATTGTCTCTAACCGCGTTTTTTTTTTTTTTTTTTGTTCTGATGAGATCCAGTTCTAAAAGCTGCTCCCTCAAGCGAGCCAAACTGTTAACCCCGACCCATACATATATGATGGGCTAATTGAGAGTACAGAAATGGTTACCATGATGCTAAGGATGGTAGTAAAGTGAATATTTCACAGAGACACTGTTTATTATCTGCTTTATTTCCAGATTTGATGGGTCGGCAGTTCCTTTGTAGATTTAATATCTATTTGTATACGTACAAGCATATGAAGTTAACATTTTCTTATGTCCTGTTTGAGGTAAATGGACCTCCAATAGTTTTGCTAATTGTCAGAATCAAAATCATATAATGCAGGAAATATGGATTCATGGGGGGATTGAGCTGCTGTGTGAACATAGCCTTTGAGAATTGTGTGTGTGTGTGTGTGTGTGTGTGTGTGTGTGTGTGCTTGTGCGTCTGTGTTTGAAGGGTATATTTAGCCATTGGGATAGCCATTCAGTTCAGGTTTGAGCCAGCACCAAGGTTAGATGGTGATATTATTTAAGGGGACACTTTAAGGTCATTGTCATTTCCAGTATGGCAGACTTCGCACAATTGTGGCGCATGTGTCATTTATACAAGAGTAGGGTAGTTCCTTTCCTTGCAATTTGCTCTCATCAATCAAGAGGTGTCAATATGAATACAATACCCAGAGATTACGTTTGGTGAAAGTGTTTTGGGGAAAAAAAGACTACATAATCACCATTTGTAATAAAAGCAAAAATAATAAAAGTGAGCAGCTTTTTTTTTTTGTAACTGAATAAATCAGTCTGACAATGGGAGTTTTTTTTTTTTTAATCTAAACTCAAATTGCTGTTTAATCTATAAACCAAAATTGAGGCTGAAGTTACTGAGCAAAAGTGAAACAAGAAGAAACAAGGGGTAATTGAACATTACAATTGTAATTCTCTTTCTTTCAGTCATGTCAACATTTTCTTGATCGGTTTGTTTTTCAGGAACTAAAACAGAATGTGAGGCCAACCAATTTCAGTGTGAAAATGGTCGTTGCATACAGTCTGTTTGGAAGTGTGATGGTGATGAGGACTGCACTGACGGCAGTGACGAAAGATCATGTGGTAAGAAATGCTGGCTAATTTGAACTAAGTGAAATACTTTTGAACCAATCAATTTAGACCTAGAGTACAGATGGATCCCCACACCCCAATATTAGTCACAAGTATCACCTCCACCTCCACCTTCTGGAGCAGTCAGGTGAAACATTACGAATCAGTGTAAGGATTAATATAGTAGGATGCCAAAAAGAAAATGCTGGGGGTTTTTTTGTTTTTGTTTTTTCCTCCAAAAGGCTTTCATTCATTTTGAGCCAGTGGTATTATAGACACTGTACTGTATATAACGATACACTTACCTTTATTTTGCCACTTAATCATTCCTTAATCATTGAATTTTATGAACGATGCCTTCTCATTTTACACAGAAGTGGGAATACACTGCTTATCTAAATTTCCTGTGATTGTCAGTTTTGTTTTGTTTGTTCTTCCCCAACAGTCAAGAAGGTCTGCCCAGAAGCAGACTTTGTATGTCGGAATGGCCAATGTGTTCCAAAGAGGTGGCAATGTGATGGGGAACCAGACTGTGAGGATGGATCAGACGAAAGTGTTGAAATTTGCCGTAAGTATAGTCGTACTTGAAATCTGATCTACCTTGCCAAGTGTTTCAATTGGATGTAGTAAAATAGATGGGGGGTTTTTTTTCGGCTACTAAAATGTTATACGGTATTCCACGCCGTTCACTAATTCCAAATTGAATTGGAGAACACTTGTATTAAATACATTAGATACAGTCTCACCAGCACTTCCTCATTGGAGTGTTTTGTCTTGTCACGTGTGTCCACGGACAATAGGCAAGTTGTTTTGAAAGTCCCTTTTAAACAAAAACACAATATTGCTCACTAACGGCAGAGGAGCAAAATATTGATACACCTAGTCATGTTTTTTTCTAGCTCTAATTGTGCCTCTTCAACAATATTCATAACAGGCTACTAAGCTATTGTTTTCTGAAGGTTTTTAGCTTGGAGGTTATGTTCATGTGCACGTGGCTAAATTCCAGGCATACACTACTAACTGCAGTGTACACGAGCTGAGCTGCACGTACAACTGTTTATAATCACTGTGCTGTTTGTCCAGCTGTGCTTATTCTTAGAAATTGAGTAGGTACTCCACTGGCATGTTCAATTACTGATTTTACTGAACTGTGGTCGACTTGGTCATAACAATTACATAAAGAAATATATGGTAATGCAATATGTTGTAGATTTTTATTACCTTTTATTACCTTTTTATTAGCTGGACAATGTCTTGATTAATTCAAAGTTAATGAAAATAAGAGCACTGTGTTCATGAAAAATACATATTGATTTTGTTAACAATGCATACAGTGACATGATCAACATAACTGTTCTTTGTTGTAGTAGTGGGTAAGGATGATGTTGGCAAAGTATGCCACAATATATTCAATAGAATTTTATTAAGCAAATGCTGCATATCACATACAAACAGGTTGATCTTATCTTCAAATGGGCTATCACTTTTGAGCCCAAATGTTTTTGTAAAGCAACGTTCCATTTTGCGCAAAATTAATCCAGATAAGGAAAAGCTTATCTTTGAGTTCTGTTCATTATGCAGCTATAGCTAATACTAAGAATTTCAAACACACTGAATTTCACTGTAAGATACCAATAACTGGAAGGACCGGATTTTACCCCTGAGCTGCTGGTCTATTATTCTGTGGTATTAAAAACGTTCCTCTACTAATTTCCCTATGTTGTAGCATGTGCTGAAATGTATATGCTAGAGGGGAAAAAAAAAAAACTCATGGCAAAATTGGAACAATTCTGTGTAACGAAACACACTACAGTATTTTGTGGTTGACTTGTGTACGGTGTTTTTGGGATGTTCCAGACATGCGGACTTGCCGTTTGAATGAGTTTAGTTGTGGAGCAGGTTCCACTCAGTGTATCCCCAACTTCTGGAAGTGTGATGGCGAAAAAGACTGTGACAATGGAGAAGATGAATCCAACTGTGGTAGGTTGACAGTTTATTTAGGGAAAAACCCCTATTTTTTACTAAAAGGGTAGTAAAGTAAGGTCACAATGGGTGGAGTTGGGTTCATATTCAAAAGGCATGCATAAAGTATTATTATAAGTCATCAGAATTATTTTATGGCACAATGGGCATTTTCTGTCACGTTTAACCGCTTTGTGTTTGTCTGGCTTCCAGTAATTGAAATTAACTCACAGAGAGAGGCCTAATTACCTTCTTGATGGCTCAAATTAAATCTGTTTAAATCAGTGTTACTCACCATGAATGCAATTAATTAAAAAATAGTCATAAATGGAATTAACATTTACAAGGTTTGCACCATGCTCATATGATTAAACATTGTCAGCAACGCTGTGTATCTGGTCATGGCAGTGTTGTGTAAACTTTTAATATAGTGACTTGCAGCCAGGTGTTTTGTAGCCGCATAGTGCAGTATTCTACACTTAAATTAAAATCCCCTTAAATTAGAGTTTCATTTTTAATTTCAATATGAACCTTTTAGGTAACATAACCTGCGCTCCTAATGAGTTCACCTGCGCCAGTCAACGCTGCATCTCCCAAAACTTTTTTTGCAATGGCGAGGATGACTGCGGTGATGGCTCGGATGAAGTGGGGTGTGCTCCTTCGTCCTGTGGCCCAAGTGAATTCCAATGTGGAAATTCATTATGCATCCCAAATAGTTGGGTGTGTGATGAGGATGTTGACTGCCAGGTAAGAGAAATGCATTTAAATGAAAAACATTTACAAGAGGGAGAAAAATAGCTGATGTTAGGAATATATTATTTTGTATTTTTTCGATGGATGATGAAAGACCATTTTCATATACAGTCGGCCCCCGGCTTACGAGCACCCTGATTTACGAACAATTAGCCTTACGAGCATGGATCAGGGAGATTTTTGTCCTCCGCTTACAAACAAACCTCTCGCCTTACGAGCAATTCGACATGCCGGCCATTGAGTATGTAGAAATGTTCTCGTTTAATTGCGTCAATAAAATCAACAGTAGCGACAGTAGATACTTGGGGCAGTAACATGAACGCTATTGGTCTTACAACGTCACACTGACTGTCTCACTCACGGTGTCTAAATATATTACCATTTAAGTGTAGTGTTTGTACAGCTAAAGGGAAAAACAGCTGACATGAAATTAAATGTGCCGATTGCAGGACAAAGAATTGTCATTGGTTTAAATGTGTGTTTTTTTTTTTAATTAATTGTCAATACATTCCAACCGTTTAAAAAAAAAAAAAGTGCGAATAATTATCAGTCAGTCACGGAGATGCGAATATGCTATTGGTCGATTAAGGTCACCCGGTCTCACTCACGGAGATGCTATTGGCCGGCGTTACACGTCAATCACAGAAATGCCGATATGCTATTGGCCGAACGCCTTTATCTAGCTTGATGGGACAGGATGGAAGGAAGGAGAGAAAATTAGTGAAAAACGGAATGTTGTGAAGACTTTGCAAACTTTATCTGTTAGACATAGCTTCTGAAATTACTAGCAGCGGTAAAGAAAGAAATAAGAGGATGATGTTTTAGTATCTGCGTGATTTGCACCCTGACTGAAAGAGTTACTGTAACACTGTAAGACCAATAGCATATCTATTGCCGTGTTAACTTTGAGCATTGGACTCTGCCCCCCTCTGCTTACATCCAGCTCAAGTCTCGTCGTTTCAAAGGTAAAAGCTATTTATCCATTGTATTTATTATATAATGCAAGTATACAGCAGATTATGTCACTCAATGTTAATATATGTATACAGTGTGTCGTTTTTACCTAAGGCCTCGGCGCGCGTTGCACGCATTCACGAATTAACATGGGTTTGGATTGCCCGCTATACGAGCAATTCGAGATACGAGCGTAGCCGCTGAACGGATTAAGTTCGTAACCCGGGGGCCCACTGTATGTCATTAATTGGGGGTGCGCCTTATAATCCGGTGCACCTTATGGTGAGGAAAATACGGTACTTAGACTTATACTTTCTTATAAACAGACTTACGTGTGAATGAGGAGACCACTCCAGTAACTGTACCTGTCCAGGAACATGGATAAAACCGATTGGCTCGTATTTTTCCCCAACAGTAAAGAAAAACACAGTGCTGTCTGAGCTCTGAGGATAAAGATAAAAGATGAATATCAAACGAGTAGTAAAGATTCACCTCATTATGGCTCACGTATATGACACAACAGAGGAAAGACATTAAAGCTCTAATTATTTATCTAACTCTCTTTAATTCTATCCAAAAACTATTCTGGGAAAGGCTTCAACTAGAGGTTGTTTTTTTTCCATTTAGATACGTTGTATTTTTATGGCAGATCAAAAGATAAATTAACAACAACAAAAAGTGTTTTTGATCATTCATTTTTGTTTACAGACTTGAACGGATGCAGCTGGAACAATGTATCTTATGCTTTTGAGACCAGTCCCAAGTGTCAGCTGCAACTTTTGAGTTTCGGAATGGTGCCGTTCTGTCAATGGCCAAATAATAAGCAAATAATTTTAAAATAAAACATCACCCATCCTGTCTATTGGAGACTTGTTTAAGTGCACTCTGTTCTCAAGTTTAGTTTGGCTAAAAGCTTTGCTCCGGCTCGTTACATTAGTGTTACATTAGTTACATTAGTTACATTAGTTACATTACATTAGTGTCTCTTTTTCGAGATACGAGCGTAGCCGCTGAACGGATTAAGTTCGTAACCCGGGGGCCCACTGTACTACTGTTACAACTTATGTTCTGCAGGATCAATCTGATGAGTCTCAGTTACGTTGTGGACGTCACCCAACCCCACCAGCCAAATGCTTAGCCAGTGAGATGCAGTGCCTTTCAGGAGGGTGTATCCACAAAAAATGGAGGTGTGACGGAGATAACGACTGCAAAGATGGCAGCGATGAAGCAAACTGCCGTATGTATACACTATACAATATAGTTTTTTGTTTTTGTCCACCCCCCAGCCAAATGCACCAAAATAGATGATGCCCCAGATGGGACACTGTCACACTTTTGAAACTGGAGTTGTTATTCAATCCATCAACAGCACGCAGGTGATAGTAGCTCCTAGGTATACTAGTGTGTACGTTTGTATACTATGGCATTTCACCCTTCACACACTCCTTATCCTTCACTGTTTGCAATGACTAGTCACTTATATCTCAGTATAGAAATCAGGTTTACATTTTGCAGCAAATTATATCCATTGTTTTGGCATGATGCACATGCGTCAGTAGCATTGCAAAGATTTTCCTTTAGGGAAGAAAGAAAAAAAAAAAACACTTTCAATGAAATGTGAGTGTAGCATGTCGGCAAGACATTGTTACAACTGTGTAGCATGAACAGTGCATTTTCTTTCACACCTAAAATGGAGCCACTTTAAGTTGTTTACAGGAACAAATTGTATTCTTGGCAAATATGTCCCAAATGCTTTTCGAGAACTTCACAACTTACTTTCTTTTCCACCTTTTAATCAAAGCCCACAAACTACTAAATCATAATGTGTTTATAAGCACACAATTACTATCAGGCATTTGACCACTTGGTCGACCAGAAGTCTCCCCCCCATCTCCCGGGAGATGGTGGTGGTTGTTATCTGTGGCTGTCCTTGCAGCAGGGCGTATGCAAGGAAGCTCCATTATCGACACTGTGGTGAAAACATTCTTGGGAGCTTCAATGCAGATATTTTCAGTTTACCCCATTTTTATGTTGACTGCAGACTTAGTCTGTCATTTATAGTTAAATGTTATCAGAATGGAACTGAGTCACCCAAAGTTCCCACATAAACACAATATTGGGTAATCATCAGGAAATGTGCAGAGTTGCATAAAATGAATTAACCAGTGATGTATAATGTTGGCAGCTGTGCGCACCTGTGGAGCAGATCAGTTCAAATGTGATGATGGGATCTGTATCCTGGGGAGCAGACAGTGTAATGGCATCAGAGAGTGCACTGATGGATCAGATGAGGTTAACTGCAAAAACTGTAAGTAATGATCTCCTCAATGGTATTTTTGCATTGTACCTTGGTACAATTCTTTTCAGTGTTCATTTTGCAAATGTGACTTTCCTTCATTTCAAATAGCGTTGTGTGAAGTTGGGAGACTTGCTAAAACTTGAAGAATATAATTTAATCTGCTCAGAGAAGCAAACACATTTTACAAAACATGAAAAAAACTCATCTATCATACTGCGGTAGACAACTATGTGAGTTTTTTGCGTGTTAAATTTTTACATAAATTGGCCATAAAATGTTTTAATCACAAGAGCTGTCTACTAATGCCACAATTATGCTTTCATATATTTACGTTGAAAAAGTGAGCCTTTTTGTATTTACTAGCTAGTTGAGCCTCCTTCGACAGCAATAACTCCAAACTTTGCTGATCAGACGTGCAAGTGATCTGAATGAATTTTTTACCTCTTTACACAAGTATTGCAGTAGATTTCTGTAACATGTGTTGTGAATTACTCTGAGGTCATGCCACATGATTTGAGATCAGGACTTCTTAAAACTTTTACAAAGCTGGAAAAGGTTACAAGTGTTGATGTTTAGCATGGTTGACTGTTTTCTGCGTGGCCGTCCTGTAAAGATAACAGGAAGAGCGTAGCACATAGGAGGGGAAAACACAAAGCAGGAAGTTATTGTTGTCCAATAAAACATTGCTGCACGTTTGAAGTTAAGCTAAAACCCACTTTGATGTTCCACATCACTACTGGCACAATATTGTGTTAGCAGTTGAAAGTTGAATTGTTGTGTGAAGAAATGTCAAACAAACATCAGAATCTGTGAATCATAGTGGAGGGACCGCCATGTTATGGCTGTCCTTTGGTCACTCGGCCTGTACAACTTGCTATCATCAATGAGAAAATGAATTAACATCTTTATCAAGATATCTTGTAGAAGAGCTTGAAACCATCCCTAACTCGACTCTGAAAGTGTAACTGGACTCACGTAATTAAATATCTTGGTTCAATTATCCAATTATGTTAAAGCAGATTGTTTATTCGCATCAGAAAATTAGACCACTTTATCAACATTGAATAAAATCCTCAGTGATTTAAAAGCTAAATGACTTTCTTGATCGTGCTCTCTGTGTCGATTTGATTTTTTTGTTGTTTTTAAATCCATATCCTTGGCAACTGAGGATTAGCGAAGGAATGGATAAAATGAATACTATTAAAAATGAGGCAGGAAAAGTTACTGTAGCACAAATGTTGTTTCTACTCACAGTGACTCAGTGCCATGGACCTGAGAGGTTCAAATGTCGCAGCGGAGAATGCATAGAGATGAGCAAAGTGTGCAACAAGAATCGAGACTGTCCAGACTGGAGCGACGAACCCATCAAAGAATGCGGTGAGGTTTACAGCACAAGCTCAATTGCACATGCACAATTCCTGCAATATATCCACAAAATATTTTCAGGTAGAACAATGTAGATGTTGTGATTATTTTTAAACTACATCTAATTAGCCTGAAATCCGTCCTGAGTGGCACATGTTACGCAATCGGTAATTGTGCCATTCCACACCATGTATTGTTTGTGCAGATAGCGTGTTGTTTGACAAACAACCCCTTGCTAAAAAATGGAAGCCCAAATGGAGAAGTCTGTTTAGTAGAGGGCATAGTGACGAGGGAAATTAGTCATATGAAGTGTTCTCCTGGCGGCCAAGTTAACCCTACATTGGTTTGAAGCGTTTCTTTTTTTTGTACATATTCTATTTGTTTTCCTAGATCTTAATTATCAAGCGAAATGGGACAAAGCTGTCCGACAACAAGACCCCCTTACTAGTATGAGCAGTGTTAGTTTTGCTGTGTTAAGAGCTGTATTTTTATGTTGTGCAGATGTCAATGAGTGCCTAATGAACAATGGGGGCTGCTCACATATCTGCAAAGACATGGCAATTGGCTTTGAGTGTGACTGCACACCTGGGCTGCAGCTCATTGACCACAAGACCTGCGGAGGTATAAAACCTATTGTTCACATCGTGTTTATTTAAAACCTTGGTTGTCATTTAAATACTATGAACAAGACAATACATTTTAAGAGGTGGTTTATCGCCTTTGAGAAATAAATTTTATGTAGCTGTGACTGTTGTTTATTGTATCTTGTCTTTCTATCCTTATTTTAGATATTAATGAATGTCTGAACCCAGGCATTTGCAGCCAGATCTGCATTAACCTGAAGGGAGGATACAAATGTGAATGCCATAATGGTTACCAGATGGATCCGACTACAGGAGTTTGCAAGGCTGTAGGTGAGTGATACCTGATCTAATTGACTTTACCTTTGTCATGTTTTAAATGACTATACATATTTAGTTGTTGTAGTCCTATAATTTGGTTGTGACTGTGTATGCAACTGCACTGCCTGATGTTAAGTGAAATTGACCTTTTTGTGTCACTCTAGCAACAAGTCGTTTCTTTTCTCAGGTAAGGAGCCCAGTCTCATTTTCACGAACCGCCGGGATGTTCGTCGTCTGGGTCTGGAGAGGAAGGAGTACACTCAGATTGTGGAGCAGCAGAGGAACACAGTGGCTGTGGATGCTGATTTTGACCAGCAGATGATATTTTGGGCCGACTTGGGGCAGAAGGCAATATTTAGGTAACTTTCAAATGATTCAGCCACGTCAAAGAATAGTTGTTTCATCTCTGTTAAACCATGTGTAAGTGAACTCTTAGATAGTAAATTGGTCTTAATTTGCTTGTAGGAATACTTGAAGATAGTATGGGCAGACAGTTTGGTCTCCATTGAGGCATGAGCTGTGGCTTAACTTTTTTTTCTTTAAATGTAAAAAGAGAAGTGAAACTGCAAGCTTCATGTTTGTGTAAATGCTGTAAAGGCACAATTAACCTTGCATATGACAGACTTCTTTTTTTAATGCAGTTTTGTCAAATGTACATGTTAAGCAGCTTGAGTGAAAATTACCCAGTTAAAACAAAAATTAGTTTTGTTTTTTATTTCATTGAACAGCAGGTGGCAGTAGCGTGCTCAGCAAACAAGAGTTCATGTGGGTCATAAATTTACAAATAAAACTAGGAAAGTAATATTTATAGAATGTAACTCAAAGTATTCAGTTTTAAATCTGAATAAATACATTAAATTGATTTGGTTTTAAATGAAACCCCTTACACTGTAAATGCACCATATTGCTACAGTTAAAATAATCCTTTTTTTTTTGAATGTCAACTCAGAAATGCATTTCTTCCTTAGGGACTTGATGCATATTTCTTCCCTGTTTCCAAACATGATTGGAGGCAAAGGGACATCCAAAATTCTGCCTTTACAATAATCCTCTGTTTTGATAGGCATCTGGTTATCAATATGTGGTTTTTGTTTGCCTATGCTGTTATTAACAAACATACTTAAAAATAAACACACAGATCCTACTGAGAACAGGTTTTACTATTTTGATTACCTTTTACTACACAAGTCAACATATTACAAATGTCTGAAGCACTGCAAACTCCAACTTGGGTAATAAATGGTATTTCCCTCTTTTCAGCCTCTGTATTCAGTTAAGTAGCCTGTTGCATTACTACGCATTTCTGGGACTGGTCAATAAGCTCTGCGTTATTTAATGTTTTAATTTAGTGCTGTCTTTTATTTTTTTCAGCACTCTGTTGGACAAACGAGGGAATGTGAGCACCCACAACAAAGTGATAGAAAATGTCCACTCTCCCGTTGGAATTGCCGTGGACTGGATATACAAGAACTTGTACTGGTCCGACCTAGGCACCAAAACTATTTCTGTTGCAAACTTTAATGGAACCAAACAGAAAACTCTGTTTAGTAAAGGCCTGAAAGAACCAGCTTCCATTGCTGTGGATCCTCTGTCTGGGTTGGTGTTTTTTCCTCATGGTCTTGAAGAAGTCATTATATGCACAAAAATCGATGTGTTTTATTTTAATCCTAGGTTTTTGTACTGGTCTGACTGGGGTGTGCCAGCCAAGATCGAGAAGTCTGGTATGAATGGAGTCAATCGGCAGATTCTGGTGGCAACAGACATCCAATGGCCAAATGGAATAACTCTTGGTAAGAGAAACTGCACACAAGGTGACAAGTCAGTGACAAAATTACTTAAAATTTGGCACATCTTATTTCAAATAGGTTCTAGAGCAGATATGATCTCATGAAATAATCTCCCCCTGGATGTTTATAACCTAAAATGTGTCTGAGGATTTGGGATGTTATTTAGCTCTGTGTTTGCAATTAATCTACTACTGTACAACGTTGTCTAGGTGTGTGTTTTTGTTTGTTTGTTTGTTTTTTCTTTTAACCGCCCTGGTTGTAATTTGTAGTGAAAGCTAACTGGAATTAGATTTTCAACCTTTGTGGTTTTTGACCATTTTATGACCTTTTGACATTTTCTTTTTTGAAGCCTCACCCGTCTTGTCTGTTCTTCACCTAGATCTAATAAAAGGCAGGTTGTACTGGGTTGATTCAAAGCTACATATGCTCTGCAGTGTCGACCTGAATGGCGACAACAGGAAGAAAGTGCTGCAGTCCTCTGACTACCTTGCTCACCCATTTGCTCTTACTGTTTTTGAGGTACTGCTGCCATGCATGTTTTTTTATAAAAGTAGTTTTCATTTTATTATAAATGTTTTCAAAAAGAGCATCCAGCACATTAACTGTGCCAAATCTAAGCCTTTTTGTTAGGGCTCAAACCTTCTCCTCCCGGCATTGTGTTGGTAAAATTAGTGACAGGGGACGTACGCAATGGGTGTGCGTGCGTGCGTGTGTGTGTATAAATATAAAGAAATACTAGTCAGTTTGTTAATTTTATTATTAAAGCTTTATAATTTTATTTCTAAAGGCAACTAACATGTGTACCTCCCTTTGCTTCTCTAAAGTAGGTATGTTATTGGCCTTCTTGTGCAACATTGTTTATAGGTGTTAAAATATTTTGCTCCTACTCAAATCTTTCCCTCCTTAAAGGAACAATGTGTAATATTTTGTCAGTTTTTCATTATGGACAGCAGGAGGTGCTGCATTTACCACTCTCTATAACAGAC
The DNA here is from genome assembly GCF_059441005.1 of Hippichthys cyanospilos. NCBI lineage: Eukaryota > Metazoa > Chordata > Actinopteri > Syngnathiformes > Syngnathidae > Hippichthys > Hippichthys cyanospilos. The sequence continues at coordinate 4,865,813 of NC_142383.1, forward strand.
ATGGCAGCTATAGCTATAACAGACATGGCAGCCTCCAGAAAAGTGCCACCCCCATGTAATATAATTTAATAACTAGACCTACAATTATATTTAAAAAAATACTATTGGTCGTTAAGAACACATTTATTTGAAATTCATTCCTTTTTTAATAAAGTGGTCTAGATCTTACACACTGTCCCTTTTTAAAAAATACACGATGCATGTCATGATTCTCTCTCCAGGATCGCGTCTTCTGGACTGACGGTGAGAAGAAAGCAATCTATGGAGCTAACAAATTCACTGGATTGGACATTATGACATTAGCCAACAACCTGAATGATCCACAGGACATCATAGTGTATCATGAACTCATTCAGCTTTCTGGTAAGAACATGGCACAATTTAAAAATGTTATACAAACAGATCCTGTATAATAACACCTAAAATAGATTGCATGATGAAACCCTAAATTGGCAGGTTTGTGCCTTGTTTCCAATATAATTAGAAATATCATTCAGAGCTTAAGGTTAATTTGAAACTTTTTAATGTTCACTATTTTGGGCAAGATACCTTAAGCTTGTGTTTTCCAGACAAAGTACATGGAAAATATAATGGTTTTTGCTTCACCAGTCATTCAAATTCACTCTACATTCAAGGTACAAGGGAGATTAGCGTTTTGCATTGAGTGAATTAGGTCATCTATTTTTTTTTTAACTTCATATCCCCAAGACTAGTAAACAGGGTGCTGTCTGCATTTTGTTGTCAGATACTGTAGTATGTTAAGGGTTTAGCATCATTGTGATGATATCCAGGAAACTGATGAAATAGTGGTAGAAAAAAAAGAGAGCTGGCCAAGTTCAGTGGTAACATTGCTAAAAGTTTGAATTTGTGTTTTGTAGGAACTAACTGGTGTGCAGAAAAAGGTGCAAATGGAGGCTGTAGCTACCTGTGTCTACCCGCACCACAAATCAACAAACATTCCCCCAAATTCACCTGTCTCTGCCCAGGAGGTCAGGAATTGGCTGCTGATGGTCTACGCTGCAGGCCAGGTGAGTTAAGGCTGTGATTTGTTCATTTTTGTGTTGGTTTGTTTTGTGACCAAGACCGGGGCTAATGAAATTTATTGAACTTGCTATTTATATTAGCAGCTTGACAAGATTTCCCCCAAATGACTGTAAAAACGGAAAACCAACCTGGGTACAATGCATGCACAAAATTGACCTTTGTGTTGAAGGCTGGGAAATGAGCGAGTCCTTCTTTTGGGGGGCATGCTTTTGTTATATTGCCGTTAGGAAAATCTGGTCTTCCAAAATCTCTCAATTAGCATGTGAATGTAAATGTCCACTTTTTTTTTTTTTCATAAGGAGTTGATTATAATGTAGCATACACTTGTCAAAGGTTTATCATTTTGCCCTCATCAGAAATTAAGCTCTGTCATGCCCGTCAAAATGAGTGGTTTCTGCATCTGGTGTCATTTAACATAAGACTTACTAGTAATTGTGCAAAATGAACACTATTCCTAAGGGAAGACAATTGTGGACACAGGGTCGCAAACTTTTCAGTTATTTTCATGAATTTATGGGGAACTTTAAAGATGTTTGAAGTGCTCATTGCATGTCTTTCAAAAATGCAACTTAAGTTGCTACTGTATGTACATTTACTTTAGACCAGAAGTGCCCAACCCATCCCCCCTGAGGGCCGCATACAGTCAATCAGACATGGCCATGTTATTTTCCCCCTTGCTTTACCTAATTAAACACTGTCTAGCCTATTTATTAATGTGATTTGGCAAATTAATTTATTTTGCACCACACTTCTAACACTGTATAACAGGGGTGTCCAAACTCTGTCCTGTATCCTGCATGTGTTCCTGGTGTCTTTCCCTTCCACAGCTGATTCATATGAAACGGAATATTTTTAGGCTTCTGCTGAGCTGATCTTTTCATTCAGGTATGTAGGGGAAAGAAACCGGGAAAACTTGCAAGATACTGGTCCCCGAGGACAGTTTGAACACCCCTGCTGTATACCATCAAACATTTTATTTTATTTTTTTATGGCAATGTCAAAATGTAATTTTAGTCTATGCAGTCTTTCTGTGAAATGAACATTTAATGGCTGCCATTAATGTGACTGGGTAATGCTCAAGCTGCTTTTGTTGAGCAGTTTTTTAATATATACAGAGACACTGAGAACAGAACCCAGCTAAGGAATTCCGTGCATATAAACTCCTAATTAGCCTCTTTGGTGCAGACCAAGCAACTGGTGTAAACAAAGCACAAGAACATCTCCCTGACAACTCTGCGCTTCTGTGCTCCTCAAAAGAAAAATGCCTTGTTAGTCTAAGTTGCCTTCAAACTTTGGATTGCAAGTTTGTGTGCGTAATTGCGTTAACACGCCCTTCAGGGAATTTGGTGTGCTCAATTAAAAGCTTGGGACAAAGATGCTTTTCACAATCTCTTAAAGTTGGATTGTAGCCAAAAGCCTTTGTACTTTGCTAAATCTCAAGCAAACACATTTATCCCATTTGTTCAGCAATCGCAGCTGCACCAAATGGAACTGTGGAGCATTATTGTTGAAGCCTTTAGTGCCTCTTAGTTTGTCACATTAAGTAGGAGATGAGCATCGCCATCCGTTTGAGGCTGAAATAATATTTTGCAAGATGATAAATTCAAATTAGGTTCTAATTTCTGAAATGGTCGTTAGGCGGGTTGGAAAATGTCTTTGTAAATAGTTAGAGATTACCAGCTAAGTCCTTTGCATGCAATATGAGTGACCTTTAAGTACTGTATTTACCCTTTTGAAAAGAGAAAAATGTCAGATTTTAAAATGAACTTTTTTTTTGAGAAAAAAAACACTGGTGCAAGTAAGTATTCCAACGGTGTAATTTCAAAAATGGTAACTTGGTACACGTTGCTGACTACTGCTTCAAGATATTCAAGCTTTAATCTATTTTTAAGTTTTTATAAAAAAAAAAAGACCAAAAATGGCATTCAAAGTTAATTTCATCAAATTCCTGAGTAATCTTCGTATTCTAAAATTGCCAGGAATCTTACAATGGGACTTTACATGAGTTTTATTTTTTTTATATGCATAAAAAAAAAAAAAAACTTTGTACACCCATTTTCAGATGAAGGCAGGACACTTTGGTGCTTAAAACCATTTTAATATATAGATATTTTCAAGGATTTAAAAAAAAAAAAAACTGAAGATGTTTTTAGCACAGCTGCCTCACAGTTCAGGGACTAGTTCAAACCCGCCTGGCTCGGCCTTTCTGTATGGAGTTTGTATGTTCTTCCCGAGCCGGGTTCTCTCCGGGTATTCCGGCTTGCGCACACATTTCAAAACCATGCCTGACAGGTGAATTGGACACTAAATTTCCTTTGGTGTGATTGGGTTCGTGAATGCTTGTTTGTCTCTGTGTGCCCTGTAAATGTAAGTTCAGGGCGTCCCACTCCTATTGCCTGTAGACAGCTGGGATAGGCACCAGCAGGCCTCCAATCCTAATGATCACAATCGGCTCCAGAAAATGGATGGATGGAATAAAAAATAGAATTGAAAGAATTTATGGTAATTTTATAGCTAGCATACAACAAAATTATGATCTCTGCGCCGATTTGTGCATATATGGTAACGTAATACAGTATAGTATACATTCTATAGAAAAAGTGTAGTGTTACAGAGTGCAATTTTATTTTTAGTGTGTTTTGTTTAGTGCATTGATAGCGCTGTTTTTTTTTATTAACAAATACCTCTGCCCGGGCAATGTTGACCACCCTCTGCATCACTTTCCTGTTGGCGGCAGTGCACTATGTGTTCCACACTGTGATGCAAACTACTAGTAAATTATTTAAAAGATCACTCATCATAAATGTACTTCATGGAGGTGTCGCATTTTGTATTGCGTAGGGCCGTGTCACTGCTAACACTCCAATCAATTGTCACCCGCTTATCCTCACAGGTTGTAGTCTGTGCACTATGGCATGTAATAGCCTGCCGTAGCCATCATTCTATGATTCATGCAATAAAACAGTCTCCAACATAGTGATTGTCAGCTAGTTGTTTTTCCTAGAGCAGACATTTGTTTTGTGTTAGAGCACTTTGCAGCAGTTTGAGTGGTTAGCCTACCCTTGCAATAGCACATCTCAGCAGCTTCATTTTTAAGTTTATTCCCCAACCTACGGTGCATGACACTCGACTACAATGTCACAGACGAACAGAAATTTTGCTGACTGCCCGCCGAATCATGAGTTTTAAAAACTGTAGATTTGGTCTGTCATTTCGATCCGTCGTAATCGTCGCCACGAGTAACCTGTCCCTATTGGTTACTTTGTCACCTTTAGCCAGTTAAATCTTCCAGATTTCTGAGAAATGTCTTAACTGCCAAATACTTGGGAGCATGGAGGAGTAAAGTCTAAATAGTAAGCATACATACATACATCTTTTATGAGTTGTACCGAGCTGATCTCTTCTCCAACAGCGCCGTTTATTGTTTGTTTGGTTTTATTTTTTTGTTTTGTTGCGTGTCCTTCGCTTTGCGACAAAATGTGTCTGACCCCCCCACCCCACCCACTACTCACAAATAAAGGCACTTCAAAAGTTAGTTAAAATGTTTTAACTTCTTGCAACTAGGCGAAAGAAGCGAAATGTCATGTCGCTTTTATTGTCGCGTCACCCAGCGGACTTCAGCGCCTTTTTGCTGAGTCAGTGTCATGGTTTCATGAACTGAACTGCATACTGCACACAATCTTGCTCAGCGCATTCCTTGTACAGACGTAAAGTCAAAAGCAAGTTTTACAATCAGCTTCTAAGTATATTTTTATTTAGCTTTTTAAATACAATTTAAATGAATAAATCATTTGCCTGTAACTTCCAATTAAGTAATCAATGGGCACATCTGTCACTCTAGCCTTTAGTCAGCAAATGCAAGTTTTGAAATTTGCCCAAAAGATATCTAGTCAATTAAGGTAAGCAAAACTTTGATTTTTATTTGTAGTGTTTGACAGATGAAATGTGTGGTTAAATGCGACCACTTTTTTTTTTCAACTGTTTAAAAATGAATGATTTAGATGGACATACTGCAATTACTATTTATAGTACAATGGTCCCTTGTGGACATATTGTTTACTACGGTCTCGTGCCAACGGAACACACACTAGTTTTTTGTAGTGTGTAATTTTTCAACAGTTGTGATGAATAGAGACAGAAAATGACCATCTTGTTTGAAATTAATGGAGGGGGGGTACCACAGATGACTTGTCAGCTTGAGGATAGTAGTGTATTGCAGTTATGTAAATATTGGCTGGGAGTGACTAAAACCTAGCTTCACTGAAATGCGTTAGTTCTCAATTTCAGACGTTGCCTACAGCACATCAAACAGATGTATAATGATCCAGGTTGTGTAAATGCTTCTTTGCAGTTCCACCTTTTTTGCAGGGTCCCTTTTTCCCCCCCTTGTTTTGTAAAAAAAAAAACAAAAAAAAAAAACATCCCATCTACCTAAGTCTGATCCTTGATTCTTTGTGACAGACTTCTCTACCAAAAGCCCCTCAAAGGATGGGAAACCTTTATTGCCGCACTCCCCAGATAAAATCACCATGTGTTGCCTGTTCTCCTTCCTGGCGCTGGGCTTTGCTGCCTGCAACTCACCTTTGGGCTTGCTTTTAAGTGCTTTTTTTTTTTTTTTTTTCTCTCTCCTGGCTGCCTAACTGTTAGGCAAGTTTGTTGCTTTTGTTGCAGGGACAAAACCTGCGACATGGTTCTAGTCACAGTAGTATTTGCTGTTTAAATTCTTGCCTAACTCACCCATTTAATTAGAAAGCATTTTCAATATCCTGGTTTGAACATCATTCATCTGGTACTTTAGTTACTATTTTAAACATCGGCCCAGCTGTTCTTTGCTCTTTTCTCCTTACATTTAGATTAACATTTTTGGAACCTCACTTGGCTCTGTATTGTGATATAAACGCTTAGTAGTTGATCTAAATTCCCCCTGAATGTTTTTCTTTGAGTTTGAAGTGTAGGGAATATTCTTAAACCTCTTTGACTTAACACGGTTGTGCAGTTTGAAACTATACTGTAATCTATCAGCCTTGGTTAAATGTCAACGTTTGTGAAATGAGTAGTCACGAAAGTGAACTGCCAACCGAAATTTCACACACAGATAACAGACTTCATCATTGGTCCATGGCGCAGCTCTGTTTTGTTTCACCTTTTTTCATGCACTTCATATAGTTGGTTACAAAGCGCTGAAGCATCTGCTGATGTGAATATTTAATCATTAGAATGTTATTGTATTGATCACATTAACTTTAAAATGTATACTTCGCATTACATTAACAAATAGCTACTCTGCAATTGTTTGGTTTAAGCATTAATATGTTAACAGGAATCATGAACTTTTTTTTTTTTTTTTTTTAAACAGCTTTTTTGGTACTGAGTAATATGAAGGGCTACCAGTGAAGACTCCGGTCATGTTAATGATTTCTCTCACTTAAGGAGCAGTTGTAGTAAATGCATAATATGTCATGCAAATGTATTTATAACAGTTTGTAAAATTCCTAGAATATCACAATGTTCTATCACTTGTAATCTATGCACAGATCTGGACTGCGGGCTACTCATGTGAATTTCATGTGTCATTGCATAGGTGTGAGCCAATGGAGGTCACCAAATACAGTTAACCATTTGAGTCTAGGTCAAATATAAGAATATATGACCACACATACCTTTTAGTTCTTAGGAATGAATTCTTGCTTTGAGCTGAGATGTCTGGCATTCATTTTAGTCATTTTTGGCACAATTGCAAAGCTCCCCCCACCACCACCAATTCTTCTTTCTCTCTCTCCTAAACTACATGCAGCCAACGAGGGAAATTGATCCTTTTGTTCGCTTTCCTCATATGACTTCTGAGCTTACGAGTAGCTTCCATGTTTATGCTCAGTGGTTCATTTAACAGTTCTTGTTCTCTAAGGGCCACCATGGATATTTTGGTGAATTCAGCCCTACCCCTCCCTAAATATATGATTTTTTTTTTTTTTTTTTTTTTTTTTTTTTGATGGAGGTGCTTTTAAGATGTAAATAGCCTGATCTGTTCAAAACCCCCAAAAATGCTCCTAAATAATGCAGTATAAGAATCATAATTCAGTGTTACTTAATACACTAATAAATTAAATGATTAAACTGTAACAAATGCTGTATTACATTAGTGCATAACATTCATGGAACCCAAAATGAACAAATTATTAATTTACCTTTGGGGTTGTTTCTTCATTTTTAGAAGCAATGCATGCAAGTTGTGCAACAATTGACCCGTATGTCGCTACTTTACACACAATGTAGTCGCAGTAGTGTGGGAAAAAAAAAAAAAAGTCTTAAAGTACATTGTGCAAGATACATTAAGCATGAATGATAAACGAAATCATTCAGCTACAGTACAACTCGCACAAATGCATGTAACGAATGTTCTTACTTAAGATGCAATACGTATTCTGTGAACCAAATGTTGTTGTTGCCCCCCCCCACCCCCCTCCAAAAAAACACAATGTATTTACAATTGAAAATTTGCTTATAGTTGACTCTGTGAAATGCATTGGGAGAAGACAATTTCCATTTTGTTTTTTTTATCTTGGTCCATATCATATTTTTTTCTGCCTAAAAGTATATATTGATTGGCCCCTAGGAATCACTTGATGTCTTAGTGTCCTTGGTTTGCTCACTAGCACTATTTGTTTTTCCAGAAGCCAACGTGAGTACGTCAATTCAGGTAAACACTACAGCCAGAGGTTCTGCTGCGGCTTGGGCCATACTGCCTGTGTGTAAGTGAACGTCATCATCACTTGTGCTTTAAAATTCTTTGAATTAATAACACCTATATGTTAGCCAGGGCATCCAGTCTTTGTTAAAGTACATAGGACTTGAATCAGGACTTTTTTTTTATTTTTATTTTTTTTTTACCAAACTCCAGTTGTGAAGGAAATGACTGAACCATGCAATACGTTTGAATTGTGTTCAGCTTTCTGAAAGCAATAGCACCAGAACAAGTTAATGGTTTCTAACTTAATGGCAACATCTAAAGATATGGTGTTTCCGTCCCCTAATTTTTCAAACTAATGTTTGCCTCGGTGTCCATTCTCACATTAAGTGCTGCTTGCAATGGCGGCAGCAGGCGGCTATTTGATGTGGCGAAACTGGACAATGAAGAACCACAAAAGCATGAACTTCGACAACCCAGTCTACCTGAAAACCACGGAAGAAGACCTCAACATTGACATCACGCGGCACAGCGCCAACGTGGGGCACACGTATCCCGCAGTAAGTAAAAGGCTTTTAGTTGAAACATTCAACAAACATTTCACAACACGCGCTTAACGTTGCTTCCTCTTCAATTGACCCGATAAATATAAGTGAAGTAAAGAAATGGAGTAATTGGCGCACAGTCGCTTAGCATGAGATTAAAGTAGATTAAATCATTGCTTCTCAACAGAGGATTGAGACTGCTTGTTAATGACCTCCCACTCTCATCTGCATCCTTCCGTAATCTTGAGTATATTGTTGGCCATTCAGAGTGCATCCGCTTGTACGCAGATTAAGCAGATTAACCTCAGACCACTCAAAGCTCCAAGGCAGGGCGACCCTAACCTCGGCTGTCATCCTCACAGCTGCTGACGCAAGACCCTTGCGACCGCATTCAACAAACCCCAAAGAAATTGTCACTGTTGAAAATTTGATCAGAATATTTAGAGTGTCTGGCAAATCTTTTGGTAAATCAATAACAACCTTTGGGTCTTTGTAAGTGTAATGGCCTTTAGTTTTAATGAGTGGACATAGATGAGATATTCATTAATTGTGTGTTTTCTACTCTTTTCAGATTTCAATCGTGAGCACAGAGGATGATCTATCATGACCATGCTGGTGTTTTGTTTTTCTTTTTCCATTTTTCTTAATGGAACGTATTGCACAGAGCGAGCATGTGGTCCCCCTTGTTCCAATGCTGATTGTCACATTTCTCACAGTAAGACAAATTATGCCTCCTGAAGTGCATTATATCATTCTCAGTGGTGACAGGAACATAAAATAAATCCTATTTATTTTGTAAATAATACTTTGGCTTGTTTTTTTTTTTTTCATTGCCCTGGTTTTTCTGAAAGCAGTTTTAGTTTTTGTTTTTTGTTTTTCCCCTCTTTAAAAGAAATAAAACACTCTTGCCAAACTGATCAAGTCTGCTGGAAAGGTTTTGCGACGAGATCCGAACTACATCTTGCTTTTGTTTTTTAAACCTACAGGCTCTGTCTTTGTTTGGTCACGTCTCTGTAAAATGATTTCATTTTTGCAATACCTCCTACAGCAAATCATGGTCTGAATCTTGAAAATATTATTGCTGACTGTAGGTTTTTAGCATTTGTAAGCATTGTACATATTTAGCCATCATCTCAGACTGTATCAGGATTCTATTCAATGCACTTTGGTCAAATGGTTTGTGTAAATAAGATTGTATACATTGAGATCTTTTTTGCTAAGGATGGTCATTGTACCAGGGTTCAATATCAAATGTACTAAACATGAGAAGGAAAAAAAAAACAAACAATTTGGTAAAACTATTTTGTATGTTTGCTGTGGCTGTGGATCTTTTTCTAGCCTTGTACAGTTTTAAACATTTGAAAGCTCTGTTGTATCTGTGGGGGAGGAAGATTTGTGAACCAATTAAATTAAAGCTAATTCAGAACATTGTTTCAGGCTTCCTGTCATTTTGTTTAACACTATTTACAGTTGACCATATTCAATTTTATATTTTGTACCAATATTTTTAATCGAGGGAAGACAATTGATTTTAGTCGTGTGTGTGTGTGTGTGTGTGTGCGCGCGTATATTATATATATGTATATATATATATTTTTTTTCTTTTTCACAATTATGCGTTAGATATACAAGATGTTTTGACAGTGAACAGATTTTTTTTTCTTTATAAAAGGGGGCTTTCATTTGCTTTTGGTTGAAGTCTAAATACATTTGTACTCCCCACTGCTTGAGCCATCTAATCTGCAACTTGGCTATACCAGTGCATTAAGGAAGCAGTTTAACGCAGTGGAAGAGGCCACTAATTCATTTCGTTCAGTGCAAATCTAGCTACATCTGTTTAATTAGTGTGGAGAGTTAATCTTCACCCTCACCATGAGAGAAACTTGAGCAAACATTTAGGGTAGCACTTTTTCATGGAACTTGAGCGATGACGTCAGATGTTTTCGTCCTTTTTTTTTTTTTAAGTGATAATCAGGAATTAACATTTCAAGTATGTACACCATCCAATTTTTCAAAGCCAAAAAGTTAGTAGCCCCTTCCGATCGCTGTAGTGTTTTTTTTTTTTTTTTTTTTAGAAAAACAAAAAGGTTGCTGTCAACATTCGTAACACTATGTTGCAAGTTTTGCCAAAATTCCCCCAAATTGCCTCCTTTAAATACTTTTCAATTGTCTTTCAGTGCCTGCATTATGTTTGAGTCTCAGTTTATTTATGGTATTCTACATTTCCCATTTCAAGCTAGTAGCTCAGGTCACATGTCAAATTGTTATGCACATCGTTTTTCCAATGCAATGACATGGAATTACATATTTTAACCTTTTTTTTTTTTTTTTTCCTTCCACTCCAACATTTATACCAGGCATCTCCTACAATAATCAACTTGATTGGTCAAGTTATATGATGGCTTGGGTGGGAGGAGACTAGGTATCAAGAGATGGATGAGAGAAAGGATAATACCTATCTGAAACACTAAGCACTCAGATCATCTCAGAGCAACTTCATACCTCAACTGGATTTATGTAGACTCTCAGGATCATGTGATTTCTGATCAAATATGTTACACTACCCCAATGCATTTTTTTTTTTCCTTTTGACAAAATTCTTTGCTTTTGCATGAGATCAGTCGTGTGAGTGTGAACCTTCCTGTATAAGAGTCAAAGCATGCTGAGACGCCTCCGATCCCGCAGCAGGAGTTTGTTCCCTGGTTACAAACCTGGCAGCCGAAGCGCAGCCTTGAGGGAGCCCAGCGACTTTGTGGATCTGACAAGGATCTTTGTAAAGCCATGGAATTCTATGCAGGTTGGATTTTTTTTTTCCGTGAAGGATGTGACAATGACGTACATTTTAACTTAAAAGTATACGTTATCACAGTTGTTTTTTTTATTTTTGTAGGATCTAGGCAAAGACATCTATGATCTTTATGCTGACGATGAAGAGGAAGATATATCGCCTCCTCAGATGCTGCTTTCTCCTGCAAAGCACTTCATACTCAACATTAATGTTGGTGGAACTGTAAGTTTTAAAAAGCCTACTTTCTTACTGTAATTTTGAACAATTTTGCAAGGAATTTTGTAGGTGTTCAAAAAAGTGTTAAACTGAAGGTTTGTACCTTTTTCTACTTTGCAGGTGTACCACCTGCCCTACAGGTTAGCTGTGAGGTATCCAAAAACACGAATTGGCCGCCTCGCCACTTACACGGACCATAACAGGAAGTTAGAACTCTGTGATGACTACATCGTCCAGAGCAATGAGTACTTCTTTGATCGTGACCCCACTATTTTCCAAAACATCTTTAATTTTTACAGGTATAAATTGTGAATCTATCGGGGCATAAATAAAGTAAAACACGGGTCACAAAGATGTGAAAAAAAAAAGATACTCATGCAGAATCTTCTCTTGTCCATTCTGCCAAGGACCGGCGTGCTGTGGATTAAAGATGAGCTTTGCCCCCGTAACTTCCTGGAAGAGATCAACTACTGGGGTGTCAGGGTCAAGAACAGCCAGCGCTGCTGTCGCATCTCATTTGAAGAGAGGCAGGACGAATTGAACGAGCAGCTGAAAATACAGAAGCAGCTTATGGCAGAGGTGCGTTGTCCTTTGTGACTCTGCTGTGGTCCCAGGAAAAAAATGATCTTCAATATTTTACAAATTAGGAATAATTCCGTCACAACTTGCAACACATATCCACGATCAATAATTATCAATTAAAACTAATAATTACAAATATTTTACAAGCAATATAATATAACATATTTTTACATTGTTATATATATATATATATATATATATATATATATCAATTTCTAGAGCTGATAATCCTCACCAAGGTCAGAGGCCTGCTTGTGCTTATCCCAACTGACTTCTTACTCCGGGCAGTAACAATATAAATATAATTTTTTCATGCAGTCAATTTTAAGGTTAACGTCGGGCTATGTCAAAATGTGGGTCAATATCCAAATAGACATTTCCACTTCATATTTTCTCATGCCAATAAACCACATATTCATGCCACTCACCACAGTCGCAAGGTCATCTGCTTCCTTCTCATTTCTGTTTCAATTTCTTGGTAGCATCTGAGTTTCACCTCGTCTTTTTTATTCCACTTAGAAATCAAGTGGCAACATAGCAATTGGCTTCTCCTTATGGCACAGGTGTTGAAATCTGGTCTTTGAGGGTCGGTATCCTGTTTGTTTTCAAAACCATTCTCTCAAACGCACCTAATGTGATGAAATGTTTAGGATCGTTTTCAAACTCTTGCGGAGCTTGCTAAGAAACGACTCATTTGAATCAGGTATGTTGGGGAGAGAAAACCAGAAAACATGCAGGATACCTGGAGTTTGACACCTATGCATATAGCGAGGTTTTTTTTTTTCTTCCTCCTCTCGCGGCGGAGAAAAAAGGCATTCCAGCGCATATTATAAATACGTTTGTATCAAAATAACTGAGATTTCTTTCATTTAGAGCAGGCGCAGAACAAAAACCGATGACATGTTCAAAGGAGATAACCAATGTTTTGAGCACATACATATTTGGGTTAGAAAAGGAGTAACAGGGATCTTGTTCATGTTTTTAAGAACATGAATATGAGCTTATTTACGATATTGCGCCTGCTATCATGGCATTTAAGTATGCCAATACTTTGTTTTTTAAAGCATTATTTACTGAATGTAAACATAGCCACCGACCAACCGTGTTACCAGTTACCATGAAAATATAACAGTTACCAGGTTTTGCCACTTAATTAGAAGTGTACATTTAATACTGACAATAAAGAGCACTTTTTTTATTTGAAATAAAGACAGCTTTTCTACTTATTTTAAATAAAAAATAATGACTTTCACCTAACAAATTTTCTACTTGTTCCCTTGAAGACTTCCATGAAGACGTGCGTTTATCCATTTCTAAAATAAAGTCAGTCCTACTTGACATTTAATATTCTAATAGCAAAACTCAACATTTATATTGTGCAATGTTTATAAATATAGTCTAATGATTAAATTTGGGGACTTCCTGCAGTCACAAAGTTTGTGACTGAATGCATGCTACAGTTTTTTGACAGTTTTATTTAAGCTATGTAGTAGATAACACATGACTGTACAACAAATCTTTTTTTTTTTTTTTTTTTTTTTGCTGATACCAAGCCAAATAGTGATTGCACTTGCTTCCGTCTTATACAGCCTGATGTTACTGAGACGTGACTTAATTTTAATAATTAATTTAATAAAAATTTATCAAAAATAATTTTAATAATGCATTTCACTGGCCAATACTACAGGTCTCGTTATTGGGTGTTCTTTAATGTATAGTTATTTGTTAGAGACTGTAGTGAGTACTATAGTGTAAAAAATCTGCTGTTTTTCACAATTTATTTTTTTTATTTTAATGCATTACTAGTATTATATTGCACCATGAGCAAGACGTGTGTGCTTTTAATTTAAAATTATCAGTTCTTTCTCACTGGTGCACCTTGCAAGCGACTATAAGTCTATGACATAGAGTACTGTATATCTCTGTGCACAAGTTGAGTTGTCTTTCCTCACTTTCAACCCCCATATTGGCAGGGTCTACTCATAACCGCATAACGCAAAACCAACCAATTGTTTCCACATATCTGTGTTCGAACAACAATAATATGTCATTTACGAAGCTTTAAATGATTAGATATGTCTCCAGTGTGTTTTGCACTTTCAAATATACTCTCATCAAGTGCCGCCTTATTACCTCTTTTTCTTTGTCATCAATGAGGCTGCGTGGATAATTTTTCCAGCGAACCTTGACAAATTATGAAAAGGACAAAACAGCTTGACTTGTCTCCTTCAGCCCTTAGATGTGTGCTTGAACAAGCCGGCATGGCTGTTGGCAGGTGGGGGGTGAAACCGGGAAGGGCAACCTTCTACTCTCTGATTTCACAACAGTCGGCACTTGGGTAACGAACGTCTCAAATAAGATGATCAGCAAATCATCTCCGAAAACAGTATGTTATTCAATATACGATGAAGAAATGCTTTTAAAAGTACAGTCATTTTGTCACTTTAATAAAACACAACATTATTTGGACAGCCATGATATGTGGAACCACTAAAGTCAGGGGTAGACTTATACTCTCGTTTTTGTAAAATTCACCAGAATTGAAGTAAAAAAAAAAAAAAAGGGAAAGGGGGGGGTGGTTAAATTATACGCAAGGTCGACTTGTACACGGAGAAATACAGTAATATGCTTTTTTTTCCCTGTATTGTCATGTTGCTACTTTTGGAAACATATACATACATCAGAATATCAGTATTGAATGATGATGTCAGGAAGGTAACTCAGTCCTTCACAGAGAGTGGGGTGGGCCCAGGCAAAAGGCTCTCTTTTACTGTTTACTGTAAATTTACTGTATATTGATTATGTTATGAATAGTATATATATATTTTTAGGAATGACAGAGCAATCGGAATGGAGGTTTAATGGCTGCGTGCTGATGTGATGTTATTACTACAGTACATCATCTCTTTTTTGGCTGTTACTTTCTGCTGTTCTTCCGTGAATATTCCAATATTTAATGACATACAAGTGTTTAAGAAAGAAAAGTGCTTGGCCCTCTTGGTCTTGTTTTTAATTGCAGTGATGGCACTTCTATTATGTTCGAAACATAATCGAAATTCACTAGAACATCATTACATGAATACATCTTCACTTTTTGAAATATAATAACAACATTTTGTAAGTCCAGCCATACTGCTGCAGTTTGTTTTCTTACCTAATCTGCATGTTTGGCTGGCCGTGTCTGACCTAAATCAGTGGTTTTGTTGACAGATGGTATGAGAAAAGGCTTCTTGGCACAGATTTACCAATATGTTCCCATCTCACAAGTCCTTGCTCTGATAGTTTGCCATATCATGATTCACACTGATGTTGAAGTTACTGGTTGTGATTGTGATCTTAATATTTTTAGTATTTTCTAATTTTAGTGTGTTATTTCAGCCTCAAATGTAAACTATTTTTCCATTTCATTTTTATGTACAGTAAGCAATCCACATACTTTTGGTTCAACACCCGTGGGTTTGCACATTCACTTTTGTTTTCCTCACTATATATTTTTTTCATTTTCCAGTACTTTGCATTTCATTTTAGTTTATTGAGGGGAGGTGTGGGAAGTGTTTCCCTTATTTAATGATTGTTTTTTTAACTGTGTTTTAAATATATGTTAAATAGTCCTCTCAATTTAGAAGGTGTTACCACAAAGCCTACCATTTGTTTTTGTCTACATTTTACCAGATTTTAATAATACAAAATAGACTATGTTCATTAAAAAATAAAAAATTAGCATAGGTATTCAGTGATTTGAATGAAACAAAATAAAATTGCTATCCAGGTTTTTTTTTTTTTTTTTTTACTTGAGAACCTTCTGAGGTGAATACATACTCATACTGTGCTGTAGTGATACAGCAAAGTAGCTGTGAATTCACGTTTAAACATCTTTGGGACGTGACATTCCCTCCTCTACATGTTCTTGTTTAATGTTGCACTTTGGCACTTGGCATATCACAATTCTGCAATAATAAATCCATAAAGGTTTGCCTCCTCAGCTGTGTTTTGGCGTAACAGTCTTGTTCTGGACTTGCTTCATTTTTCTAACCTGTGCAGCGTTTCCCTATTGCCTCCTGCAGGTGGAGATCGTGGCAATGGAGGAGGACGAGGCCTTGTATCGAAACATGATCTTTGGACGCACTCGCTGGAAGATTTGGAACATGATGGAAAAGCCCTTCTCCTCTGTCTCTGCTAAGCTCATGGCCGTAGCATCCTCCATGTTTGTCCTGATCTCGTTGGTTGCCATGACGCTGAACACGGTTGAGGAAATGCAGTATAAGGTGTGAAGAGGAGGGTAATACGGAAAGGGACAGAAGCAAACGTCACATAGCCATTGTCAATCTCATTTCACTGCAAATGGCTCATGGTGAGATAGAGCCTAACTCAACTGATTTTGGGCAATAGACAGGGTGTAATACAAAGCAGGGTTGGGTCATGGTTGCAAAAAAACAAAAAAAGGCAATAACTTCGGTCATTCTGGACAATCACGATTTTAAACAAAGCAATAAACCCAATAAACACCAACATTTTTTTTTAAATCAAAAGTAAAGCCTTCCCAATTTTTTTTTAAAGTACAATGATCCCTTGCTACTCTTCTATCACGCCCTGGATTTTTATTTTAATTTAAAAAAAATACATTAAATCTATATCGCGAAGAGACGTGTTGGGAAGGTTTGCTGCATGCCAGACAGACGAGTTAACAGTAACTGCACTTGCCACAGGCACTACTTGAACGTCGAACTACTGCAGTACAGTTAAATGTTGAATTATTAAACCTTATACAGTAGCTGTACTGTTATTCCTTCCTTTTCCATTACTTTGGCTGTAGTCTCAAGGAAAGCTGTGGTTATATTAGCGGCGCCAGGGTATTCCTGCTCTTTCCTCCTCTTTATTCACGTCAACCTACCAGCCTGTATGAGTTTCATGAGGGAGACAGGCACTTTTACAAGACACGTGATTGGCTCCTGGGAGTAGACACAACCCCTGGGCGGGAGTAGATTACAACTCCTGCCCTAATTGGTTGGGCCAAGAGCCAATCACATGTCTTGTACGAGTGAACGTCTTCCTCGTGAAACTCACAGGCTGTTGGGCTGAGGCGAAGGAAGAGGAGGAAAGAGCAGTGCCACACGGGAGCATTGTAAATCTCTTAACTAGAATTATTTTGTAATAAATTGGAATTTCAAAATTAAACTGATTTTTATCATGTTTGGTCAGCCACAGGCTTCACTTTAATTAGACTTCTGGGCGCCACTAATATAGCCGCAGTTCTCCGTGAGACTACAGCCAAAGGAATGGGGAGGGAAGGGATAACTGTAGTTACTGTATAAAGTTTAATAATTTAAGATTTAAGTAAATATGTGTAATGTATGTTATGAATGTTTTTTTTTGTTTGTTTTTTTCCAAGACACCATCAGGGCAGCTCAGTGGCAGATTCTACGGTGAAAACGTAGAGACTTTCTGCATCGCCTTCTTCACCCTGGAGTATGTTCTCCGCTTGTTGTCTACTCCCAACATCCGAAGCTTTGGCCGCAGCGTCCTCAATTCTGTCGACCTGATCGCCGTCTTGCCGCACTACTTGCAAATTGTCTTGGAATGTTTCGATGAAGAGGACACACACGTCCATTCTGGAGATATTGAGGCCATGTCACGTGTTGGAAAGGTAAAAGCTGCAAACTCAGAATTAACATGACGTTACTTAATTGCACATTTTTTTATTTACATTACAGTATGTGTTGTATTTTTTTTTTTCATGTTGCCTCCATCAGCATATTTAGAATAGGAGTACAGTAATTCAAAAGTAATTACCGTATTTCTTTGAGTTCAAGTCGGCCTAGCATATGAATCGACCCGCCACCTTGTTACTTCTGTTTGGGTAAATTTGACAAAAACTCGAATATAAGTCGAGTACTGTATAAGTGTGTTATTAAAATGATGAAATTATGGTACTTTTAGAGGCATTTCTACATTGTATATCGAGTAACATACTGTTGCGGTTATGGGGGGAACAGGGTGGGCTGGAAATGAGACACGTACAAAGCAATGTACGCGTGCATGGAGACACAAATGCAGAATCTTATGTTGCAACAATGAAATAATTTGAAGTTTTAATGCTTTATTTTTTCTACACAGCTGAATATTAATTTGTCTAACAGCGCTAAAAGTCATCATCACTATCTTACACGCCAAATAGCTCATCCCATTTAATTCCCATACATCCTCTCCTATTTCCTTGTCAATCCTTTAAAGAACCTCTTTACTCTTCCAGGGGTAGTCAATAGGGTAGACCCACCCTATTTTTTTGAAATGTAGGTCTTCATAAATGATTTGCTGATCATCTTGGGATGTTCTTTACCCAAATGACGACTGTTGTGAGAGCAGAGCGTGAAAGTTTTCCCTTCGCTGTTTCTCCCCCTCAACTGCCAACACCATGCCTGCTTGTTCAAGCACAAGCCAAAAGGCTGAAGGAGCCAAGTCAAGCCATCTTTTCCTTGTCATAATTCGTCTAAGTCCTCCGGAAAAATTATGCACGCAGCCTTGTTGATGACGACAAAGAGATAATCAGGCAACACTTGACGAAAATGCATTTTTGCAACGTTCTGTGCAAACACTCTAAAATGGATGCATACTAAATCAAATTAGAGGTATATAAAATCGTTTTAAACCTTTTAAATATCACCCGCTATGTAATATAATTTCATGATAACAAGACCTACGATTATATTTAAAACAATTATATAATTATTTAATGTATTTATTTTCGAGAAAAAACGGCCCAAATCTTACACAGTGTTCCTTTAAGGGAAGCCATGCTCATACCAAATGCTTGCCGTAAATTAAGTTTTGGACATCAGGAAGGAATTGCACTGCTTGTTTGTTGTTGTTGTTTTTTTGTTTTGTTTTTTTATCAATTGTCAAATAATTCATAACATTGAAATAACAAATCTTTCAACCTCTGCCTTTGACTCGCTCAAGTGCTCTCAAGTTGCTCTTGTTAGCTGTGACTGTTGTCACATTTATTTTGCCTTTATGTGATCGGTTAAACATGAGCTGCTTCTGTGGTAAGCATGTGCCATCTTTCAAGGAATGCATATCACTCTCACAATCAAAGTTGGTGTCGGGCATTTTTTTAAAGTTCAATTTACAATTCGTCACACTAAGATGTCTCACATGCTGTTCCATTTTCACCTCTTCCTTCTGCTCCTGAATTGTTCGTTTGACACCCCTATTTTTTTTTTATAAGTATCTGTGGTCCATGCTCACTTCCTTCTTTGTGTGTTTTCCCTGTAGTTGGGCCAAGTTCTGAAGATTATGCGACTGATGCGAATCTTTAGGATCTTGAAGCTGGCTCGTCACTCAACGGGTCTCAGAGCCTTCGGCTTCACATTGAGACAGTGCTACCAGCAGGTCCCATGCTGCGTGTCCTTTAATGCTCCTCGGCAAGAACTTTGGTAGTGAAATCGTTTACATTGGTGTGTTTAGGTGGGCTGTTTGCTGCTCTTCATTGGCATGGGGATCTTCATGTTCTCAGCCATGGTGTACACCGTTGAGCACGATGTTCCCAACACCAACTTCACCTCCATGCCGCTGGCTTGGTGGTGGGCCGCTGTGAGTCATCACTTTAACATACTCATTAGGGTTATTATAGTTCATGAAAACAAACTAAAGAATTGAACCTAGAGATGGTCCGATCCCAACCACAGGATCGGTATTACGTCCTGGACAAAATGAGTCGATTGGTATGGGATTGTTTTGAGTAGAATTAGTCCAATCGTAAACCCAAACTATATCATATGGCCCCAGCTTTACTTTGCATGATAGTAGTTGCACTTTTGTATTGACAAAAAGTATTGAATCAGCATTGGCTGATTCCCAAAGATGCAGTATTAAGATTGGAGATGAAAAAGTTTTTATAGTGTTTTATAGTTTATATAGTATAGCTGTGTTTATAGTATATAATGGACCAGATAGTTTTCGTGACTGAAAATGGCAATCAACTTATCGGTTCAACTTCTTGCATGTTTACCTACATTTTTTTAATTCCGCTTGTATGATAATTTTAAAATGTTGACTAAGCCTGTGCTTCTCAATTATCTTTTGCCAAGCTCCTCCCCCAGGAAAGAGAAAACTGTTCACACACACACATGCTGACTATAAATTATTATCTATAAAAATTGTAAGTTTGCCTAAAGCTGTATCCTTTTTAACATTAACAAAGGAAAAAGGCAATAAAAACCAACTTTCAACAACTGTTAATTATTTTTTACAGTGTTTGTACAGATTACAGTTTAGTCTAAAACAGAAAAAAAATAACCAGGTGCATCAAAGTGCCTGAAACTGAAAAAAACAAAAACGATGAAAATTCAAATTTTATTGCAGCCACACGTCACATGAGAAAAAGAAAAGTTTTTTTCCTGGGGTCATCCTTTGGGGGGGTTGCCCCACTATTTGACAAGCACTCACTTAGCCTTATGATTTTAGGTTTTAACTGGAGCAAAGATCGAAAAGATGTCTCTGTATGGCTTCTTTTTTCGAAAGAAGTCTCGACATGACCTCTTTTCATTTGTGAAGCCCTTTGAGACTTCGGTGATTTAGGGCTATGCAAATAACATTTGATTGATAGATCGACTCGGTCGCACTGTCAACAGAAAACACTTGCGATAAGGAACGGTCACACAATAAAAGTTGGATTTTACAGGCATTGTGAAAGGGTCCACTGACCATCACCATCATTTTTGTGTCTCCTATCGCACAGGTTAGCATTTCCACGGTGGGCTACGGCGACATGCTCCCGGAGACCAACCTGGGCCGCGTCTTTGCCTTTGCCTGCATCGCCTTCGGCATCATCCTCAACGGCATGCCCATTTCCGTCCTCTACAACAAATTCTCCGACTATTATGGCAAGCTCAAGTCTCAAGAGTACGCCGCTGTCACCAAGGCCCGCGGCGACGTACACTTTGCCCGACGGGCGGCCAAGAAGTTTGCCGAATGTTACCAAGACGCTGTTCAGTCGAGAGCATCTCGGCTGCAATGTCAACTAGTTGGCAAAGAAAAGGGGAGCGATCACGTCAGGAAAGGTTTTGGCCACAGGGAGAACAAAATGTCACCCTGTGTCGCAATGCCTTGAAGGGAACCAACATTCCAAGTTTGGCATGTTTGCGTATGTGCTAAGAGTACACGTGAGAGAGATACGTATACCTTGGAAGCAAGTTAATGTGTAACGGACAAGTGTGTAGCAATTGTCAATTCTAAAGAGCTAAATGGTACTGATCAACTGGGATTAACAAACGACAGTGTCTTTGCTCGATTAATTCAACCACAAGAAACCATTCCTAGTAATGAGAATCCCCCACCTCCACACACACACTTCCACACACATTGGGTTTTAAACACTTTAGTATTCAAAACTGGTTAAAACATTTTTACAAAACTAGAAGTATCCAGTCCAACTTACATATTTGAGCCATTCCGAGTTAACTGTTTATGAACCATTCCAGTAAGAACGGACCTCGTCTTTTGATGCAGTTCTTACTTAATATGGCAACAGCAATTCAAAGCTAACAAGTAGCTCTTGTGATGTGTGGTTCATCTTGAAGGCACAACCACGTTACTTTCAAACCACTGTTAAGTTTTATACTCAATGCTTCCTACACACATCATTCGGTTGGATCACCTGTCCATTTGTTAAACTGGATAACGCTATAAACTTCAAAGATTATTTTCAATGGTCCTCGAGCGGGAGACTCCGATTAACATTGGAGTACAGACACGTTAACAAAGACTCAGATCAATCGAAGCCGATGTCCTGCGGCGCCGCTCTCTTTGGGGACAGTTTTTGGTGTTCGACATCTTGAAACAAATACGGTCTTCGTGAGTTGCTGATGTGACTCGGTCTGACTTCCGGATCCAAAGCGATGCAGAGAATTCCCAGCTGTGCTGCAAGTCTGGTCTATTTTGTCAAATTTTCCAACAGGATTTCAGCCCCCTTGTTGCTTTTGGTGCTGTCGAGCTCAAAGCCCTGCAGCGCTGTCTTCACGTCTGCCACCACCGACTTGTCGCAGCTGTTCAGGAGGCTGTGGACCGTAAAGACAAACTTTTCAAATGGGTGCCACCAGGTAGCCCCCAACATTCACGTGTCTATTCAGCAAATAGCTTACAAATGATAGAACATTGGGATTTTCTAGGAGTTTGCCATACTCTTATTCTGTATATATAATTATACGTGTTACATATTTTCTACAGCTGTTTCTCTGTGAAAAACATTATCAATGTCTTCACATAAAAGGACTGGTCGCCCTTCGTACCATGCATTACCAAAGTGGCTCACAGTTTCAAAAAGGTTGCTGATCCCCGCATTGAAATGTTGACTGTTCTCACAGCTTGAAGAAAATATATTTCATGCATATTTCTTGCACGTCTCAAACAATTACTCTGTCGTTCAACGTTTACTTGAATAGATGATCTGACTGAGGAAACAACACAAATACACACGGACCAGCAGAGAACCATGGCTCCTCTGTTTACTTTGGCCCAACTCCTCAGTTTTTCCATCCCAACAGTGTCCACCAAGATCCTGGAAAAGCGCTCTGGTAGGGAAACAAAAAGAAAAGAATTTCCTCAGCATTCTGACAGCATTGATGCTCATTTGGTACAAGGTATGAAGTATTGTGACTCCTTGACAGTGTCAATTAACTGTCAAATATTCTGTTTTTGTACCACTATTTTAAAAGATTGTAGTGTGAATATAAACAGCATTAAAAAGATAATGTAAACATTGCTTGGTGCAGCAATACTAGTTTCCTTGATTGCTTTATCAACATCTAGTGATCGTTCGTTGCCTGAAAAAGATGACCAATCATCACCAAAATTCATATGCACAGCCCTGTATGTGTGTGTGCGCAATTGAATGTATGAAAACGTAACATAAAACAAAATATTTCAGGTTTTATTGACATTTGGTGTGAGCTATGAGGAAAAGCTACTGTCAAGTCAGCCTATTTTAGAGGAACTACAAATAAGATTCTCAGTTCCTCATTTCTCTCAGAGACAAGGATAGGTTGAAGTTGTCATAAGTAGTGATGTCCACTTAAAGCTTCAGTACTGGTTGCCATTTTTTGATAATACAGGGTGACCCAAAAAAACGGGCCCCCTGTACACTTTATGTGATATCTCCTTTATTTATTCATCGATTGCCCTTATTTCACAGGACATGGCAGAATCAACGACCGTGAGTACACCAAGGCCCCAGTGGGAGCTGGGACAAAGACTACACTGTTAAATTTTACTACAAGACAGGCTTGTTGAAGAAAACCCAGGACAGTTTCATGCATCAGTTCGAATGTGAAAAGGCTCCATCCAAAAGCAGAATTCAGAACTGGGTGGACCACTTTGAGAAGTATGGGACCGTGGAGAACCTCAACGCTGTCAGTGAGAACCGTCCAAGCCACTCGGGACGTTCCAAGAAGCGAACAGCCGAGCTGGTTGAAAGAGTGAGAGAGTCTCTCCAGCAGTGTCCGAAACTCTCTGTGCGTAAGCGAAGTCAGTCCCCCGGTATGTCTCGTGAGACTTGCAGGAGAGCGCTGGTGAACAATATCAGGGCTTACCCATACAGAATACAGACGCTGCAGACCCTTACGGCCTCAGACAAGAAGCAGAGGAGGGCTATGGCAGTCAAGATGCTCGAGAAGATCGAGGAGACACCAAGTTTCCTTAAAATCCTTTGGACTCATCTTGATGGAAAGGCGAACTCCTAGACAAATGTCTTCTGGGGGTGTCCTCCAGACGCAATGAAGTAACCACCAAGCCCCTGCACTCTCCTAAGTGCACGGTGTGGGCTGCAATCTCGGCCAGAGGCATCATTGGACCAATCTTCATCAAAGAATCTGGTGCAGCAGTGACAGTCACCAAGGAGCGGTATGTGGAGGTCCTCAAAACCTTCAAGAATGAGCTCCAGACCATCTACCCGTCGCTCATGAGCAAGTTCTGGTTCCAGCAAGACGGAGCAAGTTCTCACACCTCAAACCTGTCCCGAGATTGGCTGAAAGAGAACTTCGGAGGCCGAGTGATCAGTCTCAAGACTGATTTTGAGTGGGCACCCCATAGCCCGGACCTAAGCCCCCCAGATTTTTTTCTTTGGGGCTATCTTAAAGGACAGAGTCTACGCAGGGAAACCCAGAACCATCACGGAACTCAAGAAAGCCATCAGGGAGAAGATGAGAGCCATTATCAATTCAGTCTGTAAGAACGTCATGGACAATTTCGTGCTGGGCCTCAAGAAATGCACGGAGCTAAATGGAGGCCATCTAGAACATATGCTGTAGAACGGAGGGAAAAAAGGCCAAAAACCCCAGTGTTTCGATGTGATGTTTTGAATATAATAAACTAGTTATGACCAAAGTTTCATTTCCTTCGGACAAAACACTAAGAAACGGTGCACCCTGTATAAGCATCGCATGTACAGATACAATGACTTTGAATGGAGATAGTGTGTCAAATTGTTGCAATATGGGCGAAGGAGAACGGAATAGAAAACATCGGATAAAACAAAGTGCAAGCCTGTTGTTTGTCTTTTTGATGCCCTATGATTGACTAGTAGGCTAGGATACATTTCTGCTCATTTGCAACTCTCATACGTACAATCCTACAGAAAATAGATGTGTTATTGTGACAATGTCATTGCGGGGGGTTTGCTTGAGCCATGTGTTAAGTCACCTTCTTTGCCAGCCTCCAACAGAGTGACATCCTGCTCTATGAGCCATTTCAGCACCAAGTGTCCTGCAGGATGTTCTGCCATGTGGAGCTAGGAAGAAAAAAACATTGATTCACTTTTACAGTCGTCACACTGACGGTTTAGTATCATTTTCACAAATTTGCAACATGTAATGATTTCAAAGCAACCCTCAAGCATTTGATGCTGACCTGTCCTTCGACGCCTCCAGGCACTAGATCCTGATTGGCCAGCTGAGCTACAGCCTCCATGGCCGGGCGCAGGTTGCCGCAGGCCGACGCCAGGATGTCACTGACTGTCACGCTGGTGGCCTTGTCCAGGACCATGGCGGCGGCGTTGTCACGGAGATAATCCAGCAGCGGCGGGGAGACCACTTCAAGCAGCTCCTTCCTACGGAGGGCCGTGTCTTTTTTACTGGTGGGAGTAAAACGCAGAGGGAAAGATGACTCCGTGTTTGCATCAAGTGCGATTCTGAAAATTTTGGCAGGCCCAAACTCGACTACAAAGAATGGTTTTCAATGTCTGACCTGTGCGCGTTGCCGTCTCCTTTTTCCAACACCTTGATGATCTCGGGCAGCAGGTGAGCCGGGTCCCTAGGACTCAGCAGGTACAGCAGAACCTTCTTGCCATACTTGTTACTGATGACCTCATCCAAAGATGACATGAGCTCCTGGGGAAGTGAGAAACATGACACATTATCATTTTCAGACATTCTATGGAGCGAAAACGCAAACAAAGGTAACACTTACGGACAACACGGCCTGCTTGACAAGTTTGGTGTCATCCACGCAGTCAAATATGGCAAGAAGAACCAGGTGACCAAATTCCCCCTGAGGTCACAAGTCACATTTTGACAGTTCCTAACTATTTCAAGACCTAATCTACCATTTTTAATTCATATTATTTGATCCTAAGCAAAACTGATAACGACGGCTAAAAGGGACTGTTTAAAACAAACAAAAAGTGTGGAAACCCACCGTGGCAAACTTCACCATGTATGTCTTCATCGTTTTGATGATGACTTTCCTGTCCTGAAAGAGAAAATAAAAAAACAAAACAAAACTTGAAGTTCAAAGATAGATCTTTGCCATTGAGACACGAGATGCAGTATTAAAGTGCAGACTCTCTAGGTTGAACTGCAATTTTCATTGCATCTTTTCTGATCATCAAATAAGAGTGGATTACACAAATTACCAGATTACAATTTCTTGCAGGTCGTTTATCAGGTGAAATGGGCAACATTTTAAAGCAATGCAATGCCAAATTAGTGTTTGTGTGGCACCTAGCAGCAGAGTGAAAATAATCATTCAAACACATCCACCAATTGAAAGGAGTTCTTGAAACAGAATCAGATTGTTTTATATTTAAAGTGAGGGCAGGCCCACTTAACACCTATATGCTAAAATTTGGTAAAATTGTGAGTTCAAAACAAAAATTCTGAGTTCCCACTGTAGCCGGACTACAGCATGAAATGTGCAGCTCTGAAAAATTGCCAACTGAGTGGGAATACATTGTTGCAGCAATTTAGTTCTCTGCTGACAAAAAAATATTCCTGCATTGTGCATGTTTGTGTGATGTCATGTTTGAAGTGATCGTTGCCTCTGAGGTTATCAAAAATCAGTCAACATTCACACATCACCCACCATTTACAGAACCTATCAATGATAAAGTACATTAAAATCTGTGACTATAATACACAGTTAGAACTCAAGTCTGCCCTCACTATAGGGACAGAGCCTTTCTATGCCTTTCTATAATTGATAACGTGTTTCAGGGCATTTGACATGCAATTTCGTAAAGATGCCACAAGAGGGCAGCAACGAACAACCTCTGTCTAAAGTGCTCAGCTCAACTTTAAAATGTTTCTACCACTAGATGGTACCAAAGCAACTTCATGGTTTGCCTTCTGGTCATCGTGTGTGTATGCGTATTCATGCAACGTGTGTTTACCTTAGCAGTCCCATGCCACAGACAGTGCATGGCTACTCGAGCTCCATCGTGGGTATGAGCCATGTAGACAACTGACTCACGTATGGACTCAATCATTTCCTGTTGACGATTATATCAAATGTCAAAGCAAAATGAAGTTTTTGGGGTGAAGTCAGTAATGAACTGTACACAATTCACACTCACTTTCACGCCAATGGACAATTTATAGTCTTATCAACTTAACATGCATATTTTTGGATAGTAAAATGAAGCCGGAATACCTGGCAAAAACATGTACAAAAAAAAAAGATCATATGTATTTCAAATAATATACACTCACCGCTCTCTGTTTGTCAGGACTTAGCAAGAAGAAGTCCAGAAAGACTTTGTGGACCAGAGAATGTTTGATGACCTGCTCTCTGAAAAAATTTTAAACGCGTGTCAACTTTTCACATCCCAGTTTAAGCTTCAGCTACATTTATTCAGATTCTCCAAAATAAATAATTCAGTGAGCAAAACCTCACAATAGGAAAAATATTTAATTCCTGATAGTTATAGATTATAGATTACTAAGCACAACAAACATTTAAAACAAGTACCTCCCTGACAAAGCAGGAAAATAAATTTTAAAAAAAGTGAATACAGTGTCCCCTCGCCACTTCTCACTTTATCTTTCGCGTCTTGAAAAATAGTGTTCTCTCGCCACCTTGCGCCTCATCTGTGCTTTGAATTGTTTTTTCAATAAATAAATAACCTATATTGTGGAGAGAGGTTTCCCGCATGCCAAACATACGAGATCACTGTAACCGCACCGCTGGAAGTACTGAACTCAACAGTCAACGGCTTAAACAAGACTGGCGAGGCGATCAGTCAATCAGCTGCGAGTACTCCTACAAGACACGTGATTGGCTCCCAGCGCGAAATCGACCAACGTCACCCGCCGTACTTCACGGATTTCACTTTCCGTGGTGGCTTTTTGGTCCCCATTAACCGCGATAAACGAGAGAACACTGTCCAGTTTTTGGATTACGATCATGATGCTCTCCATTGTCTTACTTCTGTGCCATCGGGGTAAGAATTTGCTTCATGTCAGTGATGATTTGCTCCAGCTTGTCTGGATGGGCTTCTGCAACCTTCTCGATAGTGTTGCAAATGGATGACTGCAAACATTGACAATCAGCAACAGCATTTGAAACGTTAAGTTCTTATGTTGTTATTGACAACAAAACAATTGCATATACATCAATCCAAGAAATCATTGTTTCTATTTTGTATAAATAACATTTTTTTTAATAATTGCACATATTATATAATTGAAATAAATGATGCAATACAAATAAATTAATGAATACTGCACCCCCACCCCAAAATGGGATACTGCATTGCCGCCAACATATAAAAAGCTGTACAACAACAACATCATTAGGTTCTGGTGACTAAAGATAGGCTTTCACACAAGAATATGATGGCGGAACATAAAAAAAAAAAAAAAAAACTTCCCAGATTTTTCAAAGATTGTGGATTTGCTTCAAACCCGATACACCTTTTACAATCTTCCATCTTAATCTGCCAATGGAGATCTTTGTCTAATAATTATAGTCATAGAGGAGCCTCAGCATCATTTGTACACTAGTTGTTGAATCAGTTTTGAGGAAAATGTTTTAAAAGTGTCATTCCAGCAATTTTATCTCTTTACCCAATCTGGACAGAATGTTTCCCTTTTTTTCATCTTTTTGTGGTCCTTTTTTAATTTTAACATACAAGCAGAATTTGCATTGGCACATTGCTACTTTATACATTGCCAGTTAATAAACTTTTCATGATAGAGACAGTATGAATGAGTGAAATAATTCGAATGGGATTTTAAAAGTCAACCAAATCAATGCTAAATCAGCGTCACAGAATAGACCACAAATAAGCTGAACTAAATGTATTCTGATTGAGCGTGCTTGCATACCTTATAGATGGTAAACGTGTTTCCGTACAGTTCCTCTGTGAGCATGAGTCTCTGAGCGAGCACGGCTTTGTCGTTGTAGGCGTACTCAATAATGGCAGAAGCGGCAGCGTGGCGCAGCATCGGTCGCACGTTACCTTTAAAAGTTTGCATCACCGCTGCCACTAGCTCCTTATTCCTGCAGAGGCAAATGCAGTAGTTGTTAACCAGCACATAAAAAACACAAGAGAAAAATATCTTCACGCAGTGTAGCTTCTGAGAAAACCATCATAGGGCTAGTTTCAAGAACCTATAAACAGACATTCACCTGGCTAATAGAAATACTTTACGACAAAATTGTACAACGTGGTTGTAATATTATGTTAAAAAAAGCAATGGGACATCATCTCAAAAAGGAACAACTCACCCATACATCAGCAACTTTTTCACCACATGTCTGCCGTACAGCGACTTACACAAAGCAACGACATCATCTGCAGGAGACCACGCAGGAAATAAAGTAAATTCAGTTATTAAGTGTTCAATCTGTTGCCTTCATATAACCCAAACAAATGTTACATTTTAGGACACTATCATCATCACTTATTAAAAATAACAATTACGATTGATTACTTAAAGTAGATATACCTTTAAGTTCTTCAAACACTTCCTGTCTCTGTTCATGGTTACCCCACTGGATGAAACACTGCAGCACTCGCACAGAGTCGTGAGCATACGCCATCTGGTGGAGGCAGATGGTAGCGCTTAGCACGAACATGCATAGCATTTAGCAGATATAGATTCATTTTCAAGAACCAAAACCTACCTGTTTATACTTCCCCTTAACCAGCTCATGAAGATCCTTCATCAGCTTCCTCTTCAAATCGCCTTCACACTTTTTCCTGTGGACACGCACAGAACTTAAGATCGTTTATATACAGCAGAGATGCGTAAAGACGAATAAGGAATGTATTGATCATATCAGTGCTAAAAACAGGCAGAACAACCCTGTGTGCACGAGTTTGTATCTACATACATTCTTAAGTCCCCCCACACTTGTTTGGCTTGATTGATGATCTGGTACATGTCCTTTCTATCTGCTTGCTGTCTGCTCTTCTTCAGGTCTTTCTTCTTCTGCAGCCTGTTCTTCACCTCTTCATCGGTTTGCTGTGCTCCCTGCGCCTCCTTCTTTGGCTTTGACTCGCCTTTCTTGAACCTCTTTGGCTTCGGACCTGGTCACGCATAAAAAGTAAATCACTAAAGTGCGAGCCAACCTTTCAGCTTTCATATTTTTGGGGGGAGGGGGGCTTGGATAAAAAAACAAAACAAAAAATCTATAATGCACTCTATAACTATAAGCCTCTCCCACGCTATAGAAGTACGAGTGCACCTTCGTTCGCATCACCAGTTCGTGTCAGGCGCATTTGTGATGCTAGCTCGCTAGTTATGCCTTTGGCCACAAACATGAATAGTCCGCTTATAAGGATAAATGCAGTACAAAGATGAAATGTCTTACCTCCATCTTCTTTTGGATTATCTCCTTCCTTTTTGTCAACAGGAAATTTTCTCTTTGGCCCTTTTCCATCTTTTTTAACAAATGTCTTTTTTGTTTTGATGTTATCTCCACTCTTTCCTTTTTTGCCAATCACATCTTTCTTGTTATATGGTTTGAAGGGCTTTTTACCAGCTGGCCTACTACCAGGTGCTTTCCCAGGAGAATCTGTATTGAGAGGCATGTCAACAACTACATTAGTTACACTTACAACTTGTGCATTTAGTTAATTTAGTCCATCTTACCCTTGCCTTTCTGTTTTAACTTCTTCCCTCCTTTGTTGGAAAATTGTGTTTTGGGTTTTGCTTCCATTCTAAGGAGGTGATGGAAACATGATCATTGTAACCAAATTTCATACTGTACATCTACAAACCCACATGTTTAAACACTTAAAACCTTACAGTATTAAGAAATATCACTTTCTTGACATCAGGGGAAAATATACTATATGATATTTATGTAACTTGGTCGTTTCTTGGGTAAAGGCTACTGTCAATAATTATAACAATGGAAATCGCTAGTCTAATCAACTGTCGCCATTTTCATCTAGTCTAGTGGAATAGGTAACGCTACATCGTGAGCATTCCAGCGATCCAACCACCCAATATCTAATTATAGTTAGACAATTGAAACCTAGCAATAACACACAAATTTAGTTATATACACCACGGATAATACACACAGTTTAAAGGTTTTACTTACATTGATTGGAGATATCCAGTCACACTGTCTGAAGCTGTCCATGCGTGTTTTACCTCAACAATTTACGACAGTGAAAGCGCCAATCAAATTCAAGGTTTGATGCCGTAAAACGTTACCATCATTACGACAGTGCTGCAGCACAAGCCGTCTATAAATCCGATCTATGAACCTGACATGAACATAAAATTATACGATTTTATTTCATTTCGCGTCACTATAGTTTGAGATTTATTTAATAAAATTATCCCCCGAAATTGTTGGTTAAAATTTGTGGCTTTGTCAGTCACCAAGAGCTTTTTGATCACCAAGATCAAGAAAAGAAAGAAGTCGTACAAAATTGAAAATAATATTTCGGAGTTGCTTGTCATATTAACGAAAAAATATTACGGTAATTACCTCGTCATGAAAGCGGATATTTTGAGTCGCTGGTGTATAAAAAAAGGGGAGGGAGGGTAGACCAACAGAGGACTACAGTAACCAAAAGGCTTAGCAGATTTACGGATGTCTTTCTGTTGCCAGGCTACCGACGCAATAGTTTGGCACAAGAGACAAGCGACAATTGCAACGATCAAGTAAAAACGTAAGCGCAACCTTTTGCCTACATTTAATACAACTTTTAGCGCCAGTGATGTCACAATTAATTTTCTCTTTTTTTCCCCCCGTTTTAAGACTACTAGTAGGGAAAATGTCTACAATCCCGAGTTACGATGCCAACGAAAAGGGTGACAGCACGCACATTACGCCTGAATGACAGTACATTTTAACATTTATGTGAAGTGGATTAATATGATGAAAATTGAAAAGACCAGAAAGTTTAAATGTTTGGTAAAATAACGTAATTTCAATGAATCGAACACAATTAAATTATAGTTTCCAAAAAATTCCAGAACAAATTATTGAAAGAACGTTTGGACTACAAAGTTGAAACATTGAACATCTACACATGAACTGGCCAAACTTTGACCGACAAGGACAGACAATTGTTTTACAGTTATTTACAATTACGATTGCTCCACCTAAAGGGCCTGTAACATTTTATTCTTTTGCAGTGTAGTATGTTTACATTTGGGGATTTGATTCCTGATTAAGAGTTTTATGGTACCGATATTTCTGAGTTTTATGGTACCGATATTTCTAACGAGAAAGTAAAATTGACTCGTTGGGAGAGACGGTGCCTTTTTTTTCTAGATTGCAAAAATTCCAGGACAGAGTAAGAAATGTATGAACAACTGTGAACAGTAAGCAAAAAATATTAGAACCAATAAAGACCGTGTGGCTGCCTTGCCCCCTTCATGACATAGGTCAATGGTGGCGGGTCACGCGGTTTATTTGTCCGACTTGGTGCAAAATCCCTCCTCCTCAGCTCTGGATACAAATCAAAACTAAAAGACGTGGATAAGGTGGACGTGTATTTTTTCTTGCACAGTCAGTGTAGGAGAGATGCAAATTGCTCCTGTCATAAGCACACTTCAAGCCGTTTGCATCTGCAAGGCCAGTGCCAGAGCGCAGAATAAGCAAAGAATGCTTAGAAATGGCATCAAAGAAGCAAGTATTTAGGTATAGAAAGGTGAGAATCAACATTGGCACATGGTTAAAAGCTCCAAAAAGTTACTTTTCAGTACAGCCCCTCTTAAGTCAAATATGTAAAATATGCCTACAGTTTAAAATCAACTGTTGTTTTTTCCCTTTATCAAACAGTGAGACTTAAAAATGTTAAATTTCAAAAATGAAGAGAAAAACAACAGCTGTTGTATGATTGATGACTGTAAATGTTGTCAATTAGTATTTCATTATGATCACTTTCACAGAAGGGGCTTCAGATCACATGGTGATATCTGCTGAAGAGAAGCAACTCTCTGCAGACATGTACAACTATGAGGAACTTTATTCAAGATCCTTCATCACACCAGGCTGTCAATTTCCAGAGAACCTACTAAACCTCTCGTATCCTTCATGTTCTACATTCGTTATACTGCTTAATAGTTATACTGTAATTTTACTTTTAAAAAATGGCTCAATGCCTGGTTGAAAAAAAATCTGGACTTTGAAAAGCCAAGTTCAAACACCTTATTACAAGGCCTTGCAAACATTGCTGGAATGTGGTGCTGATGGGATGAGTTAAACCTATGTGACAAGCTTTGAGAATTGTTTGTATTAAAAAAAATGGCTGCAAGGAGTCCCTTTGAGTAATGTTAAATACCGGTACATTGATTGTGATGATAGGACCCTTAGTCTTAAGTCTACTACGGGTAAAGATGTTACCATTAAAAGCTGGCTTTCGTTTTATGTAGAGCGCATCTAAAATTTTCAAGATATTATAATGACCCTTAATTCCTTCTTCTTGAAGTCACTCTTTTGGTTATGACTGTAGGCGCAGAGCAAACCTACAGCTGTTGCAGGACAGAACTCTGATCTTTATTGCTGGTCAGATGCTGATCCTGCTTGATGTTTCCACCAAGCAGCAGAGATACATCCGTTCATGCAGCGGCAGTGGAATTGGTTCAATTGGGGTAAGAATAGGGGGAATAAAATACAAATAAATTACAAGGGAGCAAATAAGATACATTGGGTGCAATCTAAGTACCAGACACATACTGCAATATTGTAATGAACATTTAATGAGCCACGACATCCCGAGTCGAGGTCAGCCCGTTACTATCATGCACAATGTTATGATATGTTCACAATACGTTTGGTCCTGCCAGGGCTAGCAGGCGTCCTCTTCGACTACTGGAGCTAAAACAACACCAGGTCGTGATCTGTTGATCTAGTCTTGGCAGCCAATTAATACAGTATGTTGCCATCAGGTATTTGGCATTTTTTCCCAATTCTGGTGACTTTGACTCCAGCTTTCGTATTCGCGCTGAAGTGCAGAGGCAATATAGTAAATGGGGGGATAGGTCTTTGTTCAAATCTAGAATGCTGACAACTTTCTTTCATGTTTAGACTCCTTAATCTGATCTCCATCTCTGCAACGTGTTTTTTATTTTTTGTATAGGTACACCCAAGTCAAGAGTATTTTATAGTGGCAGAGAAAGGAAAAAAGCCCTTCCTGATAGTGTATGAATACCCTTCATTAAAAGCATACCGTATTCTTCGAGGTAAAGACAACCTAAAGTATATAACATCAATTTTATACGTCTCATGAGGGATAATGTTGTAATCATGTGTGCATGTGCGTCTTGTGTAGATGGTACAGAGCGTTCGTTTAGCTCTGTGAACGTTAACAGTAATGGGAGTCTTCTGGCCACCGTGGGCAGTGCGCCGGACTACATGCTGACAGTGTGGAAGTGGAGACAGGAAGAGGTGATGCTCAGGTGCAAAGCCATTTCTCAGGAGGTTTACCGAGTGAGCTTCTCCCCATACAACCATGGACTACTGACATCATCAGGATCTGGACACATCAAGTAAAGGACACAAGGCTTACTCTTAAAATGCATTTTGCCTTGCTGTCATTTTGAAAATACTGTATTTCAAGTCATGTTAAAAGACATATTGCCACCTGGTTTGGCTGTCCACTACATTGTCTCATATGGTAAATCTTGATCTAGCTTGCATTTCCATCACCATGGTATGTTGGCAATATTTGCATTAGCCATTGGAATTTCATCATACTGGAAGAATCTCACAATAATCCAACCAGAAAAAAAACACGCAGATACTTTACTGTCCATTTCCAATTTGAATATTGTCTCTGTCTAGGTTCTGGAAAATAGCCAGCACATTTACAGGTCTCAAATTGCAAGGACTTACTGGCCATTTTGGAAAAACTGCATCTACCGATATTGAGGGCTACATAGATCTTCCCGATGGAAAGGTTTGTGCTATAACATACCTGACAGGTTGGGTCTATTAAGGAAGGTGATGTGGCACGCTAACAATGCAGGGCTTTTATCTGTGCCCAGGTGGTATCTGGCTCAAACTGGGGTAACCTGCTTTTATGGGATGGAAATTCCATTAAAGTGGAGCTTTGCAGAAAGGGAGGACAGTATTGTCACGCAGGGGTTGTCCAACCTTTTGCCTTGGAGGATGGACAAGTGATGACCATTGGCTCAGACGGAATGATCCGGGTAAGACAGAAATTGCTGACGTAATTGACAGGCTGCGATGGTCCTGCTAGTTCAATATGGCATCGTAGCCTCCCTTTGAGCCTGCAGGGCTGGGACTTTGAGACAGTCGACAACGCAGATAGTAGCAGTGACAATGGCAAGTTTGAGATGGAACCCATGAATGAAATGGCGGTTGGGCGCAATGTGTGTCTCTCTTCAATAGTGAAAAGTTCCAAGCCTGACTCTACTGTTTGGTTTGCTCAGGTCACCAGTCATCTTTCATGAAAATGCATAAATGGTACCTCAGAGGATAATTAAAACGTGATGTTTTATTTTTTAGGATTCCAATGGAGCTATTTGGAAAGTGGATCTTTCGTTTACATACACCGTAAGACTCGTCTACACAATGATGAAAACAATGTGTACTTTGACTCTGAATTAAACTGAAATTATTAAGGCGCATGCTGAGGTGAAAAGTATAACATTTTTGTGTACCACCATAGAGCAACGCCTGGGTGGATAAACCATAAGCAAATATCAGAAAAAAAATTACCTGAACCTATTAAAAACAGACTAAGAAAGGTTTGTGCCATACTGTGAGTACCTCTGCTCACGTGGCGAATTGCCAGACTCACTTTTACGTGTCCTGCTGGAAATGATGGAAAATGAAGGCGTAGACCGGAAGGAAGCAGATGCAAGAACAAATCTAGATTGGAGTAGGTTCCTACAGAACACAGAAGAATTGGAATTTTCAATGCTACTCTCAACACCAAATTGTTATATTAATGCTAGAAAGATCAGTCCTTACCCATAGCTTCCTAAATGGTTGTACAAAGGTTGAACCCTGAACATTTTGGTCAATTCAAAGCTTTGTACATGAATTAACACGATTACTACTCTACAATGTTTACCGTGGTGTTAGCTTTGCTCTAATAACTATTTTACAATGACTCAAAACACACTTGAATGACTATCAAACTGAAATCTCTGTGAGCAGACTCCTGATCCTCAGTGCCTGCTCTCCTTCCATGCTGGTCCAATCAAGGGTCTTGATGTGTCAAAAAAAAGTAATCTCATGGCCACGACTGCTCTGGACCGTGAGTCACTATTTTTATATTTAGGGTTACTACTCTAAACATGGAAATCACTGGTATTTTTCCGTTGAAGACAGAAAGACCTAATGGTCACTATAAGAGAAGTATTAATCATAATTATAAACAAGTAA
Organism: Hippichthys cyanospilos; assembly: GCF_059441005.1. Lineage (NCBI taxonomy): Eukaryota > Metazoa > Chordata > Actinopteri > Syngnathiformes > Syngnathidae > Hippichthys > Hippichthys cyanospilos. The sequence continues at coordinate 4,901,772 of NC_142383.1, forward strand.
TGAAAATTTGGTATTGTTTTGTCTTTGTGTTCCAAATATATATTTTTTTTAAAGCAATGGAATAGGGCACTGACGGACTGTCCAGTCCAGACTGTTGGTGACCGACTGATGTTTTGCTGATGGGACAGCAGATTTCCATCATTTTAATGTGCGGTTGCAATTGTTATTACCTGTGTCACCTGATATTTTTTTACTAAGAAAAATTTTCCAATTTTTATCAAAACTGCCATATACTTAGGAGCACGAAAGTATATACACAGTCTTAACATTCAGCAAGCACACATACTTCCACCCAGGAATAACTGAGTATTAAAGCATAAGTATGCAGCAGCTTCAGTTAAGAGGAGAATTGTCTTTAGTATATTCCACTGAGCAACAATTTTGTCTCATTGAGATAGCTGAGCATGGCTGGAAAGTCATTGCTTGCGCTGCTTTCTGTACACAATCTTGCTCAACACATTCATTGTAGAGGCCTACAGGAGTAGAGCAAAGCATTTTAGGATGTGCAAGGAGTTGATGGCATTTAAGCAACCAATGGGCAGATTGCAGAGACAATCTCACACTTGATTGGTTCTTAGCCAGGAAACGCATGTTTAAAAATCCCCCTTCCAAAAAGAGATAATCTAGTAAATTAATCTCAGCTATTAAATGTTTTTCTTGTAGTTTATGTAACCAGTAACATTTGTTCAAATGTGTAATTTGTTTTATACAACCGTTTATGTAAGTAGTTTTGGAAAGAATAACTCCAGAGGTTGAAGGCTTTCAAACACCATGATACTGTATGTATGTCTCTTAGTGGGCATGATAGCTTATTGCAGTCTACTGCTAGGATAACATTACACCAACGTACAGTGTTGATTAATTAATTAGGTGTTGATTAATGTATGCTAGAGAGCTCGTCTATCTTATTACAGTAGGATAATTGAACGTAAGGATTTAAGGTATAGCTTTGACATTTGGTATGATGGAGGTTTGATTGGTATTTTCTTAGGAAAGTTTGGATTTTGGTGATGGATTTTGTTGGTGCAAATGATGACAGAAGTTCTGGAAGTTGGCTAGTGGACGGACGGACTGACGATTATTTGGGGTAAACTTACATAAACGAGTGTGACAACAATGGGCGGGTTCCACGTACCGACAAGACATAAATGATTTCAGCCCTAGCTTCATGTTGTTGTTTTTTTTCCAATTTAAAACTATTTTAATGACCACTGCAGGTTTCCGCTCTTTATCAACAAGGTACTAACAAGTGTGTCCTTGTATTAATTTTGTCTGGCTATTCTCTCCAGGTTCAGTCAGAGTCTTTGACTTACTGGCAAAAACAGAACTCATCAATAGCCGATTCAATCAAGGTGGAACTGCGATACACTGGGCGCCACCTTCTGTAAGTATGAACATGCAGTATTACCATATAATTTCCATAAAACTTTAGAAATGGAATAAACACCTCATATATTTCTTTTCAGGTGAATAACAGTGGAGGTTTATTGGTGACGGGATTTGAAGACGGCGTGGTTCGCTTACTGGAGCTTTTTGACCCCACAGGGTTGCACAACAACAAAGAAGATGCCCACATTCGACTCAAACAAGCCTTTAAGCCACATAATGCCCCTGTAACTTCTGTTGCGTATGAATGCAATGGGAAAATATTAGCCACAGGGGTAAGCGGTGTTGTGCTGATGTTTTTTTTCTGGGAATGTGTAAATAACAGTTTAACTGCGGTCAATTAATTACAATCATAGTTAAAGCTTTATTTCGGTATTTGCAATAATCACATTTTTCATCGCTATGCTTCCTCTGTTGATTAGATTAGATTTTTATGTATCGGCCTTTTTGTACTTGAGTTATTGGGGGTTGAAAAACATAGGTCAGTCAAACCCTGAAGTCATTTTTAGCATAACCTGACAGGCTTCTCCTGTGGGTGGTAGGGCAAGTTTGCAAGTGCACGTGAAAATGGAAGGGAATGTGAGAGTTGTCGGTCCAATGAATGGTAAATTCGACTGAAAAATGCCCAAATGTCAACATGGATAAAGGTAAAATGATATGCATTCTTTGTAAAAAAAGAGTTTGCTTACTACAGAAGCAGCTCAAGTTTAGCCTATCACATGAATGCAAAGCACACACTACGACTGCACCCATAACTAACGATAGCAGCAAAGACACTAATGTAACGAGCCGGAGCAAAGCTTTTAGCCAAACTAAACTTGAGAACAGAGTGCACTTAAACAAGTCTCCAATAGACAGGATGGGTGATGTTTTATTTTAAAATTATTTGCTTATTATTTGGCCATTGACAGAACGGCACCATTCCGAAACTCAAAAGTTGCAGCTGACACTTGGGACTGGTCTCAAAAGCATAAGATACATTGTTCCAGCTGCATCCGTTCAAGTCTGTAAACAAAAATGAATGATCAAAAACACTTTTTGTTGTTGTTAATTTATCTTTTGATCTGCCATAAAAATACAACGTATCTAAATGGAAAAAAAACAACCTCTAGTTGAAGCCTTTCCCAGAATAGTTTTTGGATAGAATTAAAGAGAGTTAGATAAATAATTAGAGCTTTAATGTCTTTCCTCTGTTGTGTCATATACGTGAGCCATAATGAGGTGAATCTTTACTACTCGTTTGATATTCATCTTTTATCTTTATCCTCAGAGCTCAGACAGCACTGTGTTTTTCTTTACTGTTGGGGAAAAATACGAGCCAATCGGTTTTATCTATGTTCCTGGACAGGTACAGTTACTGGAGTGGTCTCCTCATTCACACGTAAGTCTGTTTATAAGAAAGTATAAGTCTAAGTACCGTATTTTCCTCACCATAAGGTGCACCGGATTATAAGGCGCACCCCCAATTAATGACATACAGTGGGCCCCCGGGTTACGAACTTAATCCGTTCAGCGGCTACGCTCGTATCTCGAATTGCTCGAATTGCTCGTATAGCGGGCAATCCAAACCCATGTTAATTCGTGAATGCGTGCAACGCGCGCCGCGCCGAAGCCTTAGGTAAAAACGACACACTGTATACATATATTAAAATTGAGTGACATAATCTGCTGTACACTTGCATTATATAATAAATACAATGGATAAATAGCTTTTACCTTTGAAACGACGAGACTTGAGCTGGGTGTAAGCAGAGGGGGTCAGAGTCCAGCGCTCGAAGTTAACACGGCGATAGATATGCTATTGGTCTTACAGTGTTACACTAACTCTTTCAGTCAGGGTGCAAATCACGCAGATACTAAAACATCATCCTCTTATTTCTTTCTTTACCGCTGCTAGTAATTTTAGAAGCTATGTCTAACAGATAAAGTTTGCAAAGTCTTCACAACATTCCGTTTTTCACTAATTTTCTCTCCTTCCTTCCATCCTGTCCCATCAAGCTAGATAAGGCGTTCGGCCAATAGCATATCGGCATTTCTGTGATTGACGTGTGACGCCGGCCAATAGCATCTCCGTGAGTGAGACCGGGTGACCTTAATCGACCAATAGCATATTCGCATCTCCGTGACTGACTGATAATTATTCGCACTTTTTTTTTAAACGGTTGGAATGTATTGACAATTAATTTAAAAAAAACCACACATTTAAACCAATGACAATTCTTTGTCCTGCAATCGGCACATTTAATTTCATGTCAGCTGTTTTTCCCTTTAGCTGTACAAACACTACACTTAAATGGTAATATATTTAGACACCGTGAGTGAGACAGTCAGTGTGACGTTGTAAGACCAATAGCGTTCACGTTACTGCCACAAATATCTACTGAAGATTGATGATGTCGCTACTGTTGATTTTATTGACGCAATTAAACGAGAACATTTCTACATACTCAATGGCCGGCATGTCGAATTGCTCGTAAGGCGAGAGGTTTGTTCGTGAGCGGAGGACAAAAATCTCCCTGATCCACGCTCGTAAGGCGAATTGTTCGTAAATCAGGGTGCTCGTAAGCCGGGGGCCGACTGTATTTTAAAACGTATTCCATATACAAGGGGCACCGGATTATAAGGCGCACCCTCAATTAATGACATATTTTCAAGCTTTTTCAATCACAATATAGTAATACTAAAAGTAGTAACAATAATAACTCAAATAATAACTCTAAACTCTGAATAGCATAATAACTCAATGTCAATATGACCAACCTTGTTCAACTGTAAACACACAAAAGAAACAGGTAAAGCTTACTTAATCAGTTCATTCCCCATATACGAATCCCAATCTCAATATTGATCCATATATAACGCGCACCTTCAGCTTTAAAAAAAAAAAAATTGGCTTTTAAGCGCGTCTTATAGTGCGGAAAAAACGGTACATTGACACACAGTACCTATTATGACTTTTGCAAAGCATAAAAATCATTGTACTAATTCCCAATGTTGTACAGCATGTAAACAGGTTACTGATCCTGTGTCAGAATGGTCATATTGTGGAGGTACCATGTCCTGATCAGAATACCCTGAAGCACACCAAATCCTATCAACTGCTGGAACTACCCAGAAGATCCTTCTGTTTTAAGAGCATCAAATCAAAAATCAAGGTTTTGCTTCATGTTTTGGGGGTTTTCTATATGCTACCTATGTGCTACAACAATGGTTCTTAATTTATTAGCTAAGCAATTCAATGCATGCTATCAATTCTTCCTTCTATTGAAAAAATCAAAACTTTTATCTTGCATAAATCTGGGTGTTGTAGAGAGAAAAGGAGTTAGCAAGACGGCAAGCTTTAAAAGTAGAAAAGCAGAATGAGCAAGAGGAGGATCAAGTTGTGGAAGAGGAGATGCTGGAAGAGGAGTTACCCCCCATTTTCACCCCTAACCCTCGCAGTCCTCTCCACTGCGGTTTCTACTCAGAGCCTGGCCAATTCTGGCTCTCGATGGTACACTTACATGCAGGCACATGAAATGATCAACACATTTTTTTTGATTAGCTGATGTAGTTAATGCATTTATCAGTTGACACACCTGCATTTTCAGAAATTAACTTCATAATGAGATACACTCATAACAGTTCTTTTGAAGTTACACTGTTTTGTCTACAGGGAGGGTTTGACTCGGGTTTCTTGTACCATTGCAAGTTCTCTGAGAGTCAGGATGAGGATCCAGACCAACGTCAGGATGAACCTTTTGACTTTCTGACTGTCCTGAATGCAGATGATGATGCAATTTGTTCTGTCACCTTCAAGTATGATGAGTCAATAAACAAAAGTGAAAATAGTTTTTACTTCTTGGTGATAAGGTCAGGATTTTGTTTGTTTTTGTCACAGCTCCAACAGGCAGCTCATGCTATGTGGCATGCACTCAGGCTCCATCAGGGTTTACCCTCTTGATCCAGACAAACACACCTTGACCTCCATGAAGGCATACTGGGAGCTGACCATCCATGACAGCGATTACGGACATTTGCGGCACATCTGCTGCAGCTATGATGACCAGTTTGTGTTGACAGCAGGAGATGATGGCAATATCTTCTCCTTTAACCTGCTTCCTCAAGAGGAGCTGCAGAAAGGCTTGTGGAGAAAAAGGGCTGTGGTACCTTCTCCAAGGGTTAGTCATCTACTTTCACAATTATGTTTTCATTTTATATGGATACAGTGTTTCCACTACATTCATTTAGCAGTGGCTGCCAAATCTTTGCTGCTGCTCATTCAAATTTCTTCCAAGGTTCGATACTGTGACAGATTCACCCGCGAAAAAAACTACAGCGTACACTGGTGAAAATTTCATCCAGTCACATGGCGCGAGAATATGTTTTAATTAGTGCGTCCATCAATTTGACAACATTTAGTTATGTGATGCACACTGTAAGAAAAAGACCGACCAAGGAAGATACAACATCACATCACATTCACACAAATGGCATGTTACGGAGGCCAATTTTAAAAATAAAAACACAAAATCAAACATGGACGGCAATGCAATAAACATAGTAATTGCAGACTGACTAGTTTGAGTCCTCGCAACTTTGTTTTTATTGCCGTCACACCCACAGAGCCACCCACAGATACTACTCATGCTACTCACTTATACTGCCATTGTCTCTACTTTGTCTCTACTGTTTTTACTTTATACGAAGTGGCCAATCTATGTACAATTTAGTTCATATGGCCATATTTAACTGTTGCAGCCTTCAATTCAATTTTTTTGTAGCCTGAAATTAATAGTATATTGATAAATAGATGAGAAATTTGTCAGAATATTTTAGAAAATGAATATATTATTTTCCTTCAATTAGGATGGTCTTGAGAATGAGGATTTGGCTCAAGACATCGATGACCCAGAGGCTGACAGGTTGAGTATGAATTGATAGTTATTTGATACTGCATGACCACAATGTTGAGTATTATCACTTTGTAATAATTCAACTAATTCTGTGATTACTTTGAAAAGGTTGTGTCATCCAAAGAAGCAACAGGCAAGGAAACTGCACTTAAAAAAAAAAAAGTTATCCTCTTCTACTACTCACTTCTATGCCTGTGATTGTTTGCCCTCATGAAAAATATAACTAAATACATACTTGGTCACTTTTCAAATACATTTAGGGCACAATGGATAAGGCACAAGCATGTCTGCCTCACAGCCACAACATCATAAATGGCCATCCTACCAATGTTCCAGACAACTTTTGTTTTTCCCCTGAAAACAGTTATCAGTGTGTGGTTTTACGTTAGAATCTCATGGAATAATGGAAGCCTTTCGAAGAGAAAAATTCCATTTGCATCGACCAAACAAGATTACAGTATCTCATTATTGTGAATTATGACTGAGTTTAGGTTTTTATTTGACCACGAATTGTGTCCCAATGGCCGCTGTTGTCATTACATTTTTGACGGTTTTGACAAAATGGTGCAGAGGAATCTTTAGGTAGGACTCTGAGATACGTGTACCTTAAGAAAAAGCTTACACATGCTTACCGATGGAAATATTGATTGATCCTCACACTTATCCCAACCTTAAGTATACAAGTCCATGCTCACAGTCAGAAACCTTTGGGTTTTGAATCTAACATAATGTCTTCTAGTCCATACCATTTACAGTATGTGTTCTACCTGATTTTTTTTTTTTTTTTACTTCATGTCTTTACTCTTTACACAGTCCCAACTACATCTAGAAGATTCTAAAAAAAACTATAAAATGAAAGTAACTCATTTAAAAAATAGGCTTCCAGTTGACTTATGGTCAGTTAGATGGAACAAACACCATCTAAAGCACCAAAATTAGTCAAGTTGCGGCGGGTCAGATGAACTTTTATTACCTTAATAAAGGTTAAGCTTTCCATTGTTGAAATTGTTAGTTATGTTTTGGAAAATTGCTAAAGTGATCTAATTTGCCCACCCAGTATAGAGATGGTCAAACAGAAGTTGGAGAAAGACCATCAGTGTCGGGAAGCTGAGAAGAAGAAATTTGAAAAGCGGAAAAGACTAGCGGAGATTCAGAATACATTCAAAACACTGCTCAAAGACAATCTTGACCTGCCAGAACATTACCGACTGACACTTACGGTACAAACACAGCAGATTTTTGACCAAGAAAAAGACAAATGTGAATTCAAATAGATAGTAAGTGCAAGCAAACTGCATCTTACCTCGTTCTAATTTATTTGTAAGCAGGAGTTGCTGCTGGACAAGTGTTTTGAAGAGCTGGCTGAGAGAGAGAAGATCCTGAAATTAAAAGAGGTCCAAGAACAAATGAGCTGGAAAGAGCAACACTCCCATGTAGCACTAACAAAACTACAGGACTGGTACTGACCAATCACTAATATGTTTTTTTTTGTTTTGTTTTTTTTTAATCACAGTGTGACCTACCACTTCAAATCCTATCCATCCGTTTGCTATTTCTTGATATACCATAAATGGTAGAATTTATTTGGGATTTGGATGAATTCAAACCTGATGTCCAATCATTTGGCTTTTGAACTTGTTCCTGGAATTTTCTCTTTCACATTATGAAATACATTGAATACATTTTAAACACTTTACCAGATAGCAGATAGAATACCTACAAGATGAAGCATTTTGTGAAGGTTTTAATTTGTTAAAATCCAAACTAAATAAAAGGCTGCAACCATAATTAAACACTTTCTTGGTATGTTTTGCTTTCAGGTTCAATCGTCCTTTGGAGTCTAATATAGTCACTGTATTTGCCATCCGCACTGACCGCAGAGTCTCCACCTACCATATTCCAGCACAATCTTCAGTGCAGGTCCAACAGCAGTGCGGTTACACCGAGACCAGCGCCAATGAAAATGCTCCAGAAGAACGCAGAAAATCCAAAGATCAAACTGCAAAAGACGCTCATGAAACGGATGGTGAGGCAAATTTTTGTTTCACCTGCCAAATAGCATACGTAAATAATTACTGGTGTGTGTTCACCAGAGGAAGACGTGCCACATGCCCTGGTGACTCGATCTTCAGTGATTAAGCTGGCAGACCGACAAATAGAGAGGCTCAGAAAAGCCGCAGAGAAGGCTGAACGCGCTCGAGACAAGATTGAAAAGAGGAAGCAGGAATGGGACAAACTGTAAGTGTAGCATCACTGTAGGGCTTTTTGCTCGAAATTCCACACTAATAGGAAATCACTTGTATTGGACTTAATAAAAACTGAACAAAAAACCTATGCGTCTTTAACATAGCCTGGAAACAAGCCATGAACACAAGGCAAGTCAGTATAAATTCTGGAGTCTCGAGTTAATGTTACATTTGATGTGTGACATATTTTCCAACTGAATCCTTAAGGAATTCATGTCCCAGTTAAATTTTAAGGTCTGGAAATTAGAGTCACCCTCAGAGTTCATTGAATCACATCTTTTTGGAGGTTGCGAACAAATTTCTAGGTCATACATGGTGAGTGAAAGTGCGCATAAGAGGTGTGTGAGAAAATTGATGGGAGAAAATGATCTGTTCAACTATTGCCCTGTCAACTAATGCTACATTAATCACTTTATTGGCATCTCAGTTATACAGAGAAACCCAAGAAGAACTGTGAAGATCCACGTGATGTGCAAGCCATCTGTGAAGCCAAAGAGACTATCGGGGACATGAAGCTTAAAACGGACAAAAACTTTACTGTACCAAAGCACTTACGAATGAATGCAGACAAAAAGAAAGCAGAAATGGCAGACCTGGAGAGCAATGTAAAGCACACTAATTCTTGTACACATCCAGTTCCCTGCAACAACTTTCTATTTTTTTTAACTTCAAATGCTAATCTAGAAAAGTGGTTCTCAAATGATAGATTTAAACAGGGTTTTGACATTTGTCATCAAATCAAAGCTCTGCTTTTTAATCTGAAGATCTGCAGTTTTCTTTTCAAATTAAGATCAAATTAATTGACCGCAAAACTGTTTCACAGGAATAATTGAAAAACGATTGCGAACCACTGGTCTAAATGATAAACTTATCAGCTACAAATAGATATATGATCTTTAGGAATCATTGCATCTATCCCACCAGATCCGTGAGAAACAGACGGAGATGAACAGAGAGATCATGGCCTTGCGAGACTCCAAACTTCTCCTTTTATCAAAACTGCGGGCTGAGGCTAAGCAGCTCCAGAGGGTCCAGAATCTTCTGCCTTCATATCTCCAACGCTGTCCACCACCCCTACCCACTATGCGTGCAGAGGAAATTCCTGACAGGATACGATGCACCCGACCCATCCTAGAGAAATACAAGGTGCTGAGGGAGCAAAGGTACTGGAGCCACGTTCCATAATTGTTTATCAGTCTCAATATTTATTAGGAATGGGTCATGAAATTACATTCAAGAGCCAATTTAGGACGCTGAAAAAATGACTTAATAATTATGCAGGGATTTTCTTGTACAGATGCTGCTCTTTGGAGCATCTAGCATAAATTTGCCATTAGCGAGCAGCACTTGAGAGCATCATATCACCTGGCATGAGCAGTCGATTACTTTTCAAAGGCTGTTTGTAATAGATGTAAATGACTGCACTCTTTGATGCTGACAGCCTGACACAGTTTCTGTTCCTACTGTTCACTTTTAAACAAACTGGCCTGACTCAAACGTGTGCTCTATGGTTCTAACGTCACTTTATCTCCTTAACCAAAATGTTGGTCTAAAATCGCAGTTTATATTTCATTAACAAAAAAAATGTTGATCATTAAAAATATTATAAAGTTGGTTATCCAGAAATAAGTGGAAATGTGTTTTCTGTGTTTATAGTTGCTCACCAAGCCACTAAAAAAAAAAAAATGTGGGAGGTTATTTCACTTATCTATTTATTTCTTTTCCAGGTGAAGAAAATAATGGCAAAATATTGGAAACCACATTTTTTTTTTAAATACGCCATATACCGCAGCTAAAAACTGTATGCAGTTTGATAAACTGTTTAGTAAGAGGAAAGAGCTCAGCTGCTGCCGAAAAAGAGCCTGTCTTTTTAAGTTTACATTTGCACACTAGATTGTTACTTCATAAAAAGAAAATGTTATAGTAGGCGTTATTTTAAAGTACAGATTTTGCAAAAATCTTGTCTAGTTCTCGTGGAATCTTTCTACACTCTGGTTACAGGTAGATTATTGTTATTCAGAGGTCAGCTCATGTAAAAACATGAAGGGTCAACTTCTATTTTCTACACTGTTCTTCAAATTATTTGATTATTCTTGACAAATTTATCGAACATGTACCTGCTCCAGGTTTCAATGCACAGAGCTGGAGGATCAGGAAGGAGCCACAGGATTACTAAAAGAAATGGAAATGGAGATGGAAAAAATGGAAGAATTGGATGATATTTCACTTTTGTCTACTGCTATTGAAGGAGAAGAAAAGGAAACCAAAGAAGAGGAAGTAGCACAGCTGAGTGAGGAGGAGAGTAAACTGCTCCACATGCAGGACTCTCTCCTGGAAAAGGTTGCTCATAAAGCTTACTTTTAGATCGTGCATTTTTATTTAGTAATTTTCAGATAGAAAGGGTAAAGGCCAATTGCAAATGCTTTCTTCAAACACTAGATGGAGAACATGGTGAATCACTTTGACAAGGAGCACATGATGTGTCTTCAGAAGGCACAGATGCTGGACCGGAGGCTAAAACTTGGCAACCTCCGTCAGCTGACAGTCTACCAAGAGCTGCTCCTCCTAAAGGAGGTGGACAAAAGTGAGAGGATTCTGCAAGAGAAGCTTAACACACGTGTGAAGGAGGAGAGCAACTTGATGGTGAGGAAATTGATGATCATTTCTGGAAATACATTTCTTAATTTTGTAAATCCACTTCAGATATAGTTTGTTGCCTCATGCAGATATTGCATTTGTGTTATACATTTGTAAAAGTATAAGCTGGAGGAGTGTAAAGAAGAATTGGAACTGAAGTACAAAGCCATGACCAAGGTGCAGGAGAAACAGAAGGCTGTAACAAAAGCATTTCAGGCCTCGCTGGGTGACGACAAGGACTTTGAAGAGTATCTGACAAAGGTTTTCAAAAGGAAAATAAAACGTACTAAGGAGCAGCCAGGTGAAGGTGAGGGAAAGGTTCACAGGATTTGAGTGGGAGTTTTGTTCCTGTTTATATTTTCAAAATGTTTTTTCCTTACAAGATGAGGATGAGGATGACTTTGACAATTATGAAAACTGGGATGACGATGATGATTGGGATGTACTGGAGGGAGAAGCTGCTGTAGAGGAATGTCCTCCAGGTTAGTTGTTGCTGTAGACATTTTTGTCTGAACTCCTCCCGAACAAAAATAATCTAAAGCCTCTTGTCTTCCTTCCTTGTATGTTATTTATTGAATGTTCTAGGTTGATTGAACCTGACACACACACATATGTAGATTTTTACAGCACCCATGTTAAATCGCTGAGTGCCATTGATGACTATTGACCTCAAACATGCATTTTACAACTTAAATGGATCTTTGACAACTATAGCTATCAACGGCAGTGAATGAGTTAAATGCATCACCCCATAATACAACTAAGCACATCCTCTGCTTGTACATTTCCTCACAGGCTGTGAGCCAAAATTATTTGAGCACATATTGCAGCTTCGTGAACGTCGATTGGACCTGGAGGAACTGCTGACAGAGGAGAAGAGGAGTATTGACATTCTTGAGAAGGAGCAAGACTCCCTTGCTAAGAAGGTCAGACAGATACTTGCACCATGGACATTCAGTATTATCTTTATTATTATTATTATCCTTCTTAGATATTGGGTATAATCAGAAATTGTGTGCGGGTAAATTATGATACCTTTTAAGCATTATTTTTATTTTACTTGACCACACATGAAAACTCCACACAGGAAGGCCGCAGCTGGAAGCAAATCTCTGAACTGTGAGGCAGATATGCTCATCAGTTTGCCACACACCACTCAATTTACTTCACACACTTGTGTATTGATTATAGTATATCGTTTATAGTATCAACAAAAATATTTCTGTAATATTTCCAAAATACAACATTAACTTTCTCTATCAAATGACTATCAAACTATCAAATGAACTGTCACATGAGAGCAAATAAAAGGCACAATGTTGTCCCTCAAAATATTCGTACAACATATAATTTGTGGAACTGATCAGATGTCATTGATCGCTCAGCAAATTATGACATTATAGTTGATCACAGAAATTGCATAAATGCCAAAATTGTCCAATAGCAATCAAGCCGATCAGGCTGCCTTGAAATTTATTTGTCACCTTGATTAGGAACAATGCACCATGTCCATGACCAGTGGATGATTCTGAAGGGCTCTTATTGTGTGACCCATTTTCTTATTTGTTTGAACCTCTAGCTCAAATCAGCGAAAATCAGTCGGAAAGCTGCAGAGGATGACTTTGAGCAAGTCAACAGAGAGAAACAACAGAAGATGAACCAACTGGATGTTGTGGTGCCTCTTAAACTGCACCAAGTAAAGATATCTGATGGTTTTATTAGACACTGTATATTAAGAAGAATGACAAGTCTTCTTTCGATTAATCTTTATGCCACCTCCTTTGTTTTCCCTTTTCTTCAAGATTGAGATTGACATCAAAGGCCAGGTGCCTTCAGACCTCAGTCTCGCTTTAGTACTCAACAGGTCAGAGCTGAAACGTCTACAGGAGCGAGTGAAGCAGTTGGAGGTTGAGAAGCACCAGCAGACAGAAATCTACAATCAAGCCAGGCAGCAGCATATCAGGCTTATTCAAGAACGCAAGGACATGAACACTGAGATCCAGTGTAAAAGCCAAGTCCAAACATACAAATCCAGAGGACCTTGAGCCCAACACTAAGCACATTATTTTGTTTTGATTTAGCGCTGGAGAAGCTTTGCAACCAGCTAATGATGAGAAAATTTGGGAGGGATGTGGATCTGGAAGCTCTGCAGACACTGGCTGGAAACAGGACAGTTGAGGAGTTAAAACAGGAGAAACTCCTTCAAGAGGCTGCATTCGCCAAAGAAATCAAAAAGTGGGATGTACGCGGACCTTAACGTTGTTAGTGTGGGCATGCATGTGTTAGTGCTTCACTAGTTTTGATGTTCACCCCTGGTTCGTATTCGTTTTTGTGCATGCTTTTTACAGGTCAAAGTAGAAAAAGCTCGAGAGACTCTGATGGAGATGACGAGGCGCAACACAGAGCGTCTCCTCTGCTTGAACAGTCTGTACGAGCAGAAGAAGGAGCTGGAGCAGAAACTCCAAGCAAGACAAAAGAAAATTGTAATTTCTTTTCAAAGCTACTACATTGAATACTATGATGATTTGTTATTCTGCACAGGAGTTTCAATTTATAGTAGATATGTGATTATGTGATTTTGATTCTCATTGTCGACTCAAAATATTTGGGTTTGATTTTCAAAAGAGAAGAGACATTTAATTAACAGTTAAAATTGTACTTTGAGTAGTGACATCAGGCTCTATTGTTTGAAATGCCAAATGTTCGTGTTGGAACAGAGGGACTTAAAATACTTAAAAGGACTGTCAACCCCTAAAATGTTCTATTGTGTTCCCGCTGGTCAAAATACAGCATTCTGATAAATTAATAAATATAATTATTATACATCCCAGGAGGCGGCCATTTTGCCGCTTGTTGTCGACTGCAAATGACATCAAAGTTGCTCAGGGCTCAGTAATGAGTAACGACCAAGCACAGCTTGGTTTGTAAACGTTACATGACCAAACTCGGAAAACAGGTAAGCTGTGATTGGTCACAATTCAAACTCAACTCAATTTTGAGTGGTACTCGAACGTATCGTTAAACACGCATTCGTCTTTTCCACAGCAATCTTACTCCATATTCATAAAGCTCATTCATACGTAATAATAGAGTACATCAACTACTTGATCCAATTGGCGCTTATAGATGACAGGTTTTCCAACAGTCCAGTCCTTTTAGTACCACCAAAGACAAAATTCCTCAAATATAAAGTGTGTGTGTGTTCTCAGGGCAAGCAGCTTCAAGACTTCAGCAGGCGAGCTGACAGAAATGAAATCTTGAGTCTTCAAGAGCTGGTGAGAAAGCAGTCCGAGGAGATAGAGAATCTCAGCAGAGAAATCAGCCTTCTGTCCCATAAAGGAGCTTATGCTCTACCGACCAGCCAGGCCAGGCTGCCTCCGCTTGTTCCTTTAACCAATGCGACGGTTCAAAAACAAACAAGACAACCAGGTAAACCAAATTTTAACAGTAAATACAGGATGGACTACAAATGAATCTAGAGTCACTTAAGGAGATGATTGCCCAAGGCCATCAAGTACCTACTCAAATGTTGTTAGAATTATTCGTATTTGCCACATTATCAAAATTAATCCTTGTGCAGTATTTTGTCCCTTCCTTTGATCTTCACATCAAAAGCATTTCACCTCAAAGGGAAAGCACCGAAAGAAGACACTAGGAAGCTGAAATTTCACCCAGATGGAGAAAACATGTCAAAGTTCAACGCGGGATGACCACATTAGTTATCGCACAACCAGGATGGATCATTCCGTGCTAAAATACTGCATGAATGATGTAGAAAATGATCAAAATACTGCACAATCGTTATGTTCATGTAAAACAGATTACCATGTGATTAGATTTATTTTTTTGATGTTTTTGTAGATGTTGTGCTGATTTGCAAATCAAGGAGTGTCAGAAATGTTCACGGTGTCACAAAAGACACATTTCAAACTCAAACTAAAAGTTAGAATCAATGATTGCTGTCAAAAATTATATACCCACATTTATGCACATAACCAAAAAGTGGAACATTTAGACTGCTTGTAAAGATATATATAACCTTTGGACTTTCAAAATGTTTTTTTCTTCTATTTTGTTACTATATCTTTAATTTCTGCAATACCGCTGATATCAATATTATTACCCTATTATGAGAGTTCAGATGATCAAATTTCAATACTGCAAGGTTCTTCAACACATCAGTATTGATTATTGATTGTGAGATTTACTCCGATTCAACACAATGTGGGCAAGAAAATAAGGTAAACATCTGTCAACAAGGCAAATGCAGCTATGCACGTCTTATCCAATAATTTTCTCGAGCTATTTTGTTTTGTAATATAACAAACAAAAAAATAAATCAATTTTTATTGATAAACCACTTATTTTTTCTTCCGAGAACCACAGGTACACTATTGATGCAGAGCACTAAAAACCCACAAAAAAAGCCCATCCATCAACCCATCCATCCATTCATTTGGTTGTGCTAATAGAAACAAGCTGCAATTAAATGACAAAATCGTTTTTACTTAATGGCCTACCTATCTTTTATATTGTACTTTTATTTTATTTTTACCTCTTTTTAGGTAAATACATTGCAAGTGAACGACTCTCCCTGCACAGTTATTTGTATGATCATCTTATTTTTGTTTGAGCCTCTTAATGTTTGATCCAATAAAGGTTTATTAAAATGAACCCTACAGTTGATATTTTTGTGACACTATTATTTGTATATTACAGTACAAAATGTAAGCACTATAGTTTTGCCAGCGCTTTCTAGACTCACAACAACCTGGTTACACACACCGTGTCGTCCTAAACGGGGGGGGGGGGGGGGGGGGGGGGGGGGGGGGAGTCAAATTCTAATGGAGTCGTTGAGAAGATCGCGTTTTCTTCCCCTTAGTCAAACACCCACGCTCATCTATTTGGACTGGAGATGATCATCATCTTTTCCCTGGGTAACAGCTTTAAACTTCATAGTCTGAATGCACAACATCAGAAAGCGGTGCTAGCTAGTTTACTGGTAAGAACAGCAGACAATATTTCTCTGCTGCTCAGTTTCCCTTATTCGACAAAGCCTGACTCACCCTTTTGTTGCTGCTCAAAATGTTTGTCTTTACTTGATCACTTGATCAGTCCCGTTCCTTAGTATCCGTCTCATGCTTGACTATGACGAAAACGATGACGTCATAGACGTAAGAAACTGTATTAGCGCGTCAATACTTTGATGCTAGACATTTTACTCACGGCGAAAAACGTTTGACTTGAAATCGAACGGTCCATTGTAGCTGTTTTAAATTATTAAAAAAATAAAAAATTGTAGAATCAATCGACATATCTTTTTTTTTTTTAGAACAAGCTGTTTTTCTTTATTTAACGCATGGCTGAGGATGCCTCGCAGGTTCGTTTATTTCTACTTTTTTATTACTTATAAGTCGGTTTTAACAATACATTGCTTTAAAATGATTATTACTGGGTGAATATCCTCATGTAATCATTTGAATAAATGGAGTAATTTGTATTTCCATTTTGCAAATAGAAGTATCCGTCATCAGTTGACCTTGACAATGACGTCACAATAATAGGCTTGATTGGTGAATTATCGGTACACCTCCTGTTTTTATTCATTCTTGACTTTTGTGGCTTCTTTTAAGTTACGGAGAAATGTTTTAGCTGCTCCAAATTAAATGAATAAACGCAAACACTATGAAACAGAAACATTTGTTCCACAGTTCTACATTGTTATGTTGAACAAGAAGACACTCAAGTTAATGCTAAGCTGTTTTTCATTGTTTTACATTTACATTTACCGTAAGTTTGACATTTTAAACAAGGCGGTACACAGGATTAATAATAGATGGCTGTAGTTATTGTTATCAATGTAA
Organism: Hippichthys cyanospilos; assembly: GCF_059441005.1. NCBI lineage: Eukaryota > Metazoa > Chordata > Actinopteri > Syngnathiformes > Syngnathidae > Hippichthys > Hippichthys cyanospilos. The sequence goes on from NC_142383.1 coordinate 4,918,800, forward strand.
ACATAACCATTGATAAGACAGGTTAACCTTGTGAGCTCCCAAGTCATCAGTGTAGCTTTTTCTTAGGTGAGTTATGATTTATAAGATGTGTTTGCGAGAAAAGCCACGTTTTTAATATATGCTATGAATTACCTAATTAGAGTATTATGTCTGTCTTACACAGGAAGGCACAGAGTTGCAGCAGGAGGAGGAGGAGGAAAAAAAGTCAATACCTATTGACATGTGTTACGATTATGAGGAGCTTTACTCCAAGCCATTCATCACACCTGAATCTGACATACCAGAGAACCTCCTTTTCCTCTCGTAATCATTTTGTCATTATTTCAACCCACAATAATATTCTACAATAAAGCACACCTGACTGTGTGCCCCCACTACATTACATTGAAAACATAATATTCATTGGTGAAGAAAAAAGTTACCAGTTATGAAAAACACCAAATATTTTTTTTTTTTTTTTTAAGTGAACTAATCTCCACCTCAATTTCTTTATCTTGAAGACATTCATTTGGGTACGACTGTGGCCGAAGAGCAAACCTGCAGGTGCTGGATCAAAGAACTGTGGTTTTTATAGCTGGTCAGCTGCTGGTCCTGCTTGATGCGTGCAGCAAGCAGCAAAGGTATCTGCGCTCCTGTAGTGGTGGTGGAATTGGTGCCATTGGGGTAAGCCTTCCAGAGAAGTGCCACATGAATGAATCATGATTATAAAAACAAAATCAGTTTGAACATAAATAGCTAGTGTATTGTATGTCATGGTGAGAGAAACACTTCAAATTGGTTGTGTAAAAGTCTGTAAGGTCATTGATTTCCACCTTGATACCATGATCGGGTCAACTATTATTTTTTAATTGTCTAATATGTGTATGTTTTCACAGACAAGCCATGATAAATGTTATTTAGTAGTTGCAGAGAAGGGAAATAAACCCATTGTGATAGTATATAAATATCCTTCATTACAAGCATACCGCATCCTGAGAGGTAAAGAGGACTACAATCCACCATTATCATTATTTCTGGTGAGGGTTTGTGTCTGATCATGTGTTTACTTATTTGTAGACGGTACAGAGCTTGCATTCTGCTCTGTCAACTTTAATAGTGATGGGAGTCTCCTGGCCAGCCTGGGCAGTGCACCTGACTATATGCTGACAGTGTGGAACTGGATGCAGGAGGAGGTGATGCTGAGGTGCAAAGCCATTTCTCAAGAGGTGTACAGAGTCACCTTCTCTCCATACAACCCAGGCCTACTGACGACATCAGGATCTGGACACATCAAGTAAATTAAATGACACACACACACACACACGTTTGTACGGCTATACTTGTTTATACATTATATTTATCGAAAATGGATGGATAAATATTACAGAATACTGCAGAGTTGAATAGCAGTTCAAACTCTAAATCAATATTTCGATAGCATTCTGTCTCCCGTTGTTTAATTGTTTGTTTGTTTAATTGTTTAAGTTTTTTAATTGATAGATTATTTTTAGTGAACATTGCACACACTGTAAATAAATAAAATATACAATCATAAATTTAAAAATACAATCATATATACTGTATATCGTGTGTCAAATGTACAAGTCTCAAACTTAATACAAGATCTTATTCAATTTAGACCTTTTTTTTAATATATTTTTACATATATATTTTAAAACTCTTTTTGAGCACAGCCATTTATTCACATCTTTTAGTTCTATTTCATAGTTGTTCCATGAATGGACTCCTTGAACACACATTTGCTCGAGCGGCGTGAAAAACCAGCAGATAAGCTGCACTGGACTATAAACTGCAGGGCTCAAATCATGATGAAAAAGTTGCGGCTGATAGTCCGAAAAATACAGTATTTTTGTGCGCATGAGTGTGTGTGTGCGTACGGTGCGTGTGTGTGTGTGCCGCTTGGCATCGCTAAACCTGGTAGCAGGTAGTTTGTTTTGTTCGACAGTTGTATTTTACAGGAGGATAATTTTATTGAAGGATCAATGAAAACTATTTGAAGAGTATTTGATTAAAAATCTATTTACTAAGTGCTGACATTAATTCCAAAAGTTTACTCAAGTAAATACCTGTTACAAGCAGTAGTAGTCAAAGTCAAGTCAAAGTTTATTTATAAAGCACATTTAAAAACAACCTCAAAGGGTTGACCAAAATGCTGTACAGTTACTAAAAATATAAGTTATAAAGCACAAAAATAGCAATAAAACCAGAGGTAAAAATCAATGTAAAAAAAAACAGAATAAAATAAGGTCAAAACAGACAGAGCCAAGATTACCCACCTAGCATGGAGTGAACGCCAGAGAAAAAAGATTTAAAATGATCAACAGATTGTGCATCTCTAGCTTGGACAGGTAGGCTGCAGAAACCTGATGAGCACAATTATTCAATGGCAAATTGTACAATTTATTAATCATTTTTAATTGCCTGACAGCACCAATATATTTACATCACGTATTATGTTAAATTCCTTATTAGGTCAGTCAGTCACGTAAGTAACCAATACTTACTCTCACCAGGTTCTGGAAAATGGCTAGCACATTTACGGGTCTCAAACTGGAGGGGCTAATAGGCCATTTTGGAAAAACTGCCGCTACAGATATTGAAGGCTACATTGAACTTCCCGATGGAAAGGTATTTACTTTGTTTATCTGTTGTTGTTGTGTCAGAAGATGATTAGTCTTAAGATTGGGAGCAGGACCTGTCTGTAACAATGATGACATGCTGTTAAGCAAGTGTAATCCAATCGTATGAGTTTCTTAATATGTTAGTTTGCACTTACATCTAACAAATAAGATTAGAATGTTTATCGAGGTCCACTGGGGATCTTGTCAGTCAATACCTGATAATGACAGTCTAAATCTAGCCTTTAAGCTTTCCATCTACAGTAAGGTAAAATCATGTTCCTCCAACATGCTTGGTAAGACAAGTCATCTGTGTGATTGAAGACAAACAAACGATCATCTGACCACTGTCCGATCCTTACAGGTAGTGTCTGGCTCAAACTGGGGCAACCTGCTGCTGTGGGATGGAAATGCTATTAAAGTGGAGCTCTGCAGCAAGGGGGGTCAATGTTGTCATGCAGGGGTTGTCCAGCCTTTTGCCTTGGAGGATGGACAGTTGTTGACCTTTGGCGCTGATGGAAAGATCCGGGTAATATACATATGTCTTGCTTTTGTATCCTGCTATCAGATTTGATCGTGCTTGAAATTTCAGTCCTGCTAAACTGCACCATTGATTATTTTGGTTACTTCATTTACAGCACAAGATCATGATCGTATTTGTATGAAGACAGAAGTTTTGATAATCTTGTATTGGTCACGATGTTGTGACCGGTTGGTCTATGGTGTTGTCTTTGACCCTGCAGGGCTGGGACTTTGAGACCATCGACGCTGCTGACAGCAGCAGTGAAAACAGCAAATTTGAGTTGGAGCCCATAAATGAGATGACCGTTGGGCGCCATGTTAGCCTTTTTTCAGTTGTGAAAAGCTCCCAGCTGGATTCTGCCGTTTGGTTTGCTCAGGTCAGCCGTCGTCAGCCACTTACAAAATTTTTCACGTAAGCGTCGCGCCTATGATTTGAACTATGCGATTTTCTCTGTGGTCTGGTAGGATTCCTATGGAGCCATTTGGAAAGTGGATCTTTCATTTACATATTCAGTAAGTGTCCTCCGTTCTTGATCATTTTAAAATGGATTGAATGAAGTGAAAACGTATGTATTTTCATCATTTCTACATTTTTACATGCCAAAATATTTTCTGTATATGTTATTTGACTCATAAGATCAGAATTTTTGGGGCTGATCACAATTGCCAATCAACCAGTTTAAAAATAAGTGTTCACTGATTTGAGCTCAAGTTGTGGCAATTGTATACTGTTAGTAGAGTAGCAACAAAAATATTTGCATATTTGTAAGGTTAAGCATTTTTGCCATAGTTTGAATAAAAGGCATATTGTAATCCCTTAAAACATTCACATAACATCTCATTTGCAGAACCGATCAATGACATTGTTGATCACTCCCAAGTTTAGTAGTTATAAAATATGCCCATTTTTTTTTAAAAGCGTTTTTGACCAGTGACCAATATGCCATTTATATTTCAGTTCCAGTTTTTAATGTAATACCATTTATCACAACAGAGCTTATACTGTCCATCAGCCATGGGGCCTGATTGATTAATGGCCCACATCATCTAATTGTGGCCCTTCAAACATTGGCAATATTTAACATATTATTTGAACTTTATTTTTCCTAACCATTTTACGACAGTTGTGTACAAGTATCATTGGTATCATTGTTTATAACACATAAATCTACAACATAGTATTTTATCCTTAATTATATAATGGAATTTTTTCATAATTTAGTTCTATGGACCTGTCACGCTAATCAAAGCAAATTCAATTTTTATAGGCAACGTTTGCGTGAGCAATGCAATAAAGTTTCGCAAGGAATTGACGCACATGTCACCACTTCACACACAACCTCCAGTTAGTTTGTTTTTAAAACATACAAACAAACATATAAATCATTATATTTTATTCTTTATACTGTAGATCTTTTAATTAGTCTACCGATTGATCTGTACTGTTTTCTTCTGATCCCCATTTCTGTTAGAAATCCAAATACATTTCGAATTGAAAACTAGATTGTATTACAAGATCTTGAAAAAAAAACACCCCATGCATTTAACATAAACAAATACAGACACATACTGTATGTATTGTACTCTATTACATTTGCCCACACAAATATTAAAAGATGTGTTTGACGTCTCTGTGAACAGACTCCTGACCCCGCTTGCCTGTTTTCCTTCCACGCTGGGCCAATCAGTGCCCTCGATGTATCAAAGAATAGTCATCTCATGGCCACGACTGCTTTAGACCGTGAGTTTCTTGTTATGTTCTGAACAACGTACATACATGCATACTTCCAACACACTGTCACAACAGGTGTTCTACCTTCCTATTTTTTTGTCCAGGTTTTGTCAGAGTCTTTGACTTTTTGGCGAAAACAGAACTGACCTATAGCAGCTTCACGCAAGGTGGAACTGCTCTCCACTGGGCCCCACCTTCGGTATGTGTAACTCTCCAAGAAGATTGCTATTTCTTTCTTAATAACGAAAGAGAGAAAAAAAAAACCTTTTTTTTTTTTTGTCCGTCTACAGGTGAATCAGACTGGAAGTTTACTAGTGACTGGCTTTGAAGATGGGGTTGTGCGCTTACTGGAGCTTTTTGACCCCTCAGGCCTTCAAATCGTTACCAGGCATGTCGAGGCCCAGCTGCGCCTCAAAGAAGCTTTCAAACCCCATAATGCCCCAGTAACCGCCATTGCATATGATCGCAATGGAACGATTTTGGCCACAGGGGTAAGGAAGCACTTGTTCAATGGATTATTCTGCAACGAATTATTTATTACTTGTGGCTGTTAGCTTCTTACGTCCAGATCAATAGGAAGACATTCGATAGAATTACGTCGGACAAAAATAGATCATTTGGACAAAAATATGTCGATTTGGTGAATTCCAGCCACACAAGAATTTAAATTCTAGTCTAAGTTTATGAAAATAGTCAAATTTGTGGATAGTGTTAGTGGGTGTTTCTAGCCGACTGCTGGCTGGCAAATCTCAGCAGCCTGATATGAAATACCATGGGCGAAGTTCATGTTTATTGTCCATTTTGGATGAATAATAAATAATTCTGCAGTATTTGTTGTCACATTGTGGTTGACCATCATTTTTAACTGCATCATGTTTTACATTACAAACTATGAATTACATTTTGTATGTGTACATTTGAACTATTTCACTTCATTCCAAATTGTGATCAAATATAATAATGAAGTGATTTTCTTTGTCAAGTTCAAGTCAAAAAGCTGTGCAAATTACATGTTAGAGTAGCATTATAGAACTCTTACTTTTGTCTTAATCCTCAGAGCTCAGACTGCACCGTGTTCTTCTTCACTGTTGGAGAAAAATATGACCCAATTGGTTTTGTCTCTGTTCCTGGACCAGTACAATTGCTTCAGTGGTCACCCGAATCTCATGTAAGTAAGTCTGTTTTTCATTTTGCAAGAAAGCACAATGAGGTTGTTTTCATCGGAGAAAATGTAACTAAACAAATCCCTTGTTTTAACCTTGAAGGAAAACTGTCTGCTAATTGTGTGTCTAAGCGGTCATGTTGTAGAGGTACCGTGTCCTGACCCTAACACCGCGCACACAGACAAATCCTACCAATTGCTTGAACTGCCCAGAAAAAGCTTCTGCTTCAAAAGCATCAAATCTCGAATCAGGGTATCACAAATTCTATTTAATATTTTTGAATAATATTTTTTAATAATATTCATGTGATGTGAATATATGTGTAATTGTGTACATACAATTGTATGAGTTTCTGCATATGCATGGGTTTCAGAGAGAGGAGGAAATAGCGAGGCGACAAGAATTAAAGGAAAAGCGAAGGAAGGAACGAGAGGCAAGTGAAATCCCTGATGATGACGAGGAGGAAGAGGAAGAGGAGGAGTTGCCCCGTATTTATATCCCTGACCCTCCAAGTCCTCTTTATTGGGGCTTCTACTCAGAGCTCGGCCAATTTTGGCTTTCTGTGGTATGTATACAAAAACACAAATCAACTGTTGTTTTTATCAGAGATGTTTTTTGGATGTGCTAATGTGCCTAAAACTTCTGTGTTTCTGTGGAATTTAACATTTTACTCTTCTTTAGGGAGGATATGACTCTGGTTTCTTGTACCACTGTAAGTTTCCCGAGACTCAGGATGAGGATTCAGAAAACTGTCCGGTTGAGCCATTTGAATTCCTGGCTATCGATAATGCTGATAGTGACCCCATTTGTTCAATTACCTTCAGGTATTACATGTGTTTTGTGGTAGAACCGAGTTAGCAGTTGGGGTGTAACTGTTTTTGTATTCATTCCAAACCGGGATATTACGGTTTGGTTCAGTTATATAATGAATGTGCTTGTGAATTGCAATTATCTGCACTTCAAATCAGGTGCCTGTAATGCACTTAAAACAATTTGCCACCTTGCAGTAATCAAAAAATGTGAAAAGATTTCAAATGACAGATAGGAGATTGGAGAGACACCACCAGTGTGATCTCTGTGGATTGATGCCATAGGTTGAGGAGGAAACTAAATACAAACGAAGCTTTCCAGTCCAGCTGTTGCACAACTAAGCTAAATGCTAATGACTCAAACTTCATTGCCGAGCCATCGAATGCCATATCCGTAACACAAAAAGACAGGCAATATAGAAAAAGATATTATGAAAAATAGCTATGTTGTGGGCTGTTGCATTTAAGAAACCTGGCTGCCCACTCCTATTGCCCACATTTTAGTGTAGCAGTACTTAACAGCTAACAAGAGGCACAAAGTTAGTTTTTTTTTGCCAGTATATTATGTACCATAATGTATAGACTAGCTTACGACAACTTTTTTGCACACCTGTAACACGAGTGAGGACTAAGTGGTCCAAGCTCACAGGGTAGCCTGGGCCAAATGCTTAAAGAGGATAAGGCAGATCCTGAATAGTCAGCTGAATGGCAAGAATAAGATGGAGGCCATAAATATATATCTGGCTTGCCAATAAGTGGATATCCTGCTGGCATAGTTCCTCGGCTCCTGGAGGAGATGAAAGCCGCTGATATCAAAACAAGGAATCTCCTTACATTGCATGGAGAGCTAAACCCAAGGTCCAGCATCCGGAGGCTGTACACAAAGCGGAAAGAAGGGGGCTGTGGTAAAGTCAGTGTCCGAGGCATAATCCAGGAGGAAAAAACAGGCCTTTAAGAAGACATCAAGATGAACTACTCAGACAACAGATGCTCATTAAGGAGAAGTAGCTGAATGGATTGTCATGGAAAGACAAGCCTCTGCATGGCATGTGCCACCGCCAAATTGAGGGAGTGGCTAGCATTGAGAAAACATATCAGTAGCTAGAGGCGCTAATCGTGGCAGCACAGGCTAAATACAAGATCAATAGTGGCCGGAGCTCTAATTTTTCAGACAGGATCCCAGTTGAAGGCCGCACACAGAAGCCCCAGAGATAGTGTAACACATTACAGCAGGGTGCAAGATGCTAGAAGGGAAGGCATTCATGTAGCGGCATAATCAGGTAGCAGGAATATGGATTGATATATTTTAGGTATAAGGTTCACAATAAAAATCTCAAGCGTTGAAAAAAGGTTGGGGACCCCTGAATTAGAGGTGCCAGAATCAGGATGGCAGACACCTATTCAAGTGGTTGTGAACAATCATGCCAAGATTCTGTGGGACCTCCAGATCTAGACTGACAAACTCATGACAGACAACCATCCTGATATCTTAACGATGGATACAGTAAACGTCAAAAAACAGCGTTTGTGATAGATGTAGTGATTCAGAGAGATAGCAACATCTGGAAGAAGGTACACGAAGGTAAAGACAACAGTGGTACCGGTAGTAACCAGGGCACTTGGGGCGTTCAAACCCAGACTGGATGGATTGCTCCAGGGCCAAGATTGTACCAGGAAGAACATCTGGTGTCTCTTTGCAGAAGAGTGCAATCCTGGGAAGATCCGTTCTTTGGACTTTCTGTTGCTTTTACCTGTTATACTCGTATTCAGCCGTGACCCTAAAACTGAGATACTTAATGAACTGTTACACCCCTAATTAGCAGGTATGATGGAGACAGATGTCATCGGGTCATGCTTATGCTTGATTGTTTTTGCCTCAGCTCCAACAGGCAGCTGATGTTCTGTGGCATGCACTCAGGCTCCATCAGAGCATATCCTTTGGAACCCGACGATCTCACCCTAACCTCCATGCAGGCATACTGGGAACTGAGCATTCATGACAGCAATTACGGACACCTGCTACACATCTCTTGTAGCTATGATGACCAATTTGTGCTGACAGCAGGGGATGATGGGAACATCTTCTCCTTCAGCCTACTTCCTCACGAGGAGCTGCAGAAAGTCTTGCAAAGAAAAAAGGCTACAGTTCCTCCACCAAGGGTGAGTGAACACTTTCCAGGATGAACACAACTAATTATTCTAAAAAAGTTGTTACGGTACATCTCCTTTGGCCTTCTGCATGAAGTTGTTCCTCACCAAACATTTTGGAACAATGCCAAGCAAACCAGCATTCCTGGGACATAAACCCCACACCACTGGATGAAAAATGCTTGTATGTTGACACATTCATGTTGGAAAATATCATTTAAAATTAACATGGTATCATTTTTCTGAACAGGTGGGTCTTGAGAACGAATTGCCCTCCAAAGACATTGAAGATCCAACAGCGTACAGGTTGAGTATGAATACACATTCATGGCATTTTGCAGTGGTCGTATCTATTATTTTTTTTTTTTTTAATCAAATGATGTTTCTTTTATGGAACCCAACATTTCATGTTTTGAAATTGAAATAATGTAATGTAACTTAATTGCTCTCCCCATAGCATTGAGACAGCCAAACAGAAACTGGAAAAAGACCGCCAGCGTCAGGAAGCTGACAAGAAGATATTAGCCAAACGAAAAAGACTTGCTTCACTCCAGGAAACGTTTAAAACACTATTGAATGACAACCTTAGCCTACCAGAACACATTCAACTGACTCCTATGGTATGTTTGCATACACTTACACACATACTTGATTGGAACAATTGACTGCAATTTTTTTCTTTAATTATTAAGCATCAGTGACTCACAAGCAACACCATTTTGTTATCCTGTAACAATAGAGTGCAACATTTCATTGTCTTTCAGTGTTATAAACGTGCCTAAAATTTGAAAAGGACCATGTTACATTTTGATCAAAAGAAAAGTTGAATTTAATGAAATCCATGAATCACGTATGTCGTTTATACTAGTGGTTCTCAAATTGGGGTATGAGTACTCCTGGGAGTATGTGAAAGCACCTTAGGGAGTATATGAGATTGTTATCAGCAGATCTCATTTATTGATTTTTAATGCCATGACAGGGACAGTACATTTTCAAATTAAGGGCAAATTAATTTGAACATAAGGCAACATGTTGTAGTGGCTTCCTTTGCAAAATGTTATATATTTTTTTATGTCTGCACATTATCATTACCGGCATAATTTTCCAGCGCTAGTCATGCGGTACATGGCAAAAAAAAAAAAAATTCACACGGGTAACATCATTGAAGAAAAAAATTGAGAACCCCTGGTTAATTCCACCTCTCCTTTGGCTTACTTCACAAAGAGCATTAAATATAAATCGAGTCATCGAACCAATTAATTAAAGTTCTTGCACTGTGCTTCATTGCATGCATGTTTGTAAGTAGGAACTTCTGCTTGACGAACGTTTTGAAGAGCAAGCTAAGAGAGAGAGGGTCCGGCGATTAGACGAAGTCCAATACCAGATGAGCTGGCGAGAGGAGCATTCCCATCTATCACTCAAAAAGCTACAAGACTGGTACTGCATTGACTAATCTCTAACTAGGGTTGTACTAACCTTTCACTTCTGGCAAATCTACATCCAAAATGACATCAGAGTATTCCCAACCTACAAACTCAAGGAAAAGCCATGTTGGTCTTTGGTACTTTCAGGTTCAGTGACTCTTCAGGGTCTCACACTATCTCCGTGTTCGCCATCCGCACTGACCACAGCGTCTCCACATACAGTATTCCGAGTCTTTCCTCAACCGAGCTCCAAGATGAGACCAGCTCCAACAAATCGGATGAAAACGAAGCCTCTCTGGTTGAAAGCCAAAAATCCAGTGGCCAATCTGAAAAAGACAGTAGTGAAACAGATGGTGAGACAGTTGTTATGTGTTTGTTTTGTATGACGAAATACTTTAAGCATATCGGTACTGTGTGCTCATCAGAGGAAGAAGCGCCTCCTAGCTCGGTGACTCGCGCTGGGACACTGCCTACGGATCGGCACGTTGAAAGGCTTCAAAAAGCCGCAGAGAAAGCTGAACAAGCGCGAGCTAAGATCGCAAAGAGAAAGCTGGAGTGGGACGAACTGTGAGTGCGGTTTGGACAACATCACTGAACTGGGCTGGAAGGTTTAAAGCCTATGCACTTTACCCTATGATTTTGCATTGGTCGTCTCAGTTATGCAGAGAAGCCAGAAAAGGATTGTGAGGATCCACGAGATGTGCAGGCCATCTGGGAAGCCAAAGAGAGCATTGGAGATTTGAAACTCAAAACAGACAAAAACTTTGTCGTACCGAAACATCTACGTATGAGTGGAGACAGAAAAGAAGTTGAGATGAAAAACCTGGAGGACAATGTAAATCTCACGCGCACACACGCACTCAGCCTTTGCAAATGTATTTACAGTACCAGCCAAAAATTTGTAAAAAAACCTTTGTAAAAACCTTCATATTCTCATTGGGTCGCAAAACATAAGAGGCCAGGATATACCAATATGTTATCTGGGCAAAAAGTGCCTACTGTGTGAAGATTCATGCAAAATATTTTGATTTTATTAAAAACAAAAAATATTTGCCATATAATTTGATGAAATTCCTCCATAGATAAAGACTACAAAAAAGGAAAATATTAAATAATGGAAAAAAACAGCCTTGTTGAGTTCTTGATGAAGGTTCTAAGAACATTTTTGATATTATACAGTTCCAAGCATTCCAGTATCCATGCGTGCAGCATTAAGCTGTTGGCTTTATAACCAATCCAGGTCGTGCACAGGTTTGTGCATCTGGTTTTTCAGTCTTGGGCAATCGTCCTGCTTTGCTCATGCATTGCTTCTTGTGTATACTTATTTTGGATGTTATGATGATGCCTGTTAGTTTTTTCCATATGGTTCTTGAGGCATGTTTTAGGTCAATAGTTTGATGGAGTTCCTCCCTTCTGGGGGTCCATGATTTGGTCTGTCTGACTTTGGGTTAGTCATTGCGGAAGGGTCCCTGCTGTTAGCAGCTGGTTCATTTCTGCTGCCAATTGGTCGTGGAGACCAGTTAGCTTCTTTAGCCACTAGGTACGAATCATGTTGGGTCCTGGTGCCGTCCAGCTTTTCATCTTTGACACTCTGGCTTGAGTAACTGCTGCTGTTATGACAACAGGTTTTTGTTCTATAAATACTATTGTTTTATGTGTATAAAACTTGTTTCCATCCCATCAGATACATGAAAAACAGATTGAGATGAACAAAGAGATTGTGGCCTTGCGGGACTTCAAACTTCAGCTAATTTTAAAACTGGAAGCTCAATCTAAACAGCTCCAGAGAGTCCAGAGTCATTTACCATCAGATCTCCACTCCCATCCACACTCTTTGCCCACTATACGATGCGAGGAAGTACCAGAGAGGAGTCGGGGAATCACCCGAGTCATTCTCGAGCGATACAAGGTCCTCAAGGAGAAAAGGTGCTGGAGACGTGTCAATAGTTGGAACGAAGTTGACTCCAGAGTGATGAATCCAGTTGAAAGAGACTATCTGTGATGTTCATACAGGTTAAAGAATAAAGAGCTCGAGGATCAAGAGGGTGGGGTGAGTGTGGTGGATGAGCTGGAAAAGGAAATGGAAGGAATGGAGAAAATAGAAGATCTATCGGTTTTCTCGGGAGAGGAGACCACACTGGAGGAAGGAGAAGAACTGCGGGAGGAAGAGCTGCACAACATGACTCAGGAAGCCTTGCTAGACATGCAGAACGTTCTACTTGAGCAGGTGCATTTGATTGAACAGGTCGAGATAGCAGCCATGCATGAATTGATTGTTTTATGTATTTTCTAGATGAAGAGCTCTGTGACTCACTTTGATAAGAAGCACATGGCGTGTCTTGAGAAGGTGCAAATGCTGGACTGGAAGCTGAAACTTGGTAATCTCCGCCAGTTGACTCTCTATCAGGAGCTACTGCTTCTCAAGGAGGTGGACAAGAGTGAGAAGGTTTTGCAGGACAAGCTTGACAAGCGTCTAAAGGAGGAGGATGAGTTGCAGGTGAGAAATCATTCATGGCATAATGTGTTATTTAAACTGTGAGCTGCATGAAATTATATTTCACGCTTTAAAACTTTAGCTATACATGATTGTATTTTGTTTGTAGCAAGAAGTGCTCAATCAATTGTTTTGATCATTTGAAATTGTCCAAATACACAAAATTTCAGCTTTTCAACTGGAATCGTTCTCAGATTAATGAAAGCAGTCATTTATTAGATTGTTAGATTTTACTTAGGAATACAACGATGACTATAAAAGCCTTTTGTCTGATATTATTGATCAAACCGGCACCTGAATCATAAATAGTTTGTTTCTCAATTTTCTGCCCTGTCAAATGTAAAATAATGTCCTGGTTTTGAATAAAGGATTGGAAATTATAACAGATTGTTTTTTCTCATTCATCAATTGATCCACAAAGTAATCAATATTTTGAATTAAGGATTGGAAATGAAAACTTTTTCTTTCTCATTTGATTAATTAATCAACAAAATAATCAACAGATGAGTCAAACAGTTGTTAGTTGCTGGTCTTTTTATGGCAATCTGTTGTGGAGTAAACCAAAGCAAAGCTTTTTCATGTTAAACACATTCTATTTGCATATCGCCTAACTCACTTTGTCCCTTTCGTAACAGTCTGAGCTGGAGAAGTCCCGGAAAGCACTGGAACTGAAACGTAAAGACATTGCAAAACGTCAGGAAAAAGAAAAAGCAAATACTGCAGCCTTTCATGCCTTGTTGGGTGATGACAACAATTTTGAAGAATATCTGACCAAGGTTTACAAGAAGAAGATAAAACGTACCAAGAAGAAGGATGAAGGAAGTGAAGGTGATGAGATGTTTGATCACACATTGTGACTTCTTTCTATGTCCTCTCATGCAGTAAATTAAAATGATCAAATCGATTTGCAGAGGAGGATGAAGACAGCAATGATGACTTTGATGATTACGAAAACTGGGACGATGACGACGATGATGATTGGGACGGATTAGATGGAGATGGCGCTGCGGAGGAATGCCCTCAAGGTAAGTAGATTCTTAATTATCTAGGTCATTGGAACCTGCAAATTTAAATTAAAAAGAAATAAAAAACTTAAAACTGAAACCAGGAGTGCATATATTGAAGATAACCAATCCTAAAGGATCCTTCAGTTTCAGTCCCACTAATAATAACTGCGCTGGTGCTCAGTTTGGTTTGTGAAAAAAAAAATCCCCTTGCCAGCAACAGCATTGTGTTGTGGATTTTTCCCAACAAATATTACACATACTGGTCATGTATCAAAGGGTCTAAGAAAAGGGCGTTTAAAATGGCAGGAAAATCAGTTATCAAAATTTCTACCGTGTCACCAATGTTTTTTTGTTTTTTTTTGTGGAAATGGGTGGCGAAAACGTTTGGGGAAATATTATTGAACATATTCACGTGCCACAGGTTGTGACCAACAATTGTTTGATGACATACTGGAGCTGCGTGAACGTCGCCTGGACCTGGAGGAGCTCTTGGCAGAGGAGAAGAAAAATGCTGAACATCTGGAAAAGGAGTGTGACTCCTTCGTAAAGAAGGTCAGAGCAGGGCCTCCCTGAGTGCAGTGATCCACCCTCCTCCAAATATTTACTGTCCAATGTCAAAGCCAATCCCAGCGTGCCCCTTTGCCAAAAACAGCCAATATGGACTTGGACTTTTCTACCATAGGTACTCAAAGCGCTTTACACTAACTAGTCTACTGATGACGCAGCATCAGGAGCAATGGGGGTTCAGTGTCTTGCTCAAGGACACTTAGATATGGTCTTGATGGTCGGGGATCGAACCCACGGCCTTTCAGCTGGGAGACGACCCCTCTACCACCGAGGCATGTCGCTCCATAGAATAACGATCTTGTGCTGTGCCACAAATTTTGTGGCATTCTAATCTCGCAAGATTTCATTAAATGAGCTTTCGTCCTATCACTCCACTTCCCAGCCAAACACTTCACTTAACATATGCATGAGACATGCACTGTAATTTTAAATAAATGTTCGTGTTATACAACCAGTTTTAGCATAGATGATAAAAGATGTCGTTTTTTAATGACTGTAAAAAAAAAAAGTGTCTGAACTGTCTTTACTCATATTAACATTACTTTCCAGGAGCCTTTTTAGGAATGAATGGAGACCTTCCAAAATAAACTTGATTTGAAAAATGACATGTCTTTTTGTTGGGCAGTGAAGTAATAGAGCACGCAACAAATTAATAAGACATTTTGAAATTTCAATAGTTTGAACTTTCCTTTTCTGTATTTGAAAAATACTCTAGATACACTTCTCAAGGAACGTGTCAGAAAATGTACTTGATATGTTTCGTTTTTTTATCGACTCATTTTTGAGCTATGGATTTGCAGATTAAAGCAGTGAAAATCAGTCTTAAAGCTGCAGAGGATGACCTGGAGGAGGTCAACAGGGAGAAACAGCAGAAAATGAACCAACTAGATGTTGTGGTTCCTCTTCGGCTGCACCAGGTTAAGAAAACATGTTTTCTCAAAGTTTTTTTTTTAACTCATTCAAGAAACTATGTGTTAACACGCATCTTTTTTAGATTGAGATTGACATTGATGGCAAAGTGCCCTCGGACCTCAGCCCGGCATTGGTGGTCACTAGGATGGAGTTGAAACGGCTACAGGAGCGAGTGAAAGAATTGGTGGTAGAGAAGCATCACCAAATGGAGGTGTACCGCCAGGCCCGTCAGCAGCATATCAGGCTCATCAAAGAACGCAAAGAAATGACCAATACGATCGAGTGTAAGATCAAAGCAGACAGATATTAAGGCTGTCGCTTTCCAAAACCAGAATATTCACATGAATTTGTTTGAAATTTGTTGCAGCGCTGGAGAAGCTGTGTCACCAGCTGATGATGACGAGGTTCGGGAGAGAGGTAGATATGGAGATTCTGCAGACCTTGTGTTTTAACAAGACAGTTGCCGAGCACAAGCAGGAAAAAATGTTGCGGGACATTGCAAATGCCAGAGACATCCAACAATGGGATGTAAGATAAACTTTCAATGAACTTATGTGCTTTTTCTGGATAGATTTCACTTTCATACATATTTTTTTTTCTTTGTGTGGCGTTTAGAGAAAAATACAAAAATCTCGTGAAGCGCTGATGGATGTGACAAGGAGCAACTCGGAGCGTCTCCACTGCTTGAATAGTCTCTATGAACAGAAGAAGGAGCTGGAAATGAAACTTTACACAAGACAAAAGAAAATTGTAATTACATTACAAACGTGTCGCTCTCAAATGTGATTGCAGTATGTGCTTTCATGGACAACACTAAAATATTGTAGCACAGTAGATGTTAGTGTTCATCAAAAGTGACACAAAACACAAAGGTTACAGTCCTTAAAAAGTAAATGTAATATTTTTTTAAGGCAGGCTACCGTAAAGTAAATGTAATATTTTTTAAGGCAGGCTACCAAAACAAACAGTTTAATATTAACAATGCACTACCTGGGTTGTTTTGAACCAAACAACACCAAAAATGTGTCGTCGTTGTTCAGGACAACCACAAAAATTGGTTAGTTTTGTATAAAACAAACTAGAACGTTAGGTCAAATTGACTAAGATATTGGGTCACTCTTTTTTTGAATAATAATTTGGTTATTTGTGACCCACCTATTTTTAGAAGTGCACCATTAGATTCATACATATACTTTATTTTATAAAGTGCACTTAAAATGTTTCATGTCGCAAGGAATTTTGAATGTTTGCCTAAACCTCCATCTATCCCACTGAGGGGTGAATGTTGAGTGTCAGAAAAGGTTGCTGCTCTCGTTCAAGGGCGCCAACGTTCACGTAAAAGTTTTTTTTTTTCCCTAACCTACTCTTATACAATACTCTCAAGAGTAATACACACATAAATAAGTCTGGCAAACTCTGGTGACATTTGGATGAACGTTTGACCTTGAACGCACTGTGTTGAGCTCCAACAGAGATGTAAACATTTGCGAGTTTTATGGGCAGCTAATTTGCGAGGGAATTTGTCAGGGCTCGTTCAATATCGGATTTATTCTTAAGACATTCTGAAAGTCGTACTTGTTTTTTGACGTGTTGACCCCTCCCCCCACACACACACACACACACACACACACATATGAAAAATACGTCTTCGAACAATTGAAGAACGTCTTACGAACAATTGCAACGTTGAACAAAACAAAACTACATTTTCCGACACGCCAACTCCCCCCTCCGGGTTTAAAATGAAAATGTAATGAAGTTAAAAATGACCAACTACTAATGCAGCGATTCTTTAACTTACCACTATAGCAGATTAATGTAGTCGATTATACTTTGAGAATCACTGCAGACTCGAACAA
This sequence comes from Hippichthys cyanospilos, assembly GCF_059441005.1. NCBI lineage: Eukaryota > Metazoa > Chordata > Actinopteri > Syngnathiformes > Syngnathidae > Hippichthys > Hippichthys cyanospilos. Next base: position 4,936,055 of record NC_142383.1, read on the forward strand.
TTAAAGTGAAAAACATCGTCGACCACATTTTAACACAAAAGAAAAAAAAAACATGAAACAAATGTAATTCAATCAAAGCATGGCAGATCTTTTATTACATTTTAAAGGGTTAGTTATTCGGACATTTTCAGCAGAAAAACGTCAACAGTTAATTGCTCATTCTTTCATTATCTTAAGTTTATTTTCACAAGGGTCATTAGCATGCCAAGACCTATTCCAGCTGTTTTAGGGCATTGGACGGGATACATCCTGAAGTGGTTGCCAGCCAATCACAGAGCACACAAAATCTAACATTCAGTCTCATAAACACACCTAAGAGCAATATTAGATTGTCCAATTTACCTACCAAACATATTTTTAGAATTGTCCAATTTACATACCAAACAGATTTTTAGAATGTGGGATGAAAATCCTAGCACCCGAAAAAAAACAGGCACGGGGTGAACTTGCAAACTCCACACAGAAAAGCTTGAAACAGACCCATGATCTCTGCACTATAACACAGAGTGTTAATCAGTCTTCCACTGTGCCGCCCCAAATATCGTCCATTGTCCAAATATATACTGTACAAATATAGTATACATATGTGTAATATTATATATATATATATATATATATATATATATATATATATATATATATATGTACCTTCAAAAGCATTTTGCGACTTTGTCGACTGAAATTGACATGTACTCAGGTAACAACCAATCAAAGCACAGCTTGCAAACACAATATATGACCAACCATCAAGCTGCAGCTTGATCGTTACCTTTGATTTCATTCTCAGTCCACAGCAAGTGCAAAACGTTGTATTGTACATGAAAACTAATTATCAAATGAATTATGGATAAAATATTCAGATTTTCATGCTGCAAATGGCTGAAATATCCCTGTAGTATGAAGTGCATTTTATGGTTGTGACGATATATGAGCCTGAGCCAAACATCTCTACGTGTATTCAGGGCAAGCATCTTCAGGCCTGCAGCAGACGAGCAGACAGAGGTCAGATCTGGAGTCTTCAGGAACTGGTGAGAAAACAAGCCGAGCAGATACATAGGCTATCCCAAACCATTGTTCAACTTGGGCCCACCGGAGGACACATGCTTCCCTCTGGCCATATTCATCTACCGCCACTCTCACCTGGGGGCATTCCCGTGGTCCACAAACTCTGCAGAAAAGAAGGAATATTTAAACCTGCTACGATCGAAGACAATTCTTCTGAAAGTGAGAACGATGACTAAAAATTTAATCCATCTGGTATTTTCTTTTTTTATTTTGGGCCTGCTTAACAAGCAAATTACTACCTCTGACAAAGCACTTGACAAATGACCCAAACAGAGGACTGCCTGTGATATTTACTTGCACATGTTTTTTTTTAAATGGCATCCCACATGTGACTGAAGAGCTAAAAAAAATGGTCACATCAAACCCAGATCAATAATTTGGAATGAAATCTATTCCGTCTCACACAGGCACTTTTGTGTTGCATAAACTTACAGTAGATTTCACTTTTTTCCTTCTTGAACTAATGGGATTACACTGAAATGCCTAAAGTTCAATGTTAATATTTTGATTTCACAAGTCAACAAAAGAAACGAGAATGTAGCATTCGTGCGTGTAAAGAATGAATACATGTAAAAGTTTCACTTTTTGAATGAAAGTACTGAAATAAATCTGTTTTTCATATTTCTTTCCAAGTTTTATTTCATCGTTAGGGCATGGTACTCATTCATTAGCATGTTCTGTATACTGTACTGAAGTGTACTGTTAAATCTTGGTATACCAAGCATAAAAATTGACAGACTTTTACCTAGTTGTTGTGCAAAACGTTCCCATTATATGGCAAACATATATAATATTGTTAATTTCTTTTGTAATCCATAGGTTAGTAAAAAAAAACGAGCTATGTACTGGTTCACAGGTTTGTTTACTATTGCGCTAGTTCATTCTTATTTTAACACTTAGATGAATTTAAGTCATACTTTGTTAATGTGGGTAAACAGGAGGATGTGGTTGACCAATTAGACCCAATTACATGGACCACAGTTAAATGGACTACACAGTCTAACTTCCATTTTATCGGCGTAACAATTTGTGAAAATTTTATTGACACCACTGTCAGTGATACACCTCCCCTCAAAACCGTGGTGGTGTTTTTTTTTTTTAATTGAATTTCATAAAGTTTAAGTCATGGATAACCAAACCGACATGTTTTACTGTAATGATGTTGTTGAAGATTATATTCATATATAGTCTCCAAACGTCTTTATTATAGTTACTAAAAACAGGATGTCAAAATACTTTGAAGTTCTAAATACCAGTATTTGTTTTTCCAGCGAGCAGTAGTGCCCATAGACTTCATGTACAGTATGCAGTATCTACAAGGGGATACCCATTAGTCCAAAGGCATTTTTTTCCTTTGTTGATGCATGGACAGGTTCTGCTTGCATGTCAAGTGGTCAGTGGTCCAAAAAGAAAGGGATCAGATCCCTCATCTCCACTTCTTCTATCCTTTCCGCACTCAGAGGGCACTCAGTTCTTTTGTCAGCCTTTCCTTCTCCCGCTGGAGTTCCGCGATGCTCTGCTTGTTCTGCTCCAGGCGATCCTCAAGCCACTGCAGCAGCGGCCCACTCACAGCCGACATCTGGCTGCACAGGTTCTTGGTGAAAACAGATCCGTTATGGATCTTGGTGACCGGGTCCAAGTGGGCCAGGCTGTGGATCTTGCGGTACGTATCCTGCTCCTCCTGACACAGAATTCGTGGCAGCTCCACAGCCGACTCCAGACAAACTTTGCCGATAGCCTCGCGAGGGACGACGTGGATAGGGATCTCCACACGCTCGTAGTCGGAACCCTTTTGGGCCTGGACCGACTGGAAGCAGGTGTACAGGACGCGGCCCGTCTTGGTGTTTTTGTCCTCGACGAAACAGGAGAAGATGAGACCTACGAAGCCCTGATCAAGCATTTGGTACATAGCCTGAGTCCGGACGTCGACGTGAGATGGCCACACGGTGATGTGCGGATGTGAATGGTACCAGCCTACCACCCGCATCGGCTTGCCCGTCATCTCGGCCAGCCTCTCGGCTTCCGTAGAGGCGGCAGACAGCTGTTCCGGTGAGATCTCCACTCGGTCCTTCCTCTTGTCCGAGCGGCGGAGGATAATGACGGAATGGATGTGGACGATCCGGGTGACTTCGACCTCTCCGATGCACAAACCCATCACTTCTTCTTTCTCCGTGCTCAAGGCGTGATTCATACACACCAGGAAAGCATCCGACTCCAGATGAACCGCGCTGACTGCCATTGTCTATTCTTCAAAGCGATTTACTAAATGAAATTGACGAAAACAACGCCGGATAAAACCAACCTGGGTCTACTTCCGTGTTTTCTTGTGTTTCACTGAGAGCAGTCCGTGGTGATTTAAGGGTTAGTACAAAGTTCCGCTCAGCCAATCTGGAATACATTGAATTCAAATCATCTCCCGTTCCTACAGCAAAAAGGCCACAGTGGGTTTCCTACAGTTGCATTAATAAGTCCGTGAGCAGTGCTATCGTTACGTTTCTTTGCTAAAATATGATTACTAATTTATGAGTTTGACTCAAAGTTGCCTAATATAAATTCAACCGTTATAACACACTGAATAATAAGTGGAATAGTTAAACAGTTATTTGAAAAACTCTCGTTACATTACAATAGACAAAAATACTTAAAAAATATTTTATATTTTTCTTTAGATTTTTTCCAATTAATTTCATCTTCTTCCCCCTTAAATCTGATTTTTAGATGCCTGCCTATTCACTCAGAAACAGGGTTGCACCAACAGTACTGAAATACATTATTGTACAATGGGTAGGCCCAGCCATTTAAAAAAAAGTGTACAATTGATGGTTGAGCTGGATACGTGAATTTATATCATTATTTACTTTGAAAATTTTAAAAAGCAACAGATTATCAAATATATATATATATATAATATAATATATTTTTCCAAATTGTTATTGCCTAAAATGCCATTTAAAAATATGATGATGATGATGATGGATGAAACGTTAAAATTAGTCTCACTTTCACCGCTAGATGTCACGCTTCTACGTACAAGTTTTAACGGTACAGTATTAGCCCTGGTAGGAAGGCATAACGGGAATGTTATAGAACTGTTGCCTCCTTCTATATATGCGCTGTGATTGGAAATTAATCCAAGATTTATTGCATATGCATCAAAAGCACGCATGAATAGACAAAAGTCTGTGATACAGTTCCGTTTCTATACACAGCCTTGTCAAAGCTGCTTTCGTGTCTCCACGGCAACAGGTCGGTCATATTTTAACCATGGATTGGGATCAGCTGTGTAAACCACAGAGGCACACTCCAAGGTGAATTCAGTTAAACACGTTTGTCTTTTCACAGCCCAAACATGCGCACACACATGTGCAACGTGGCTTAATGGAGCTGTGTTTGTCCGCATCGTGCAATGAAGTGAGGTATGATGGCATCTAAGAAAATTGAGCGACAACTAATACTGTACAATAAAAGATTGAAATATCAAATGAGGTGCAGTCAGTAGGGTATAACAAGTGTTTGTCAGTAATAAAAGCCATTGCAGAAATACTTTGTGTTCCCTGGTGAAAAATGCCACTCGATAAACATACAGCATCTTTGAAATGATTTGACGTGTGATGTGTGTGTGTGTGTGAGACACGTGCAATATACACTTGGCATTATACGCACACATACTACCCCGGTTTATCATTTCAGATAGCTTATGTGAGGGCTCTGTTTAGATTACGGATTTTCTGTAAATTCCTACATACATCCAGATGTAGACAGTATATCTAAAGTGAAGGGAGATGAGGTACAACTTGAATACCAAAGCACTATAAAACGCAATTGCTTCCACATATCTACTTTGTCAATGAAATGATCCAACCCAAGGGATGTCAAACCAATTTTTATTGTGGGCCACATTGCAGTTATAGTTTCTGTCAGAGGGCAGGTATGACTGTGAAGTCAAACACATTTTAAATGTGTTCGTCATACACTTACCTAGTTTTGAAATCAGAGAAGGGCAAAACTGTTCAAAAGAGAGGTTGGGGATTAAAAATAAAAATGCTTGTTTTCCCGTTGTTGTTGTTTTTTAATTTAAAGACAGCTTGCAAGTTTGGTATTTTAGACAGAAACTTGAAGTCAAATCAGCATTTCTCGGGCGACATAAAATGATGTGGTGGACCAGGTCTGGACCCCGGGCCTCGAGTCGGACACCTGTGATCTAACCTATAAAGTAACATCGTATTAGAAGTGTATAAAACAAAGTCAAAACATAATTACACGTTCATCTTCATCAGCATCAATAGAATGAATGTCAGCACCTGTTGAACATTTTAACAGAAAGAAATGGCTAAGAAACGGAGGTGCGCTAGGACCCTGTTTGGTAGCTCATTTCGTTTCTGTCGACATATGGTGAAATTGGTCTGTTTTCGTCTTTCCAATTTGTTGATTTGAATATTTAATTGTCAAACGTCAGTTGTTGCATGTACACATAATCAATTAAAGAACGCATTACATACGACATGCATGAAAAGAAAGACACGAGAAAAACATTCCAGTTCACTATAAAGTGCCAAAGTTTGTAAACTAAAAACAACAATCATGGTTTAGAAATTGTCTGTCACGGTTCTTGTTCCTTTGATGTTATAGTGCTATTTATTAGATTACATAACATATTTATTATGCATTCTTACGAGGAGAACAAAACGTTTTGCTCTCGTCTATGCAAATAAATGATTTTTTTTTTCCAGAAATAACTTTCAAGTTTCCGAGGTGTCCCTGAATGCGTCACCCCCGTCAAACCTCCACCCCAGGAAAACCAAGCTTCCTTCATCAATCTGAGGTCTACTTGTTAGTGCGTGTCCTTTGGTAGACACTTCAACCCACTTCTGTGCACCTCGACTGGCCTGTGCGCGGAATCCCTTCTCCTTAAGGACTGCGGGAGCGATGCGACGTCTTGGAGGAGGAGGAAGAGGACACCAATTGCCCAAAGCGCAGCAGCCACCTGCGAAGGAGATCTGAGTTTGTTTCTCTAACGTCAACGGTAAGCGCACGAGACAAACCTCTTCGAAGCGATTCACGCCCGTATAGATGCCCTGGGTTGACGTGGGGTTGTTTACTGGACCGTCTCCGTATTACTTGTGGCTCCGAGCATCAGTGCAAGGAAGCCGGCGTGGGCTATGAGTCATAACCCGACAGGCGCAGGGCTCATAGGGGCTCAGCTGTGGAGTGCAACAGCGGCTCTGCAGCATCTCGGAGTCGGTTTTTATTTTTTTTCCTCCCGATAGCATACCGTACATGCAACGAACCGACGTGCTTAAAAAATCCTGTTGCTAAGTGTTTGTCTTGTAAGCATATCGTCTTTGCAGTTCAGTTTGGATTTGAATCGATGCAAGATTGAACGACATCAGGTGCAATTGAAGGGTATATGTTGGGAATCTTGGATCAACAGTTGGGACTTGATCTCTTCTGGTGATAACAAAAATGGTATGCACAGGTAGATTTTAAACAGCATTTCAACGATTACATGTTTGAAGTAAGATCCTGTGACTTCAAAACTATGTGTGCACAAATATCTGATTTCAACAGGAAATCCACTTGGTTGCTATCTAATTTTCATCTACAAGGCTGAACTGACTTAACCTTTACTTTCTCAAACTGAATGTTGTGTGCTGCAATGCACCGTGGGAGATAATCAATGTATAAAATCACTGAAGTTCACAATTAGCACATTTTTATTTTGTATGATATATGACTGTGGCATTTTTTTTCACACATCTGGACTGAATCTAGAATTGTCCAAGATAATGCTGTTTCACAGTACTGCATCTTCATAAAACTTTTCCAGAACCCTGCAGTGTAACTGACTTGCTGCAAATAGTGTAGATCAGGTGTGGCCTGCAGTGTTCGTTATCTCAAGTACACTATAAAAGAACCATACATGTGGACAGGTTCTTGGAATGGCGAGCATAGTTTTTTTTTTTTCTTCTAGTGTTGGGTCACTCCAGAAAGAGAGAGAGAGAAAAATGGACTGTGAATACAGTTGTTGCTTATCCAACTAATCAATTGTGCTTGGGACCAGCAATGGGGCGTTTAAATGTAATTTTTAGGTGGTTTGTTTGGCCGAAAATATCAGACCTTTGGCCGTAATACCAAAAAAAAAAAAAAATCTGGGTCGTTATAAAATATTTCTTTGCCTAAAAGTTTTACTTTTAAAGACAAGGAGTAACCACATGATAGACACTCACATGACTCTAATAACAATACTAAATGCATTTTTAAATAATTAAATAAATAACTATACAAATGAACAAGGCAACCCAGTGGCACACTGGGTTGCGTGTAAGCCTAAATTGGAAAGAATTTTCTAAACCAGTGTTTCCATGTCAATGTTAATAAAAACAAACACAGGCACACAGAAATCCTCCGTATCCTATGACAATAATGAATCAATTTTTGCATCTGGTTGTCAGACTTAAGATGTTGTTGACTCCTAAATCTCTTTGTAAACCGAGATGGTGAGTGAATTGGATAATTAGTGCAAGCTTCCTTTATTGGTTTGCTAATGCAGTTGGCGTCATTTGAGCTTTTCGCAAATATGATGTTTCACATCCCCAGTATATTTTCAAACTGCAGTCACTCACTCATTGGCGTCATGGATTCCAAATGCAACTTGAAAATTACAGTCATGATTCATTATGTTAAAACTGATGTTTATTTAAAGAAAATAACGTGGGGAAAAAAAAAGTTGTGCAAAGCCTGAGGAGAGAAAATGTGATTCAATATTCATGTGTACTGAACAATGAGCAAGTGACTTTTTTATTTCTGAGATTAAGTCCAGTGAGAAGTGGAAACATTTTTCTCTGTTCTAATATTTAGCCAAATAGGAATGGTAACCATAGCAAAATATGGATCGAAACAGATACACACACACTTAGGTGTGTAGTAATTAGTATATTTCCTGGTTTTCTTCCAGCCTTCCTTCCATCTTAAACATCCTTCCTGTTTTCCTCTGACTTGGTCTCTTCATCTACATAATGCTGCCACCTACAGTCTAATGAACTGGAACAGCAGGGTCCTGTCATGAAAATGATTAATGCATAGCATGAAAGACTTACAACTAGGTTGTGAGCACATGGTCACTCTTGTACTTTTCAGGTCAAGTACAGTGTGAGTGATATTACAAGGTCTAGATAAAATTATTTATGTGAAATATGGCCTTGCTGAACTAATGTGGGAGGTTGGATTTATGTTCGATTGCTTTTGGAATAGGGCTGCATGATTATGTCCAAAATAATAATTGATTATTTTGGGCAATATTTAAATTATGATTATTCATCATGTTTGGTCAAACATGTCTATTTATTGCACCTTTTTTTTTAAACAGGCAGTTTATAAACAAGGCTTCAAGGCTTGACGTTTAAAAAAAATCTAAAATAAATAAAGTAAATAATTAAAATAAATTCATGCAAGAAATGGCAAAAGCTTGGCACACAGGGCAACACAGCTAACTTTCTTGCTGAGTCCAAACCAATGAGAAAAATGAAGCCTACTTAGAATCAAGCACATACTACAAAAGACCTGGAACAACACCTACAACATATTTCTGCTTCAATCTATTTATGTGCAAAGAATCATCACACAACTTCAGTCTGCTTTGCAAGATAGAATAAAAAAGGGAAACAGTGTATCTTTTTTTTTCCTTTTTTTTTACATTTTCTACGTTTTGATTTGTAAGAAACATGCCTTTTTTCCCCAAAATAACACGTGGACAACTGCTACTCTTCAGTCACAATTGTCTTTACAAACATCTTTAAAACATCTTTAATTATTTTAAATGTTTGTGAGAAGGCATGGGACAATATCAGAATCTGACGTTGTGATAAACATGAACAAAACTATCATTGTATTGAAATTACAGTTCTGTGTTAATTTCAAATCAATCATTCAACTACTTTGTGTATTAATAAATAGCAGAATGTGGATTCTTTAATTTCATGGCGATGAGGGTCTCATGTTCGAAAGCAAAAAAACTCCCAGGCAGGACTTTGTATGTTTGGACAGGGGAGGAAAGTTCAATTGTTTTGCCTTTTTGACCAACACTTTAGCTCGATATACTGCTAGAGTCCTACCTTGAACAATATAAAAAAAACGCTACGTGAAAGTAGCATAAGTGTAGCTGGGCTAATTTACAGCGGTAACTCAAGTGGGCAAACCAGGACGTGAACGTGAGAACTTGATTGGCTAAGGCAGCCAAAGAGCAAAGAGTATAAGTCACATCAAGAGCACTCTCCCACCGCTGATAGAAATTGCCTTGTGTGAACCAAGTGTGTCACAACTTCCCTAAAAACAAATGGCAAAAATTATGCGTGTATAAACAAAAAGCCTGGGACACAGCAGGATAGGATGCAGCTTACCAGGGAGCTATAGCATCCTGCAGGAACTCCTCAGGAACACGTTCAACAGATGAGGTCTGGAGGTGCTCTTTTAGAGCAGATCAGAAACCCAGCATGATCCACGAGAGACTTTGAACCCAGTTGTTGCTCCCACAGAGTGGCTTTCATGTTATGGTGAAATCATTCACAGAGCTCATTGCCATGTGGGTAGTACGCCATAGTGCAGTGAATCTTCACCTCCAAACCATCAGCAAACTTGTCAGAGGTGAGGTCAGCTGACATACCAAAGTGGGAAAGTTTGCTCGTGCCACCACTGCTAAGATAGTCAATGACAGGTGAGCCACTTCTCGCCACCTTGTGGTGCTGTCCACTATAGCGAGGAGGTGAATGAGCCCACGGAAGGGAATCGGGGTTCCCACCAGACCCCACATGGTCAAACATCTCTCATTCGAATAAGTGCCAGTGAGGATCTGATAAGGTGTTGAACCTTGGTACGCTAGCATACAATACAAGACACAGCTCACATCCTGACAGCTTTCCTGAAGCCGGGCCATATGAACTTGGCCCCCAACAGCTTAGTAGAAGCCTGTGGAGGGGTCAAAAACACAGCGCCAACATCCAGCAGACACGACGGATCACGGCTCGCCAGTGAGACATAACAGAGAAGTGTGATATTGGCGTCATTAAATGTGATGTCCTCTAAATGCAGTCTGGTTCTGAACGGCCTCGTTACGTCGGCAAAATAGTTTTCCTTGCCGGTCATGTGCTGGATGTCTGTAGTGAAATCCAATATGGTAGCAAGCTGGCGCTGCTGCTGACCAGACCACGGCTCCCACCTACACTGAAGAATGATGCTTACGGTAAAAAAACAAAAGCAAACAAAAATATATTATAATAATAAATGATTTCTCGCCAGTGTAGCATTGTCATTTTTTATTTAGTAATTCAGACTGTACAAATAAAACAGCCAGAGCGTGAAAAACATCTCTCTCTCTCTCTCTCTCTCTCTCTCTCTCTCTCTCTCTCTCTCTCTCTCTCACTATATATATATATATATATATATATATATATATATATATATATATATATATATTGCAAGGAACGAGCTACATTAACTCCGCTTGGGTTCGTTTTTACACTAACTAATTTTTGATTGATTCATTTGAACATGGAGGAAAGAAATAATATTCGAACCAACAATTCCCTTTCAAAGGCAAGTCCGTTTTTCATCTTTAGTTTAGAACTTTTTACACCAGGGGTCCCCAACCCACACAGATGTGATGGGAGTCTTAAATACTTTCGCGAGCCATCTGGTTTTGTAACAAAAACGTAGAGATTCCATTCCTTGTCACTTTGAGGGTTCTTTTTGGCTGCAAAGTAGCGCTCAAAATCATTACCGCAATGAAATCATTTCAAATTGAACTCCAGGTACAGTGGACCCCCGGATAACGGCGTCCCTGGCTTACGTTTTTTTCATGTTACGATGTGAAATGCTGAGTGTTTTTGACCCCTCTAAGGCATTTATCTCGCTTTATGATTAACATCAACAACTGTCATGACCTGTGGGGTTGGTTGTGTTTGTTGTTTTGCCTCCCTCTTGGAGGCAAAGGTGATGCTAAGAAGGTGATCTCTGGTTAAGCAGTACCAAAGTCATTCCATTTTAAAGCCCTTGTTTCCTCTTATTTTGCCTGGTCTGTTGCGTTTACTGGTGGTATGTTAATTTTTGAGCTCTGTAATTGACTTGTTGTGATTCTGCTTTGTTTGATGCTGTCAATAAGAGCACAGCGGTGTGTTTCCATTTGCTCTGAGCTCCTGCCTTGATGATGCATAGCCATAAACATTCAAACCTGCCTCAAACCAATAAAAGACACACAACTGTACCACCACCCAGCAATACACGAAGCTTGGCAATTATTTCTGTGTAATTTATTTCTTCTTTAATTCCTTTTCCTCCTGTGTTGGCTTCTTCTTGCAGACAGAAACACTAATGCCGATAACTTGATTCAAAATAAGACTCAAATAAATAGTTGAGCATCAATAAAAAAAAAATAGAAAGCTTGACAAAGAGGGCAGGAAATAAATAAATCTGGGGATGATTTTCCGGAATGTGAAAATACTTTCAGATCAATAAAGGCGCTTGAAGTGGTGCTTGGAAGTACATTGTCTTCCCCTCAGCTGCTACTTTTATCCTCAGTAATAAAACACCATGATTACAACTTCTCATGGAGGGGCACTCCTTATGAAGTGGTGCCGTTTTAATGACTAAGGCTGCATGTTGATCTATGGAACACTTTTCTCTCAGGATATCACACTGAAAATGAACGTTGTTATCTTCAACCTTAAGCAGTATGTTATTAAAGCATGAGGTCTGATCAAAAATCTCTGTCCTTTTTATGGATAGCTTATCTATATTCTGTTTTTCATTTGGTTGGCAAAGCACAAGTGGCCAGTCAACCTGTTTTAATTCTTTTCAGGTGAAGTGTCCTTTTACGATGGTTGGCCGCCACGCCAAGGTAATTTGGAGTCGGACGAATTTCCTCATATCAAGGTTCAGCATTTGCTCAGTTAGTAGGCCATCAGCGCATGTTCTATAAATATATTCGCTATCCGGTTTTGGACATCTTTCGATGACAGTTGTCTTCTGGCCTAAAACCGAAAACCAAGCTGAATTTTTAGTGTACTCGTGTTTTATGGAACTTTCCTTTGGCCGCTGTAACTTCAAATGAAATTTGCATGTACTTGTTCTCGTAGGTTTCTCTTACTCATAGGCCTGGGTGGTATGACCAAAAAAAAAAAAAAAAAATCTCAATTTTTGAAGAGATTTTAAACAATTCTGATTTTAATCTATTTTAATTAAAGTAATAAACCTAACTAATAATTACTTCAAAATGTTTTATTTATTTTAAAATAAAACCTATGCAAATTGATCAGTCAAAAACAATATATGTATATTGATTTTAACTATTGATAACAAACTTAACATATAGCTTGGGCAGAAAATACTGTAACTATTCATAGCTGGAACTGTCATAAGAATTACTATAACTTGCATATAAGGAGAAAAAATAGACACAACTTTGAATGGGCATTTGCATGCGTGTTTGTTTGCACATGTCAACATTGACTTGAACTGCTTCTTCCCTCTTATGTTTGTCAACTTGTTTGCCATGGTGCGAAATGCCACTCACACACATATGGATTGGGACTCCTTTTGGAAAACAGTCACGTTCAAATTTTCTAATTCGGTTCTCATGTCTTGACCATTTATAGATGCACAACGTTTTATCTCTTTTTTTTTTTTTTTTTTTTACTCAGGCGCAGTAGTATGAATCAACATCAGTAATCGCCATTGAGCAAGAATGCTATCCATCGTTCAGCTGACGGCGATTGTCTACGGCGATGTTAGATCTAGATTTAAAAAAAAATCATGTTTTTATTGTTATATGCATAGTAATACTAAACAATGAAGTCCTTATTGTGTTCACTTCCCCGAGCAGATTACATTCAATAATCGAGCAAATAATAAAGTAAATAATAAAACAAACACACAAAAAAAGTAATAGAGCAATAAGAGCAGTAATAATGAACCACTAATAAATGAATAGACTTACATTGTGGGCATATTATGGAGTAGATGTCGTGGAAGAAAGCGTATATGTGTGAGGATAATAGTGCAAAATATGATGTATTTATCAGCTTTCCTGCTTTCACTGTGCAGGGTTTATACGGTGATTGATGATGAGGCAGTTTAGTGCATGAGGGATACTACAGTGGCTACCTGATTTACAGTAGATGCATTGTGCAGCCCTTCAAAATAATTTCAGGCAAATAGTCGCAAGCATTACGAGATGAATTTATGTACTTCAGGAATGAGCTGAGCTCATTTACTCATAATTTTCATCTGGTAGTGTGTTATCATTATTCTATCTGCATTAGATATGAATTATGGGGTCTCTGCTGAATATCTTAGTTTTTTTAGGAGAGTAATTATTACATGAGTGTTTTCCAATAGTGGAGCCAAGGCATATTATGTTGTATAAGCAGAAACTCATGGAACCACTAACCAAAGCTAACAAAAAGTATGCATCACAAATTAATGATCTTGTCTCACTTTAACCACAAATGTACTTAGTGTGAAATGTGTGTGTGTGTTTGTGACAGCGAGAAACTGCACAAGGATTGTGCCCTCCAAAACTGCTTGAATAGAATGACCCATTATTATTATTGCGACTAGTACAACACTACTACTACTACGACTAAATAATTGGTAGCTTTTTTTTCAACAAAATTTTGAATTGATTCACCTCGAAAGCACTCAGCGGTAGAACTTGATGTGAAAGACTAAAAGATGTATATGTGTGAGTGTATGAGTGTTAAAAACTGCTTGGAGGAATACTGGGAAAGCGTAACAAAGATGAGAAAGGAAGCGATTAAAGCATAAGGGAGAAAAAGGCTAGTTGCCTGGTGACAGAGACAGAACTACTGAAAGGAGAGAAGGTGAAGAAAGGATACAAAATGAGGAGGAGGAGGAGAAGAGGTGTGGAGTTGTTTTACAAGTGCAGAGAGTTACTGGTCACGATGCTGCTGCCTTCACTCCTACTGCAATTGCTTAGCCGCCTCTCAAAGAAGGAAGACAAATATGCCGTTAACTATGCGTGCGCCTCCTTCGTATTTTTTTATTATCTCCTGCTTTGTTTCTATTGTCATCATCATCTTACTTCTTCCTTTACCGCCACTTGCAATTTTAGAAGCCATGTCTAACGAGCATATCGGCATTTCTGTGAATGACGTGACGCCGGCCAACAGCATATCGGCATCTCCGTGACTGCCTTAATCGACCGATAGCATATCGGCATTTCCGTAACATGCGAGAAAAGTTGTTTTTGTTGATGCAGCAAAGCGAAAAAAATGGTGCGGACACTCTGACCGGCATGTTGGATGGTTCGTAAGACCAAAAGGTTTTTGCGTAAAAGGGGGACAAAACAACGCCGCGGTCCACGTCGTAAGATGAAAAATATGTAAGACAGGGGTTCGTAAACTGGGGGCCCGCTGTATAAGGCGCCCCGGATTATATGGCGCACCCTCAATTAATGACATATTTTAAAAAATTTTCAATCACAATATAGTCATACTCAAAGTAATAACAATAATAACTTAAATAATGACTCCAAACTCTCAATAGCATAATAACTCAATGTCAATATGAGCAACCTTGTTCAACTGTAAACACCCAAAAGAAACAGGTAAAGCTTACTTTATCAGTTCATTCCCCATCTACAAATGCCAATCTCAATATTGATCCATGTATAAGGCGCACCTGATTATAAGGCGCACCATCAGCTTTTTTAATAAAATAATGCTTTTAGGTGTGCCTTATAGTGCAGAAAATACAGTACCATAATATTGATGATATTAACAGCAAATCATCTGAAGTTTTTACATTTTATTTTGAAGACGAAAATGCAGCAGCAACAAAAAAGAATGTCCATACATTTGGGACCTCACAAAATGTCTCAGAGAACAGTAGTCATAGAGATGAGTCAAAATACTTGAAACAAGTCACACCCAATGGACTGCATTCTCTGCATACACTGTCATTTTCTTGGATTTGTTTTCATCTGTAATTGGAAAAAACTAAAAAACAAACTGCCAGACTTCCAGTTGAACCCGTACTTCAAAGCAAACCGTGAACCAGAAATTATTTAGACCATTAAATAATAAGTGTTGACATATTTATCTCAAAGGGTCCATATCATGCCATTTTAAACTTTCCAGGTAAATATATGTATGTAAAATAAGACCTCTTATCTTTGACACATGAACAATTCAAGTTCTTATTTTAGTAACGACGTTTCTAACCAGGTAGTGAAACATCTTGTTAACTGAGACCTCACCTCTCACTGTGTAGCGGCTGCGCCCCCCTTTATGCTGTCATTAAAAAGCCAAAAAGCTTGAGAACACCTGCTTTCAAGAATCACTCCAAGATCACTTTGTGGAATTTTTACAAGATTATGTTTGTATTGTCAGGTCTTAACAATTGCCATTACGAATGCTTTGCTGCATCTAAAATTAACATTTGCGACTTTCGGTTTCAGTTTAATAAAAGTAAATGACTGCACACTTCGACACTGACGCAGTTGCAGTTTCTTCTGATTGACTCATGGTTCTGATTTAACTGGCAAAACCCTCTTTATCGGGAGACAAATTTATAGGGAGAATTGTCAAAATCTCACTGTACAGCTAAGCACATCTTAACTTTAGGTAATAATGTTTTAAACGTTAAAAAAAAGTATGAAAGTTGGTCATTTATAATTAAGTGGGAATGTGTTATTAGGTCTTCTGTGTTTATAAATGTTTTTTACCAAACATTTTTTTTAACACCAACATACTCAATAGCTGCATCCTTACTGGAGAAATACAGGATGCTCCAATTATTTTCAAATCACCTTTGTGAATGCACATAAATTGACTGTGTTTTTTGGACACTAAAAAGAAATACTGGAAAGTGTTTTTTTGTTTTTTTTTTCTGGCTCTGGGAATTCAAAGTGCTCGGAAAAAAATCTCACAGCCAGTTCCTATTCACACACATTGCAGTTTAATCATTTACCCAAATGCATTTTGAAAACTTTCTGTGTCCGTACTAATGTGCAGCAAGTTCTGGTCCTTAGAGTCTTTTTATGCACATCAATCTTTACCCATATATTTAAAATTTAATATGTAGTTATTTTTATTTCTTTTTGGTTATCTTTTATCTTTTCAATGCAGACCACTTTACAAATGATATTCCCAAATTTTAGCAAATCAGTTGTAGGGTAGTTTGCTGAAAGGAAAATTCCATAGGGTACATCACAGGAAAAAATGTCAAGTACCACTGTTCTAGAATAAATCCACCCATCCATTTTCTTATCCTCAATCATTTTCCAAGATTGCAAAATAATGGAAATTTTACATATACTACAGCATAATATAATAATATATTAATATGATAGAATTGTTTGAACGATTCATTTTTATTGATTTTTGTTGTTTCACCTCATTTATCCTGCTCTGATCTTCTATTTTAAATCTAAATGGTAGACATTCTTAAAAAAAAAAAAAAACTTTCTCACTGGGCTCCAATTTTACTGGTTCAATTTTTATAACCACAAAAGTTATGTACTGTATCTTGTTGGCTGCTGTCCTTTCTGGTCTAGTCTCTTTTGAAGCATTGCCATTCTAAATTGAGTTGTGTTCAAGTTAACACAGGTAACAATGATACGCCCCTTGCCTTAAATATTTCTTCAACTTCTTCCAAACTGAAAATGCAGCATTTACAAATCAAAATTCAAGTTTTTCTTTTTTTGAATGAATTTTATTGCAAAGTATGCACCGTTTTGTAGGGTGAGGCTACCGTGCTTATCCATTATACTGTGTATATCTTCGCTATTTTCAACTTGGACTTGAAATGAATGAAGTAGTCACAAGACCCTATAACAAAAAGACAGAGAACTCAATATACACTGTACATTTGTGACGAGAAGAACATGATGAAAAGGAAATAAATAACAACATGCATGACTCAGGGCTGCCGTTTTTCAAGCTGTAAAATATAAAAAGCCACTCCAGTGATATTTTCACTTACTCATTCTAAACTCTCTCTGTGTCTAGCAAACACACAAAAATGCAAATACAGACAATCCGCAGGAGGTTCATACATGTTTTATTGTAGCAGCATGATGAATTCTATTGTCCTGATTATCCATATGCATCTTTTGTAACCTTTCACTAAAAAAAAAAAAAAAAAAGATCGCAAATGTGCAATTTGTGTTTTGTGCTTTTAGAAAAAAAATAAACCCCTCAAACCCAAATAACTATAACTATAGAATGTTTCTAGAGTTGTACAGGCATTCATTGAAAGATGTGGTGAATGTTACACTTGGGTTGAATAAATGAACATTCGTTTTTATTGGTATGTATAGTTTTTCTTTTTACATTTGTTCGGCAGTTTTCAGACATGTATGTAAAATACAAATCGTCAGGCTGCTTCCTATATACAGAAAATTGAAACAATCTTTAATCCTTTCACTACTGATTCTTTTTTTTTCTTGAGAAAAATTCAATTTATGGCATATATTACTTGTTTATATGTCTAAGATATTTGGAAAATTAGTGAAATTCCCACTTCCATTTCCACCAAGAAATACCACTGGGACCGAATATCCCAAAAACTACCATATTTAGACATAAAAAAAAAAAACATGACAAGTGAAAATGATCACTAAACGCCTAAAATACATAGTAATCAGTGTAATCGATAGTAACACACACACATATTATAAATATATCGCACATATCGATATATTTCCGCAGTAATTGTACAACGCAAGCTACCTTGTTGACAGCGGGCCCAGCACTGGCTTGTCGTGTATGGGAAAAGTTGCTGAACGCCACTGGAACGTGCAGACAGGTGTGTAATGAACCACTGGGATACCATTTCATCTTATTGCTACCATTCCTATTCCAACTGCCATTTTTTGAAAAGCTCTGGGAAGCATCGTCCCATCGGGAGTGGAAGGGTTAAGAGTGAGGACACTTTTATCTGTGTTCCGTAATTGATCAATGTGCTGTTTACGACCGCATCAGTTTAACTCACGTGGTAATTCTATCAGCATTAGCCAGCGCTATTGACTTGCTGATTTCATTGTGGCCTGTGAAGACCATGACGATCAGCAGGTGCGCTACAATGATTTCCATTGTGAAGGCTCGACTTGACATTGTGTTCTTGGAGTCGCATATTGCCTCCGTACGTCTTACGCATAATAGATGCCCTCCTGTTTGCGAGAAGCTGTTGTTGTCTTGTGACTCTGACATCCAGGCTGAGATTTTTATCATCTATCATTTTTATTGTTGAATTGTTGTCACAGGGATTATCGTTACAGCTGCATAATCCATCCATTTTCTAAAGCCGCTTATCCTCACAAGGGTCGCAGGCCGGCTGGTGCCTATCCCAGCTGTCTATGGGCAGTAGGCGGAGGTTGCCAGCCAGTTGCAGGGCACACAAAGACAAACAAGCATTCACGCACCCAATCACACTGAAGGACAATTTAGTATGTCCAATACTTCCGTAGGAAGCCGGAGTGCCTGGAGAAAACTCACGCAGGCTTGGGGAGAACTTGCAAACGCTACACAGGAAGGCTGGAGCAATGGTTTCAGTTCAGGAACTGTGAGGCGGACGTGCTCTGCACTTGCACAGTATTTGTGAAAAAGTCACTGTTGTGCAGAAAACAGTTTCTCCTTTTGTCCAAAAGAGCTTGTTGCCACTATTTTCCAACTGTGATTACTAAAGGAAGGAATAAAATACAATCTTACTTTGTTTTTTTTTGAGGTAAAGAAAGCAATTCAATCTTTCATATGGTACCACCAATGCCTACATAGTCACACTATACAATGAAAGATGTGTCAAAATGCTGGCACTCTAGGTAAGGCACAGCACTGAAAGAGTTAAGGGACACACTTTTTTGTTTTTTTGTCAATAAACTACCGCTCTGGACCAGTCAGTTTAGTAATACTAACAGCAAAAAATGCAAATCTTCAAGTTTGGTATGGGGTCACTGCTTTTGCCATGTAACTTGGCCTCAAAAAACACGCACCTGGATAGCATTTTTTTTTTTACCACACAATACTCACAGGGTGTTCTTTTTTTCCCTATAACTAGGGATGCACGGAAATGAAAACGTCAAAAACAAAAAATGAGTTAAGCTTGGCTGAAAACTAAGGATGGGGTTGAGGGTTGGTGGGGTTCAAACTGTAATGTCACAAGCAGTGCCCTGCATCTGCATTTGCATATCCATGCAACTCTCTAAATGATTGATGAAAATGGAAAAGTGCATACTCGAAATATAATTCTTGTTCAGTGTATTAACACCTGCTTAAAGGAGACTAATTTCAAAGTTGTTTTTTTTAAATGTAAATTTATATTACTTATGTTTAGAAGGTGTATTATCTATTTGGATTTATTGACATACCAACCACTTGAACGGAGTACAGAACTAGTTATTTAATTAGGTATTGAAATCAAGTCAAATATTTTGGTAATTTAACCTCATCATTTTTCTTGATATATGTAGATTTTGTTGTTGTTGTTGTTGGTGGTTTCATCATTCACTCTTAATAAGAACCTAAGGGAGATAACTGAATTCTGTTCAGTACTATGTGGGACAAGCACAGCCCGTCGTCAACAAGAGGTCCTGATGATTCAGGAACATTTCAAAATTACGGTTGCAATCTTCACTAACTACTTCCATTGTCTGATTGGAATGCACAAATAAACCTTCAGCTATCTCCTGAAATGTTGTAGTGCAGGAGTTGGATGAATTGTTTAAGTAGCAATGTCTGACTGATTTTATAGCCAGTTCTATACCTGGAGCAATAAACTACTAAAGTATGGTTTAATTGTTCTATTGTATTTCAATTGGACACACTCAATTGAATGACATTTTTT
The DNA here is from genome assembly GCF_059441005.1 of Hippichthys cyanospilos. Lineage (NCBI taxonomy): Eukaryota > Metazoa > Chordata > Actinopteri > Syngnathiformes > Syngnathidae > Hippichthys > Hippichthys cyanospilos. The sequence continues at coordinate 4,955,975 of NC_142383.1, forward strand.
CTTTGGTTTTGAGGAGTAATTTTACATTCAATTTTTTCTCTGTTTCCTACAGTGTTTTAATAACTTTGTACCAGCACTTCTCAGTTGTAGTTTCTCAAACAAATTATTCAGTAATTTTGGTCCTCCAATTCAAAAATAATAAAAAACAAACAAACAAAAAGTTAATTAAGCACAGATACAAGTCATTTCTAACTTGGGTGTTGACATTTCACAATGTGCACGAAACATGAGGTGCATTCAAATGCATTAAGACATTGTAAACTCAGACACAACTTCATTATTTACATACATTATTTATTTGTTTATTACCTAATATCTATTATGGATTTATTTGTTAATGAATGAACTGAATAATACACTGTTACCCCCTGCCAAATTTACTTGGCAACAGTCTAACGAGGTGAGTAGTCACACTTATTCTTTTCCCCTCTTAAAATTCTGGTTTTATACCTAACACACTGTAAGTCTGTGACATAGTTGAATTCTGACATCTATATAGTTTGTCAATAGTCTGCAATAGCTGATAAGAAGGTAAAACGTTGTGTGGTGGTCTCCTCGTTAATAACCCAGAAAAACTTGATGAATTTCTGCAGCTGGCAACCAGTTTAGAGTGTACCCCGCCCACTTTTGATTTGTTTGTTTTGACAATGGATGAATGGATTGATGGAAATTTGTGATTTTATGAAAGATGATGAAAAAAAATGGTCCAGAGTAAACATCCTTATGCTTAGCACGTCTTGTATAAGTAAATAGTGTATGGTTGCTGCAGAGAAAGATTTTTTTTTTTTTTTCGTAAACGTTTGTGTTGAACTATGGTTACTTAGTGTACAGTACATAGTGTAAGGTCCCCCTACAGAAAGCCTACTTAGCACTGGCACCATTCTCATTCAGCCGTCGAAAGGGATAGCGGCAATTACTGCGGGGTGGCCAGTGAACCAGAGTCTGATGCCTGCTGCGTGTGTGTGCGAGTATGTGTATGCGTGTGCGCGTCCATGCGTGTGCGTGTGTTTGTCGTCTTAGCACCTTCCTGTAAGCTCATTTTCATGGTAGATGTGCATCTGTGCTGTTCAATACATTAATAAGACCTTTTGTGGCTCACTGGGAATTGTGACTTGCCAACCTCTAGATGGAACATTTTTGTTTGATGTTGAAATCTTAGCACATTGTTGTGGGCCCCGTTGCCCTTTTCATATTCTGCTAATGGGAGCAGAGGGATTGTAACTCCTTCCCTGATGTAGTTGGAAGCGGTTTACTACAGCTGTTCCTGCTGATGTGATGGGACAAAATATATGGCTATGCTCGAACTTTGAGCCTCAAAGCAAGAGAGAGAGTGTTCAGTATTCAAATGCGGCGAGTGTGTTCTTTGTATTTCTCACGTTTGCTCCAGTGGCCTTTTGTGTCTCTACTTGTCCACATCTCGCTTTAACACATCAACCAGAACCACCATTATTTTGAACGATGTCACTTCTGCTTATGTGGTTGTGCTGTATGACTGGATCACACAGTTTACAGAAGAGGCGGTCCAAAACGTACTCTTTCGTTTTTAGTTGCTCCATTATACATTTTTTTTAATACTGTTTTGTATATGGTAGTATTGCAGATACGCTATGGTCCCCTTGCGGTTACTCTGCATAAAAGGCAGCACTCATCCACAGCTGCATTGATAATGTTTAATGCAAAACATAAAATATATATATTTTATTTTGACAGCTGTGCTTTTCATTTATATGTGCTCTTGTGTGGACGCTTGCACAAGCGAGATAATGTGTGAGCAAGTTTGCAGTGTAGTCACTTTACAGTAGCTACGTTTTTACTGTAATTTGAGCAACTTTTCGGCACCACTAGTTACTATTTTTCCAAATATATAAGAATGGAAAAAAATGACATCAGTGGTCCTAATGTTATCGACATTTTTATTCCCTGCAAGCTAGAGAGAAGATGATGATAATACTGTAAATCTACTACATGAATCTAGTTTCATATATTGTACATATTAAATGCATTATCACTGTATCATCATACATCACTGTCACTAATATATATTTCATGCTAATATTTAATATATATTGGAGACCCCTGATGCAAAATAGCTGTTAGGAGTTGGCAGTTGGTGTGAAAAATGAATTTTAATGACCACTTTTACCTTTGGGTAACATTTCCATAGGGATAACTTCATAAAATATCTAAACACAAAGCAAATAATCGATCATTCGCTTTTTCTAAATTCACAAAAGATAACTGACAATCCTTAATTAAACAATTTTGACCAGTTGAACAGTTTGATCACATAAATCATTTATTTGATTTAGACAAAAAATAATGACAGCAATTGAAAATGATTATAACTCCCGCACAGTCTTCGTCAAAGAACACATCACTGCACCACCTGGTGCCGTAGATGTTCAATTACATTACACAGTGCAAAAGCGAAGCCTATTTTCCTACCCAACTCCCCGTCGTCACCAGCTGGGGGGGTGCATCCCACTATTTGAGAAGGACTGTATTAAAAGAAATGTTTTCCTGCTGTTGATTTTCATTGTAGCAACAGAAGCTACACATTTATTTGTTAACGATAACATATACAATAATTAAGGTAATTTGAACAAATTTGCCCTTTCAGATGTGCATTTTAAAGTGGTAGTTTATTGAATACACTAAAGGTTTTGTGGTCCTTACTGAATGATGTTTTACAGTATTTATTTTCAAGCCTGTTTTTTAGTCTGTGTGGCCACTAGTGAGATTGGAACAAAGATAAACAATGCGATATTGATCTTAAGTTTACACAGGTAAATGACCCCATAAACTGTCCAGCAGTGAGGAGACTACTGAGAGATCTTTCTATGATAAATATATTAACTGTAACAGTACAATCTGGTTAAGTTGATAAACTGTTGTATTCCCTTGGAAATGTTATCTAACTAATTTTAAATTAAATTACACGAGAGAGCATGCACTCTGGACACATTATCATTGGCTTCTGTTTATTTGTTGCTGTGGATTGCACAACATGAGTTGACTTATGTAAGAAATAGCGAATGTATTTCCTCCTTTGAAGCATTACCTTGTCACATTTCAGGTCTTTACACTTCCTGCTTTACTACTTCACCTGCATACCCTGAGGCTGCTTTCCGCTGCACTTGCTTAAATTCATTATGTGTGTGTGTGTGTGTGTGTGTGTGTGTGTGTGTGTGTGTGTGTGTGTGTGACTAGAGCTAGTTTACCATATTCTGGCCCCACCCTCTAATTACACAGCACAGCAGTGGCAGAGTCAGACAGAAGCAAGAGACAATAGCAGAGGAAGAAACGAAAAGAGGGAAGCAGAAAGAAAAATCTTCAAACTACTAAAACTCAGTAGGTAAAAAAGCTACAAGATAAAAAGAAGTCAGTTAGCACGACTGTCGAAAAATAACCGAGATGTGCGTCCTTCTAGCCAGGATGCTAGAGTAAAATCGGATAATTTGATCCAGTCATAATTTAGTCACTACAGCATCTTTTCCTCGTCGGTTTTTATGTCAATTTTATTCAGTCGCGAAATGGTAATTCAGCTGGTTGCTTGCGCTGTTTTATCTCTTTATTTAATCGACAAGTAAACCGCCACAACCTCACCAGCAAGGTGATTGGTGGCCTTAACCGAGTTATTCATCCTTCCCTGCAGCCGGCCAGAAAGTCAGCTGATCAGATAACTCAGTGTTGCTGCTTGTGGTTGAGGGGGAGTGGCTCTTAAAGTTCCTCGTCCTCGTCCGCCTCCAGCTTGAATGGTAGGCAAACAAGTTAGTTGGTGTGTGTAGATGCGAGGCTGCTGGTCAGCTGCTCCCTGACGCCTCCTTTCCCCCTCCAGGACCCGACACTGTCGAATCAGCTGAGGACCCACTGAGAGGTAAGCCGGGCCTCGAAGCCACGGAGATGGATGCATGTGACAGGCCTCTTGAGAAGCGCAGGAGGGAGGGCGCTTGTGGACAAGCGAAAGCTTAAGACACAAATTGATTGTTTTTACTGGGAAACGTAAATGTGTGTGTCTGTGTTCTTGTGTGTTGCCGAGGAATCTGATCACGGCCTTTTCTATGAAAACTGCTGATATGCTGTTTGCCTTTGGGTTATCAAACTTGCAAGAGGCTGGTTATGTTCTTGTCGGATGTGTCTCGTGATCAAGGGATGATGTGCGCCTCAGAGTGACTAGTAAAACAGTTTGTGTGGTTTAAATTGAACCAAACGTTTGTGTAAACTGTCAAATTCAAACTTGGGCAAAACTGCTTTAGGATCAACGGGCGGTTTCTTAAATCATCAATTTTGTTTCTTCTAAAATGCATTTAGAGTTATTGTAAAGCACGCAGGCCAACTGGGGGTTTATTTAATTAAAAGTGTCTTCTCAAGTAATTACCAGTCACAGTATTTGGTAACACCTGTTCAATCTAGTGAAATTCCATCCTGAATTATTCTATAAAGAAAATGTTCCCTATTGTGGTCATACTTTGTAGCAATATAATACTGCAGCACGACCAAGTTTTTTAATACATAATACTTCCAGTCTCACGTTGCTGAATGAGGTCAATTGAATATCAGAAACACCTTTTACTTTGATGCGTTGCCGTTCCTACACCACAGACATGATCTAATTACAATAATCAGAAGCTGTAATGATAGAAAAAAAATCATGCATAGAGAATAATTGGCTTTTCAATAACCAGTATGCTGGAAATATTATTATTTCTCTAGATAAAAAAAAAAACCTACATGAAATGTATGTATGTATATTTCTATTAATAAGATCAATCTCATCACAGTTGAGAAATACTTGAAGAGGTTTGAAAACTCCGCTCAGTTTCCTGTGTGTGTTTGTAGGTTTCCTCGGTGCGTGTGTGTTTTCTGAGTAGTTATACAATATGATCAAAGTCAAAAATGATAGTAGTACCAATAATAGTTATTTGGCAGCATATAGTTTACTTATATAGTTTCACTTGTTTTTGCCACTGACATGAGAGGGGAGAAGCGGAACACTGAATGACTAGTCTAGTACCGTGTTTGACATTGTAAGTGGGAATTGTTGGATTTGATCAGGCCAGCCCTGCCTCACCTCAAACAACGTCTGCATGGATAGCTTCCAGCTCCCTGCTACGCTGCTCAAGATAAATAACCTACTACATAATGAGTAGATGTTTGTATGACTAATACCCCAACATACCACAAAACACCATTGCATGCATTATTGATTTTGTTGGACTAACCACCATTTCTTCTATGGCAAAGGGTTCCTCGCATTATCTTTGTTTTGAGAGCTAGAAAGAATGTAATGTGGTCAATCATTCCATTGTTAAATTTGAGACTGCAACTTGTGATGTTTGTTGGCGAGGAGGGAGTTGATAATGCCAAAACACTCAACAAGGAGGCAAGGAGATAAACAATGCAGTAGGAAACTGAGCAGGACACAGTAGGCCTATTAGTGTAGGCTCGCTACCTATTTTTCTCTCTAAGCAGAGAGATGATGTTTGGACTCACATTACTTGTTATTTGATGTGGTTGTGCACTGCAGTTAGAATCCGTCAAGGCTGTTGAATCCAGCCCATTACTACTAAACTGCGGGAATAACATTGGGTTATTTAAAGGTTTAATCACAATCAACAGTTTCACTGAGCATGTTGTCATCGGAGCACATTTTTAATTTTCACTGCTAGTGATGCTAGAACTGTTTTTTTAAGATAACAATGCAAACATTTTCTTGACAGGATTGTTTGAAGGTGACTTGGTTCACCGTAAAGCAGTCAGTCATAACTGTCATCATCTAAGCAGAAAAAGGCACAAGAATACTTGAAAACAGGTTTGACAGCAGAGGGAAACACATGTGCTGAATATTGTTTTTAAAGTCTGTAAATGTTAGAAAAGTCAATACTGATTAGCTAGAGGCCTGAGTGTTGTTGAGAAATTCATCCGAGGCAAATATATCTCATTTCTACCTTCTCACTTGCTCAATTATCTGGTATAGCGATGAGACTTTTGGCTCTTTAAAGGGAACCGTTCATTAACGAACCGTTCACTAAAACGATTGCCTCATTTATGCTTTTTAGTTTATGTCAGAACATAAATGTTTTACTTTTAAAACAAACATTGGGATTATTGATGCATCACAATTCATGTCATACGCATGTCTGTTTGGAAATGACTTAATTAGTCAGCTCACTGAAATAGGGGGTGTGGCAACAAAAGTATACTTTTATGTGACCGTACTGACCACGGTAAGTTCAAAATCAGAATTGAAATTCGGAAGCAAAGCAATCCAAGCACCCTTTCTTGTTTCATATTGGAAACTGAAGAACAGTAAACGAGCCTTTAGCTGACCTTCTTTTATGTGTTCATCCAACACATTAACGCAGCGCCTTGATTAGCTGTTCTTCTTCTGCTGTTTATGTTTCTTCTACGCAATATCCACTACGGGAAGAGCATCATTCACATGAAGGCAAAACTTGACAACAAGACTGAAGGAAACAAATCGTGGTCATATTTTGTTTTGTTTTTTTTCTTACTTGTGTTAAATAAGCACATAAGAGGTCAGATAAAGAAAGGCATGAGCCTGAGCAGAAGTTTTACATTATCTTTCCGTCTATTTTCTTAGCAACAGATCCGGATCCTACCCCAGCTGTCTTCGGGCAGTAGTCAAGGTTATTGTTACTGGTGTGATTATTTGTCACATATCTGATTTTGTTCCCATTCAGCAGGTAGCAGTATTGAGCTGGTGTTTTTTGGGGTTGATTTTTTTTATTTATTTATTTATTTTGGTGGGTGTGAAGAAAAGACTTTGAGTTTGATCTTCTAAAGATGAATCCCATATTTTGCGGTGTTTGAATTCAAGTGACACTTGAATGATAAAGCTGACTCTGTGTTAGCTTCTCACACTTGCTGCTATTGGTTAAAGTCATGTTATTGTATTTTTGGTATTTTTCCCACTTTTCACAGTTAAATACACATATGCCTATAAATTACAATACATTTGGCACATTGGTGATTTCATTTCTTATTGAATATGAGTTATGATACCGATATTTTTAAATGAAAACATCTTGTTGACTAAAGCTGCAGCTTTCACGGTGTGGGTGCCTCGCCTCTTTAATGATCTAGTTCAACAACGGCCAGCAACAAAACATGCATCCATCCATCATTTTCCTCATCAGGGTCGCAGGTCACTTGAGCCTACCCCAGCCAAGTGAATGAAGAAGCCGAAACAAGCATTTTACTGACATTAAAATGCAAAACTGTCTCAAGAGACAGCGCTCACTAAGAACTGTCCCTCTTATCAAATTGGTTCCATGGGAAACCACTAAACCAGAATTCATAACAACAGTTCCGCCTGTGGGGGAATTATTTACTTCTGACATTGATTGTCAGGCTCCCAAACACACAATTTCTTCAACACTTCTTGTAACTAATAAATTACTGCTCTTGGTCTTTACTTGGCCGTCTCTGTGCTAGATCTCTTGGGAATAGGATCGTTTCCTATGTTCTGTTTTCCTATGCCAGGAAAAACAAACAAATGGCCTGCTTTGTATTGTGAAGTGCAGGGGTGTCAAACTCCTTTTCATTTTGGGCCACATTGTAATTATAGTTTCTGTCCAAGAGCCGGAATCAATTTTAAGTGCGTTTGTCACACGCTTACCTAGTTTTGAAATCAGAGGCTGTTTAAAAAAGGTTCAAAAGAAAGATTGGGCCCCCCCAAAAATGTTTTAAGACAACTTGTAAGGTATTAGCCAGAAACTTGAACTCAAATCAGCATTTCGCGGGCCAGATAACATGATGAGGCGGGCTGGATCTGACCCCTGGACCTTGAGTTTGACACCAGTGGTGTAGTGATAGACAAAAGGAAAGTATCGACATAGAACAAACCATTAGAAAGCTGCTGTTCTAAAGAGTCCAAAATGAAGAAATAAGAGGGCGTGTGTCCTCTGAAACACGTGTCATACCTCATGTCCAATCTTGGTTAGAGTTAATTTTTTTGATTTTCAGTTTTTGTGCCATGGAGATACAAAGACATCTTTTTCTTACTCCTTGCACGCAACCCTTCCATAGACACGGGTTGTCTTGTAAACCAAATTCTTGAGCAGAGGAGCCAGCAACTTTGCAAAGAGGGTCAAAGGCCAAATGATTTTCAATTTCCTCTTCAGCAGCGTGGCTGTAATTAGAAGTAAGGAGATTAACGCTTTAGTAAAATGTCAACTTCAAGATGTGCAACAACATTTTAAAGGATGAAAAAGACTGATTGCGGTGGAACCTTGATTTAAACTAAACTTCAGTCTTTAAGAACAATTCAAATTATATACATAATTTTTGTTTAACAACCGGCCTTGGCATTGACTTGCCTGAAATGCACAAGATTGGATCTATAAAAACAATATGATTTTAAAATCCTATATTATTGACACTATTTGCTTTAATGCCTCCATTATACCCTTATATTTTTGGTAGAAAAAATGTCCCCATTCAGGCATGGTATACCTGTGTGCGCCTCACTGTTCTGCAAAATTGGGTGTATTGACCACAATTATTTTAAACATTCAAACATAAATTCTGTCAAATTACTATTATTATTATTTTTGCTTTAATCCATGTGAATTGCAATGTATGTATTTTTAACCAGACTGAATAACTTAGTTTTGGGACTGGAATGGATTTATTGCATATCCATTTGAATGAGAATAAAAATAGTTAATAAAGGTCTCACAGAAGCAATTACTGGTAAGTTTGTGACTTGAGATTCGACTGTACTTCTGTCCTCATAAAGGCTGCCAGTTTACCTGCCACCTACAAACTTAATTGGCTGCAAAAAGTGCTGAGAGTGAAAAGACCTTTTGAGGTTTTAGCCATACATTGTTAATGGTAACATGGCTGCAAAGAAACAGCTTTGCGCATCATGAACAATTAGATCTGCTTTTTCACTTGAGCCCGCAGGGCATCTCATACTGTGGATTGTTTTTCATTGCGAATTGCTTGACAAATTAGCCATGAAAAAGTAAGCCGCGTAAAACCCTCAAACTCATATTGATTGGAATCTCATTTGGTAATTTGACTGCAACTAGCTCTCGGGAGTCATTAAGCCTTTGAAATATAATATTGTATATTTCACATATTTTAAAATATGTAAATGGTGAATTTATTGTTTAATACGTTACTGTGCAATCGGGATATGGCGTCAGTATAAGACAGACATTTTTTTAAGAGCTGTATAAATAATTGTGTTATTACTAAGACAATATCAGGATTTGTCAGTAAGATATGAATGAACTTATATATAGTATTTATGTTTGTACGACTGCATTGCATTACAGTGATTGGTTTTCAAAGGTCATTCAGTTCAATTCGATGTAAAAACCTGGCAACCATCACTTTCTGCTTATTTTAGAATTGTTCTTCCTGGAAGTGCGTCATCCATGCTGACCTTTCCCCTCCAGCTGTGGTAGCTTTCTCTGTTGTTTGTTGTCTTATGTCCCGCTGTGGGATTAAGGAAGGATTGAAGGAGCTGGTTGAGACTTGCAAATCTGTAATGATGCTGTTAATATTAGTGCTACTGTGCCTGTTTGCACTGTACTGAGACAAAGACTATGAGGGCTTTGAACCATCTGATTTGTAGATGCACTGTAGATAGAAGTAGCATACTCAGGCTGAGTTTCAGAATATAGTTTCTTCTACATTCCAATTTTTAATCAGGACATTCAGTTTTTTTAGCCAGTAAGATGATTCAAGCAAGGCCCCTTCAAATTCATATATTGTTCTTCTTGTTATGTTTTGCAGGACATAATACACCAGTTCTCTTCTTCCCATATGCAAAAATGATTTGATTTCTTTAAAAATGCTTTTAATCGCAAGTGTGTAATTCTACATATGTTGCAAGACAGTAAAAAAATCTTTGCAATTATATGTACTGCAGGTACCGAACTCAGAATTTGTTTTGATTTGCTAGGAATAAGTGAGCTGTGTTTGGAATTCCTAGTTAAAGATGCTTCCCCTGTAACACAATTCTGGATGGATGGATGGACTGAAAACAGATCATGTTAAGCTACTTTTTATCCTGTTGTCCGGATTACACTAAGAAGTCCTTATATATGAATCTTAATTAAAAAAATATATATATATATATTCCAAACATTTAATGGCGTCAAACTAATAAATTGATTTAACTTAATTTAAATTTTTAAAGCTTTTTTATGTTTTTGATGTGTGATATAAAAGGAAAAGCAAAAAAAAAAAAAAAACACAACTAGGAGGCTGAAATATTGCATAGATTGTCAAAACCTTCAATATGCCACACTGCTGTCCCTTCTAAATGCTTGCAAACATGAGGTCAGGAGGTACACCCTATAAGTGTCAAATTTAGCCCATGTTGGGCTCATTTACTGCCATTCAAAAACTATTGTCAATTTTGGACATATTGAAAACCCGATGTTTTAACATGCATGTCACCCAATTTTCTCATTAATCCTTTCAACGCCAACTCGCAAACGAAGCGCAGTAGAAATTTTTGTGTTGACACCCTAACACCACCGGGTGGCACAAGTGGCCAGATTATGACAGCCTTTCATTGACTTTGATGATTGTCTTAGCCTGGACTCCCATAATGCAAAAGTCTTCAAAAGTCATAATACTCTAATTATGACATAATAAATATTCCTAATTCAATTTGATAAATATATAAATATACAGCGTAGTTACTTTTGCTATTATTGCATTTTTCCAATTTTTGTATATTAAGGGGGCGTAGGCGTATTGTTGCATATCTTAATTCATGTCCAGCGACACGAAAAGATCATTTCCAAAAGTACTGAGACAACACAACACATTAGGCTTTGCCCATATCATTGCCGCCATCTGCTTAGACATACAAACTTTCCAAAAGTGCATAAGTTATGATTAGTAATTCTTTTGTTGAAAACAGTATGGAGGTGCGAAGAAAGCCTTCTGCTCTCAAACGCTACAGATTGGTGAAGCAGAAGGACCCAGTGGGCACAGTTATCATGAATGCCTCAATGCTTGATTAAGTGGCTCTGAAATCCTCAAGGGTTTAAAATTGCTGAGAAAACCCAAAGACGGTCTGGTCAAAATAATGAAGTGGAGGCCTTCGTTCCCTTTAGCGGTTATTGATTATTGACTGTGGGGAACAGATTGGTGCCTTTAGCAAAGACCTTTACCGGTGGCCTCAGAGCAGGAACAAAACTAAATAGGTGTCTGCTTTGTTTATGGTAATCAAGACTGAGAGGACACATCAGTCTGGATTTTTCTGACAAATGTCAGCTGTCCTTCTGAAGTGCAATCGATCACTAATCACCAATTTGAACACATATGCAGCTGTTTGTGTGTGTATCCAGCAATTGACATAAAGTCAATGCATTCTGCTAATCATGCAACGTGCTATTCCATTGGACAAATAAAAATGACACTGGTCTGTTTCTTGGAGTAGTTGTCATTAGTCCACACCTTTCACATGATTTCTGGCAATTTTTTTTTTAAAAAGACATATGCACCAAGAGGACACTAACTCTCCAAGTGCTGATCAGTAATTAACAAATAAAGTACAACCTATTGCATTTTTGCTAGCTACAAGTTAGCTGAAAACATGCTAGCATGTTTACTCCAATAGCATTGTTAAATATTTAACTTTTTTACATCCACTTTTACTATAATTTCAACTTTTAGGCTGTCAGGAGGAGAAACTAGAGACCTTAAGAGTGGTCACCTAACTTCAACAAAACTGTCAGAACAATCCATGTGTTTGTTCTCTGTTTGCTGTCTATCAAGAGGTACCCCAAAGAAGCTTCTTTTTACAACCTTGTTTGCTCTATTGCTGCACCTGTGAATGACAATGTGTTGCATAGTGCAGTGGTTAACAAAAATTAAGAAAAAAAATAAACAAACAAATACAATGAAAGTGACCACTGTCCTCAATGTTTACATTTGGTAAGTGGCCCATAATTTTCTTCGACACAGATAATGATCACACGGTCGATTGGTGTGGTTCCGTCATGTGAATACTATCAATAAATATTTATACATTTTAGTTTTGACAATGCCTGTATACTATTGGATTATTTTGTTATTTTGTAACACATAGAAATAATAATAATAATAATAATAAATATATTTTTTTAATTTAATAGCATCTTCCCCCTTTTCCGATTATGATGAAATGATGTGATCGGGCCCGATTTCCAATCCTGTGATAAGGATCACACTATAAATATGATGTGGCCTACAATTAAAAAAAGATTTTGGCAACGTTACGAACGGTATGTGAATACAACTTTGTTAAAAAGTAATTTGTATTTAAAGGGACAATGTGTAATATTTAGACAGTTATTCATTTTAAAAACCCAGTATAAATTTCAATAAGGGGTAAATGAATGTGCTCTATCAATTCAGCATATTTTATATCTATAATTGTGGGTCTAGTAATCGCTATTTATATTACATGGGGAGTGCTACTCAAATGGGGGCAATCATGTTTTTTTTAGCTGCGGAAAGCAGAGAAGGAAACCTTCAGTTCAACATAATTCAAATAACGTTTTGGATGTCAGCTTGTGCCTTGTGTGCAGCTGAGGGAGTTTCTAGTTTGTATGTCCATCGCGAATAAAAACAGAAAAAAAGAGAGGAAACAGAAAGTATGTATGCCAATCATAAATTTAAAACAAAAAAGAGGACAAGGAAGAGAAGTGAGAGAGAGAATACACCAGCAAAGACATCGCGATCCAAGAATTGACCTTGGAACAAATTGCCAAAAGAGCAGCTGTGGCTTCCTTGTATCGAGGACAGTCCGCTGCATACATTTAGAAACGTGTGGAAGCGTTGGCACTTTGCCATGGAACCCATACTGTGCAAAGCTTGTGTCAGTCATCATGTGTCATGCCGATGGACTTCCCACTTCCAGCAGAGGCCCTATTGATTATGTCCGCAGAAGTGTTGATATATTTGCCCAGGATTTGGAGATTCTGTGCTATTGTGCACTGAACCAACGGCAGATTGTATTTGTATTCTCTCGCTCGCTTGACGTATACTTCCAAAAAATGGTCTCTCTGAGACAACATAGGGTGTGTGCTGCATTCATGTAACACCAGTAAATGGCAATTCCTAGTTCTATAAGATGCGGCTGTACGCATTTTTATGCACCACCATTCGTTTCTTACTATGTCGGGCCCAAGCAAATATCTTTATAATTGTATATATATATATATATGACTATATATGACAGGAGCCATTAAAATTGAACTTGTTAATGCAGTTTTTCAAGTATTTTTTTTTTTTTTAACACAAGAATGGTGCACCCATCATGTCACATTTTTAGGTTTAAAGACATACATGATGCAGATATTAGCAATCTGTATTTCTTCATTTTTGCGACAAGCCTTGACTTTGTATTGCATGTCCATAGAACTGCAGATTGTGTCTGCATCCACACTGCTGGTTGTTTCCCATCTCCCCTGTTGTGTTTGATTCTTCATGCATTTTTAATATCTCTGTGGTGCTTTATGGTTTTGTTCTTCCTTGTTATTGAGATAAAAGATTTAGCATGCTCTTGGGATTATTTTTTCGACTACAAGCTCAGCGTAACAAATCTTTGCAGCAATGTTTCTTATAGTCTGTAAGTGTTGTATTTCTGTTATGGTGTGTATGCTGAATGTAAGGCTACTTCTATGTATGAGGCTGTAAATGGCATGTTGTTTATTGTCACTGCTTAAATTAATTTCTTTTACCATAAAAATTCATTAAAGCATTAAAATATAGTATTTCTTGCTCTCCACCAATATGTGACATCATAAAGAAATGAATTGGCTTGACTACCCGCATTTTATTTATCCCCTTCATCTATATCAGGTTTGGCATATTACACGAATCAAATTACTTTATAGTGTTACTCGATTTTGATGTCGGAGGTTGGAAAACAAATGTCAATACAGCATGAAGTGGACCCCGATTGGCTGTCAGTGTTTGGTATCACCTGATAGACTCCTGTAAATTCAGGAACAGAAGGAAGACGTGAAAATAAAAGCACTTGTATGAGTTGTCGGTCAGTTGAATGGTAAATTTAACTTAAAAAAAAATGGCAGCTTTGATAAAGGTAGAATGATAGGCATTGTTGTGAGGAACTTTCTTACCGCAGAAGCAGCTCAATTTTAGCCTACCGTTTAAATGCAAAGTACCCAAATGTGACTGCAGCCACATCTAACGATAGCAACAAAGACGAGAACATACAGGAGTGAGCCATAGCAAAGCTCTTTGCCAAAGTAACCTTGAAAACACTCCAGCTTTGAGCAGGTACATGACAGACAAGATGGAGGACGGTTCATTTCCAATTTCTTATTAGTTGGCAATTAACAAAAGAAAACAGCAACATCCCTCCTGATGGTTGACAGTAAAGCTTACAGCCAGCCCTTTTGGAATAGTTTCAAAGACAGCACAAGGTAAATGATAACAGCCGCATCCCTTAAACTCTCGTGAAATAAATAAGTAAATAATAAATGACTTTTTTGTCACTAAGTCACTTTTTTGTTGTTGTATATCATGTACGTATAATGTATTTGATGTACTGTACTTCGAAAGTAAAGTCAACTCAAGCCGACAAACTCAAAACAACAAATATGAAGCAGTAAGTGGTGTTCATTTGTGGAACAATTTTGGAACTGATTAAAACATCTATAAAACATCATGAATAAGTTTGAATAGAAAGTACAAAACAATTATATAAATCAGCTAAAAGATGATCAACTGATTGAATGCTGTGAACTTTGAAAAGTTTTAGTTTCAATAAAACTGCATTTGTGAGTGAACAAGAAATATGAAAACTGCTCATTTACATAGTAGGCACATAGGTGAGTGTACACATAAATGGAATTTATGTATGTGTAGGTTTTATTCATTGATTAGCACACAAAAACTATTGTTGATGCACAAAGAGTGACAAATAGGACTTGATACCTATTTTACTTCTTCCTACTAAATTTTTTGTAAATTATGCTTAGTGGTGGCTTTTTACGTCACTTTTTATTCTACTAAAATATTATTTTTTGAGAACAAACTTATATTACAGGAAGAAAAAAATAATTAATCATTTTGTACATTTTGGTAAAAGTACAGCGATGTTTTTAAATTTTGGAATCCACACTGAGATGGATAAAAACACTCCAGGGAAAAATGTCTGCATTTTTTTTTTTTTAAACAAAGATCCATCACTGACTGAAATTGCGTTTCACATGCTGTCAAGGGCCTTAAAATATTAGCCTCAACCTCCCTCTGCGCACCTCCCTTTTTCAATGCCGCGTGAGAGTTGTAAGGAGCCGTGACGCATATGCATTCACAATTTCTCAGCGCTAATTCATTCTTTGTCAGTTGCTGAAAACTGAGCATTCTCCCTACTTCATTTTCTGAAATCTCAGTATCAAGTACAAAAAATCCAAATGCTTTCGAAAAACTGACTCGAGAGCTCGACTCTTTTTCTTTTTCTTTTTGAACAAATGAAAACAGATGCTCCCCCAGCCTTCATCTCGAAGTCTTATTTTGTCCGTAGCTATCAAGTTAAAGAATGTATCTGTTGATCCTATGGCATACTGTCTTTCCTTTGCTGTCTGAGTTAGCGGTTGTGAGCAATTCAGTTGAACTTTGGCCTCTCTCTAATAAACTCTCTCAGCTGAGTGAATTGGAGTCGTGTGATAGTCTGTCCAAACATATCCACATTTAACCCTGAGGCCGGGAACAGAAAGCAGAGTACGATCCCAAATGTGCTACATTCCTCTTCAATCTAACTGTAATCCGTGCTAATAGAGATCAGTCACGGCTTCCTTTAGGCTTTGATGATAGTACAGAGGAGTACGCCATTATTGGAGTTTTAAGACCTTTTTGTAGCTTTACTGCAACAATACTTCAACGTCGCCATTTTCAGCAGTAAAAAGGTTTGTCTAATTTGATAATGAAATTATTTTTCACATACTTATACAAACACAATTTACCACTTGCCTTCAACTGAAATTGACCTCATATGTGTTCAGGGATCAGGTAACAACCAATCGCAGCTCACCCATTTTTGGGGTTTGGTCATATGACATTTACAAGCGGAGTTGCAATTCATTTTCAGTTGCAATTCATTTTCAGTTGGCGACAAGCGGCAACATAAAATATAAAAAATATTGAAAGGGATGAGAAACAGTTTAGCTATCAAATCCATTGTAGATGGTCGTTTTAGACTGAATGGCTAAAATAAGCAAAGCAGCATGTGTTAGTAGCACACTCTAATCTCACACATGCTGCAGTGCATCTGTGAAGTTTTTTCAGCTTCTCAGTTTTTACTTTACATTTTATCCTAGTCCTATTTAAAAATTGAGTAAATTATTTTTGTTATAAAATTGAAAATTGGGACACCTATGGTCTTGCTTTCTTTCTTTCATTCTTTCTTTTGCTTCTTGTAGTTTTTATTACTGTATTTGCCGGACAATAAGCCACACCGGTACATAAGTCGCAACATCAAAAAGTGAGCAAAAAAACAAAACATTTTTTTTGTCACACATAACATCAGATATTTGCGCAGAAAGATGGTATGTATTTATTTTTACAATGTTTTTAACTGAACATGCCTGCATATTTAGCGCTGACATTTATAGAAAATGGATGGAAGATGAATAGTTTCAACGTAAACACTGACGGAATATTGCAGTTAAATAACAGTTCAAACTCAAAATCAATAATTGATAGTGTTTTCTCCCTTTGTTTAATTGATGTATTATTTTAGTGAACATAAACACATTGCACATAATTCATGTATACAATCATTATATATTTATTACATAAATACACATGAATAAAAACTTTTATACGAGAATTTATTTAATTTAGACATAACTTTAAATTTTTTAGAATATATTTTTAAAACTCTTTTTGAGCACTGCCATTGATTTACATCTTTTCAGTTGCATTTCATAGTTTTTCCTTAAATTCACACCTTGAACAAATATACACGTTTGCTTTACCGGCGGAATGCCTCCAGGTGTCTAGCAAAACAAAAACCAAACAAGAAAAACCCCACGGATCAGCCACACTGGCCTCAGAGCTCAAATCATGAGAAAAAAGTTGTGGCTTACTGTCCGAAAAATACGGCATTTTATTTATTTTTATTTATTATTCTAACGGTTCAAAGCTCCAGCCTCCCTGTGTTGAGTTCCTAGGTTTGAAGTTTATTAAGGCTTCTTCCTCCAATCAAGTAACTTGCTCCTTAGGGTAATTGGACTCTGTAAATTGCTAATTGAGTGTAAATGTTCTAATTTGAAATAAAGCCTGAAAGATCACTGTGGAAAAAGTGAAGCGCTATCCGGACGCACTGTTAACTTGTTGAGAATTAACAAAATATGACATGTCTTGACGTGCATCTATGTCTGCCTTGTACAGGTTGCTATTGGTCATCACGATGACTGATGGGGATTATGACTACCTGATAAAGCTCCTTGCACTGGGAGACTCTGGTGTGGGGAAGACAACATTCCTGTACCGATACACAGATAACAAGTTCAACCCCAAGTTCATTACCACAGTCGGCATCGACTTCAGGGAAAAACGAGTGGTAAGGCTGCCTCTATCAAAAGTCATTTTGGGTTCGACTTAGATCACAAAATCAGGTCTTCCTCATCACTTATTTAGCAATAACGTTTACAATTGAACCCTTCTTGACTGATCAAAACAAACTAATACGTTTAAACCAGGCATGTCCAAACCCAGTCCTCGAGGGCCGCCTATCCGGCATTTTTTGGAGCTTTCTGTCCTCGTAACACACCTTGATTCAAATGATCAGCTCACCAGCAAGCTCAGCGGAAGCCTGAAGACAAACCTGAGCATTTGAATCAGCTGCATTTGATGACGGAAACATCAAAAACATGCAGGATAGGTGATCCTCGAGGACCGGGTTTGGACATGCCTGATGTAAACTGAGACCTTGGTGACCTTTTGAAAGAAATGACTACCGTATTTTCTTCACTATTAAAGCGCACCGGATTATAAGGCGCACCCTAAATTAATGACATATTTTAAAACTTTTTCCATATATAAGGCATTACAAGGCGCACCCTCAATTAATGACATAATTTAAAATGTTTTCAATTACAATATAGTCATACTCAAAGTAATAACAACAATAACTCAAATAATAACTCTTAACTCTCAATAGCATAATAACTCAATGTCAATATGAGCAACCTTGTTCAACTGTAAACACACAAAAGAAACAGGTAAAGCTTACTTTATCACTTCATTCCCCATCTACAAATGCCAATCTCAGTATTGATCCATATATAAGGCGCCCCTGATTATAAGGCGCACCATCAACTTAAAAAAAAAAAAGGCTTTTAGGTGCACCTTATAGTGCAGAAAATACGGTATTTATTTTGGCAAAGTCAGGAGTAATTTAATTTCCCTAGTAACTGTGCAAGACCCTTTCCGTTTGTCATCCCAAGATGAGTCGATGGTCTGTCCCGAACATTGACCATCTATGACTCTTGCTTACGCCAAGCAGCCAACTATTGTAATCCTTCAGTTTATTCAGTGGCTGCTTTTTTTTGAATGATGAAAAGGTTGTTGTTGTCACACTTTTGTATTGAGAAAATAAGACAAGTTAAAGAGTTTTCTTGAGGGAATTTGGCATTTCCATTTGCCATCATGTGACTGCTCTAATCTTGTGGGGAATACCCACAAGGGAATGCTGCTAGTTCCCAGCTGTCTGAACTCCCAGGACGGTTTCATGAAGATACTGGCTGTTTCAAATTTCTCCTTTTTTCCCCTTTTTTTTTTAAACAAGTAAGACATAACCACTTTTGCACTCCTTGTGAAAAATGCAAAATTGCATACGCCTACACCAGATTGGCAATTATAAAGCCAACAGATGCTTAAGTCTGACAAAAACCGGTACATAGCATTTACATATATGAATAGAAAAATCATAAACATTTTGTAAGATTATTCCCTTTCTTAATTGGTTTGTGCATTTGGGGGGTATTTTATAATCTTTAAATCTACCAAGTGCAA